>NC_141691.1:2057315027-2057972865 GCF_964263255.1 Lissotriton vulgaris | reverse complement strand
AACGCGATAACCAAGCGATATTATCCAGCGATAGCAGGAGTTAAAAAAATTAAAGCTATTCGCCCTCAGCGTTAATTTTCCCTGTTCCTTGTTAAAATGCCCCTAAGCTTGTTGTATCTGTAACAGCCGACAATCTCACTCCAAGGACAAGGCATTGATTTTATCATAAATTGCACATTGAGGGTTTGGAAAGCTACTTGGAGAAGTATTGATTTGCCACTTCTATTACAGACATGAGATTTAGCATGTCTCAGTAGAAAGGATATTACTTATTGTCAGTGGAGGCTCGCAGAGGGAGAGATGCAGAGTGGTGGGGTGGGGAGAGGCAGGGTGAGAGGGTAGAGGAGTCAGAAATAGGACAGTAAGGAGTAAAGTCAGTAAACAAATATATAAAACTATTTACTTTGAGGTCACTGCATCGCCCTCTCGGCGATGCAGCGAGCGCGAGGTAAATCATTTTATTTATTTATTTACTGACTTTACACCTTGCCGTCGTATGTCCGACTCCACTATCCCCCACCCTTCCCCTCCACTGCCCCGCCCCACTGCCCCACATCACTCCCTCTGTGATCCTCCACTGCTTGCACATCAAAATATAAACTCTTTTGATAGGAACATGTGATGCCATAAATATTGAAATTGCTTCTATTGCAAATTGTTTTAATTTCAACAAGTTTTTTATTGTTTTTTACGTACAAAAAAAAATAACCAGAAAACATACACATAAAACATAAACACTACATTCTTGATGGCAATCTAGTTACAGGGTTTCCAGCCAATGTTCGTTGGATTTTGTGGCGCCACTTCACAGATTTGTCTTGCTAGGCTGACCCCCTTATCCGATTGCCCCCTTAGAGGGTAGGAGGGAGGTGTGAAAAGGAAAAAAGAAAGGATAAGAAAAATACAAGAAGTTTGCTATTCTTGCAACTGACTTGGCCCTTGGATGGCGATATGCTGTGCTCAGACTGGTTGCTTTGTGTTGGTATAGTATATGGCGGGTCATATGCGTATGGGTATTTGTCTAGGGCCTCCCACATGCCTCTGTGTTTACATTGTGGTTACTGTCCCTTTTAAGGTGCTGAAGAGCCCTGCAGTGAATAGCACATTAGTACAGATTCCAGGGTTCATTTTCTTAGTAGGAGCTTTAGCTTTGGGGTTATTTGGTTTGTGCTCTACAGTATATGCTGCATTTACTCTACTGTTTTGAACAGGGTTAAGTTAATTGAAGTTGATGAAAAAAAAGGGAAGTTATTAGTTGTGGACATGTGTTGCTGTTAGTGGGATACGTACATTAGAAAAGAGCGAAGTCTGCAAAGCGTGGTTAGGAGTCCTAGAGTGAAGAGAATGAAAAGGTACACTTTTTTTAAATTGTTTGATTTAATTTCATGTAGATATAAAATATATACATGGATATAGACATATGCACACACATCTAAATATATTACTAAATGTTGGCTTTGGTGAAGCACTGCCCAGCTGACTGTTAGAGCTACAGTGACCTCCTCGATGTTCATTGTAAGGTAAATATTGACTACACAAGAAAAGCTGACTTAAAACTTGCATACATTGTGAAGCTCCAACATGCTCTCTTCAGTGTGATATAAACTCATACAGGCTGCTTAACATGCAATGTGTAACTTACACTACCCGCCATACCACATAATTCCCCTTAACATAATTTCACTCAGTGACACAGTTCCACACCACACAATTCAATTCTACACATTTCCATTCCATACAACATCATTCCACAACAAACCATATAATTCAACTCCACAACACAATTCCACTAAACACCACATACATCAATCCACACCAGCAAATTCTGCATCATGCCACAAAATTCAATACCACACCACATAACTCCACTTCATTACATGCCATTCCACAACACACACTACCACTCCACGCATCTACACCCTATGACACATAATAGGAACCCACACAATTTCTAGTACACTCAATACCACATAACTACTGACCAAATAACTCCACTCAACACCACACAATTCCACAACAAATAAATCCAATCCAAATGACATGATTCAACTCCACATAATCCACTCCACAACATATGGCTAAAAGTCATGTCATTGACAATGCCAATAGCTCTCGGTTTGCCGAGCCCTATTTGCTTTGCCACTGCTTGTTTTTTGTAGTGGTTGCAACGCTCATGGAGTCAAGAATGGATGCTTCATAAATCCTTTATAAATCCAAAACTATTTGTTCAGCCTTTGAATTTGCTATCATCCCTAATATCAACCAAATCAGTTCTAAAAGATATCAGCCTAGTTTCTTGAAGCAATGTCTGCTTTGCTTAATGTGTATTTAAATATATAGCCAATTATTGTTTTATTCAGGGTCCTGTGTTGTACCAGTTGAGGAGAGAGGAAGCCAGCAGCTTTCCCAGCTCAGGCAGTAGAACATGAGGGGAGACAACCAGTGCCGGCAGGAGCAACACTCAGCCATCTCTGTAGGAGACTCAACAAGAGAGGTGGTATTGGGGAGGGAGGGAATTACAAGCAAAACAGCAAGAGGCTTGACAAATGCATGCCATGGATAAATGAGGAGAAAGGATAGGATAGTGAAATTTAAGCTAGCAAATGGGAAGCATATAAATGAGCTGAAGCCCACAAAATAGATACAGGATATCTCCAAGAGACAGCGCAAGAGCTGTCAAGTCAAGACCTAAAAAAATGATATAAAGCAGCTGACATTAACAACATAATAGCACTTTTAAAAAACTTTTAAGCATGTTGAACACACAACAGCTGCGCTGCTGTGCAATATGGCTTGAAAAACATAGATAAAGCCAATAGATCTCTCATATGCGAGACGTATTGACTTTGCTAGTGCTTGTTTTTCAAAGGTTCCCTGGGGAAATGTATAGACGTTGGCTACATGGTCAATACCTTTAGAAGCAATGACTGTTACCTTGAATAGAGGTATGGATAGGATTTTGTACTGTTCTTTGTTGTTAGTAATTGTATAATGGAGCGGATTCCTGCCTGCTTCTAAAAAAATGTGGGCATAAAGAGGTCTCTCTGCCGACATGTATGTTGTAAACAAAGTTTGTTTGAAAATAGCTCCTTTCTACTTGGTCTCCCCACAAAGGAAAGGTTAGGATGTTGCATCTAAAATGCATGCATGACATAATATTGACTATCCTAATGTAGTTGTGCATATACATTTTAGCAAGAATTTTGCAAACACTTATATTGTTTCTTAGTATGTCCTCTGTAGGACATCAATATAATGGCGGAGCTGATAGAACGAGGCCTATGTTAACATAGGTAGAATATTTAAAACTCAATATTTAGGCATTTCCATTTATTCAATAGTCTCCTGCAGTGCATTTCTCATTGATCCTCTCTGAGCGTGTATAAGTTTCTCCCTACACAAATGCTAGCAGTATTTAACTGTTCGATCAGTATTTGTCTCATGCACTACTAAGAATGGAGCTGAAACATTTATTCAAACAACCTTAAAATATCTGGAAGGTGGATTTGGTAGGATTTAGGAAATATTTACAAGTCAAAGGTTTGGATGGCAGATGTTTGCACCTCTGTGGGTGTATGTTGCAGAAATATAAGAAACCAATCATCCTGAAATGTGGTGTTTTGCCAAATTCTGACTCTTGTTACAGCTAGGCAAGGGCGAAATATTAATTATACCAGAGTATTTGAAGTCCTCTCAATAAGAATGCATTACTCTTGTGATGCAAAATCACTGAATTTATGTGATCATGCCAGGTTGTGTAAATAAGAGAAATGTTGGGCAAAATCCTACCCATTGAGCACAGGAACAACAAACTAAGAAAGAACAAGTGGCTGCTGGCTACTGCTGTTTGTGTCCAGTAACATTTAGTTCTATTTTCTAAGCGAAAAATGCATACTCAGGTTCATTTTGGGCATGAGGCTTCATTTTGCTCATATTAATATGCATAATCACAAGTTATTTTTTAGGTAATTTCTAAGTAATTGCACTAGAGATAATGATGCCAGTTACAACTAACCCTAATTATTGCAAAAGTAGACCTGTTCAAAGTTCTTGATTTTATCCAATCTCAACATACTGCTATTAAATGTACAAATATAATAAATAAGCAAACTTATCATTCAATGGAATGACCAAGGTCTCTTAGTTATAAGCATTGGATTCATTGAGAGAATTAACTTGTCCCTGAAGAAACATAACTATATATCTTTCATTGTACAACCATTCATCTCCTCACAAGTCATTTTCAGCAAAAAGTCTTTACTAGGATAACCATTAAGTTGCTGATTATCAGATAGTTACAAAGTGGGTTTTATTGAAGCCTCTAGCTACTTGGGTTCTAAAACAGAGCTAACTTTGAAATTCAGGGAGTTTAAGAAATCCTCTTAAATTCATACACAATTATCAAGGAAAAGAAGATAGTTCGGACAGTTTTCATTGATACTTAGAAATTGACTATTTGTGAACACTTATTAAAGAGTAATTCAAACGAGACTTGACTATATAAAACAGATATGGTGTAAGATGATGTGCAGCCATTAATTATTGGTTCAATAAATTAGAATATGTCCACACAGACAATTGTATCAATTTTATAGTGTGATTTATAAACGCGGAAGGAGCTCTGGCTGCTTGTAAAATTTTTCTTTTAACTTTGGGAATTGGCAGGTGTAGGAAAGTGCCCTATTTAACATGATTACCCCACACTTTTTTCCTGGAATCTGATGCAACTTTGACTGAAAGTGTACTGGGTCCATGATAACCAGGTTTTAGGTGCCAGTGTTCTTTCCCTGAACTGTGCCATTGTTCCACAATTAGCAGAACTTGAGCTCCCCTGTAAGTACCTAGTAAATGCTTCCCCTGAAATCTAGGGCATTGGGAATGAATAAGGCCCACTAGCATGATTTGTGTCCCCCTACGAACCCTATGCACCCCTTACCAAGATATTGCAAACTGCCATTGCAGGCTGCATGTCATGTGCAGACAAAAACAAAGAGATGACATGGCACACATCTCTGTATGCCATGCCTACAGACACAGCAAAAGATATAGGTAAGTAACCCCTACAGCATGCCTGTGTTGACATGTCTGCCTGAGCAGATATGACACTGAAATATCTAAGTCCATTCTTAGATATTGTAAGTGAATAGGGAAGCTATAAAGAGTACATGGATTAGACATTCTTCCATACGAGTTGCCCAGATCAATTATGGCTTGACGGTACCCCCAGTTGTTTTGTACTAAACATCTCATCTTCATAAACCTGCACTGATGCCAGTGTGAGATGTATTGATAAATGCATCCAGAGGGCACCTCAGAGGTGACCCCTGAAAGTCTTCTGACTACTAGTGGCTTGACTGACTGGAATTGACAAGACTGCAACCACAAACATATTGTAGACCTCCTGCAGTGATAGAAATCACCCTCAGAGGCCAGAAACAAAGCCCGCTCTGGCAGAGGTGTTCACACCTACCCCAAGCAGGGACTGCATTCCAGGAGTAAGAAGCTTGTCGCCAGTCCAGGTAGGACCTGGCTTGGCAATTCGGGCTGTACTGTTCCCATGGGGCACAGGGACAAGACTGATTTGCATATGGATGGGTTCAAACTGTAATGGCATGGTGAGCAAAAAAAAACTATGGATTTAGGCCCAGATCTCTGTACTGGGGTGAATGTATGACATTGTTCTACATTCTCTCCATCAACTTTGTTTTTGCATTTGTCACCCGAGTGGAAAGGGTATGCTCAGACTTGTGTCCTGTGCTCTCCATGCCACTGGAATTAAGCTATCTTGGCTGATGAGGGCTGAATGCAAGAAACCGGTCCTAGGATGCTTGTTTCCAGTCCAGGGAGGACCTGGCTTGGCAGTTTGGGCTGGACTGTTCCCATGGGGCACAGGGTCAAGACTGATTTGCATATTGTTGGGGTCAAACTGGAATGGCATGGTGAGCAAAAAACCGATGGATTTAGGCCCTTATCTCTGTACTGGGGTGAATGTATGACATTGTTCTGCATTCAGTCCATCAACTGTTGTTTTTGCATTTGTCACCCCGAGTGGGACGGGTATGCTCAGACCTGAGTCCTGTGCTCTCCATGACACTTGAATCAAGCTATCCTGGCTGATGAGTGCTGAAAGCACAAAACCGGTCCTAGGATTCTTGTTTCCAGTCCTGGGAGGACCTGGCTTCGCAGTTCGGGCTGGACTGTTCCAATGGGGCACAGGTTCGAGACTGATTTGCTAATGGCCGAGTTCAAACTGGAATAGCATAGTGAGCAAAAAAACGATGGATATAGGCCCAGATCTCTGTAATGGGGTGAATGTATGACATTGTTCTGCATTCTGTCCATCAACTGTTGTTTTTGCATTTGTCACCCTGAGTGGGACGGGTATGGTCAGACGTGAGTCCCGTGCTCTCCATGCTACTGGAATCAAGCTATATTGGATGATGAGGGCTGAAAGCCCGAAACAGGTCCTAGCTGCTTGTTTCCAGTCCAGGGAGGACCTGGCTTGGCAGTTTGGGCTGGACTGTTCCCTTGGGGCACAGGGTCAAGACTGATTTGCATATGGCTAGTTTCAAACTGGAATGGCATGGTGAGCAAAAAAACAATGGATTTAGGCCCAAATCTCTGTACTGGGGTGAATGTATGAAATTTTTCTGCAGTCTGTCTATCAACTGTTGTTTTTACATTTGTCACCCCAAGTGGGACGGGTATGCTCAGAAGTGAGTCCTGTGTTCTCCATGCGACTGGATTCGAGCTATCTTGGCTGATGAGGGCTGAAAGCCCGAAACTGGTTCTATGATGCTTGTTTCCCGTCCAGGGAGGACCTGGCTTGGCAGTTTGGGCTGGACTGTTCCCATGGGGCACAAGGTCAAGACTGATTTGCATATGGCTGGGTCAAACTGGAATGGCATAATGAGCAAAAAAACAATGGACTTAGGCCCAAATCTCTGTACTGTGGTGAATGTATGACATTGTTTTGCATTCTGTCCATCAACTGTTGTTTTTGCATTTGTCACCCCAAGTGGGACGGGTATGCTCAGACGTGAGTCCTGTGTTCTACATGTCACTGGAATCAAGCTATCCTGGCTGATGAGGGCTGAAAGCCCGAAACTGGTTCTAGGATGCTTGTTTCCAGTCCAGGGAGAACCCGGCTTGGCAAATGGGACTGGACTGTTCCCATGGGGCATAGGGTCAAGACCGATTTACATATGGTTGGGTTCAAACTGGAATTGCATGGTGAGCCAAAAAATGATGGATTTAGGCCCAGATCTCTGTACTGGGGTGAATGTATGACATTGTTCTGCATTCTGTCCATGTAAATGTAAATGTAAATGTGCTTCGATTTATATAGCGCGCTATAACCCAGGGGTCTCTAGGCGCTTGCTTAGGGAACCCGTCCTGGTATTCCCCTGTGAGATACCCCGGCCGGGTATCCACAAGGTGAAAGCCAGGCATCCCGCCGCGAGGGGCCGTCGTGGAGATTAAGCAAGCTATTGCCCAGAGTCGCAGAGTGAGATCCCGTGAGTCGAGTAGGCACCAGAGCGAGAATTGTCAACACCGTGGAGTTTTTGAGCCCGAGACCCACCGAGGCGGGGAATCGAACCCTGGTCCACGGCCAATCTCAGCTTCCGGGTCTGCCGCCTCTAACCACTGAGCCACACTTCTCCACTCCATCAACTGTTATTTTTGCATTGTTACAAAATTGTCTGAACTTCAGCCCCCCTGTAAGTACCTAGTAAATCGTACCCCTGATACAAAAGGAATTGGGATTGAAGAAGGCCCACTTGCATGATTTGTGCCACCCTACCGACCCTTCTGGACCCCTAAGAACCCCTCACCAAGATCATGCAAACTGCCACTGCAGGCTGAATGTCATGTGCAGACAAACACAAAGAGATGACAGGGCACACATCCTTCTATGCCATGCCTACAGACACTGCAAATGATATAGGTAAGTCACCTCTACATTAGGGCTGTGTTGACACTGAAATATCTAAGTCCATTCTTAGATATTGTAAGTTTACGGGGAAGCAATGAAGAGTACATGGGTTGGACACTCTTTAATACGAGTTGCCCAGATCCATAATGGCTTCATGGTAACCCCAGTTTTTGGTACTAAACATCTCATCTTCATAAACCTGCGATGATGCCAGTGTGAGGTGTATTGAGAAATGCATTCAGAGGGCACCTTAGAGCTGTCCCCTGTAAGTCCTCTGACTACTAGTGGCTTGACTGACTGCCATTGACAAGATTGCCACCACAAACATGGTTTTGACCTCCTGCAATGAGAGAAATCACTCTCAGAGGCCAGAAACAAAGCTTGGTCGTGGAGAGGTGTTCACATCGACTCCAAGCAGGGACTGCATTCCAGGAGTAAGAATCTTCAAAGGCTGTGCTGCCTTGAAATGTGAAATGTGACCCAGGTCTCACCAGTTATTGGAAGTTACCAACCCCTATGTATTTACCACCATTATGGCATGAGGACAGGCAGGGAAATTAACAAGATTAGAAGGTGTGCCCGCAACCATACAGCACTATCTTATTTTGGAGAGAATTAGCATTGTAGGGTCAGGGTAATGCCCCCTTCCCACAGAAAGTGGTAATAGAGAGGATCTAGACACCCTAACGTTAGGCAGCCATTTGGCTACTATTTATCACTCCTAGTATTTAGGTTGCACTCTGGAACCCAAGAACTAAGATTGGATGGACTGAAAGCTAAAGAGGATAGAGAAGAGCTGCTGACCCAAGAACTGACAACCTTTATGATGTCGACACCCTCTATATGACCACTTCCTGTTCGAAGTGGGCATAACCCTAACACTACAATGCTAATTCTCTCCAAAACGAGGTTAATGAATCTAAAAGGTGGGGTCTGCAGATGCACTATGGGAGTGGTGCTGGCTGGATATGAGCACACCTCCTAATCTAATTTTCTCACCTGTTCTCCCACCAAACATTGGAGGTATAACATTGAGGTTGGCATCTCCCTCTAAATAGAGATGCCTGGGCCACATTTCAAGGTCATCATGTCCTTTGAAGCTCCTCGCCCTTGAAAGCAAGTCCTGCTTGGAGGAGGGGTGAATACCTCTGCCCAGAGCAGGCTTTGGATTCAGCCTCTGAGATAAAAGGCTATCACCCCAGGAGGTCAGCAACATGGCTAAGGTGGCAGGCTAGCTAAGACCCGTCAGTAACCGCACTAGTAGTCTTTAAGTTTTCAGTGGCCCCCTCTAAGGCGCCCTCTGGGTGCATTTCTTAATAAATCTGACATTGGCATAATTGCAGGTTTATCAACATAAGATGTTTATTATGTAACATCTTTGGGTACAGTAAAGTCCTCATGGATCTTGGGAACTCGTAATGACAAATCTCCAACCCATGTACTCTTTATGGCTTCCCTGTTTTTTTATTAAAATGAATTTGTCAACCCTAGAAATTGGGTGTGCACCAGTATTGGGCACAACATTGAGTTCCCTATAGTCCACACAAACCCCCTAACTCTTTTATTTCCACCATGGGAGTGAGGTCTGGGGTCTAAGACAACTGGGCTGGCCCAGGGGCTCCCAGAGGGTTCAATGATTCCTAATTCTAGCATCTGGCTCACTTCATCGTTGATGTTCTTCTTGACATGATCTCAAAGGGTCTCCCCAACCACTAGAAGTGAAAGTATGGGGGTCTTTGGGTGGCCATCTGTCTTGCCACTGGCTTGACAGGTGGCACAGAAGTTACAAACCCCCTTCACCTTCTGGCAATGGGTCTGGTGGCTCAGTGGACTAAAGCATCCACTGTAGGGGTCTGTGTTTGACCTCATGGTCGCAGGTTCAAATCCTGGTGGGTTCACTCAGCCTTTCATCTATCGGAGGTTTGATAAAATGAGTACAATTGAGTTGGGTAACAATAAACACCTGTTATTCAGTGCCATGATACCCCGTTTGGGGTGAATGTGCGCTTTACAAATACATATGTTATGTTATACCTGCCAGTAGAAGTGGTTGACTAATTACCTTTTGACCTAGATGCCCAGCTAGGGGGATGTCATACCAATGTGAGGAGAAATTCTCTGCTGAGGTACTACCACTCTACTAGTGGCACCAGGTTTGGGGTCTTTGCCCTCAGTGTAAATGGGTGCCTCCTCCCAATAGGTCATGTGGGAGCAACTGGCATCTCCCTTTTTATGATCAGCTGCTTGCTATCGCACACTTTTAAGAGTGGGACAGGTCCTCTGCTCCTGGCACAGATCGTCCGTAGTGTGTCTCCATGGGTCCAAGAGCTCTGTTGTGTAAGGCTCATGCTCCCTGAGTAGAGAGGACCTGATCTGGTATCTATTCAGAAGCTGGATTTCAAGGCTTCCATCACATCTCTTTCACGTGGGGCTCTACAATGAGCTCTGGTGTTTACACACAACCATTCAGGTATTCCCAGCATTGATGCATGAGTCTTTTTTTCAACCTCAGCCCATGCTAAGCACACAAGATCATTGTGTAGCAGTCACCGGAGAGGAATTGCAGAAGATACCACCACTCTCTTGTTTCCAGTAACCCCTCTACATTCTAAGGAAACTACTACCAAGGGGTGTACATTAGGCTGAATATCAGCATTGAGGACTGTATGGGTCTCGTTAGTCAGGTATTGTTCTGAGGACACCAGTGGCTCAGCCACCATGGTGACACTGGCTTCAGTGCCTCTCTGTGAGCTCTCTGGCATGGTCCAGGCTCACCTGTGATCCAATCTTCAGACTTACCACTACATTTACTGCAGGTACATTAGAGGCATTCTTTTTTGTGGGACAGCTAAGGTCTCCAATTCGGTGTCCAAGTGCGTTACAGTCAATACACCAAGCCATTTTGGGATCCCAGTACTTACCCTGGCACCCATCTTTGGGCTAGAAGAGTTTTGGGAACTACCCTTCTGGACAGGTTTTGAGTGCTTTTAGAAGGCTCCTTACTTTTGTTGTTGTTTTGCTCATCATTGTTTCCTCTGGGGTGGCTTAGCAATCCCTTTCTTTTGGTCACCCCTACAAGTGGTAATTTTGGTCACCCTTGTTTTGACCCAGTGGCCTTCCTTCTTCTCCAATTCTTGAGCAGAAAGTAGACCCCCAGTTACTGATATAATTTCTCTTGATAACTATTACTCAACAGCTGTTCTTTCATAATTAAATTATAAAGTCCATCATAATTTGAACCTGCCACCTAGTGTCTTTACTGAGAAGTCTACAAAATCTACCCACTAATGACTCTGGCTTTTTCCAGTATCCCTGTATTCCTCAGTGGCAAGTCCAAAGTCCTCATTTAGGGTATTATTCATCAGGTCATGGTCTAATCACCATCTGCCTCAGTGTCAGGACCCTACTCCTACACCCTTCTGAGAACACATCCCAGAGCTGAGAGCACTAATATTTTTTCTATTGAGTCCCTTAAGTTGACAAGCCCTCTTAAACTCTGTAAACCATTTGGTGATGTAATCACCTTCTGTGTTTTTTCCAGACAATCCGTTAGGGGATTTTTGTGTCAAAAACATTCTCTCTTTACCTAGGTATTATGTTGCTGCTACCTTTCATAGGTGGTAACCCCATGTTGGTCCTTTACCTTTCTATGGCCAGGTTCCTGTCCTCTGGGTCTATTCTTCAGGTCAATCTCACAAGCTGTATCTCTTCCTCAGAGAGTTCTTCATCGTACCTAGAGTGTCCTGAACTATCCTAGCTAGAGGCAGGGGCTTTGGCGCCGGGTTGTTCAGTACAGGTACCACAACCTCTCTTTCAAGTCTTGGAGGATCATCCTCATTATCTCATTCTCTATCTTCAGGGTTAGGGGTCTCATCCGTAGGATGAACCAACTCATACTCTGCTAACAGCTTCTCCAGCTTTGCAGTAGTAAGGTGTGAGCCAGTTGTAATTGTGTATCCCTTACATACGGTTCTTCACTATGAGTAGGTACACTGTAAATGATGAGTTCCTGAGCCTCAACCTGTGGGTTTCTTATTAATTTACTAAAGTTAGGACCTTTTGGAATGGTAGAAAAAAATTCAAACAAATACTTCTCGTCCTGAGTATAGTAAGTTTTTACATTTCTAAAACAATTCATAGTCAGGGACTTAGCAAGGCCCTAATAGTAAATTTTAGGATGTTAAAAAATTGCCAAATTGAAAAAATGCAGTTTTATTTGAAGGCAATTTTTGGATGTATTAATGTAGTCATAGAGTGATATCAGCAAATGAAAAGTCGTAGACCTCTTGCAACTGATTCACCAATGTGGGAAACTGTCTCTCTATATAGTGTCCTAAAAAAGTATACAGTTTGTATTAGAGGGTGGCTTTTTGCCCACAGGAACAAACACTGAATGTGTTTTCTGGAATAACATGATCCACTTTGTTAATCAAGAATAAAACTCGCAATTTTTAAATCACAGCAATTCAAGAGAGAGTGAGAGAGAGAGAAACTGAATATCAAAATGCAATAAGGCAGTATAACCTTACCTAATGCTAAAATCAATCAATCAATCAATCACCTAGCTGGGAGCACCTTGTCATGGATTACATTTTATGAGGTGATCAATGAGCTGTTAAATGGACATTCCTTTTATATGGTTTTAATGTTATATTATAGGGGGACATGTAAAGTTAATGGCTGCTCAAAGGCTTCCCAGCACTAAGCATTAAAATCGGTAGTGACAGCAGGAGAGGAGATTACCAGAACTGGTGGAACAACCAGGTCCCCAGATTTTTCCTGAAGGTCGATTCTGTCGCTAGGAATCTGAGTTCCCGAAGTAGTGAACTCCATAGCTTGGGTGCCAGAGGGGAAAAATTATCTTAAGCCCCATCTGGCCCTTTTTTTCTTGTATTCTAAGATGTCTCTTGGGGAGATATAAGCCCAGCAGATTTCTGATTTGACAAAGTCTCTTGCTATTTATGGCTCTATGCATTAGGCCGAGTGCTTTGAATTTGACTCTAGCCTCAACCGGGAGCCAATGTAGAGTTTGTCAATGCTTTCCCAATGGTTCCTGAATTGGGATCTTACACAGAAGTCTGACCGCAGCATTCTGCATGACCTATAATTTCTTGATGAAATTAGATGATCTCAGCTAGAGGGAGTTGCCATAATCCAAACGTGATGTGACTAGAGCATGTATAACGGTTTTTCTCAACTGTAGGGGGTATAAGGCCAAGAAGGTTGCACAGCATTCTGAGCAACCCAAAACAAGTACCTGCCACTTTGTTAGCTTGGGTGTCCTTGGTTAGTTCTTTATCCATCCAAAATCCGAGATATTTATAGCAGTACTTGGCACTGGAGTGATCCCTAAACAACTTGGCTATCTAGTTAGAGGCCCGGGGAATCCTGAGTTTCTGAGGACCATCAGTTCAGTATTGACCCTGTTCAATTTCATACAGCTCCTTGTCATCCATTTCACCATACTTTCCAGACATGGCGCCAGCTGATCCGATTCCCCTTTGATCCTAGCATCAATTTAAACCACCAACTGAGTGTCATCAGCATATGATATCAAGATGCCATGTACCTGGACTATGTCGGCCAATGGCAGCATATAAATGCTGAACGAAGTGGAGCTACGTGATAAGCCCTGTGGCACCCCGCATGTCAGTGGCATTGTGTCTCAGAAGAGGTTGGCTTCCATGACTTGAAAGGATCTTTCTTCCAAGAAGGAACCTATCCACTCCTGTGCTTTGCCCTGGATGCCGATATCCCGAAGTCTGTTAGATAGAACTGAGTAATTGACTATGTCAAATGCTGTGCTTAAATCTAAGAGCAGTATCACTGCTGATCCACCTTGATCTAGGGTCATTGTTAATTCTTTGGATACTGCTAACAATGCAGATTCCATGCTGTTCTATGTCCGGAAACTCATCTGTTTGGGATGAAGCTGAAGGTGGTCTTCCAGATATTCTGACAGGATCCTATTTACATGTTTTCCTGCAATTTGCCACTAAATGGAAGGAGTGATATAGGCCGAAAGTTCTCTGGGTTCTTTATTAAAGGTTTAATTATTGCATGTTTCCAGGCTTTTGTAACTTTGCCTGTCTGTAGTGAAAGATTCAGAGTATGTACTATTGATGGCAGAAGTGCCTCCATGGTCTTAGCAAGCATGTAGGGAGGGGCAGGGTCTAAAGGAGAGCCTGACCTAATTTTCCCCATGAGTGTTTGAACAATGTCCTTTTTCGGAAGTGGGAAGTAGGTTAATGCAGGAGCTTACGGAGGTCAGCGCCTGACCTCTTTCCTGGCTTGTCATAGTGTCCAACTTAGCTAAGCATGGGCGGAAAATCCGTTACGCTCGCGGATTTTGCGGATTTTCGGGAAATCCGCAATCCGCGAGGTTTGCGAATTTCCCGCAAAATCCGCAAATTTGCACGCAGCGGATTTTTTTTGCGGCGCGCGGCGTTGGTGATACAATTTTTGCGGCGCGCGGCGTTTATCATCGTTTGCCGGGTTGTTTTTCTCGATAGTTTGCGAGTGCTGCGCCATTTTGGATCTTGCTGTGTGATCCCGCAGGAATTGGCGAGCGCGATTACGTCATCGCGGCTTGCCAGCGATAGTTTGTCAACGCGAGTACGGCGAGATCACGTCTCGCGGTACTTCGCAATTGCGAGATTTGAGATGCGGCGAGCAGCAAGAATCTCGCACAAGCGAAAATATAAAATTTGCAATTCTGCACAAGAAATCCACCAGCAAGCAGCATAAACCTTCTTGAAATGATGATTTTTATCTGAATAACTCCTTAGGTTGACATTTGCCTGCACTTTTTTAGCGAGGAGTCCATTTTGGGGAGGGGGGTGGGAGGAAAGAAGTGCCCCACAGTCTTCAACTTCCTGTTCCTGTTCAGCAGGCTCCTCCCAGTGCTTTGTCCATCTCCTGGTCACTTTTCATTTGGATCTGGAGCTGGAAGGATTACTTTTTGTGGATGCTGCTGGATATTTGGATTTGAGGCCTTTTTGACTTTCTTTGGATCACTGTTGGATTAGAAATTTTACAAGTAAGTTTGATTGGGGCATTACAGTTGCTGCAACTAAAATTTTGGAATTTTCGATTTTTGGGCTGTTTTGGGGCCTTTTGCCCAGGGGTACTCAGTGGTGGGTGGACTGAGTCTTTCTGTGGGTTGTCTTGAACTTAAACATCATGGAGGCCATGGATGGATTGGGATTGTGCTGATTTTTCAGTGATTATCGTTTTTTGGGGCTGTACTTGTGGAAAGGGGCGACCATTCGGTCCCCCCGAACGTATGGTGGAGTACCACGATCCCCCCAGGAAGCCATCTTGGGCGGGAGGCGAGTCTCGGCTGGTATGCCCGAAGCGGCGTAGCCGGGGCGCGCCTTTTCCCGCCCTGGAGTGGGTTGTCCTAGACACTGACGCGACCGGCCACGCCCTCGGAGGCAGGCGGGGGCGGGTTTACGCCCGCCCTGAAGACGGATAAAAGGAGCAACAAGCCAAGAAAGCATCCTCTTGTTCCTGTGCTCTAAAGCTGCACCTCCCCGCTGCACGTGAGCTCGAGACGGAACGAAGAGCAATTTTGAGCGTTGTAATCTTTCTTTTTGTCTTACAGAGATTCCGTCTGAGAATGCCCAAGAAAGTCGGAAAGCGGGTCAGCACCGATCAGATGCTCCGCATGCTCATGAAGGAGGTAGCCGATTTGAAGAAGCAGATGGCGGCTAAGGACGGGGAGGGAGGACCGAAACGGCCTTTGCCGGGAGCAGTCCCGGGTGGGAGAGGCAAGAGGTCCAGAAGAGGGGCACTCGGGGGGGAGACCCCGGTCCCCGAGAGCCCACTTGAGGAGCCAACCCCGGTGCCGAAAGAGGGGAATCCGATCCCCGTGGTGGTCACCCCCGTGAGCGGGGAAGATATGCCGCCCGAGTTAGCGGCGCAATTGGCAGCGTGGTTGGGAAAAGATAACGAGGGCACCACGGCTGACGACGCCAGGGCAGTGATGAGGAAAATGCGGGAATCTAGGGAGGCTGCGAAGGCATCGTCTCCTGTTACCCCGCCGGTTCCGTCGGGGGAAAATGCGTCTGGTTCAGGTAAGCGGCCACTGCCGATCGCGGGGGAGGGGTCTGTACCTTCGCGGAGGGAAAAGGTGGCTCAGCATGTCCCAATGGAAATTAAGGAAAAGATTTGGGCGAATAAGTATGTGAACATTTTTTCCTTGCTTACCGATCATTATGAGATGGAGCATGTTAAGATCCAAAAGGAGCTCATGCATCCGAGTGTTTGGCGCGCAAAAATGGCCGCCTTTAAGGTTGACGAAAACATTGGTACTTGGGGCAGAGCGTGGGGCATTTTTACCTCCATTATGGGCGAGCACAGGCCCGAGTTGCTGACCGAGTTGCCTATTTATCAATCACGTATCATGGAGTATTCCGTAGCGTATGGGGGCAATCAGTGGTTTTGCTATGACAACCTTTTCAGAAAAGCTAAAGAACACGACCCAATTTTGACTTGGGATTGTTATGACTCCGTGTCATGGCAAAAGATGGAGAGTACAGGAATGTTGAAAGTACCATTGTTAGGGAGTAACGGGGGTGAATCTTCCCGCCAATACTCGGGGACGCCCTTTCGGACGGGTACAGGTAACGAGTACCACTCGAAGCCGAGTGGCAACACAGGTAAAAGGGGGATTTGTTGGAATTTCAACAGAGGGAAATGTACGAGGCCCCAGGGGTCATGCAAATTCAGACATGAGTGTGGGGGGTGTGGGCAGCCATCCCATCCTGAGTCCATGTGCAGAGCCAAAACGGGTGATAACGGTGGTAAGGGAGGCGCCAAACAGGTCTGATATAGTCCGAGGGGCGCCTTTACCTACCCCGATTGATACCATGGCAATGATTCCTTGGCTCAACGAATACCCGGATCATGCTTCCGCTCGGGTGTTGCGGAACGGGTTTTCATATGGTTTCCGCATCCCAGTGGGGGATTTTCAGGGTGTAGCAAACTGTAAGAATCATTTGTCGGTCTTGCAGCATACGGCGGTGGTACAGGTGAAGATTGGGAAAGAGGTGACTCGAGGTCGTGTCGCCGGCCCATTTGATTTGCCACCGGTTGCTAACTTTGTTTGTTCCCCTTTAGGGGTGGTCCCCAAGAAGGACCCGGGTGAGTTTCGGCTGATACATAACTTGTCAGCCCCACGTGGTCTTTCCGTGAATGATGCGATAGACCCGGAAGTGTGTTCGGTGCGGTACGCATCTTTCGATGAGGCCGTCGCCATGTTGAATCGCCTGGGGCCCGGGGCGCTGATGGCAAAATCAGACATCGAGTCAGCGTTCCGGTTGCTCCCGGTACACCCAGACGATCAGCGTCTCCTTGGTTTCATGTTTCAGGGTCGCTATTACATGGATAGATGTATGCCAATGGGATGCTCTATATCTTGTGCCTATTTTGAAAAGTTCAGTTGTTTTCTGCAATGGGTCTTCACAAGGAAGACGGGTTTTCAACATGTTATGCATTATCTCGATGACTTTCTGTTCCTGGGGGCAGCCAGGGATCCAGAATGTGGACAGGCCTTAAATGAATTTTGTGTCTTAATGAACCATTTTGGTGTGCCATTGGCGCCAGGTAAGACTGTGGGTCCCTCGACTTGCCTCGAGTTTCTGGGGATTGAGCTCGACTCGGAGGAAGGTTGTTTTCGATTACCGAGAGAAAAAGTGTTAAAATTCAGGGCATCCCTCGAAATGTGTATTAATGAGACTAAGGTAAAACTACATCAATTGCAACAAATGGTGGGCCAGTTGAATTTTGCCCTGAGAGTAATGCCGATGGCCCGCCCCTTTTCCCGCTCGATTGCTCAAGCCATGGTCGGCCTGAAGGAGGGTCATCACCGCACGAGGCTCTCGGCAGAGGTTCGCCAGGACATGCGCATTTGGTTGGCATTTCTGGCGGATTTCAATGGTCGAATTGTCTGGAACAAACCAGCGGTGTCCTCCGAGGAGCTGGGGCTGTGGACCGATTCGGCAGGGAGTATTGGTTTTGGGGCCATATTTGGCACACAATGGTCGGCCCAAAGATGGCCGTCATGGTGGCACGAGGACGGGCTGACGAGTAACATTGCTTTTCTCGAACTTTTTCCTATTCTGGTGGCCCTGAAAACTTGGCCTGAGGGGTTCCGGGATCACTCTGTGGTGTTCTGGTCTGATAACATGACCGTGGTTGAGTGTGTCAATAGTCAGGCAGCACGATGCAAATGGATTCTAAGGCTGCTCAAAGAAATTGTTTTATTGTGTATGCAATTGAATGTGCTATTTCGGGCAAAGCATGTGCCGGGGGTACTGAACCAAGCGGCTGATGCACTTTCTCGTTTCCGTATGCAGGCCTTTTGGGGTTTTCTGCCCACAGCGGACCCGGTGGTGGCACCCTTTCCCGAAGCTCTCTGGTCTCTCGGTGCCCCGAACTACGAAACCTCGTGGGAGAGAGTTTAGCACCCAGGACAAGAAAGGCATATGAAGGGGCGTTCCGTTCCTATTGGGCCTTTTTGGGGGCTGCTAGGGGGGAGCTTTGGGGCCAGGAAGAGTTTGTAGTAAAATTTCTGCTGTCTTTACATCAGGCAGGCAAATCAGTAGCTACGGCCCAGAGGCATCGGGCCGCCATTTCCTTTATGGCAAGGGCTCATGGGATCCAGGACCCAACAGCGTCTTTCGTGGTGCAAAAAGCGCTACGTGGGTGGCAACGCCTTGAGGGTCGCAGAACAGATGTGAGGCACCCGATAGGTCTGGATAGGTTGGCCCTGTTATTATCCGTACTCCCTGCAACATGTTCATCCCAGTATGAAACAGTGTTATTCCGAGCCGCTTTTGCGCTAGCATTCCATGGGGCTATGCGGGTAAGCGAACTAGAGGCAAAGAACAAGCAGGATACGATGGGGGGACTGTGCCGAGAGCACATTCAGGTCAAAGGGGAGACGGTATCTGTCTCGTTTGTCAGGTCCAAAACCGATCAGGGTGCGATTGGGGACTGCATAATCATACAGAGGATTCCCGGGTCTTCCATGTGCCCGGTTCTATGCGTGGAGGAATATTTAGCACTGAGGGTGGCATCATGGGGGGGACCTTGTTGAGACACGCTGATACCACCCCACTGACGAGGTTTCAGTTCCAGCGGGTGCTTGCGATGTCGATTTCCGCCGCGGGCTTGAACCCCGGCGAGTTTGGGACCCATTCCTTTCGGATAGGGGCTGCCACAGAGGCTACAGCCAGGGGTCTGAGTGTAGAAGAGGTAAAACGTGTGGGGCGTTGGTCCTCGAACTGTTATAAAAGGTATGTGCGGTTGCACATGTTGTGAAGCTGTAATGATGTACTCACGCTTCTTGTTTTTGTTTGGTTTTCAGTTGCGCAAGCCTACGAGGCGGGGCGGACTGTGCAGTCGACCCGACACCTGGGGACCAGCGGTCAGACATCACCGGCTGTGAAAAAGGAGGTGTGGGTCGTGGGCCACTCATACGTGAGGCATGCCGCGGACGTATTCAAAGCAGGTGACATGATTCACGTGGCTGGGGAATACGGGTACAGTGTGTCCTTCTACGGAAAGGGCGGGCTCTGTATTGACCAGTTTCAATCCTTTTTCGAGGGTTTGTTAGGGCGGACAAGGTCACCGCCGTCTATAATCATAGTCCATCTTGGGGGCAACGATTTGGTGGCCACTGGTAGACGACTTCTTCTTGAGGCAATGCTTTCCACAGTAAGTTGGTTGGCAAGAAGAGTTCCAGGGTGCACAATTGCATGGTCCCATATGATCCCACGAAAAGTGTGGCGGGGGGCTATTTCGGTTTCTGCTCTGAATCATTCAGTAAGGAAAATAAATAACAAAGTGAGTAGATTGTTTCGTTCAAGTACACTGCATTCTGTTTCGCATGGTTGTATCAAAGGGGACAGTATGTATTTGGGGGATGGTGTTCATTTGTCCCGGGTGGGGAATGAGTTACTCATAGGAGACCTCATAGCTTGGTTAAAGAGTTTAAAACATAACCTTTAGGCAGGAGTTGTTGTGGGGGGTCCGGATAGCCGGTCAACTATCCGGCCTGTGGCGGTAAGGTCATGATCGGTGAGCAGTAATTGGAAGATCCCTATGGGGGGGGCGTCACCCATTACGGATGGGAGCGCTCGGGGGAGGTGGCCATTGGCCCCTCAACGGGGAGGCGGTCCCGTCTAAGGATAGGCCGCCAGAAGGAAAGGAAAGGTGGTCAAGGCCCCTTCCTGGATAGGAGGGGCTACGGGCCCTCCTGGGGAATTTCCTGGGGCCAGGACATCTGCGACGGCAGATGGGTAAGTTGTGTGGGGTTCGGGAGGGGGTTTACGCTACCTTTTAGACACCTCACACGAGTCCTCGGACGACCGTTAAATGGTGTCGAGTTCATTGGGGCCCCCGTCAAGTCCAAGGGAAATTGGTAGATGCACTTGAGGTACGCCTCTGTGCGGTTGGTCCCCTCACAAGTGAGGGTGGTATTTCTGGTTTAGGGATCTGACACCGGTTACGACCTTGCCGTTGGCCCTTAACGTTAGGATGTACAATTTCAAGTCAAATGTTTTTGTAGGATGTTAGTTCGGCTAGGAGAACCTTTGTATTAGAGATCTGTTAAGGTTAGCCAAACATCGTAATGTGGAAATAAGATTGTACATAATATGAAACTGTTATTTTAATGTTTTGATTTTGTTTCATATTTTAATAAATACGGCCGGGAGGGTCACTCCCTCCCGCCTTCCAAAAGTTCAGAACCGTTTCCGGTTTCCCATCCTTGGGGATTGTGTTGAGAGGGTGTGGCGGGTATCTCAGCCATATGGAAAGGGGCGACCATTCGGTCCCCCCGAACGTATGGTGGAGTACCACGATCCCCCCGGGAAGCCATCTTGGGCGGGAGGCGAGTCTCGGCTGGTATGCCCGAAGCGGCGTAGCCGGGGCGCGCCTTTTCCCGCCCTGGAGTGGGTTGTCCTAGACACTGACGCGACCGGCCACGCCCTCGGAGGCAGGCGGGGGCGGGTTTACGCCCGCCCTGAAGACGGATAAAAGGAGCAACAAGCCAAGAAAGCATCCTCTTGTTCCTGTGCTCTGAAGCTGCACCTCCCCGCTGCACGTGAGCTCGAGACGGAAGAAAGAGCAATTTTGACCCACCCACCAGCCCCTGAGGACAGCTAGTTGTTTTGAATAAAGTTTTGATGTGGTAACTCTATTTCTTGCAGGTTGTGATGATTGTCGTAATATTTTTGAATATGCAATAAAGATGGTCACTTTCAGTATGTTTTGCAAATAAAGTGTTTTGCAATAATGTTGATCAGTAATCATGCTTGTAATAAGTCATAATTGTTTTTGTAATTTAGTAATTTAGGTAGATTTGTCGTATTTTTTTTTTGTCGGGCGGTAAGGTCATGATCGGTGAGCAGTAATTGGAAGATCCCTATGGGGGGGGCGTCACCCATTACGGATGGGAGCGCTCGGGGGAGGTGGCCATTGGCCCCTCAACGGGGAGGCGGTCCCGTCTAAGGATAGGCCGCCGGAAGGAAAGGAAAGGTGGTCAAGGCCCCTTCCTGGATAGGAGGGGCTACGGGCCCTCCTGGGGAATTTCCTGGGGCCAGGACATCTGCGACGGCAGATGGGTAAGTTGTGTGGGGTTCGGGAGGGGGTTTACGCTACCTTTTAGACACCTCACACGAGTCCTCGGACGACCGTTAAATGGCGTCGAGTTCATTGGGGCCCCCGTCAAGTCCAAGGGAAATTGGTAGATGCACTTGAGGTACGCCTCTGTGCGGTTGGTCCCCTCACAAGTGAGGGTGGTATTTCTGGTTTAGGGATCTGACACCGGTTACGACCTTGCCGTTGGCCCTTAACGTTAGGATGTACAATTTCAAGTCAAATGTTTTTGTAGGATGTTAGTTCGGCTAGGAGAACCTTTGTATTAGAGATCTGTTAAGGTTAGCCAAACATCGTAATGTGGAAATGAAATTGTACATAATATGAAACTGTTATTTTAATGTTTTGATTTTGTTTCATATTTTAATAAATACGGCCGGGAGGGTCACTCCCTCCCGCCTTCCAAAAGTTCAGAACCGTTTCCGGTTTCCCATCCTTGGGGATTGTGTTGAGAGGGGGTGGCGGGTATCTCAGCCATATGGCCTTTTCACCAGGGGTATTTGAGTCTAGCATGGGCCTAGTCTTTCTGTAGGTTGTCTTGAATTTAAACATCATGGGGGGCATGGATGGATTGGGATTGTGCTGATTTTTCAGTCATTTTAGTTTTTTGGGCCTGTACTTGTGGCCTTTTCACCAGGGGTATTTGAGTCTAGCATGGGCCTAGTCTTTCTGTGGGCTGTCTTGAACTTAAACATCATGGAGGGCATGGATGGCATGTGATTGTGCTGATTTTGCAGTGTTTTTCGATTTTTGGGGGTGTTCATGGGGAGGGACAGGACATGTGGCTGGTGGCCATTTTGAGTGCAGCTACAGGCACTGGCCATGTGCTGGCAGGCAAGTGGCCATTTTGAATGCAGGCTTTGTTGTTAAGCCTGCAACCATTTTGCCTACTTTTCAACCTTTATTTATGCCCAGGGGTAGTGAGTCTTGCATGGGCCTAGTCTTTCTGTGGGTTGTCTTGAATTTAAACATCATGGAGGGCATGGATGGATTGGGATTGTGCAGATTTCTCAGTGATTTTCGTTTTTTGGGCCTGTACTTGTGGCCTTTTCACCAGGGGTATTTGAGTCTAGCCTGGGCCTAGTCTTTCTGTGGGCTGTCCTGAACTTAAACATCATGGAGGGCATGGATGGAATGGGATTGTGCTGATTTTGCAGTGTTTTTCGATTTTTGGGGGTGTTCATGGGGAGGGACAGGCCATGTGGCTGGTGGCCATTTTGAGTGCAGCTACAGGCACTGGCCATGTGCTGGCTGGCAAGTGGCCATTTTGAATGCAGGCTTTGTTGTTAGGCCTGCAACTATTTTGCCTACTTTTCAACCTTTATTTATGCCCAGGGGTAGTGAGTCTTGCATGGGCCTAGTCTTTCTGTGGGTTGTCTTGAATTTAAACATCATGGAGGGCATGGATGGATTGGGATTGTGCTGATTTTTCAGTGATTTTCGTTTTTTGGGCCTGTACTTGTGGCCTTTTCACCAGGGGTATTTGAGTCTAGCATGGGCCTAGTCTTTCTGTGGGCTGTCTTGAACTTAAACATCATGGAGGGCATGGATGGAATGGGATTGTGCTGATTTTGCAGTGTTTTTCGATTTTTGGGGGTGTTCATGGGGAGGGACAGGCCATGTGGCTGGTGGCCATTTTGAGTGCAGCTACAGGCACTGGCCATGTGCTGGCAGGCAAGTGGCCATTTTGAATGCAGGCTTTGTTGTTAGGCCTGCAAACATTTTGCCTACTTTTCAACCTTTATTTATGCCCAGGGGTAGTGAGTCTTGCATGGGCCTTGTCTTTCTGTGGGTTGTCTTGAATTTAAACATCATGGAGGGCATGGATGGATTGGGATTGTGCTGATTTTGCAGTGTTTTTTGATTTTTGGGGGTGTTCATGGGGAGGGACAGGCCATGTGGCTGGTGGCCATTTTGAGTGCAGCTACAGGCACTGGCCATGTGCTGGCAGGCAAGTGGCCATTTTGAATGCAGGCTTTGTTGTTAGGCCTGCAACCATTTTGCCTACTTTTCAACCTTTATTTATGCCCAGGGGTAGTGAGTCTTGCATGGGCCTAGTCTTTCTGTGGGTTGTCTTGAATTTAAACATCATGGAGGGCATGGATGGATTGGGATTGTGCTGATTTTTCAGTGATTTTCGTTTTTTGGGCCTGTACTTGTGGCCTTTTCACCAGGGGTATTTGAGTCTAGCATGGGCCTAGTCTTTCTGTAGGTTGTCTTGAATTTAAACATCATGGAGGGCATGGATGGATTGGGATTGTGCTGATTTTTCAGTGATTTTCGTTTTTTGGGGCTGTACTTGTGGCCTTTTCACCAGGGGTATTTGAGTCTAGCATGGGCCTAGTCTTTCTGTGGGCTGTCTTGAACTTAAACATCATGGAGGGCATGGATGGAATGGGATTGTGCTGATTTTGCAGTGTTTTTCGATTTTTGGGGGTGTTCATGGGGAGGGACAGGCCATGTGGCTGGTGGCCATTTTGAGTGCAGCTACAGGCACTGGCCATGTGCTGGCAGGCAAGTGGCCATTTTGAATGCAGGCTTTTTGTTAGGCCTGCAACCATTTTGCCTACTTTTCAACCTTTACTTATGCCCAGGGGTAGTGAGTCTTGCATGGGCCTAGTCTTTCTGTGGGTTGTCTTGAATTTAAACATCATGGAGGGCATGGATGGATTGGGATTGTGCTGATTTTTCAGTGATTTTCGTTTTTTGGGCCTGTACTTGTGGCCTTTTCACCAGGGGTATTTGAGTCTAGCCTGGGCCTAGTCTTTCTGTGGGCTGTCCTGAACTTAAACATCATGGAGGGCATGGATGGAATGGGATTGTGCTGATTTTGCAGTGTTTTTCGATTTTTGGGGGTGTTCATGGGGAGGGACAGGCCATGTGGCTGGTGGCCATTTTGAGTGCAGCTACAGGCACTGGCCATGTGCTGGCTGGCAAGTGGCCATTTTGAATGCAGGCTTTGTTGTTAGGCCTGCAACTATTTTGCCTACTTTTCAACCTTTATTTATGCCCAGGGGTAGTGAGTCTTGCATGGGCCTAGTCTTTCTGTGGGTTGTCTTGAATTTAAACATCATGGAGGGCATGGATGGATTGGGATTGTGCTGATTTTTCAGTGATTTTCGTTTTTTGGGCCTGTACTTGTGGCCTTTTCACCAGGGGTATTTGAGTCTAGCATGGGCCTAGTCTTTCTGTGGGCTGTCTTGAACTTAAACATCATGGAGGGCATGGATGGAATGGGATTGTGCTGATTTTGCAGTGTTTTTCGATTTTTGGGGGTGTTCATGGGGAGGGACAGGCCATGTGGCTGGTGGCCATTTTGAGTGCAGCTACAGGCACTGGCCATGTGCTGGCAGGCAAGTGGCCATTTTGAATGCAGGCTTTGTTGTTAGGCCTGCAAACATTTTGCCTACTTTTCAACCTTTATTTATGCCCAGGGGTAGTGAGTCTTGCATGGGCCTTGTCTTTCTGTGGGTTGTCTTGAATTTAAACATCATGGAGGGCATGGATGGATTGGGATTGTGCTGATTTTGCAGTGTTTTTTGATTTTTGGGGGTGTTCATGGGGAGGGACAGGCCATGTGGCTGGTGGCCATTTTGAGTGCAGCTACAGGCACTGGCCATGTGCTGGCAGGCAAGTGGCCATTTTGAATGCAGGCTTTGTTGTTAGGCCTGCAACCATTTTGCCTACTTTTCAACCTTTATTTATGCCCAGGGGTAGTGAGTCTTGCATGGGCCTAGTCTTTCTGTGGGTTGTCTTGAATTTAAACATCATGGAGGGCATGGATGGATTGGGATTGTGCTGATTTTTCAGTGATTTTCGTTTTTTGGGCCTGTACTTGTGGCCTTTTCACCAGGGGTATTTGAGTCTAGCATGGGCCTAGTCTTTCTGTAGGTTGTCTTGAATTTAAACATCATGGAGGGCATGGATGGATTGGGATTGTGCTGATTTTTCAGTGATTTTCGTTTTTTGGGGCTGTACTTGTGGCCTTTTCACCAGGGGTATTTGAGTCTAGCATGGGCCTAGTCTTTCTGTGGGCTGTCTTGAACTTAAACATCATGGAGGGCATGGATGGAATGGGATTGTGCTGATTTTGCAGTGTTTTTCGATTTTTGGGGGTGTTCATGGGGAGGGACAGGCCATGTGGCTGGTGGCCATTTTGAGTGCAGCTACAGGCACTGGCCATGTGCTGGCAGGCAAGTGGCCATTTTGAATGCAGGCTTTGTTGTTAGGCCTGCAACCATTTTGCCTACTTTTCAACCTTTATTTATGCCCAGGGGTAGTGAGTCTTGCATGGGCCTAGTCTTTCTGTGGGTTGTCTTGAATTTAAACATCATGGAGGGCATGGATGGAATGGGATTGTGCTGATTTTGCAGTGTTTTTCGATTTTTTTTGTGCTGTATAACTGAACTGATGTTCCTCTGTCTTCCATTGTTTTAAGGTGCACAAGACTCAAGAGAACCACCAGTGCCAGGAAGAAGTCCTGCAGCGGTGTGTGTGTGCAGCATAACGTCACGCGACGTCACGTCTGGCCTCAGACAACTCTACAATTCGTGCAACTGCGGCCTGCTGTCTGACCTGCTCTGAAGAAGATGGCCCCAAAAAAAGGTCTCCGTAGCTCCTCTAGCAAGAAAGTTGCTAGTAAGGAGCAGAAGAAGCAAGTTACCAAGGAGGCTGGTGTGCCACCCGCCACGTTTTTTGGGAGCAAAACAAAAAGTACGCCTGCAGCAGCAGGATCTGCTGGGGACCAAGCTGGGAGCAGCACCCCTGCTCCATTGGGTTCAGTGCCTCCACCACCACGCCAACTTAAGTCAAAGCCCTTGAGTGCTTCAGAGGCAGTCAGTGTACTTCTCCAATCACCATCGACCAGTGATGTTGGCTCATCGCAAGAAAGTAGCAGCAATGTCCCTGAATCAACACAGGTTGTTGTAACTCATCTGACAAGTGTTGAACAACCACAGCCGCAACAACACCATGTGCAAGTACACGCCCAAGTACATGTGGAAGGAGAGGCAGCAAAAGGAGATGCGCAAGCAAAGGTGCATGGAGGTTCACAAGTGCCCACAATAGTTGTTCCTCCCGAAGTAGGGGCACATCAGGAAATCGACAATGAAGCCGAGGTATCATTGGAAGCCACTCCTCCTGATGATCATTCACTGTCTTCCATATCCCCAGCAAGGAAAAGATCAAGGGGGGTGTCCACATCTTCTTCAAGCCCACCTCCTACTGATGATCTGGATGATGATTGGGTACCATCACCGCAGCCTGAGAGTGAGGCACACCATGATCTGACAAAGGTACCTAAGCGTAAAAGGAAGGTCGTCGAAAAACTCATAGCTATGGAGTGTGATGTGGCTCAACAAGAAGTGACAGATACTGCTGGTGATGAAGCCTCTCACGATGACGACAAGCCAGTCATCACAAAGGTCACTGCAGCCCCACCGGGCATGCAGCAAAGAGACGTTTTGACCCTATCCCGAGAAGCTGCTGAGCGTGATGATGATGTCGACGAGGAGGCAATGGAAATGGAATCATTAGATTTGGAGTTAAGTAGTACACCAAAACCTACCGCTTCCATATTTCTTCCTCGCAAGAAGGTACCCACCTCGACCTCAATTCGTGGTGGTGAAAGTGCAAAACGTACTGAAGTTCGGCAATCCACATCCTCCACTTCATCTGGCATTAGCAGCAGGACCACCACCACCAGTATCGCCGCCTCCTCCGACCCCCAAAGACATTTCAAGTCTCCAGTTTGGGACTTCTTTAGTGTTTGCCCAAAAATGGAAAACGTAGCCATTTGTAGCATTTGTAAGGTTCGAGTTGGTCGTGGTAAGCTTGGTTCTAACTATGGTACCGGAGGCCAGAGAGGTCATCTTAAGAGAGCGCACCCTGTCCAATGGTTTCCGCACCTAGAGGCGTTTAAGCAAGCCGGAATAGCACGTAATGAAAACGTTGATTTTTCTTCTGATGATGACGAGGAGGAAGAAGACGATTCAAACACTTCACTTACACCCAGTACCCCTGTCAGCAGCACACCCCATGTGAGGCACACTAAGAGTGTGGGAGAGAGTGAGACATCAATGCGGAAAAGTTCATCAGCGAGCGTAACTGGGTCAAAGATATCATCATCATCCCGTAAATCCTTGGTCCAGGGCAACATTAAAAAGATGTTGTTTACAGAAGCGCAATATGAACGCAACCACCCACTGACGCGTCTGTATAACACTAAGCTGGCTAAAATGCTAGCTCTGGACCTTCTCCCTTTTTCTTTTGTAGAAGGGGTTGGTTTTCTAGAATTAGTGGCAGCGCTCTGCCCTAAATGGAAGGTTCCTAGCCGGTTCTATTTTGCCCGAGTTGCGGTTCCAGCACTACATGAAGATGTTCTGAAGGTGATTGGGGCAGCTTTGCAGAAGAGTGCTGTTCACACTATACATCTGACAACAGACATGTGGACCAGTGGCGCAGGCGCTGATTACATGTGCATCACTGCACACTGGGTCTCTTTTTCAGGGGCTAAAGCAAAGCTAAACGCAGGTGTTGACGCGGACATTGTTTTTAAAGCTGCTCGGAAACATGCAACACTAGCCATGTTTGGTTTGGAGAAACGTCACACAGCAGAAAACATTTTGGATGTCTTTAACACAAAGGTCCTTAACTGGCTGTCCCCACTAAAACGCCAGGTTGGTTATGTTTCCACGGACAATGGCGCCAATATAGTTAAGGCCATGAGGGACGGTTACTGTTTCAGAGTGCCGTGTTTGGCGCACTGTATAAACCTCGTTGTCCAAAAATTCTTGGGTAATAAAGGCAGTGCAGCGTACAGTGTATTGGACACCTGCCGAAAAATGTGCAAGCATTTCAGCCATTCTTTTAAGGCCCGGAAGCAGCTGAGGAGCCTGCTATATCAACGTAAAATGCCAGTGAAAGCACTCATCCAGGAGGTGGTAACACGTTGGAACTCAACCTTCTACATGCTTGAGCGTCTGTATGAGCAGTATACGGAACTCGATCAATATTTCCTTACAGAGGGTACAGAGGAGCTGAGGATGGGTGCGGCGCAATGGAACATAGTTCAAAGCCTGACACGCATGCTTCGTCCTTTTGAGTTCTTCAAGCGTGCAGTCAGCAAGGAGGACTCTAATTTGGGAAAAGCTATCCCATTGTTGTACATGCTGGAGGACCAACTGAAGGAGGTGTGTTCTGTGTTTCAAAAAGATGACAAAAACCAAGACTCTTTGCTTCTGGCTGAGAAATTATTAGAGCTCCTACAAGGTGATGAACGTCTTAAAAAGATCCACTCAGAAGAGCATTACATTTGTGCTACTATTCTGGATCCACGCTACAAAAAGGCGCTGGCAGGCCAAGCATTCTTTCCTTTTGATGATCAACATGTTCCAAAGTACAAACGTTGGCTAGCCTTGTCAGCCAAGAGGTTTGAAAGAGAAGGGCTGGAAATTGAAGGAAATGGCAGTACATCAGCAGGCCATCCCCAGTCAAAACAATCCACTTCTGCACCTGTGGCTGTGGCACAAGTGACCTCTCAGCCGTTAAAGACACCGGCAACCGGATCATCTGCACGAGACACAACAGAAACATTGGAGGCTGAAGAGGATTGGCTAGCTCTGCGTGGGTTTGGTTCTCAAAAGGTCAGAGGCACAGCAAGAGCTAAGCAAAGTGGAGGAACCTTGGATGAGGACCTTGAGTCGATGGTGAAGGACTATCTGAATGACTCAACAGAGGTCTATGTTAATTCTGACCCATTGGCGTATTGGCATGGGAAAAAAGAATTGTGGCCACAGCTCACCAACCTGGCTTTAAACTACTTGTCTTGCCCACTCGCAAGCGTGTCTTCTGAACGGGTTTTCAGTGCTGCTGGTGGCATTGTAACTCCCAAACGGAGCCGCCTCTCGCCCAAAAATGTGGAGAGGTTAACAATGATCAAGATGAATCAGCACCTCATACCACCAGATTTCAGAGTACGAGAAAGCGTGCCGGATGAAGAGGAGGTGGCCAGCAACATAGATGAGGGAATTTCTACTCTGTCAGGTGACACTGAGCTCACCCTGCCTGAATTCGCAGAGTATGATGACAAAGCCTTATTCTTATTCCTGGACCGTGATACCGAGCCCTGAAAATGAATCAATAACTTTCTTTTTCGTCCTTATTCACTTTTATTCCTGTGTGTCTGTCTTTCTTTGTTGTGCACAGTTAATATATTTCAAACTTTAATCAGATAATCACAAAATCAAGCCCATCAGCAGAACTGTCTTCACTGGTTTGCTAATTGATTTGAAGTTGCCGCAATCTGCATTCCTCAGGTTCACAAGTTCAGAAGAACATGCTCCTCTATCCTCCTCCTCCAGACTCCTATTTCCATCAAACCAGAGGGGTGGTTTACGCCCAATGAAGAAAGACTCAGCACTTGTGGGGGTGTTGTTGTACCTCTTTGCAGGTGAGTTGACAGCTCTGGGGCCATTGCTGGGAAGCTCTAAAACCGGATAAAAGTGTTTTGGACCAAATCCCAGGTGGAAATTTTTTTGTGTTTTTAAAAACTTGCTTGCCTTTGAGGTGCTCTTAGGGGGGGTTCCGTCTGTTTGTGGGTGATTTTCGTGGTCTGGGAGCACTGCTGGGACACTCTAATCTTGATTGCATTTGCTTTTCAGGAAATCCGTTGTGGCAACCCCGACTTATGGCCTAGCTACGCAGCGCGTTTGGACCGAAGGCCGAGAAATATTGCAAGTATGAGATTTTGCTTTTGGCCTGTTTGGGGGTGTTATGCTTCTTGGCGGGTGGGTTGGCGTGTCTTGGGGCATTCCTGGGAAGGTCTAATACCGGGTAGAAGTGGTTGGGACAAAATCCAGGCCGATTTTTTTTTTTGGCTATTTCTGACATTTTGCTCAATGTAGCGTTTTCGGGGGCCTGTTTGGGGGGCTTCCTGGTGTTTGTGGGTGAGTTTCGGGGTCTGGGAGCACTGCTGGGACACTCTAATCTTGATTGCATTTGCTTTTCAGGAAATCCGTCGTGGCAACCCCGACTTATGGCCTAGCTACGCAGCGCGTTTGGACCGAAGGCCGAGAAATATTGCAAGTATGAGATTTTGCTTTTGGCCTGTTTGGGGGTGTTATGCTTCTTGGCGGGTGGGTTGGCGTGTCTTGGGGCATTTCTGGGAAGGTCTAATACCGGGTAGAAGTGGTTGGGACAAAATCCAGGCCGATTTTTTTTTGGCTATTTCTGACATTTTGCTCAATGTAGCGTTTTCGGGGGCCTGTTTGGGGGGCTTCCTGGTGTTTGTGGGTGGGTTTCGGGGTCTGGGCGCACTGCTGGCTATATCTACTTTACTTTGCAAGAGGTTTGAAGCAAATCAATGGTGGCAGAGGGGAGTTAGGGCCTAGCTGCAGAGCGCGCGCGGAGTGATTTGGGAAATTTGTGAAAAATTGACAGTCCCCATTTTTGTACTTTTGCTCTTTGGCTGTTTGGGGGTCTTCTACTCGTTTTCTCCTGGGTTGACGGCTCTGGGGCCATTGCTGGGAAGCTCTAATACCGGATAAAAGTGTTTTGGACCAAATCCCAGGCGGAATTTTTTTTGTGTTTTTGATGACTTGCTTGCCTTTGAGGTGCTCTTAGGGGGGGTTCCGTCTGTTTGTGGGTGAGTTTCGTGGTCTGGGAGCACTGCTGGGACACTCTTATCTTGATTGCATTTGCTTTTCAGGAAATCCGTCGTGGCAACCCCGACTTATGGCCTAGCTACGCAGCGCGTTTGGACCGAAGGCCGAGAAATATTGCAAGTATGAGATTTAGCTTTTGGCCTGTTTGGGGGTGTTATGCTTCTTGGCGGATGGGTTGGGTTGGCGGGTCTTGGGGCATTCCTGGGAAGGTCTAATACCGGGTAGAAGTGGTTGGGACAAAATCCTCGCGGAAAAGCCTTTTGGCACTTTTTGTAACTTAGGGTTCGTTAGGGTTAGCCCTAGCAGCAGGATTACATGTGTTTCGGGGTGATCTAGATTTTTGCAACTGAGTTCTGGGGTCTTAGAGCACTTGTGAGAATGTGTAATTTTGGTTGCAAGTCATTTGAAGAAAATCCATGGTGGGAAAGGGGGGATTTGGCATAGTTAAAGAAAGCCTTTGCCACTATTCTTAACTTAGGGTTCGTTAGGGTTAGCAGTATTTCTATTGCATGTGTTTGAGTGGGGGGGATTTCGAGTCTTGGAGCGATGCTGGCTATGGCTACTTTTGCTTGGTTGCTTGCAAGTGGTTTGAATGCAATCCACAGTGGGTAAGGGGTAATTAGGAAGGGGGTACTTCGGCCTACTTTTACTTTCAAAGTAAGTTTTGTCACCAGTTTTCTGCTAGGCCTCGTTTTTTGAGATTTGATTGGGGGTCTTCTACATTTTTGCGACTGGATTTAGTAAGGGTCTGGGTGGGAGCACTGCTAGGAAGATCTAATTTTGTTCTAAAACACAGTTTACAGTACACCTAGCTTGAGGGGAAAGATCCGCTACATTAATTTGCCCATACTTATTTATCCTTCAAAAGGTGACTCAGACAGAGTACTCACTTTCAAAAATATTGTACTGTCTACTAGGAAAATCAAATTGTGACTTTTTGCACTCCACAGCCTACATACCATATATTTCTTTATCAGTGGTGTTGTAATAATATATCACTTCCTGTTTTTCGTTACATATAGTTACTGGCTGCTTTACTTAGCTGTCTGCCTGCCTGGCCAAGTGGCACTAGTGTGTTGCTTAGTGCACAACTTGAAGCGCACGCCGCCACCGCGACCGCTCACGCACGCACCACACCAGATGTATATGGAATGTGATGATCTGGTCACTGGTGGTGGTGCGATGCGGATGCGCGAGGCGCGGCGTACGTACCCAGCAGTTTGGTCCCAGGGCCGTCAATCTTAGCGCTACTACCAATGACGACCCTGGGACGCCCCCGCGTGCTGTGCGCAGCGCACCTGCTGCTCTGACGCGTCACGGCGCGGTCACGCGCCCTCCAGGGAGTGGAGGCCTGAGTGTGTGCGCAATGGTGACCGTGAAAGATTTCATCACATCTCAGAAACGACCATTTTCTCGGTGATATCGCGTCGCGATTAGCGAGCGCCGTCGTGGTCTCTCTCCCCTTCAAATTTGGGACGCCAGGGACGGTGAGAGAGAAATAATATATTTACATTTATTTATATGATACTGCATGGACAGGGAAGTAAGTAAAAAAATGTGGCAGTGCAGTGGCACAGAAATGAACGGAATCAGATTCAGTGCACAGTACATGCTGTTTTTTTTACTGTAACTGGCTGCTGGCACAAGCCAAACGAAAACACGGCCCGGAAAGAAAGTATTTTTAGAAATTGGTGCACCGCTATAGCAGAGAACAACGAACTATGGGAAGGTAGAGGATTTGAAATCCTGGTCGAAGGAGAGGGAAATGCTCGGAGAAATGGCACCAAACCGAAAGTGAAACACACAATGCGCTATAAGTGCACCATGTATTCTATCGCCTGTCCGCACCACCCATATCTTCCTTAATCTACCTATTGCTGGTTTTTGTTTAGATATCCTTTTTTCTGGGCTTCTCTCGCAATAAAACGTATAAAAATAAAACATATTCCTCCAAAATATGTTCATTTTATTTGTCGAATGTAAGTATGAGTTTTCCAATACTGTATGCAAGCACACTCTCACTTGCAAACTGTTCCCCCGGGAATGCTTTCTGTAAATAGCCCTACTTGCATCCTGCACGTGGCGCCCTCTTTTAAACTATAAATCCCCGTTCACCCCAGCCCGCCTTCCTTTTGCAATCCCACTGCACTTTGAAATTGCAGTGCAAAGTTGTTATGACGAGTAAAGCTACCTAACTCTGGGTCACCCGTCCGCTCCCACACAACCGAAACAGCACGGACAGCAGCAGTGCAAAACTCTGTATGGGAAACGCCTTCTCTACCACCCACGCGCTGCCTCTTTTGTTTATTAAGTTGATTTTATACTCCCTAGTCTGTCAAAATGATTGGCGCCGCTCTCTCTTGTTCTAATACCGACATCAAGATCCCACAACTTATCACAGCAAACACACGCACTAAAATCTGGAATGGATGCAATTTAATAATGAAATGAAATAGTCCAGAAGAAGCAATCACGTACTGTTATGCAAGCATGCTTATTGTTGACGTTTTCTTGAGTCCACAGAGCATGGACTTCGGCTGCTGGATGTACTGTTTTGTGCAGGCCACGTCTGCCCTTTCTCCTCTGTGTACCCGCGCCGATTCATTGTTGGTTCTTGCATTAATAAGCTGCTTGCCTCACTTTTATTTTCATGTCTGATCTTTACTGTGAGCTGTATTTTATCCTGCTACTTATTGAAACACGGTCAGTAGTGACATAGCTGCCAAGCTTTTTTAGATTGATATATGTGACATTTTTGTAATATCACCACATTCGTTTGCATCAGTTTTAAGGTCTTTTAGAGTTTTTTTCGTTACTCAAATGGGCCTTGTTTCTGATATTTTTGTTTCCCTGATCTACATTGCTTGATTTTTTTAATCGCAAGAAAGTGTCACTCCTAGTCGTTGAAATGTCACTCATAATTACATTGAAATTATGAAAATGTCACACATAGCAATCTGAAACATTGGCAGCTTTGGACCCTCTTCGGGCGGGTGCACCAGGCAGCTTTAAGTTCCTTCCTTGGGCAGTCAGCACGATAGGCCTGAACTGCGCGGTAATGGCATTTTGTTTGATTAATTGCTTTGATACTTGCACATCATTGCACAAGTGCCACCATTGCTTACGAACGTAACGTTTGTTCTGTTGTGTTTGAGTAACGTGTCCAATGTCCATTGCAGTATTATCCTTTTACCTGCGTTTGGTACTCCTTTGTAACATGCACACGTCACTTTTCTCTGGTTGTAACACACTGTTTGCTACCTCCTACATTTTATACTGCTCCAACAAGTCATCTGAATGTCCATTACTTACTGGACCCAGGTGTATACATGAAAGCAGCTGCAGTACAGGTTTGTTTCATCTTTTATTTTGGATTTAGAAAATATCATGACATGCATTCTACATAAGATATGATGTATAAGAAAGAGAAACGTTGCTGAACAACGTTTTACAGTAAACCAGAACCATCTAAAATTAATGATAAAAGAAAACCGGTTCGATTATTTGACTCCTCATTCTTTGAGAAGGATAAAAACAAAGCAAAAAAAGAAGTGGAAAAGGACATATATCAAAAAGATATGCAGGAATGAAAGATGATGAAATCTTTCGAGAAGAATAACAATTAAAAATTGACAATTCTAAGCAAAAACACTGAATTGTATTGCATTAGCATAACATGGCAGCGACCATGCAGCTTCCAAAAAGACGCAAGAAATGTTTTTCAGCAAGCAGCAGGGGCCTTCGTAAAATTCCCAACTGACACCTAGAGTTCTTGTGTCCTCATCTGTCCCATCCAACCAAATGCCTTCTTGTTGAGTGATACAATGGTTTGTTTAAAGGATAGCGTAGTTGCTGTACCTTGGCATTTCTCTGTTAAGTGCATTACAGTTTACCAAAAATACACTTTGGCAGGTTATGCTCAGACGTGAGTCCCTTGCTCACTTTGCCACTGGATTCAAGCAAGTCGGACTGAAGACGGCTGGAATGCCAGAAACTGGTCCTCGGTAGCTTGTTTCAGGTCCAGGGAAGGCATGGCGTGGCAGTTCGGGCTGGACTGTTCCCATGAGGCACAGGGTCAGACTGATTTACATATGGCAATGTCTGAACTGGGGTGGCAGAGTGGGCTAAAGAACGGTGATGGATTAAACCCAGATCTGTTGACTGGGTTTGAGTGTTTGATTGGTTCAGATGCTCCGTCCATAATCACCCCCTTTTGTACCTCTCTGGGTACACTGGCTGTGCCATTTCTCTTTTGGGTTTCTGGTCTGTTGGAGGTAAAATCGGCGTTATGGGGTTACCAGTTAGAAAATAGAGCATTCATGCTGCGCCTTTCAAGTGCCCACAAAGAGAAGTGAGGAACCAGATTTTAAAGTGAAAGAGAGAGTCAATCACGAGATGAAAATATGGTTCTATGATTTCATCATATGCCGCAGTAAAGAGAAACTGTATGAACATATATATATTTGCCATCTGTGTCCACTGGCGGACACGGAGCGGAGGAGGTCCATGCGGTAAGTCGTGAGGGGGTGACACCATGAGTTACCCGCACCGGGTGACACCAACCCTAGTGACGCCACTGTGCGAAATTATATTGATTAGGGTTAGTTTTCATTTATTTGCGGACCTGTGACTTCAAAAGTCACGTAACTCACCAAACAAAGTACTGAAAGATTCACCTAGGACTGGCAGGCAGCAGTCCGCAGGCAAGACGCAAAGTGACAGACAAACTCCATTGTGATTTCAGTCAGATCAGTGACAACACTAACAGTTGCCTGCTACATTACCAGTCATTTAAATAGTCAAACTATCAATCCAACGCCACTATTTTTCTTATTGTCAGGGGTACAAAGGAAGGGGCAGATTTAAGCCCCTTGCGGCTCTTTTGCTCCGTTCTTGCGTGACTTTTGTGACGCAGCAGCTAAACAAAAAAGGGCGCCATGGTGCGGCGTATAATATTATAACAACGTGACGCATTTGGGAGAGGCATCCCATTATAAAGCCCTGCGCCATCAGGGGGCGTTCCGGCGCAAGGGAGGGCATTCCTGCGCTGGAACACATCCTAAAAGTGGCTGAGGGAAATCTACAAAATTTCAATTAGTCACCTTTAGGACAATGATGCGTCACACAAACCCTGCACCTGCTTGAAGGAGACGTACGGCTTGACCCAGCATTGGGGAGATAGGGAACCCCAGAGCATTGCTGGAGCTGCGCCATTGTTGCGACGCAACTCCAGCAGTAAAGCTTCGGTGACGTTTTGGGCCCATGGTGCGCCGCATTGCAAATACGGCGCACCATGTTTGGTGGTGGTAGCGGGCCGCACAATTAATGGCGCATCCCTGCTACTTTGCAGGGATGCAACGGTAATTGCAATTCTGCCCCTTAGGGGCATACTTACTTACGCGTTCTGGCGCATCTCCAGAGATGCGCCAGATCAAATGCGTCACGCAAAACTACCCTTGCGACACGGCAGATGCGCCTCATTTACAATGCGGCGCGCCCTGGCGCAAGGGTAGGCACTTGCGTGACGCATCTCGTCACGTAAGAGCGGCGCATCGCTGGAGTCACGTCGCCAACGCAATGCAACTCCAGTAATGCTCAGGGCCACCCAATACTTAACATGCTGTGTCAGTCCTTTCGCCTGCTTCAAGCAGGCATAAGGAATTGAATTGACGCAGCAGCGTCGCAGAAGTGCCTGCGTTAAATCTTGTAGATTTCACGCAGGCAATTTTGCGAGGCGCACAGCCGCCGGACCGCCCACCCTGCGTACTAGGAACGCACCCATTGTGGTGCAGGCCCATGGCTTTATAACGTGACGCATCTCCCTAGATGCGTCATGCTGTAAATGACTCGCAGGGATGCGGCACGTTTACGCCGCTGTTGCGTCACGCAAGGCAACGTAAACGTGGCGCAAGGGGCTTGTAAATGTAATCTGCCCCCTAGTGTCTAGCATTACGCAGTTCTGTAAAGTACACTCATACATAATAGTTACTCAGGCCAATGAGACCACGAAATAGAAAACAAATAAGCATAGTAGCAACGCCACTGAGAAGGAGAGCAGTGCACCTGAAATGCACAGAAGATTTTGAAATATAATTTAACTACAATGTAATCGTCATCAGCGGCATTATTGGCTTGCTCCATGTAAAAAACAAATATTTGCAATACAACAACACAGAGCAGGAGAAAACATCATAGTAGTGAGTGATGAAATGGCTACTACTACTCACCAAGCCCGGGGATCTCCAAGCCGAGCTGGTCCAGCAGGTCGCGCTCCCGGTCCAGGAGGTCCGTCCAGCGATGGGTGACCTGGCTGTAGGTGCGCTGGAACCCGTAGAGGTGGGATATGGCCCAGCACACCTTCTCCCACCGCTTCCGGCGCTCCCGCATGTTGTAGCCGCCGGCCGCGATCCTGCCGCCTCCCGCGGTGGTCCTGGGCAGGCGGCGCTGGACGAAGTAGACCAGCGCGCCCACTTCCTCCGGGCTGAATATCTCCCGTCGCGTCACCTGCTCCCTCCTCAATCTCCCGCATGCTGTCCTGGCACTGGGTCCAGGACTACTCCCCGCCGCCGCTGCGGCCCTCAAGTGCCTGGGCAGCTTCACGGCACCTGGCTTGACCATGGTCCGGGCAGGAAGAAGTAGAAAATTAAGAAAGAATAGGATAGGGAAGAAGAAAAGAAAAGAGTTTAAAAAAGTAGTTTAAAAGTAAAGAAAAATAGCAGAAAAGACAAAAATATACAGCTAGGAAAAGAGAGGGATAGATAAGAAGCAAAATCGTAAAAAAAAACTGAAAACAAGCAAAGGATGGCAAAGATACCAAGAGGATTAAACACCATGCCCAGACACAGGAAATGAATGAAAAACAAGATGGCCGGCGCCCGTTCACGAGCGCGAAAGTAAGTTTGCGCGAGATTTCCCTCGCGATCTCGTGCGAACCTCTACTCGCAATGCGCTTACTGCGCGAGATTATACATAGCGGGCGGAAACGGAAATACGTCACGCAAACAAAATGGCTGCGCCCGTACTTGACCTTGGGGTAAATTCGCGTGTTGCGCTGCAAGCGGCTCGCGAATACTGCAAAAAAACTCGCGAAACAACAAGCCGCAAAAAAATAAAAAGCTAATTCGCACGAATTGGCGGCTTCCGCGGTCGGTTTCGCACGACGCCGCGCCCCGCGAATAGCGCGAAAAAAACCGAAAAACGATTTTTGCAAAAGCAAAAGCAATGAGCAGGTGCAAAAGGTCAACCTCATGATTTGTAACGATTTCCTGTAGTGCTTCCTGAGGGGGCCCTCCAGAATTCGGTTGCCTGCTTGCAACTATTGTGTGACCCTGCTCTGACCTTAACTGTATGCCACAAAGGTCCTGATTTACAGCTAAAGGAGCAGACAAGCAGGTGCCAGGCTGGAACTTCAAATTCTTTCAGTGACACATTAATTAGCCCCTAATTCATTATTGTCAGTTGGGGCAGGGCAGGTATTGTTAATAAACTAACCCCAAATTAATTCATGTCAGTTCAAGCAGGGCAGGTGGACTTGCTTTTCCACCCCATCTTCTACAGTGATGATGAACCAGAGGGTGGCATTGATGTAACAGAGGGTGGCATGGGTCAAAGAGAGGGTGCCAGTGGTGAAACAGAGGGTGCTGGGAGGCTGTGATGAAGAACCAGACGTAGAAACAATATAGTCGCGACCGTTGCGAGCCGACAAGTAAGTTCGCAATTGCGAACTAGTACCAAATCCTCGCGAACTGGCAGAAACACTTGCGAACACAAAAAAAAAATCCGCAAATTCGCGAGAATTCGCGGATTTTGCGGATTGCAAATTCGCAAATCCGCAAAATTCGCGAACGCGAGATTCGCAAAATTCGCCCATGGTTAATGGAGAGATCTACAGATATCTGAGACCTTTTTATGAAAATAGGTGCCTAGTATATTGCATTTTTCCTTCCAGGCCTGGGATGGAGAGTTATCATGTGTTACAGCGGTTATGGATTTCCCTACTCTAAAAAGCTATTTAGATGAGTTCAGAGCCTGTGTTATCTTTTTTTCCAAGAACTTTGCCTTGGCCTCTTTGATTTTATCATGATAGTTTCTGACCGCCATTTTATAACTGGATTTCAGTTGGGGGTCAGTGTTCTTCCTCCATTCAACAGCTTTTCTTTAATTATACTCACTGAGCATTGAACCAAGGTGCATTTTGGGATTCATTTTTGGTTCGGGATTCATTGTGGGGACCACTTTGACCAATGGTTAAAGCATCCACCTTTCCATGTTAGCTTATGCTTTGTCAATGCTGCCCTATGTCTTGAAGCATGAGGACTCAAGGAAATACCCCCAAGTTTCTGAATTAGGCTTAGGCCAATTCCTCAGATGGGGGTTTATAATGGACTTGGTAGATTAGGGATTATTCTTTGCTGTTTCCCTCTTGTCTTGTGCAATGGTAATTAGATGGTGGTCAGACCATGGCATAGTAAGTGTTTTCAAGTGGTAAGAGATCGGTTGGGATTAGGCATAAAAAGGGGAATTTAGGGTTCATAAATGAGTGGAGTTTGGAAGTAGTGAGGGTTCTGACAAATACATGCAAAGGAGCAGTCCATTAACGTCACTTAGCAGTGGTGTAGTGTAGCCAGACACAAAGTGCACACTGGGCCTTTTATTCATGACATTATCTGTATGGCAATGGTGGCCAATTGAGTCATCCGACTGGAATGGTATCCCACATGCAAAGATCACCAAGACCTGGTCAGGCAATGCAGACTTCTATCAATTCATGGTATGGATAAATAGCCAGAAACAACAAGTACCAGGAGTTCAGTCTCTTTGTTAGATGAAACTCTGACAGGACTTTTGGGATATTGGTGTGATGGACCTGAGAATCACCCTGTCCATGTACAAAATGTAAAAGGAATCAGCTTTAAATTGCATCAGTCCACTGACTCCCAAGCTTCATTCACCTTTCTCTTCATCTATCCTCAAAGGCCAAGAGGTAGTCGAATGCATAACATGAGAACAAAGATACATAGGGCTCGCAATGTCTCTTGATATCTTCATTGGAACAGAGAAGTTCTCTCCATTCTCCCCAGGGCTTGTTTCTGGTGGACTCTGATGGCTTTAGGGATTATCATGCAGTTTCCTTTCCTCAACACCATCTTGCTCATCTAAAGAGCATGCGTATGAGTATAATTATGTTTTTTACTAATGCACTTTCGCAACTACCAACAGCAACAAAGGACATGCCTGCATAGGGAGGCCCTCAAATTAACAATGCCCCCAACGATGGCGACTGCCCACTGTCCGGTGGAGCAGTCATGTGGAAGCAGTCCTGGCCTGATACTGTCACCGGGGAGCCCCCTCTCGGGGACTCCACTTGGCCCAACGTCGCAGGTACCCGCTGCCAGATGGGGCACCTGTAAATGCAACACTGCCACCGGGGGATGGGCACCGACCGTCAGCCCTGACACACGCCCCCAACATGCCAGCAGCTGAGCCCCACTCACCGTGCTCCTCAAGATGACTCCTCTTCTCCTGTGGGCTGGCGGCCGGCGCGGGGCTTCCCTTTTTCCACTGGGGGCCCCGCTGGCAGTAACACCTTCCAGTCAGCCAGGACTTTACCGCAGAGGGGGCAGGCACCGACTATGTGCCTCGAGGCCCCCTCCGCCCTCCCCAGACAGCTGCGGACACTGCTTCACTAGCAGAGGCGAGATAAGCTCCCGCCCCCCGCCCGGCCGTCTCATATTGCTTCCCCCCCCCGGGGCTGCGGCGTCTTCGGGGGCTCTGGGTGTCTCCTGGTTGTCTGCCGCAGGGCTTTCCTCTGCACAAGAGAGCCCCGCCCGCGGCAGCGTCTCTTCCGACTTCGCCCTGGCCCCCCCCCCCCCCCCCCTCCTGGGACCTGAGTCTTGGATCCGGGGCTCGGGCGGCTCCAGCCGGCATCCGCATGGCCACGAACTGGCAGGGTAGGCTCCCACTCCGGTTCTTGAATCGCCAAAGGCGCAGGCTCCCACCAGCTCACGGGAGCCCCGTCTAACTTCCGGGGCAGCTCCTTCCTCTACCGGGTAGCCGCAAGCAGAGCGACGGCCCACAGCGAATCCCTTGGTCATGGATGTGAGTCCGGCCCATGTTAAAGTTCGGCCATATGCAGGGTAGGAACCCTCTTAGTTTTAAGGCACACCATGTCGTGGCGCACACGCGGGGTAGGCACCCGCTTATAAATTATTCATGAAGCGGGGTAGGCACCCGCAAAAGGGCCATTACGACGCGGGGTAGGCACCCGCAGATTTTAAATTGGCACGAGGCAGCAGAATCTAGTGCTATAGCGCTTTTAAAGAGCACAGTTGGTCCTGGCAAAAGATAGCGCTTAGGAGGCAACAGTCCTTCCAGGTAGCGATTAGGCAGGTAGGCCTCAGCTCCTCTTCCCTGGTGCTTGAAATGTAGTGCTGCATCCACCTCCGGTGTCGCTTATTCTACTTGAGCCCCCTGACAGTGCCCTCCCCCTGCAGGGACCCCAGGATGCCATCCCAGAGCTGTGCTATCGGGAACTGCCTCAGGCCCGCTATTTCTTCCCGGTGAAGCGCCGTGCCTTCCGCCCTGGCCCAGTTAGTAAAGGATGTGAACCAGTGTTTCGGGGTGGGCGGTTCCCGCCGTTTCCAGTGCCGTGTGAGCAGCCGTTTGGCCGTGATGAGGCCCAGATCCCAGAACCGTGCCTGTGTCTTGTTCAGCTTGGTTCTTTTATAGAGTCCGAGAATGCACGCCTCCCACGTGTCCGGCAGACCCGGGCCCGTGCTGTGATTCAGGAGTGAGATCACCTCCCCCCAGTACGCGGTCAGGGTTGGGCAGTGCCAAAGCATGTGCAGGATATCTGCGCCCAGCAGGTCACATCTGGGACAAACGACAGTGTCGATCGCGAAGTATCTGTTTATTCTATCTGGCGTTAGGTATGCCTGGTGCAATATGTACAGTTGAATGATACGGAAGCGGGAATTGCGGGGGACATTCACGGGACTACCTAGTACTAGGTTCCACTCCTTATCTGTCCAATCCCTCCCTCGGTGCGCCGCCCATTTAGCCCTAATCTGCTGTGTGGGTTTTTGCGTGTGGATGAGAAGCGCCTGTGCTAACCAATGCGTGATATGCGAGCCTCTGCCCATTACATGTAGATATTGGATCAGGTGGTGCATCGGCGGCTCATCCTGGATGTCACCCCAGGAGTCAGTGTATGCCCGTAGTACCGACGCATGGAATAGGAATTGCCCGGCCGGGAGTCCCGTGGTTTCCGATAGTTCCGCAAACTGGAGCAGGGCCCCGTCAGCATACAGGTCACCCATGGTCTCTACTCCAGCTGCAATCCAGTGGTCCAGATTGCACGGCGTAACCATCCCGCTCCTCCTGGGGGTGCCCAGCAGGGGGAGGGCAGGAGCATACGGTCTGACATTTTGTGTCAGCTTCAGGCTGCGGAGAAAGCATTTGCGGGCCACGGCCATTTGCAAGGGCAGAGGACGGGGTCCTTTGGTCAATGGGTGAAACAGGGCGCAAACCTGGGGGTGGGTCCATTGATAGTCCGCAGTGGCCGTATCGTCTAGATGCGTATCGCTGAGCCAGTACGTCACCCATTGGAGCTAAGCAGCTAGGTAATACAGCTCCATGTTGGGGACAGCCAATCCTCCCTCCGCGGTCGAGGAGTACAGCTTAGCCAGCGCCACTCGTGGTCGTCCCGCGTTCCAGATCAAGCCGCAAAGCATTGATTCCAGGTCGCGGAATATCCGCGTGGGGACATACGTGGGGATATTCGCGAAGTGATAGAGTAGCCTAGGGAGCGCTATCATTTTAGAAAGAGCTATTCGGCTGGGCACGTTCAGCGGCAGAGTTTTCCAGAAGGACATCTGGGCTCGCAGGGAGGAAATAGCGCGCACCAGGTTGCCCTCTAGTATGTCCTGTGGGTCTCTATAGATGTGCAGCCCTAGGTATTTAAACGTGGTTGGGTACCAAGCGAGCCGGGCTCCTCCAAGATGCACATCGCATTCCTCCTGGTCGCGGCTGAACGAGTATACCCCGGACTTGGCCCAGTTGACCCTGAGGCCCGAGACCTCCGCGAAGGTCTGGAAGATGTCCGATAGCTCGGCCGGTAACGCGGTGAGGTCCCGCACATAAAGCAGCAGGTCGTCTGCATAGAGTGAGACTGTGTGCGTTCCGTCAGCCAATGGGATCCCCCATTCCGCTCCTCTGTCCCGTAGCAGAGCCGCCAGTGGTTCAATGGCTAAAGAGAAGAGGAGGGGCGACAGGGGGCAGCCTTGCCTGGTGCCTCTGCGCACCCCGATCTTCTCCGACAGCAGCCCACCCGTCCTCACTCGGACACTGGGTCTCTGGTAGAGCAGTCCGACCATGTCAGCAAAGGCATCTCCCACCTCGAATCTGTCCAACACTGCTCCCAGGTATGGCCATTCTACTGAATCGAAGGCTTTCTCCAGGTCCAAGACCAGACACCCCGATCTAGGCCAATGCGTCAAAGCCGCTTCCTGAATCCGGAAGAGGCGGCGTAGGTTACGAGACGTGCTCCGCACCGGCATGAAGCCGTTTTGATCTGCATGCACCAGAGTTGGTACCTCCAGGGATAGGCGGCGGGCCAGGAGGGAGGTGAAGATTTTATAATCAGTATTCAGCATGGCCAACGGCCTATAGGACCCCATGAGTGCGCCATCCCTGCCCGGTTTCAGCAGCGAGACCAGGTTTGCCTCGTTGAGCGAGTCTGGGAGTGCTGATTCCTCCATCGCAGTATGGTACAATTTGAGCAGCTCCGGAACCAGCGAGTCCGAACACGCCTTAAAGAATTCGGCGGGTAGTCCATCCGGGCCAGGTGATTTGCCGTTGGACAGTGCGAAAATGGCCTCGCGTATTTCTTCCGAGGAGAATGGCGCCCCCAGGGCGTCTTGCTGCGAGCCTATAAGGGAGGGCAGCGGGATGTCCGCCAGGTATTCTGCTATGTAGGCCGCAGAGACTCTCAGTTGCGATTTGTATAGGGCCTGATAGTGCCCCACAAACGCTTGATGTATCCTGATTTGGGTGTACACTAGCTCTCCCTCAGCCGTGCGGATGACGGATACTGGCTCCGTGCGTTCCTCCTGCCTGACTAACCAGGCCAATAGCCTACCGGGCTTGTCACTGTGTTGGTGCACTCGCGCCGAATGGGCCGCAAAGTTGACGTGTCGCAGCCGTTCCAGTAGTGTTTTGTGCTCCGCCCGGGCCGCCTGCAGCCGGTCTCCTGCACCTCCCACCGCCTCCTGTTCCCTGCCGAGTAGGTCCGCTTACACCCTGCGCAAGTCCTCCTCCAGCTTCCTCCGTATGCTCCCCTGAGTGTCCCCTTAGCACCACCTTGAATGCGTCCCACTCTACTCTCAGGGAGGATGCTGTATCTGAGTTGTCAGTGAAGTATTGTGCTACGCAGGCCTGCAGGGAGTCTCTAAAGGGGCCATCTAGCAGTAATGCAGGTTGCAGTCGCCATGTGGGGATTGGTGGGCGCGGGCGTTCCCAAGCCATGTGTAGTGTGTGGGGGTTGTGGTCCGAATGTGTCCGACCCAGGTATTGAGAGTCAGTGATATGCGGCAACATTTCCGTTGATACCATGTATCTGTCAAGGCGAACGTGTAACGCATGTGCTCCCGAGAAATAAGAGTACACCCTAGTGTCAGGATTGTGCGCACGCCATGCATCTTTCAGATCCCACTGTGTCGCCCACTGTGTGAGTGCCCTCGTGGCCCCCTGGGATGTTGCCTCTGGCCTTGGCGGGACCGAGCGGTCCAGCACTGGGTCTAGTACCGTGTTATAGTCGCCCCCCAGTATCCATGGGATGCCGTGCCAGGGCGCCAATTTCTCTGAGATGCGCGCCAGGAAGGTGCCCTGATCCGTGTTTGGAGCGTAAATGGACGCCAGGACCACTGGTTGCCCGTCTATGCGACCCTTCACCAGGACATACCTCCCCTTCGTATCTGTGTGAACTTCTGACATCACGAAGGGGGTTCCCGGCTTTACCCACAGCAGCGCTCCGCGGGCGTATGAGGAGTATTCAGTGGCATACAGTTGTCCCCTCCATCTCCGCCTCAGCGCTGTCACCTCCGCCCCACTCAGGTGTGTTTCCTGCAATAGCGCGACCTGCACGTTCTGCCTCTTCAAGTAGGAGTAGATTTGATACCTGCGCGCGGGTGTGTGCATACCTCTAATGTTCCATGTACATATTTTTATGGCAGACATTTTGGCAATACACAGTCCTCCCTGACATTCCCAATAGTAGCGGCTCCACCAAAGGCCCCAGCAGTGGCTCTCCCAGCTCTCCCGTTCCCACCCCCCACAGTACACTCAGCAAAGTTCGGGAAAACATTAGGACAGGGAAAAAAAACAATGAATAACAACAACCAACAGCGGGCTATCCCCACTAAAATACCAAAAGGACAGTGGCTGGACGGGTCACCGTCCATGCTCTCAAGGGAGAGGAACATTCTTACTTGTCTAAGGGGCAGTGCGTGCTAAGCACAAGTTCGGCAAGAAGGATGTATAGTCAGTTGGGGGAAGCAGGTCGCTTCCCTGAGCCATTCAATACAGGACGTTAGTGGCCACCCACAACGGTCCAATGCTCCAAGTAGCCCATCCTGTGTGTGGCCAGGTGCGGATGTGTGCTGAAAGACCACCCCTTCAGTGCCCTCCCTGCTTACCACTAGTGCCATAAGGGCATTACTCACTGTTCCAGGTGTCCACAGTTCGGTCAGCTGGCAGGGGGGGGGGGGGTGGGAGGTGGCCCCAGCAGTGGCGGGCGCCAGTCGCGAGTCATTGTCCAGTCGACCACTGCCAGCCCTCCCTCGTTGCGGCAAGGCCAATGCAAACATCACCTGTAGAATCAGTGGATCAGGTCAGAGGTTTGCGGCGTGACGATGGGCAGTTCCACCGAGATCTGTGAGTTCGGGATCCCATATATGGCCTCGTCGTCATCGCTAGGTACCGGCTGTTGGCCGTCCTCCTGGGCTGTCTCTTGGGAGGGTGAGTTGCTCATTTGGGAAACCTTCTGTAATGCATCGCGTTGTTCTTGGAGCATCTGGTCCAGTGTGGGAGAGTGTCTCGCCCCCTCCTCCGCGTGCTGGGACTGTTGGGTCCTGTGTCTGCGGCGGCGTCGCGGTCCTCGTGGCCTGGTCCTCGTCTCGCCTCCGCGAGAGTGCTTTGGTGCCGTGCCCGTGTCCCCGTCCAGCCACTCGCTGGCCTCCACGGGTGTGTTAAAGAAGTAAGTGTTGTCTCCCGCCACTACTCTCAGCTTGGTAGGGAATAGTAGGGAGTACTTGAGGCCCGCAGTGCGTAGCCTCCTCTTCACTTCCATGAAGTCGTGCCTCTGGCGCTGTACCTGGATGGTGTAATCGGGGAAGAACATGATCGACGCATTGTCTATGCGTACCTCGCCCAATCGCCGTGCCTCTCGCAGCACCGTGTCTCTGTCCCTATAGTTCAGTATCCTGAAGAGCAGCGGCCTCGGGTTGGCGCCGGTGGTATAGGGCCTCGTTGGCACCCGATGTGCGCGCTCCATGACGAAGTGCGGCGACAGCGAGCCTTCGGGCAAAAGTGTCCGCAGCCAGTCTTCCACATGTTTGGCCGGGCGGGCCTCCTCCCATTTTTCAGGAACCCCCACAAGTCTAATGTTGTGCGCCTCGCCCTCCCTTCCGCGTCCTCGGCCCTGTCCTCCAGGAACTCCACTCTGTTCAGGAGGTCCTGCATTTGCCTGTCTGTCTGAGTGACCTTGGGCTCGATCTCCTTCACTGCGCCTTCCAGGGTCTTGGTTCGGTCGGACAGTTTCCTGTGGTCATCACGCAGGAGGGTCAGGTCCACTGCGACCCCATCTATTTTGGACTCCAGGGAGGTTCTGGTTTGCTGGAGGGACTGCTCCATTCGTTCCATCGCTGCCAGCACGCTGTCGAGCCTCGCAGCCAGTTGCTCGGCAGCCATTTTGTGTATCGGTCTGCCCGTCTTCCCCTTCGGCGGGGCCCCACCAGTCCCAGTGCGGGTCCGCACTCCCCCGGACATGTGCGGGTGGCGCCTGTCCGGCAGGGTCGTCCCCCGGTGCTACTCCAGTGATGGTGTCCCCTGAAGTGCTCCTGGGTTGGGGCTCTGCGGGTGCCAGCTGTTCCCTCAGGTTAGGCCGTCGTTGTTACAGGGCAGGTGTTGTTAATAAACTAACCCCGAATTAATTCATGTCAGTTCAAGCAGGGCAGGTGGACTTGCTTTTCCCCCCCATCTTCTACAGTGATGATGAACCAGAGGGTGGCATTGATGTAACAGAGGGTGGCATGGGTCAAAGAGAGGGTGCCAGTGGTGAAACAGAGGGTGCTGGGAGGCTGTGATTATGAACCAGACGTAAAAACAACATAGTCGCGACCGTTGCGAGCCGACAAGTAAGTTCGCAATAGCGAACTAGTACCAAATCCTCGCGAACTGGCAGAAACACTTGCGAACAAAAAAAAAAAAAAAAATCTGCAAATTCGTGGATTTTGCGGATTGCGAATTCGCAAATCCGCAAAATTCGCGAACGCGAGATTCGCAAAATTCGCCCATGGTTAATGGAGAGATCTACAGATATCTGAGACCTTTTTATGAAAATAGGTGCCTAGTATATTGCATTTTTCCTTCCAGGCCTGGGATGGAGAGTTATCATGTGTTACAGCGGTTATGGGTTTCCCTACTCTAAAAAGCTATTTAGATGAGTTCAGAGCCTGTGTTATCTTTTTTTCCAAGAACTTTGCCTTGGCCTCTTTGATTTTATCATGATAGTTTCTGACTGCCATTTTATAACTGGATTTAAGTTGGGGGTCAGTGTTCTTCCTCCATTCAACAACTTTTCTTTAATTATACTCACTGAGCATTGAACCAAGGTGCATTTTGGGATTCATTTTTGGTTCAGGATTCATTGTGGGGACCACTTTGACCAATGGTTAAAGCATCCACCTTTCCATGTTAGCTTATGCTTTGTCAATGCTGCCCTATGTCTTGAAGCATGAGGACTCAAGGAAATACCCCCAAGTGTCTGAATTAGGCTTAGGCCAATTCCTCAGATGGGGGTTTATAATGGACTTGGTAGATTAGGGATTATTCTTTGCTGTTTCCCTCTTGTCTTGTGCAATGGTAATTAGATGGTGGTCAGACCATGGCATAGTAAGTGTTTTCAAGTGGTAAGAGATCGGTTGGGATTAGGCATAAAAAGGGGAATTTAGGGTTCATAAATGAGTGGAGTTTGGAAGTAGTGAGGGTTCTGACAAATACATGCAAAGGAGCAGTCCATTAACGTCACTTAGCAGTGGTGTAGTGTAGCCAGACACAAAGTGCACACTGGGCCTTTTATTCATGACATTATCTGTATGGCAATGGTGGCCAATTGAGTCATCCGACTGGAATGGTATCCCACATGCAAAGATCACCAAGACCTGGTCAGGCAATGCAGACTTCTATCAATTCATGGTATGGATAAATAGCCAGAAACAACAAGTACCAGGAGTTCAGTCTCTTTGTTAGATGAAACTCTGACAGGACTTTTGGGATATTGGTGTGATGGACCTGAGAATCACCCTGTCCATGTACAAAATGTAAAAGGAATCAGCTTTAAATTGCATCAGTCCACTGACTCCCAAGCTTCATTCACCTTTCTCTTCATCTATCCTCAAAGGCCAAGAGGTAGTCGAATGCATAACATGAGAACAAAGATACATAGGGCTCGCAATGTCTCTTGATATCTTCATTGGAACAGAGAAGTTCTCTCCATTCTCCCCAGGGCTTGTTTCTGGTGGACTCTGATGGCTTTAGGGATTATCATGCAGTTTCCTTCCCTCAACACCATCTTGCTCATCTAAAGAGCATGCGTATGAGTATATTTATGTTTTTTACTAATGCACTTTCGCAACTACCAACAGCAACAAAGGACATGCCTGCATAGGGAGGCCCTCAAATTAACAATGCCCCCAACGATGGCGACTGCCCACTGTCCGGTGGAGCAGTCATGTGGAAGCAGTCCTGGCCTGATACTGTCACCGGGGAGCCCCCTCTCGGGGACTCCACTTGGCCCAACGTCGCAGGTACCCGCTGCCAGATGGGGCACCTGTAAATGCAACACTGCCACCGGGGGATGGGCACCGACCGTCAGCCCTGACACACCCCCCAACATGCCAGCAGCTGAGCCCCACTCACCGTGCTCCTCAAGATGACTCCTCTTCTCCTGTGGGCTGGCGGCCGGTGCGGGGCTTCCCTTTTTCCACTGGGAGCCTCGCTGGCAGTAACACCTTCCAGTCAGCCAGGACTTTACCGCAGAGGGGGCAGGCACCGACTATGTGCCTCGAGGCCCCCTCCGCCCTCCCCAGACAGCTGCGGACATTGCTTCACTAGCAGAGGCGAGATAAGCTCCCGCCCCCCACCCGGCCGTCTCATGTTGCTTCCCCCCCCCCGGGGCTGCGGCGTCTTCGGGGGCTCTGGGTGTCTCCTGGTTGTCTGCCGCAGGGCTTTCCACTGCACAAGAGAGCCCCGCCCGCGGCAGCGTCTCTTCCGACTTTGCCCTGGCCCCCCCCCCCCCTCCTGGGACCTGAGTCTTGGATCCGGGGCTCGGGCGGCTCCAGCCGGCATCCGCATGGCCACGAACTGGAAGGGTAGGCTCCCACTCCGGTTCTTGACTCGCCAAAGGCGCAGGCTCCCACCAGCTCACGGGAGCCCCGTCTAACTTCCGGGGCAGCTCCTTCCTCTACCGGGTAGCCGCAAGCCACTGCACAAGAGAGCCCCGCCCGCGGCAGCGTCTCTTCCGACTTCGCCCTGGCCCCCCCCCCTCCTGGGACCTGAGTCTTGGATCCGGGGCTCGGGCGGCTCCAGCCGGCATCCGCATGGCCACGAACTGGAAGGGTAGGCTCCCACTCCGGTTCTTGAATCGCCAAAGGCGCAGGCTCCCACCAGCTCACGGGAGCCCCGTCTAACTTCCGGGGCAGCTCCTTCCTCTACCGGGTAGCCGCAAGCAGAGCGACGGCCCACAGCGAATCCATTGGTCATGGATGTGAGTCCGGCCCATGTTAAAGTTCGGCCATATGCAGGGTAGGAACCCTCTTAGTTTTAAGGCACACCATGTCGTGGCGCACACGCGGGGTAGGCACCCGCTTATAAATTATTCATGAAGCGGGGTAGGCACCCGCAAAAGGGCCATTACGACGCGGGGTAGGCACCCGCAGATTTTAAATTGGCACGAGGCAGCAGAATCTAGCGCTATAGCGCTTTTAAAGAGCACAGTTGGTCCTGGCAAAAGATAGCGCTTAGGAGGCAACAGTCCTTCCAGGTAGCGATTAGGCAGGTAGGCCTCAGCTCCTCTTCTCTGGTGCTTGAAATGTAGTGCTGCATTCACCAAGCGCTAGGTAGCAGGCAAGCTGGGGACAGGATGTAGCGCTCTTCTTCACTGGGCCTCAGCTTATAGCGCTCCTTACCTCCTTCTGGGCGCAGTTGCCGGTGCTCCTTCTGGGCGCAGTTGCCGGTGCTCCTGGGTAGTTAGGGAAAACGCTCTTCTTCTTCAGGCGCTTTCCAGCAGTCAGGGTCCAGGAGTAGTGCACATGAGGCACTAGGCAAGAGCAGCAATCACTACTGGGCCAGGTCAGCAGTCAGTCGGTACTCATCAAAACAGAGTGGTAGGCTTTAACCATCCTCTACTGTAGCATGGCATTCCTCCTGTACAGCAGTCTGTACTCCTGCAGTAGGGATTCCACTAGCCCTGGGGACAGCAGAGGGGTTTTAGTTGGGTGCAGGGTCCCGCACTCAGGCCCAAGTGACGGTATCCCCTGGCAGCATGTCCCCTCACGTTCATGTCCGTGCTCTAACTGAGTACATGGTGGCACAGCCCCCTTATTTATATGCCTATCAGTCAGTGCCAGAAGCTTCTAGAATCCTCTGGGGGACTAGTTCAAACTGGCTCAGGGGAGGAGTGGAGCCCCCTGGCTGCGATGGCATCCTTTTTAAATGCAGCATTTCACCAGGGTGCATTTCCACAATTGGGGGGGGGGGTTAATAAGTGCACACACCATTGCATTACACTTCCACATTAAACAGGCCATCTCATACAACACATGGCTTACATATGTCTTTACCATGGGGGAGACATCTTAACACAGGGGGTAAAAAGCTAAAACAATTGGGAAAAGGGGCTAATTTTAACAGTGAGGAATTCAATTTAGTGTTTTCTGAAACCTGTTAAGAGTCTTGCAGCTGCGTTGAGACAGGCTTTTAGGGGAGCTTTTGAGATTTTGAGCAGATGTAAAAGAGTTGTACATCCGTATTCTATCCTAGAGATGACTAATGCCTGCACTGCCATTTTAAGGTATGACGTATCTTGGGATGGTTTAAGTTTTCTTAGGTGACCCAGGTGAAACCTTACGTTTTTGGCCTGGGTGTTGATGTGGGACCACTTGTTCATGTTCTTGCCCAAGGGTGCAGTTTGACATGGTGATTGACTTGGTCCATTCTTAAATGTCAGTTGAACTTTAGGAGGGGATACTATTAAGAATTTGTTTTTTGTGCATTAAGTTTGAGCTGATTACTGGCTAACCATTGCACAGCCAGCTTTAGTGCCTCGTTCAATCAATCAATCAATCATGGGTTTGTAAAGCGCAAGCTACTCACCCAAAAATGGGTCTCAAGGTGCTGAGGGATGGGGTGAGTATGGTGTAGGGTTCATGGATGCTTGAGGGTTACTGAGTTCTGTAGAAGAGCCAGGACCTGAGGTCCTTTTTAGAACTAATGAAGCAATGTAGTCTGTCAGAGGTGGAGAGGGAGGGAGTTCCATGCCTTGGCTGAAAGGAGGGTAATAGATCACCCTTCTGCTCTGGTTTTCTTGATCCACAGTACTGTTGCGAGGGAGAGCTGGGCAGAGCAGATAGAGCACTGGGGAGCGTGGAACACGAGACAGTGTTTCAGGTTGTCAGGTCGGAGTTATGGAGTGCCTTGTGTGTATAGGTGAGAAGCTCAAAAGTGATTCTCTTTTCAATGGGGAGCCACTGTAGAGTTCATATGTGTTGGCTGAGGTGGCAGTGGCATGGAAGGTTAAGGACTAGTCTGGTGGTGGCATTCTGGGCTTTCTGGATGTTCTGGAGTTTGTGGGTGACGTTCTGGTTGATCCGGGTGTAGTGTGCGTTGCCTTAGTCAGGTCTGCTATGGATATGGGCATGTGTGACAATGTCTGTGTTTGGGGGGTATGCAGCTGAAGGTCTTTCGGAGAAGGGGGAGGTTGTGGTAGCAGGAGGAGGTGATGGCATTGACCTGGCGGTCCATTTTGAGTTTGGAGTCCAGGATGATTCCGAGGTTGCATGCCTGGTCGGTGGGGGCAGAGGGCAGGGGACTACCAGGAGCCATTCCAGGTGTCAGGGTGTGGGCCCATGATGAGTACCTCAGTTTTTGTCTGTGTTGAGTTGTAGGCAGCTGTTCTTCATCCATATGGCGATGGCTTCTATTCCGTCTTGAAAGTTGTGTTTGCTGATGTTGGGTTAGTTGGATAGGGAGAGGATCAGTTGGGTATCATCTGCGTACCATGTGATGTTAAGTCTGTGTTCCCTGATGATGAATGCGAGCGGAGCCATGTAGATGTTGAACAGGGTGGGGCTGATAGAGGATCCTTGTTGTACTCAACAGGTGTTTCGAGTTGGTTCTGAGCGAAACGGGGGGAGTCTGACTTGTTGCGTTCTGCCAGAGAGGAAAAAGAGGATCCAGTTGATGGCTTTGTTCCAGATTCCTGCGTCATGGAGTCTGTGGGCTGGGTGTGGCGAGAGACAGTGTCAAAGGTCAGAGAGATGTCCAGGAGGTTGAGGGACACAGTCTCTCCTCTGTCAAGGAGGGCGCAGATGTCATCGGTTGCTACAAGAAGTGTAGCAACAGATGTATGGTTTTGCTGCTGTGGTTCTTCCTGAAGCCTGACTGGGAGGAGTGGAGGCTGTTGTTTTCTTCGATGAAGGCGGCAAGTTCGGTTTTGATGGCTTTTTGCATGACTTTGGCTGGATAAAGGAGTAGGGAGATTGGTCTGAAATTCTTGAGGTAGGTGGTGTCTGCTGAAGGTTTTTTCAGGAGGGGGTTGATCTCGTTGTTTGTCCACTTATTGGGGAAGGTAGCAGTCTGAAGGAGTGGTTAATGATACTTTAGAGGTGAAGCGGTGATGTCTGGGGCTCTGTGGTAGATGTGTTTTGGGCAGTGGTCCATGGGGGCCCTTGAGAGTATGGTTTTCATTATCAAAGTTCCTTAGATGCTGGGGTAGTCCAGCTCTCTGGTGTCGGCTGTGTGCTGCTGGAATCGGTTGGTGGGGTTTCCCCGTGGGGGTTGTTGTCATTGAAGGTATCATAGATGGTCTTTATTTTGTGATGGAAGAAAGCGCTGAGTCTGTCACAGAGGTCCTGGGAGGGAGTGATAGGACATTCACTGTCTTGATCTCCTTGAGGGTGAGACTTTGATGTAGATCTGTGTGTCATCTGCATACATATGGGAAGAGATGTTGGAACTACACAGTATTACAGATAGTGGTTCCAGATATAGATTAGAAAGAGGGGAGGGAGAAGATTTTGATTAAATAAGACTCTTTAAAAGCGGTACCACAAAAAAGATTTAAACGATTCCAAAACGGTTTCTCCAAAACCTATCCTGTTTTTTGAGTAGATCTAGTAATTTCTCATGGTTAACTGTGTTGAATGCCCATGATAGGTCCAGAATAATTAACAGACACATTTTGTCTCGGTCTAGTGCTTGTAGGGCGTCAACCAGTATATGGAGGATTGTACTTTAAGTACTGTGATCTGGCATAAGGCCCAATTGTCATGCATCTAGCAGATACAATTTTGTGATTTGCTAGCTAAGTTGTTGTTGCACGCATTTTTTTAAGCACTTTCGCTTGAGGTTGAATAATGGATACTTATCAGAAATTGTTCGGCACAGCAGGGTTTAGTTTTTGTGTTTTTAAAATGGAGATGACTTGGCATAAATTTGGACAATCAGGTATGGAACCTTTTGTCACAGAGATGTTGAATATTGTGGTTCAGATGGGTATGATAACTTGGTTGGTGGAAGATAGGCAGTTGGAGGGGAGCGGGTCATTGAAGTGGGTATTCAGTGTTATGGACAACAGGATTTTGGAGATGTTGTGGACATCATATAGATTGGAAGTAGACCACTGAGCTTCATTTTTGGGTACTTTCAGATGAGAGTGTGCAGGTTTATTGATTTGTGCCACAGACGGGTGAGACAGGTCGGTAGCAACAGGTTTCAGATCAATTTCCAATGCAGTGATTTTGGCTGAGAAGTAGCATGAGAACTCATGACAGTTTATCTGAGATTATGTTGTGTCTTTAGAGTATTTGGCCAATTGGTTTGATTGTTGTTTTACCATTTCAAAGAGCTTACAAGGTCTATTTTTAGCGTTCTCAAACTCCAATCTAAAGAATTATTTTGTTGAATTGAGAATGCTTTTGTTTTACGCCTTTCTTGTCTTTCTAGGAAGTTTTAGCTGGGACGGTAAAGGGTTTTGTCTCCATATCCATTCTGTTTGTCTCAGATTTCTTCTTTGCAGGTTTAGGGACTGTTAAACCAAGCATTCATGTCTTTGACTTGGATTCTTTTCAATTTTAACAGAAGCAGTCAATTATATCTGACATTGTTGAGTTGTAGTGTTCCGCAAGTTTGCTGACATTTGAAAGTTTAGATGGAGGGGGAAGATTTATCTCCCATTGTGCTGCCAGTTTCTCATGGTCTAAGCTTTTTGTATCCCTGACCCAATATTTCGGTTTCACTGATTGAGTTGGACTTTCCTTGATTATACCCTGTATACGGAGGGTAATAATGTGGTAGTCTGACCAGTGACAAGGAGAAATCGAAGATAACATGTAAGCGTTTTACTTTGAGACAATCTAATCCAATATAGAGCCTTCTGTGTGAGTTGGCAAAGTGTAGGCTCATGTAAGATTTTAGTCTACTAGGAAATCTTTAAAGATGTTAACCTGATTATCATTAAGGTCATTCCAATGTAGATTAAAATCCCCCTGGAAAATATCATTGGAGTGGGGGAAACGTTTGCAGTGATGATTTCCATGAGGTGGCCGATGAAAGGTTCACGTTAAAAAGAAAAAGGAGGACCCCACACAGACTAATAGGGGACTGGGGGGATAGTAAATTTTCAAAATAAAGGACCTGGGCGTCCCCACGGAAGGACAGTCTAGGACTGTTTATCACACCTAGTTGCTGGAATCTAGGGTGAGGGTACCGTTTGTCAGGAAACAACTTTATAAAGCATGCCAATAATCTGGCGGGAAAGGTAAAGTTACAATGATTCGGGCTTAATTACTATCCGTGTATGTTCAAAAAGAGCTATGTACATTTGTTATCCTAGTCAATTGTATCCCTAAAGATGCCAACTATTATAAAAAGGGGGCTGTTATCTCACCGTACAATCAACATTATATAATCAACATTAGAAATGACAGTTTACTGGTAATGCCCACAATGAACTGGAAGGCCTAGTTTTCACAAAAAATTATTATATACAGGACCTGTGATTCTTTGTTTTTAATTGTTTTATGCAAATGTGTTAACATTGTTTCTTTGATGAATTGTATACTTTGTGATGATGAAATTTTTTTAAACTTATATGTATAATAAATGTGTAACAGAGCAACTCCTGGTGTGGTAAACTTTTTTTAACATGCACTGAAGACATTGACTTATGTATATAATAATTTTTTGTGAAAACTAGGCCTTCCAGTTCATTGTGGGCATTACCAGTAAACTGTCATTTCTAATGTTGATTATATAATGTTGATTGTACGGTGAGATAACAGCCCCCTTTTTATAATAGTTGGCATCTTTAGGGATACAATTGACTAGGATAACAAATGTACATAGCTCTTTTTGAACATACACGGATAGTAATTAAGCCCGAATCATTGTAACTTTACCTTTCCCGCCAGATTATTGGCATGCTTTATAAAGTTGTTTCCTGACAAACGGTACCCTCACCCTAGATTCCAGCAACTAGGTGTGATAAACAGTCCTAGACTGTCCTTCCGTGGGGACGCCCAGGTCCTTTACGATGAAAGGTTCATACTTACCCGGTGAATGGTAAAAGGGGTGCACTTTGCACCATTGGTTAGATTCATTCCTTATGGAAAGTGCAAGATATTTGCAGGAATCAAGATTATCTGAGTGATGTTGAGTAACAGAGGGGTCGGAGCGGTAAATGCAAGCCATACCTCTCCTTTTTTTCAATTGTCTGTCTAGTCTCACAATGTTGTAGTTTTGAGGGACCAATAGATCCATGCAGAGCGATGAAGCTTAGTTGAGCCACAATCCAGTTAAGATTGACACATATACTTCTTGGGTCAGGATGAGTTTGGCGATGTCTGAGGCGTGCTTCACTGCTGATCGGCAGTTGAGTAGAAGTCCCGAGAGCGAAGTTAATGGTTCCCTCGGAGTGTGTTGTGCATAGAGGTGGATAAATATACTCTCTTGAGGTTATTGCTGTTTACCCTTCTGTTTCTGATTGTGGACGTTCTATGTGCGTTCACTATGAACCGCACAAATTTTGTTTTCATCTTCCCTGATGGGGAGACTGGAAGGATCGAGAGTAGCCTCATAGGATAGTAGAAGAGCTAGAGTTTTGTCCTCTAGTTTTGGGCCTTCTCTTAGATCCACAGAGGGCTGTCTAAAGGTAAGTGATGTTAGAAAAGGCTTGCACTAATCAGAGATAATTACTACGGCTAGTGTAGCTGAACCGCTAATACATTCCATACCCTGTTATTGGAGGGTTTTACAAGATGGCCGCTTCTTTGTATGGACGTAACCACCCAAGTCCTATTTTTCTTTCTGGTATCCGAGGTGCGCTGGTCCTCTTTCCAATATCAGTGCCCTCTTTTCTTTGCTAGAGGATGTTTCAAAATGGCCGACTTTTTTGTGATAGTCTACTCAAGTCCTATTTTTCTCTCTGGTATCAGAGCTAGGATTAATCTTCTTTCTATTATCAGTGCTCTCTTACCTGGTTAGAGGGCCTGAGGACCACTCATCAGCCGACCACATTGACCCTGTGGCAAATTATGTTTAAGAATTAAATATATCCTGGGGGCAGGGCTGTAAAGTGGCTATCCTGCAGCAAGCGCTAAAGATCCGGTGGTCTTACTTGGCGTGGAGAGAGTGTTCTGCGTCCTTCATGGCCCAGCAACCAAATTTACTGCCTTGGCTCAATTGCCTCTCATGTAGGGGAGGAAGGACACAGGGACGGTCCCGTCATCCACAAGTGCTTCCCACCTGCCCTCCAGGGTTGAAACTTGTAGAGGTCTAGACAATGACTCGGGAACGAGAGGCCCCTGGGGAAGTCAGTGAGTCTCCTGGAGCCTAACACCTGTCTTCAATAGCAAGGTCTGGGCTGAGCCACCCAGTTTAAGCCCCATACAGTAGTGCCTGCTTTTTTTCCCACCTTTGTACTTTGAAAATAAACTCTTTGAACCTTCCTATCTGTGCCCCCTGGGTTTTATTTTGAATATTCAGTAAAGAATCATATACATTCTTGACATCATAAAGACTTTGGGGACCCTGTGCCAAACTTATTTTGGGAACCCCTGTTTAAAACTGCTTTGAATGTATGATCCAATGTCAGCTCTTTCATGCCCCCTTCGGCCAGGTCACTGACAGTGCCCAGGCACATTGGTTTAAATTCAGTATAATATTATATAATCCAACTAATATTCAGGGATAGTGATGTGTGTCTTTAATATTGCAATACAGCACAAGTTTATAACACTACTGCAAATAATCTCTTTGACACCCTCCTATTTCTCATATGTGAGGCCCTGTTTTGATTGAAAGAAACTTTTTTTATGGATGTTGCATGAAAGATAAACAATGTAAAATGTCTGTACCAGACTCTTACACAAAACCAACATTGAATGTAAAACAAAGGAAACATTATCTAAAACTATTTGCTTAGGAAATATTCAAGGTCATCAGGGGTTCCCCTGACTGGCTGAGACCCTGGGCAAGAGCCCACTTTGTTAAATGCCTTAAAACATCTCTTTTTAAAAACAATAATCAATATATGTGACATTTAAAATAGTTAATTTATGTTTGTGTTTTAGGGAAAAAATGAAATTTATAATATTTATTCCGTTTTATCTTGCTTGAGTAGTAACTGATTTTACATGTTTTTTTGAAGGGATCACTGTGGTTCCCACAATGTCTGACAAACTGACACCCAATAATTTCTGAAAGTCTTTCAGGCAGAAGTTTCCAGATAATTGACAGTTCAGCAGTGAAATGAAAAAATATGCATTATGAAGGCCAAAGAATATTTAAGCTCATAAATTTCGACTTCTGTCGACCCCCAGTGAAGCATTATTGGAATCCGGGGACCCTCATTTAATCATTATTGAAAGCTATTAAGATGATTTGAACCTACCAATAATCAAAAATACAAAAACAAGTATACATCAACCAAGTTCTCATATAGTGAAATATTTTATTTCACAACCAAATGGAGAAAAAATGTTCCCATTTAAAATATTGCTGCTTTATTTGTATGTAGTATTTTAATATCAATGCATTAATTGTATTATTATTTCATTGTGAAACAATCACAGACCCCCTAGGTAGGCCTCACGGACCCCCAGGTTAACGTCCTACCTCTTCCATTTCCTGCACTAATAAAAGTTGTGCTCCTCCGTTTCTGTCAGCATTAGTAATGTGTCGTATGTCATGCTAGATTTTGTGCACTACTGGTGGCTTCTTTAAGGAGCTTGAGGGAAGGATGGCAAGGGAATGAGAGCTACAACAGTGTGTTGTTTGTGAATGTATATTTAATACACGGGGCTACTGCCTCTAAGGTGGATTTGTCATGGCAGACACAACAATATGAAAGGAAGTACTTCCATTATAATTTGGCCCGCTTTATTTGTGCATATTTATCTTTGCTGCAATAACATCAAATGGCCAAGAAGTTCTGCAAAATTACAAATGTAAGTATTCCAAATGTGAGCCAGAAGTTTGCACTAATTTTTAGCATGAAATGTGTGTCCAATGTGGATGCAGAATTGTGCATGATGCAAACAACAGTCCTTCGCTTTCAGTACACTTGCATTGTTGCCATCATAGGATTTTTACCAGGATGAATCTCAATTACGCTTTCTGACATAGTGCGTAATATCAGGTATTTTGTGTTACAATCACAATGCAAAATGCTGAACAAATACCCAACATTGTTCGACCGTAAATTGCATTCCATCCTGGCTTGCGTTATACCCAGCTCCATCTACATGAAGGTGCAGGGCACAGATTTGGATTGTGACGGTGGTGTGAGTGGTTAGCTTACAGTCCTGAGACAGAGATATGGTTGACATTGCGTTTTAGTGCGATAATGAGGAGTACCACACTGAAATGGGTTAGTCTAACGCCAGATGTGTGGTACTTAGCAGGACTACAGCCATGGCCTGTCATGTCCTGGCAGCCATTGCTCTACACTACTTTTGACTGTCATCTAGTCCCCAAGTGTTGGCTTTGCTTGAAATGTATGGTTGTGCTTTAGTTGACCTTTTACAGGAGGAAGATTTGAGTTTTATATTTTGTGGCGCTTCATGGGGTACCCAGAAATAATGTTTTTAAGATCCCTTCTTCTAAGGCCCCAATCTGATGATTTCATAGTTGTTTAGTCTTAATGGTCCTATTTTTTTTTTAATAGTTCATGAAATGTATCTAGAATTTGCATGGGGGTCTCGGAGCATGTGCAGTTCCTTCATACCGCCCGTGATGCTTTTGATTCTTCCAGGACCGAACATAGCACGATACGGGAAATCCAGTCAAATCTCCAACTATCGGGATTCTTTTAATTATAACGCTGGAAAGAGCAATGATGGGAACCGTGAACAAGACTTCAAGGGAGCCCATTGCAGCCGCACAGGCTTTGAGAAGAATGCATGGTGGAAAGTGGAATTGAGGCGGAAGCGTGAAATCGGTGCCGTTGTATTGTACAACCGAATGGACTGCTGCCAGGAGCAACTACACGGGGCCATTATCATGGTTGAGGACTATCGTGGAATCGTCGGCCCAATGTAAGTCACTGTTATGTATTTTAATCATTTTTGTTCAATTTACAGTAATAGTCATTTTGGATTACCGCGGGGGGGGGGGAGGGTAGGGGGGGACATGGACCAAATTTGCAAATGTGTAAATGAATGGGAAACACGGTGCCCAAATATTGATAGAACCCGTTTTACAGGCGCTATTTCCATTTTCAAAAATGTGCTTATTATGTTATGTTGTATATTATTTAGTGTGCTTGTAAGAAGTTGGATTTTTTGGTTGAGGGGGGTCAGTATCCTGTCAGGGTGAACCACAAAGGTCAATAAATAAACCGGTGCATAACCCTCTGGTAGCTTGGTGAAAAAGCTTGCAGGCTTAACTTAGAAGCAATGTTTACAGTATTTAGACAGCACACAAACAGTAATAAAGTAAAAACATAATTCAAGTAAAATGTAGTACATCATTTGACAACAGAACGACTGAAACACAACCACTAGAAATATGCAATTTTCAAAGATTTAAACTAACTATAGAGCCTAAAACCAAAAAAGGTACACTTGTGGTTATCAGATTATTTATTTATTTATAAAGTTTTATATAGTGGAAACGTGATCCCGAGGGATATCAGATCATTTTAGAATTTGAGGGAAAGGAAGCTAACAGTTCAGTACATGAGTCAAATGGGAATATAAAACAGACAGTGTATCAAATTGGGCTCACATAACAAGGCCAGTTACAAATCCTAGGGGTCAGCAAAGAATGGGCTAGTAACTGATAAATAGCGACATAGGAGGAGAGCAAATGATTCAACAAGAGAAGAAGAGAAAAGAAATGATTAGCATCCACCTCTGGGCTTGAAAGAGTAAGTCCAATGCATAAGAGCAGACGATCACGCACCCTATTAAGGCAGGAACTTGCTTATGTGGAATCTTTTTGCTTCCCATTTGAAAGCAAACTTGGAAGAGATTCTACAAATTTCTGGTGGAATAGAGTTCTAGATTTTCATTGAAGAGCTGGAGAAAGCATGTTGGCATGTTCTCTTTTTGTGAAAGATCTGAGGTTTCAAGAGGAGAGAGTTAGCACTCCTAGATAGTCTACCCCCTGCGGATAGTTCTAGCTTTTGAGCTAGATAGTTGGGGTTTTTGGAGTAGAGGGCTTTCTGAGAAAGGCAGGAAATCTTTAGCTGTATTCTTGTGTCGTAGGGCAGCCAGTTTAGAAATTTTAAGACATGGGAAGATGTGTGCATTTCACTTGGTGCCCGTAACCAATCTGGCAGCCGCATTCAATGATGCCCTTAGTGGGGCCAAGGTATATTTGGGGAGGCCACAGAGCTTTGCACTGCCATACTCAAGCCTCGACCAAACAAGCACTTGGACCACTTGCTTGGAGTCAGTTTGTTGTAGGAAAGGTTTGAGATTCCTGAGTATCTTCAGAAGGTGGTTAGCTCCCGTGCACACAATGCTGATATGAGTCTTCATGTTCAAGTGCTTGTCCAGGGTGATTTCGAGAGATTTAGCTGAGTCAATAATGCTGGGGGAGCAGTTGAAGGCGTTGAGTTGGTTCTTTCAGAGGTCGAACTTACGAGTGTGTTTCGGGGGAGAAATGAGGAGGAATTCTTTTTTGGAGGTGTTTAGCAGGAGGTGGTTCTCAATTAACCTGTTTTGAGTAGTCAATAGAGTGGAGTTGAGTGAAGTGATGTTATCTGGGGAGGAGATTTTCAGATAGAGTGGGTGTCATCTGCATGCATATGGAACAGAATGTCCATGGAATTTAGTTCATTAGCTGGTGGTTCCAGGATCAGGTTGAAAAGTATGGGCGACAGTGTGGACCCTTGGGGAACCCCCGTGGATACTGGTGATGGCTGGGAGAGAGAGGGGTTTGTCTTCACTCTTTGGGATCTGTGCTGGAGGAAGGACGAGAACCATTGCAGCACGTGACCAGAGAGGCCCTTCCTGTACTCCCGAATGGCTAGGAGGTTGTTGTGAATGACAGTGTGAAATGCTGAGGAAAGGTCAAGTAGGATAAGGAGGCAAGATTCATTACGGTCAAGATTTTTAAAAATGTCATCCATCATATGAGTGAGAGCCGATTCAGTGCTGTGCCCACTACGAAAGCCAGATTGATGTTGGTTCAGGAGATGGAAAATTTCGATGTGCATACAGAGTTGCAACTGGACACATTTTTCTAAGAGCATTGCTAGTGTCGGGATGCTAGCGATAGGTTAAAAGTTGTTAATGTCAGCGCCGTCTGTGGTATTTTTTTTAGTATAGGTGTTACCTGTGCAGCTTTTAGGCATTCTGAGATCTTATCTTGTGACAAAGATGCATTGATGATCTTTGTCCAGATGGGAGAGACAGCATCCTTAATTTCTTTGAAGCTGGAAGGTGGTAAGGGGTTGCTGAAGTGATTAGATGGGTTGATACTCCGAAGAACCTTTTTGATGTTAATTCCATTAAGGGATGTAAAGGTGTCCCAGGAAGCATTGTTCTTGATACCCCGGCTACTCGGTTCGAACTTGTCTAGTAAGGGCGGGAGGGCACAGACCCATTATGTAGCAGTAGAGCCCGCCTGCTTTCCGGATCCATGTTGCTGAGTCTTGATTTCTCAGCAAAAAAAGCAGCCAGATCATCACATGAGGGAGGGCTGACTTCAGAGTCAGATTGGTTACGGGCCTCCACCAATTGTTGTTTATCCAGTTCAAAAAGTTTCTTGTGGCGATTTGCAGCTTAGTTAAGTTGGAATCTGAAATAGTCTACCTTAGCTCACTTGATTTGCTCATTATAAGAGCTTCTTGGCGATCTAAGGATTTTTAGATGTTTGTGTATGGAGAGGATCTCCTGGAGCGTTCGATTGCCCTTAGGTTGCGGTGTTCCGAGTTTAGGTTGCTGTTAAACCATGGTTTGGATATTTTTGAAGATGCATTTTGTGGTTGGAGAGGAGCCATGGAATACATGATGCTAGAGATAGTAGAGTTGTAAAAGTCTCTGAGTGCATGGATCTCAGACACGTGCACTTGGGAAAAGAGGGCAAATTTACCACGGGTTGCTAGATCAGCTGTGTTGATATCGCGGAGGTCCCATTTCCAAATCTTCTGTTTCGTTGGTTGACCTTCCTCAGAGACACCTCCATGTTGATATGGAGGTAAATGCTGTGATTGTCGGACCAATCACAGGGATGATGGAATCCATTGTGATGATGTGTCCTTTGGTGATGATGAGGTCCAGAGTTTCCCCTTCAATATGGGCAGGCTGGTCACAATGTTGAATCAACTCATGATCACTCAAGAAAGAATTGATGCATGTTACTGCTTGGTCATTAGGATTCGACCAGTGAATGTTGAAATCACCAAGGTAGACGTTGGACAGCACGGAATCCATATTGCCAGAGATGATTTCCATCAATTGTTCGATGAAGAGGAGGTTGTCCCCGGGGGGTGATAGAATTTGTGTGTGTAGTTTGCACACCAGGTGATTGTTACTAGAGATGTTGCGACAAAGGTATTTGCATGTTGATTGCGTAGAAGACTTTGAGAGGGATACCTTGAGTGTTCTCTGATGTATAAAAGCTAGGCCACTTCCCAGCTTCTTAGCTCTTTCTAGACAAATTATGTCATGGGTAGGGGCATTAGGAGGTCTAGGATAGGAGTGGATGAGGAATTGAGCCAAGTTTCAGTGAGGATGATGATGCCTATCTCAGTGTGGTAGATGAGGTTGAAAATATTGGAGGTGTGACAAGTGAAGATGAGTGAAAGTCACAAGTTCAGGCTGACCGCAGTGAAGCACAGGCCAGTAAGATTGAGATTTTTGCATGTTTGCTTTAGCTCTCTCAAATAGTTGTCCCATTATCCCACAGACTGAAATCCCCTAACAGGATCATCCTAGAGTGTGTTAGGGTCAAATCAGTAATGGTGTCAAGTAATGTTTGATACTGCGTATCTGACCCTGGGGGCCTATAACAGACATTCCAGTAATTAGCCTCCCTTTGTTCTCCTGAAGTGAGAAACCCAGCAGTTCTATCCTGGTGACTACCTCTATCTAAAAGGGCGCAAAATCCCATTCTTCCTTGTCAAATACCCTAACTCCTCCTCCTCTCCCCGTCCCCCTTGGTTTGTGGAAAATGTTATAGCCCTCTGGGCATGCAAGGCCTAGTTCCACAAGGGAGTCTGGGCGAGTCTCTATGATGTAGAGCAAACAGCAGATCTCTAGTTTTTGGTCATTGCTACCAGTCACTGGAGCACAATGAGTTACATTTGTCAGAGCTTTGTACTGATGTTTGAACGTGGGCATCAAGTTCTCTGCATGAACAGTCCCGTTTGCAATTGTCAAGAGCCCAAAACTTCAGGATTTTCCCTTTTTTATCTTCAGAGGGGTGCACTCTAATGCCAACAAGACTCCAGGACCTGGAAGCAGTGCTTAATTTATAAAATATGACGTGCAGGTGCTCAAATGTTTGTCAGAGGCCACACCTACTTTTCCTCTTGCTCCACCCACTTCCTCCAGCAGATGTTTGGAATACATTAACTAAAATCACTACTGCATTGAAGAGGAACAATTTCAGGGCTCTATGTGCTCATTTAGGGAAAGAACAATACTGGGGTATGCCATTTTTAACAGAGTCTCTAAGTTCAAAGATCCAACTTTTACATAGCTTATGTGACAAAATAAACCGCAATGTTGTGAAAACACTCTAAGCAGATAAACTGAATAAAATCATGAAATACACTTGAATGAGTCAGTCACTGTCACTTCCAATGGCTGAGGGGAGTTAATCAGAGTATTTGGTTAAAGTGATTACTTTTAGAAAAACCATTGAAAAAAGATGATTACCAATTGGGCTTGTTACTATAACTTACTCCCCTGGAGCTATATGTGTATTTATTAGACATTCAGAATAGTAAAAAAAATATGTAGTTCTGTATCACACAGACAAGACAGAGATTAGAAAAGAGGCATATACTCAAAATATGACTATTTAATTTAAGATTTGTGTCTTAACATAAAGCACATAAAAATTTTATCTTTCCCCCGAAAAGCCCTAGAGGCCAAAGGAATAGGTAGTGGCTGGGAAGTTTGAATAGGACCGTATCTCAAGTAAGGTATTCCTATCAGTGCAAAATGACTATAGTGCCATACAAAATATAAATAAATAGAGACAAAATAACTAAGAATAAATTATATAAATTCAAATAAATACATGCTCTAAAATGAAAACTGAAAAAGCAAGAAAAGTCTTGTAAAAACAAAATTAATAAAATATATAAAAAAGAAAAATAAATATAACATCCAAAGAAGAGACATAAATATTACAAAATATTAAATAATTTGACACTCTCAACAAAGTAAATGCAAATAAATAACCTATACAAACTACAATGATAATTAAATATCCAAAAACGGTAAAGCTTAAATTTTTCAAAACATTGCAATGACACGTGTTTTGTTAGTTGGACTGGGATAACATCTATTTTCCTAGAAAAGCCCAAAAACAGTCTAATTTGCTTGTGCATTTCAAGTCTTCATCTTTCCTTGCTTTACTCCTAGTATCATTAGCTGCTCTCCGTCCTTTTGCAAGCCTTGACTGAACACAGGGGATAGGGTTGAATCTATTGAAAGGTGGGTCAACAAGAATCAAAAACATTAAAGAAGATGTTGTTTCAGTCAGCAATGATACTCTAGCAGATGTGCATATAAGATTCATTTGAGAAAAGCCCCGCTCACATTCTGCAGTACTGATAGCAATAATGTGTAAGGCCATCAAAAGCTCCTTGAACTGCTTTTTAATTTCTTTTCCTCCAGATTCCTTTTACTCTTTGTAAGCATGTATGGTTTCTCAGCAGGCAATTTTGAATCATTTACACAGAGACTCAATATCATTTTCACCATAAAGAACAGGTAGCTCATCAAGCCAGTACTGTTTGTATAAAACTTTCACCTCTTTAATGAGTATGTCAGTAGAATTAGTACTTCCTGCAGACAACAAACGATGTGTTCAATTGTTTTGCAAGGATACGAGAAAACTGTCCCTGTTCAATGATTTTGTCAGTGGTCTTTCCTTTGTGCAGCATGAAATCTTGGAATATATTTTTTTCCAAAGCGTTTTTACACTGGGAGAAATGGTTCCCTTGCCTGTCTAACGTTGCCTCAAACACTGCTAATTGCAGGCAAATAGCGTGATGAGCATCAATCATTGTAGAAACACATTTCTGTAACTCGAGTAATAACCCTGATAACTCCTGAAGAGCATTACAAATGAGGCCACGATTAGCAACAAACTGGATAGATGATAACTGCCTTCCTAGGCTTGTGTACAAATTTCATGGTGAACTGTCACGGAAGCCATCATCAGCTGCACTATTAAAGTGCTTGTAGAGAGCAGGATAAGCATTCCAAATAGCCTCCACTGTTCTGAAGCTTGATGCAACCCAATGATGCAACCCAATGAGTATCTAACACTCTACCCATTCTTTAAAGCTAACTGTCAAGAGCTTCTGCACATTCCTTTAGCTCCAAACGGTTTTTAAGAGATGTGGCAAATAGAGAATACAGCTTATCAAGTAAGTTTATCAAATATTTGTAGCATCAATATCTTTCATGACATCATGAAGGGCAATTTCAGGCTATGTGTTGAGCAGTGCCAGGCTACAATATTGGGAGAGTTTTTATCTTGCAACTTCTTTACAACACCCCTGTGACAGCCAATGATCACTGTAGCTCCATCAAAGACATTCAAATTCTTTAAAGTTTGCCTCACTTCTAAGCTTTGGCTTCTGGTATTACAACAAAAGCAGTGTGAGGTGGCAGTGTGCAGAGTTAGTTACACACTGTGATTCACAGAAATTAATCGACACTCGGGCGGGACTGGGAACTCAAAGCAGCCCTAGCAAGTCTTAGTAGACCAGCCTTCATACAGTGTGAAGCAAGCGAGCGACTGCTAGAGGTGTTTGCATGGAGGGGAATTCTCCCCTCAAGAACATTTTGTAAAAAGAAAACCAAAATGGTGAACAACACATTTTCTACTACATATTTAGCTGTATTAACTTTCAAAGCATAGTAAATCATAAATGATGACCTGACATAAGTACCCAGGCCAGCAAGCATGGAAATGTCACACATAAGCACCTATGCTATAAACCATAGAAAGGTATGTCACACATAGGCATCCATTCCAGGCCATAAACCCTGGAAATGTCACATATAAGCACCCAGGTTAGGAAGCATGGAAATCTCTTACACATAAGAACTTAGACAAGGAAGCATGGAAACTTCACATAAAGGCACCCAGCTCAGAAATCATAGAAACGTCACACAAAAGCACCCCGGCCAGAAAGCATTGAATTCTAATACACAAATGCACCTAGGCAAGAAAGCATGAAAATCTCAAAGAAAGGCACCCAAGCCAGTGGCACTGGAACAATTTTCAGAGTGTTGGTGCTGCCCTCAATGTTACATCACTGAAGAAATGATAAGATTGTGAAAAATCCAAATTTCAGGTGGTGAGGGTGTGGTTAGGTATGTTGCGGTAGAGCATTTTGAAGACCACTGATAGTTGAGTGGTGTTGTTGCACTGTATGAACCAAATCTTCAACAATCCTAAACTCGCCAAGTGCCTCAACCTCCTGCTCTATCCAGTGCTGTGGTATGATTCCTGAATTTTGGCTGATGCTTTGGACAGATGAGTAGCTACCAGACAGCCTTAGTCATTATTTGCTAATGATATTTATGTAGGCATATCTCCACAAAACAACAGTAACGAGTCAAGATGGCTCAACATGGGTCTCTAAAGTAAAGTGTATCCTGTGAGGAAGACAGGTTGAATAGAGGTGACCCGCGTCCTGTCGTCCCATTCCATATGTTTACTCTGGTACCTACAGGGCTTGGTACTTTGACTTATGGCAATCTCAGGAATGGGCTGGTGAGGTGAGCTGACCTCCCTCTAAATGGGTAAAACTGACTTTCCCAGATCAGAAAAGCAGACCTGTGCCTTGGGCTAAGGCCTCAAGAGCACTTTGCAGGTAGAGTTTAGGCCTTTGTTTAATGGTAAGAAGAATGAAACTGAAAGCTATCTTGAAATTATCCCAGAGATGCTGTGCTGCAAAAGCAAACAATTCCTGGAAAAAATAAATCCGCAGAAGTCCCTGAAGAAAGCCATTGACACGAAGAGTCCACAGGGCCGCCAGTTTAATCAACTGCTCTGGTGGCGCGTATTATAGATTGTTTTGAAGTTCAAATTAGATTAATGGAGGACAGTGCAGGGCTGCCAGCTGACGCTGACCTACTCCTTTCAGTTGTTTTTGCACATCATCTCTTTAATACATATAAAGACACAGCACGATTACATTACAAATTTACAAGCACAACAGTAGCATGCCCCACACTTAAAAAGTCTTTAATACTATGCTGGGCTAATTCATTATTAGGTGTGCTGTGTGTGCAAATACTTATTTACTGCCTGGTACAGGAAAGAACACAACCAGTTTTTTTAACATCATGCTTTTTATGTGATTTATATATATATATATATTGCACATCATGTTTTTTACACCTATTTCGGATCTATGTTAATAACCTTGCAACTGCTTACTGCTCAAATCAAATGGCAGGCAATGGAGCCATGGGCCGTCAGGCCTGTCACCCACAGTTGGAGCTCAGGTTGAAGTTCTACTTTCCTGTCTGCACGGTCTGCATCATCCCCTATAGCGAACATTTCAGGACTGTTAGGTCAGCGATAGCGGGAAACAGATGAGCCTGTTTTTTGCAGGTCTGCTCAGATTAAGCATTTTAGTCAGTAGGGGAGAAATGGAGGATATTTTGTGGGCAGGCTGGCCAGGGCCAGTTTTTTGCCAGCCTGCACAGCTTTAGCATTTTTAGTCACTCGGAAACAGGGTCGAGGCCCGGGAAGAATCAGTGAATGGAGGAGGATACTGTCTTCAGGGAAGGAGCCAGGCGGGCAGACAGGCCAGGCCAGACCAGCACAGGCCAGGCCAGTTTAACTTAATCCCAGCTGGGCCATTTCGAATTTGATTCATCAGTATCAATTTGTGCAGTGCTCAGTGTACTGGCAATAAGTGTGTTAACATCATACAGATTCATTGAGCACCACCAGAATTACTAAAGAAACAACAATGCTTTTCCTATGGAAATTCTGACCTACCTATCTACACAGTATTGACAAATATAAAGATAAACATTACAACAGTGCATTGTAATAATGTGAACAGAGATATGGGCATTCTTTAGCAGAGAATCTCAATATTATGAAGAGAGATGTGCCTTTTTTAGTGGAGCACGTTAATAATTTAGAGGGAGATGCACCCACATTCAGCAGAGCATCTAAAAAGTCCCAAAGAGACAGGTGGTTGCATCTTAGTGATATAGATATGTTCTTAAAAGCACTACCATGGTGACCTGGCTCTTTTCTCAGGCACATCATTGAGCTGCCTCCTTCTATCTTACGACTGACGCGCCTTGTTCCTTCCTACAGCGCCATGAAGCCTCCGGGCGTACGAGCGCTCAACAAATGACAGTTAACATTAACATTAACATTAACATCACCGAGTGGGGAATCTCTTGCTGCCCCATCAATGGCAGTGCATCGCGATGATGCCCAATGCAAACAGTAATATCAGCCTTACATAGAATCAAAAGCAATCAATGGGTGCCATGCGCTGTCTATAGCATCCACTCTGCTAATGCTGTAGTGCTTTAGATAACATGGGAGTCTCAGTCTTGCAGTCCTCTCAACATGGACCTAACCTATGACCATCAGATCTTGTACCAATCTTCACAGCTTCTATAGGCCGAGGCAAGCTATCACTTTTGATCATCAGTAGCATCCGCAGTCATGGAGCACTGCAAGCTGCGGTTCCAGCACACTTTTCAGTAAAAAACCTGCGTGCCTGTGTATGGCCAGCGGCGGCTAGTACTAGGCGGATGCCGGCCAGGCAGTACATCTCGCATCATTCTTTCATGATCATCATTTGAATAAATTGTGTGACGCGGGGCTGCCAGGCCGGAGCTACTACTAGTCTACCACATGGTTACATGACCTACTGATGACCGTTGACTCATGCCACCGCACTCCCCCAAAAAAGCAGCATTGGTTTGGCATGGGTCACTGCCACCCACCCACAGAATATATAATTGGCATCCTGGCATGGCAGCTACGTTATTACAAGTTACTTAGGGCCAGATGTAGGTAAATGTCATTTACCGATTTTTAAATACCGAATTTCACCGATTCAGTATTCAAAAATCGGTAAATGACATGTAGGGAAAAATTCGGTATTTTTTACCGAATCGGTAAGATTCGGTATTTACCAATTCGGTAAATACCGAATCGGTATTTGCTATTGAATCCTATGGGCCTTGAAGCCCATAGGATTCAATAGCAAATACCGATTCGGTATTTACCGAATCGGTAAAAATACCGAATTGCTAAGGGGGACAGGGTGTCACTTTGACACCCTGTTGCACCCTGTAACTGGCTTTTGCGCCATGTGGCACACAGGGGCATGTCTGTGTGCCACATGGCACAGGTGCACATGCACAGATGTGCATGTACACATGAATTCGTAATTTACTATGCAATTGTATTGCATGGTAAATACCGAATTCTTAATGCCCTGTAGCACTGTTAGACATGCTACCTACATCTCAAATTACATATTCGGTATTTTTACCGAATGGTAAATTTACAGAATCGGTAAAATTTACAGAATCAGTAAATTTACCAATTCTGTAATTTTACCGATTCGGTAAAAATACTGATTCGGTAAAATTACCGAATATGTCCATTTTTGGTGCCCCTACATCTCCATAGCCCTTTACCGGTCGGAAACGGCCGAAAATCAGTATTTTCGGCCGATTCCGATCGGTAAAGGGCTACCTACATCTGGCCCCTTGTCTCTTCAATGCTGCTTGCTTAACTTTGTTAACTAACATGCCTGTTCATTCGTGGTGGGCTGGGCGGCCGGGACACACACTGACTGCACTGCCTTGCTTAGGCTTTATTAACTGATTAGGACTGGTCTGGCAGCCTTCCTCCCTCACATAGTGCTGTTGCCAGTATTGGTGCTACAGCTGCCAGTCCTCAAGTCATCGTCCGGTGAGGTCCCGGCTGGCTGGCACAGGCACTCAGACTGAGTTGAACGGCCATTGCTTGAACCTGATTCGGTGGTGGGGTGCATGTGGGTATGCTGGGGCGTGGCAATGAGCAACTGAAAAAATTCACGCAGACTACCTGCTGCCGCACAGCCCCCGCAGACCCAAAATCGAGCCCAAATTATTGTCCCGCCCACCGGGCCAGCAACTCTGTGACTGAACTAAGGGTTGCGGCCGCCACACCATCAACAAGAGTGAGATTGAGATTCATTTATGAATCTCCATTCTCTTCTTACCTCAGCCAGGGTAGGCCAAGCTCACAGATGCACCTGTAACACACATTCTGGAAGTGGGACTGAGTCACTAGTGACTCAGGAGAAGTATGAGCATACAGACAGTACTGCAGACGAAAAGGTGTTTAAGTTGCACAACATTCTGTGCCACTGGCAAGTCTTGAAGTGAGGTAAATTAATATAAAAATCAATGACGTGCAGCAATGTGTGTAGACTCAGCTCTGAAAATTAAGTGCTGGTGCTAAGCATCGGAAAGCACTGGCACAAATTAAGTACTGCCTGGGAGGTGCCTCTTGGGGATCAGGGACTCACTATTGCTGATGGCAGCAGGGCTCAGGCAGGTCCATCTGCAGGTACAGCCAGGTATAGTTGCCTCTGGAGCTTGTTATGTCCCTGCTTCTGTGAACAGAAGGACATTCAGCTTACCCTTGGTGTCATCTCATGTATGCGCAGATAAAAGAAGCAGTTCTCATGCAGCAAGGCAGGCCTCAGGTGGCAGGCAGTCCTCTGGCAGCAGGCCAGTTCTTCGTCTGTAGTATCAAGAGGTCACTGAAGTGTATTGAAGAAATGGTTTCAGGGTCCTATATTTATAACTGCCTTGAACTGTGAGAAACTTTAAGACTTCCCTGACATTTGGTTCTGGAATTTCTTTCCTTCCTCTGCCTCGCTTAGAGTAATCTGGGGAGGCAATAGACTAATGTAAAGTTCCTTTGTGAGTGTGATAAGGCAGCCGCTGTGAAATACAGGTGTAGTAGATAACAGCTCCACCCTTCTCATCCTGGCAAACTTGTCCATCCTGATGACACTAAATCCCCCTTTGTGTTATTGTCTAAGAGAAATACACAAACGACAACTATATTTGGTTGTCTGACCTAAGATACACCTGGAGGCACCAAATGATTAGGACAAGAAAATGCCAACTTTCTAAAAGAGACATTTTCAGAACTGTGACTTAAAATTCAACTTTTATCTAGAGACCAAACATGACATGTCTTCCTGTTCTGAAGCAAATGTTATCACTTATTAAAGGTAATGAGGCAATCCAATGTTATACTGTAGGAAAAGTAGGCCTTACAGTAGTGAAAAGCTAATTTGAATTTTTTTCACTTCCAGGACATAAAAGCATATATATCCAACTTGTGAAAGACAATGCCCACTACCCTATCGGCTGTTTAGGGCTACCCTGGGGTGACATATGAATTCAAATAGAAGGTTTAGGTCTGGGAAAAAGTTCATTGTGCCAGCTTGAAATAGCAGTTTAAAATTGCACAGATGCTGCAAAAGCAGCACTGAGACATGTTTAAGAAAGCTACTTGAGTGGACAATACAACAACTGGTGCTAGGCCACCAGTAGTAATTAATCTACAAGCTCTGGGTACATGCCTGATCATGTCAAAAAACGTACTGGTATATATGCCAATGCTTTGTTCATTGGTATTCCTAGGTATTTTCTGAAAAAACTGCAAATTATACAAAATGCCGTAGCCAGACACATGTTTAAAATCTCTAGGAGATCTAGTGTGTGGCAACATTTGCGGGATCTGCACTGGCTGCCTGTGGGACAGCGGGTACAATTTAAAGCCCTTATCCTTTCTTTCACACAGGGCCCTTCATGGCAAGGGTTCCATGTATCTTAGGAGGCTCTTCACTCTATATATGCCCAATCGATCTCTGCGGTCCCTACAACGGATAGTTATCCTGCGTTTCAGCAAAATACATTTGGGAGGCCAGTCTCTCTCTGTTAAAACAGCAGTGGCCTGGAATGAGCTCCCATCAGATCTTCATCTCATTCAGGACTTCCGTCTTTTTAAAACACATTTAAAGACACATCTGTTCAGCCAGTCCTCTAATAGCTCCTGCTTGCTTCACCCCAGCTCACTCCCTCGCCAGGACACTCCAGAGTATTTGTACGCGCTACAAGCTTTTTATAACAAAATATAACATATAACATGGGGCTTTAGGAGGGACCTATAAGCAAATTAAATGTGCTAATTGGGAGCAAGCAATTTTACCAGGTTTTAGTACTGGATAGCAGTGGTAGAGGGGACAGAGTCCTAAAGCCAACAGAAAGACATTGCAGCAAAGCTAGAGAGGAGAAGGCAAAAAGGTTAGGGGAACACTATGCCAAGGATGTCAAGTATAACATGTACCTCCCCAACTGAATGGGGAGAAAACTAACCACTCTCATAAGACTTCTCATCACTAAGTCTGAAGAACCTGATAAGACCATCAGAATTGGCAAGTTTAGTCCCATGGCGGTGCTCCACCATGAGGTCCATTCCCTGTAGGGAGATGGACCACCTCTACAATTTGGGATTCTCAGCCCTCAACTGCATGAGCCATCTGAGGTCACTGTAGTCTGTCTAAACCCCAAAGTGAGTCCCAAACAGGTATGGTCTCAGCTTCCTCAGGTCCAAGACCACAGCAAAGGGCAGGTTGTTCTAGGCACTCTTCATGTAACTTTGACAATACAGCCCTATGCCATTAGCTGAAGCAATCAAACACCACTATAACTCTGTGGAGAAGTTATGGGTCTTGAGCACAGGTGCTATGGCATCATTTAGGATTTCAAAGGCTTTCTGCCAGGTTTCTGTCCTGATCACCTTCCTGGGCTGTTTGTTGGAAACCGGCTCTGTCAAGTGGACAATACGGTGCCATATCTGTTTACAAACCTCCTATAATATCCAGTAAGACCCAGGAAGGCCCTCCCTTCAATTTGATTTTCAGGGAATTTCCATGTATTCTCTGTCTTGGAGGGTTGCACCTTGCCCCAGCCCACATGGTGTCCCAGATACACCACAGATCCCTGCTCAATGTGACACTTGCTGGACATTGATAGTCAGGCCTGCCTGTTACAAGACCTGACGCACCTCTTGAAGGTGGGTAAGGTGCTCCTTCCAGTTGCTACTGTGAACAGTTATCTCGTTCAAGTAGGCTGCACTGAAGGTTCATTTACACAATATATTGGTAAATAATATAGGTGAAAAAATATTGTATGAAAAATATTATTCACCATTATATTGTGTTCCGCTCCCTATAATGGTGAGTATAAAAATAGCTGAAAAAAATATTGACAGATATTGTTCAAAAATAAACAGAAGTATAGTTTTTTTAAAATATAAATAGAGTTAAAAGTAGGAAATGTAAGATATGTTAATACATAATGCAATATAATGTATTAAAATGTATATTTAATGAAGATTAATGTATTATAACATTTATTTATTATTATATTTATTACTATGTATACATATGCACTTATATAAAAACACTAACACATTTACATATAAATATTGTGTTTGTAATTCTATATATATTTTTATATAACTATATATATATATATTTGTTTTCCCATTTCTGGGCTCCACCAAGGCTGCCTCTCCACAAGAACAGTAGGTGGTGTGGTACATGAGGGTGGTCTAACGCTACATTCATTTTAAATGTTCCCAGTCCAGAAACACTTATGGAGGATTACTTTTAGGAATATTGAATCGCCAATGAGAACTCTGGAGAGTCGCGTTTTGGCACTTGCCATTGCCTTTGTCAGTGTCAAAGATGCCGGCATCCACATGTTGTTTAAATATATTCAACTTCTGATTGGGCAGCATAGTTAACAAGAAATCAGAAAAGGGCGCAGTAGTACATGGCCCCTGAAATCATGAGTTTCCTTGCCGCTTTCTTATAGTGCACTAATATAATTTCAGTACAGATATAGTTACATATACAATGTACTCCGCAATGCATGAATAAAAAGAGAATGTAATCAAAATAACTAATATTAATCTCTATTCATGGGGGAGACATTTGCCTTGTGCAAAAATCTATATGCCTTTCTCCAGCTCTTTGAACCTCGGGTGATTATCTGTTGTGAAAATTCATTGTCTAACATTGCACACTTGGGTTGCCACGGGAAGGAGAAAAAAAACAAAATAACATATTCTACACTCAAACTCACCTTTGTGAAGAACCTGCGGCCCCATTTTGCTCGACCGCATGTTAATCTCAATTTATCTGCTGCCTTGAACATTTCCAGACTAATGCATTTGTCTCTAAAGTGGCAAGACAATCCTATTCAAACAACATCAGAATACTATAGTTAACTTGACATTCCTACTTCATTAAAAATATTAACCAAATGGCGGTAGTGTGTAGTATACAGATTTAGCATGTGGACTTCACCAGATTATTTTCCCACCATGAATGGGTCTGCCTGTTATATGACCAGCTGCTTATAGGTGTGACCACCATGTTCAGTATTGGCCTGTAATTCATCCTACTTGTAGCCTGACATCGCGCTCTCTCCCATGATCACCCTCTACTCATAAAATTGGTATACCTGCCTTCAGGGGACGGTGCAACAGGTACAAGGCAGGCTCTGACCAGAAAAGCTAGTCAACCCCTTACCGCTTCACTCCTGGAAGCATTGGCTGCAAAATCTAAGTGCATCTATGAGAAGGGAATCCCCTCTCACACTTAGAGAAACACCTTAGTGTGTGTAACACATAGCCTGGATTATACTCCTTTTTATCCTGCACTACACTCTATTTTAAAAAGGTCCTGAGGAAAGCCAGATTTAGTTTAAGGCATTGGCTAAAACATGTCAACCAACTAATGGATATAGGAGGTAGTAACTCGCCTCCCTTAAACATCCCCAAGCCTTATTTTAACCGCTGACGGGGGCCCAGTTATTAAAATGTATTTTACCCTCGGGTACTGGGACACTCGCCAAGCCGTTTTAACTCACACTTCTTTTTACACCTCACACTGCACTCTCAGTAAATTACCAGCTCCGATGTAATCAGGCATTGCAGCACACCCGGGACACATTAGGTGTCAATGGGTGGGCCCGATGATGAAGCATGCCACCAACCAGGTTGGTGGGTGAGGGCTTCATGAACTCACCAACGAGGTACCCATGACAAATCTAATCAGAGTCCTAACAATATTGAAAAGGATCAATTGATACCCAGCCTTTGTAATAAAAATATCCCAAAAATCTGAAGCATACACTCACAAAAGTGTGGTAGTTCCCGAAGACTTGGAAAAGGAACATCCATTGCGGAGGAGCAGAAATAGAATGAGAATGCTACAAATGAGGAATACCAACAGCAGAAATTCTCCAAACACACTGGAAAAAAATAATTGAATAAAAGCCAGTATTACTCCAAAATAGTCTGGAAGGAACTAATGAGGCTTGAGCTGCCAACTTTAAAATGTGTGAAAGACGGGGGCGAAAGAGGGCGCACAAGCTGAATGGCCGCCATGTCGTTAGGCTCCCGCTGCCTGGGCCTCTTATCCTGCTTTAATCCTTCTTATATAGTTCACCACCTGGAGATCTCGACGTCCAAGAGTTGCTAAACTGTGTGCCCACCCTCGTTGCAAGTTTGGAACTGATTGCCTGCGCCTGGGCTGAGCGATGGGACCTGCTCGACTTCCCCCAGATGGACGCCGGAACGGTGGGGTGCACGGACAGCAGCAGTCAGCGCTGAGAGAGGCCGCGCCTCCCCATGAGGCGGGTAGGCCCCACCTGCTCGCGGCAGGTACGGAGATCACCGAAAGTGCTCGGTGCCACTACCTGGTGCTGTCAACTGGTGGCGGCCTATAGGAGGACGGATCCTGGTGTTGTGGAGGCAGGGACTCGTGACTCCAATGGAGGAATCGGTCGCTCGCAGCGCTGGTGAAGTGCACTGCGTGGGAGTTGATAAGGCTGGCACTCTGGGCCTACTACTGAGTGCCCATTGTACTGCACACGGGGTATTGTCCCCCTGTAGCGCCGTGTGTTTGCTGGATTCATCGTCTCATGGCAGGGGATTGTGTGTGTGTCTGCGGAGCTCCTGACTGAACCGGCAGCCTACTTCTGTTGTCTATGCTGGGGGAACGGCTGGGACTACCACCATATTAACGCCACACTGTGCCGAGAGGTAGGGTGGAAGAACCTTTATGTGCGGCTCCTTGTGGTACCTGGAGTTTCTTTGAAGACCTGGGGGATACTGGACCCGGGCACAGCGGTAATTAGTTTCATTTGGCGCCTCCTGCCCCCATTACTTCTTCACATCGGTGAGGTGCATGCTGACTCCCTGAGCTGTGCCACTGCTGGTTGGGGTGGCGTTGGAGGTCCTGCTGAGGATACGCTGCTTATATCTGGCCATTATACCTACGCAAGAGGACATCAGGAATTGGGGTGTGTCGCCTACAAAACCAGCTTCCCCAATTTACGCTGTACAAACTGGGCCTTGATATTCCCCTTGATCTCTAGCCTCGGTGAGACTTGGCCTCTGTTGGGGAGTCTTTTATTCTGGCTACCATGGTGAGGCAAGACAACCGCCAACCAAAGCTTACCTTTGAGGTGCCTAAAAAGAGACCCAAGCCGGCGTCAGTGCCACCAGACCCACCAGAAAAGGTGCAGGCGAGCGGTGGCATGGCCAATGCAGACCTGGACATGCAGCAAATCCTGCAGGAAATGTGGCAGAGGTTCGCAACGGTGGTGGACAAGGTGGATCGGATATCCTCCAGGATGGATGCTCTCGTGCATAAGATATACTGCAGTTTCCATAGTTAATAGCTATGCTCCTAACTTAGATGACCCACAGTTCTTAACGTTGTTCTGGGGTAAGATATTGGATATTGGCACACTGTGCATAATTTGGGGAGGTGACTTTAATGTGGCACTGACGCCATCAATGGACAGAGCGGACGGATATGCACACTATCACCCGAAGATGCCGGAGACCTTGCGGGGCATTCAGGAGGGAGGCTTGGTGGACAGCTGGTGACGCCTACACCCCGCACTCCGGGATGGTACACATTTCACATCGTACACCAGTACATGGGCTCGATTAGACTACTTCTTAATGACTGGTGACCTGGCTCTGGGGGTTACTGAGGCCAAACATTTAGCACGGACCCAATCGGATCACTGCCCTGTATTGGTTACACTGACTGTGGCTGGCTATGATCACCCTGGCCGGGCCTGGCGGCTTCAGCCAACCGCCTTACTGGATGCAGTTTTCCGAATGAAATTAGAGAAGGACATAAAAGACTTCTTTCCTCGTGATAAGGGCACGGCTGATAGTGTTGAAGTGATCTGGGAAGCCTTCAAGGTCACTGTCCGTGGATGGTGTATGTCCAAAAGCTTTGGGGTGCTTAGCGACATACGCCGCACTCTGAGTAGGCTGGAAAGGGAGCTACAAGCGCTTGAGAGGTTAATGGCAGACGAAGATCGGGAATTCATATGGCCGGTTTCGAGTTAAATTCTCCCAGTATGAAGAGGAGGCCCAAAGCGAAACCAACTTTTGGAATAAGTATTGGACAGCCCGTCGCTATTGTGAAGGTGAACGGCCGGGGAAGGCTTTGGCTGGGGTGGTCCATACTGACAGAGGCATGAATGCTATCTTAGAACTTATTGACCAAGGGGTGAGACTCACAGGGACAGTGATGGAATATTACAGGCTTTACATTCCCATTATGAGCAATTGTATACTACACAGGCCACAGGAGAGGTGGATTTGGAGGGTTTTTTGAGAGAACTAGCGCTGTGTTGGTTGAGTGAAGTCCATAGAGCCTTCCTGAGTGCCGCATTCGAGCTTGATAAAGTCCGAGAGGCTAAAATGTCTCTGAGCAATGGGAAAGCGCCGGGATTGGACGGCATCCCTGCTGAATTTGATGAATGTTACATTGATATTATGGCACCAGTGCTGACGAGGTGTTCGAGGACTCTCTTGAGGTGGGTGTCTTGCCTCGATCCATGCGTGAGGTGGTTATTAAGTGTCTGGCCATACCGTTGTCCCTCCTCATGACTCAGTCGATCCTCCCTAATCAATCTGGATTCGTTCCAACGAGAGCGACATCTCATAACTTACAAACTTTATTTTCCCTTAAACAGACTGTGGCTCCTGACTTTCCCCTAGCCGCGATATTTCTTGATGCCTCTAAAGCATTCGATTCTGTAGAGTGGCGATATCTTTTTACTGTTCTGCATTAAATGGGTTTCTGCCTCTCTTTATGGCATGGGTGCGACTCCTGTACACGGAGCCTACGGCTAAGGTACTGGTAAATGGTCGTCTATCTGATTCGTTCAAGATTACTAGGGGCGCTCATCAGGGTTGCCCCCTTTCTCCTTCGCTGTTCGCTAATGCGATCGAACCATTGAGTTGCCGTATACGACAGCTGCATTGAGATAGCGAGTTTCAATGCTTCCAGAGGCAGATGTCCATTTTGTTGTATGCTGACAATGTCACCCTCTTTGTGGATGACCCTGTAAATAGGCTGAAACTACTGCTGCCTGAGTTTATTGCCTTCGGTAGGTTATCGGGGTTGCTATAAACTGGGGAAAGTCGCAGTTCTTCCCGCTAACGAATGCGGTGCAGGAGTTCTCACTGGTCTTCCCCCTCGAATGGTGTCATGCTGACCTGAGCTATTTGGGTCTCAATGCCATTGTGTGTGAGTGCCTTGTGCACCATAAGACCTTTGTGAGGATTTGCCTAGTTATTGTGTGCACCAGAGTAAAGTGAGTCTCGATGACGCTGTGCGCGTGATCTTTGTGCAGCCGGAGACTTGTGTCTGGAGTGCCCAGTGATCGTACACCCGGAGAGAAGGAAGATTCAGTGGCGCTGCAGGCTTGTGCTCTGTGGCACCCTGAGATCTTCATAGTGAATCAGGCCAGACTGGCAGTGCCGGAAGAGTTGAGTTGCCAGCCCGAGCTGCCGTTGCCATTTCACAAAGCTGCATTGGAGGCTCAGCCGCTGCATGGGGAGTAGAGAGTGAGTTTGCGCCTCCCCTCCAGGTAACGTGTGTCGGTTTCTAGGGCGTGGCACAGGCTTGGAGGGAGACGCTCTCTGCCTCTCTCTCTCATGTTGGCAGCATGAGCCTCTGCTTCTGCTCGTGTTCCGCCCCATATCACCAAGGAGTGGGGGTACACGGGCCAGAGTGCGAACCTGCACTTTGGAATTACATCGTACTGTGTTGGGGACAACTGTGAGAGGCAGAGAGAGACAGCCTAAGTCCGGTGATTGGGCCTGAGTGTATTGCGCATTATTCCATTTCTAAAGAACGGAGTACATGACTGTTGTATTACACATTGCATCATTTTCTGTGTACCGAAGTACCTGATTAGAGTATTATGCATTGCATTATTCCTCATACCAAACTACCTGATTAGTATATGATGCAGCAAAATTGGTAACGGTTTAAAGGAGCGCACAGCACAAGTCAAGGTATAATTATTAAACAATACAAAATCAAGTTATCAAATTGGTGCTCAGGAAGAGGTGGGGGACTGGTTACCACAGTCACCAAGACAAACCGAGGTTCAAACATTAACTGTATTCTTCCGAGCACTCAAACGTCATCAAGAAAAGTCCTTATATAATTTCCACTATTCTTTTTATTTTCCAATCAATCTTCATTCAGATCAAGTCCAATTTTCAAACAAAAGTTGCTCGCAGCCAACGCGCGTTTCGTCAAATCCGTATAGGAAATTTTGACTTCTTCAGGGCTGCAACCCAAATAGTAACAATCAATCATAATTCGCGCAAGTAAGTTTACAGAAATCATAAACATTACTCAAATCCTCAACATATTAAAAATTATATATCACATTGGTTCCCACATTTCGAAACCCACACTAATAAACAACCAATATTATCACATTGATTTCTCCAAGAAGGAACATATCTGCCAAAGACATGAAATACAACGTACAACAAAGTCAAACAATTTATCACAAAATTTATCAAATCCACTAAATACGAGTTATGTATATTAAGTTATTAAGTATGAGGTTTGGGGTTCCCGATAACACCCATAGCTGACAGATCACAGGATTATAGCTCACCTAGTTGGTGGTAGATGTCTACATTCAACTCTTCTCCTCTATGAATTCATCTTCTTTCAATATATTCCTTATTATGTCCTCACCTATAATTTAGATTAGTATTTCAAATATTATGAACAGTCCCTCATATACTGTTTGGTCATCACCTTTAAATTCAATATAAATGCGATCAGTGATTCCACTCACCAAATAGTGTTCGGTTTTATAGTATTGGTGCTCAAAATTGTATGGATCTATCCAACCTTGTAAATTCCAATTCAAACTTCCAAAATGCGTTTCCGTTTATACCTAAAGTAAATTAATACGTATTTCAGTCTTATTATTAATAAAGACATGGGACGGTTTCCACTTCAGTTTAAATCAATTTATAAATGTCTCACCTCAAGGATCAATTTCTGACCCGTAGTATATATCCCGTTATATCTATTCTTAGTAGCTTTGCATCTCCATATGTATCACACGAGTCCGTGTCTAATAAAAGAAAAGTGGGTAATTTCATAAGTATCGAGTTTACCCTACTTTCTAACTTAGTTGTACAATTTAGAGGCTTCGTGCTCACCGTTAGTATGTCAAGTCTGCTCCGACTTTGGCGTTCAGCACGGCCGCCATCTTGTAGTGTCTATATATAGTCACCTAGTGCGGGCGCCATCTTGTAATATCCTAGTATCATTACAAACTGATAGGAATTCGAATTAAATTATAATCCCGCCATGATTGCATCAGTATCTATAACGGTTCTAATTCATCCGATCAGGTAGTGATCCTTAATTTAAATTCGAAACCGTCTTATAAGTCGTCATTATTATATGTATATTTTTATGCGATCCTATATTCATATTGTTACAGCCTTAACTACTTGGTTTAGGGGAACCATTTAAATATTTCATGATCTGCGAACCAATGGGGTCTTCAGGTAAACCACAAACCCCAACTTGCATATTTAACCTTAGCCATTGTCAGTCATTGTCACGTATTGATAGCATAAAACAATACAGAGAGGTAGCAGGTTTGACCATCATAATACAGTTAAATTTGTTATGTCATCTGTATAGCTATACATAAATCCACAATTTCTTTACATATCTATCATCATTCATGTTCAGTGGGGTATACAGTTTCGAGAGACATTAATTATCAAATGGAACAATTCGTATGGCACCAGCAATGTATTCCATGAGTTACCCTCTATTATCAATAATGTTCAGGTACCTAGATAAAATTCATACTCATGATCCACATTAAGACCACATTCTACCGCTTTCAGTCTAATCAACCAAATTACCTCACGCTTTCTCAATGCTAGCACTCTGTTACCACCCCGTGGGTCTGGCTTGATGTGGTCAATTCCATGATAAGTAAAAACATGTTGGTCCTTGTTCTCAAAGTTCTGTATCAGGTGTGAAGCAATAGGATATCGCGTATCTCCATTTTTTAGTGCTCTGTAATGTTCAGCAATCCTGTCCTTGAGTCTTCTCTTAGTGCTTCCTACATAAATTTTGCCACATGTGCATGAAATCACATAAATCACAAATGTTGTATCACAATTGATAAACATACCAATTGTGTATTCACCAGAGTTGTTATATTCAAAACACAGAACTTTCCTCTTTGCCCATCTACATGAGACACACTTTCCACATTTGTGGAAACCTTTGAAGCTGGTCAGCCAGTCTTTCTTACTTTGTTTCTGTGGGTAACTAGGACTCAACATGTTCTTCAAAGTCGTACCCCTTCTAAATGATACACTCGGTCTGTCAAAAATGTATGGTTTCAAATCACTGTCCACCCAAAGCAGGTGCCAATGTCTGTTCAGAATAGTAAACAATTTGGAGCTGTCTTTCCCATAATTTGTTATCAGTCTCACCTTCTGATCTGTAGTTTTACCATCTTTTTCCTTTCTTATCAGTGTAGTCTGTCTCCTCACTTTTTTCACCCTGGATACAGCTTTATTGACAACGTCCTGTCTATATCCCCGAATAAGGAATCTGGATTTCATATCCATTACATTGTGTTCGAAATCTCTATCCATTGAGCAATTGCGTCGGGCTCTGATTAGTTCACCATACGGTATGGCTCTCTTTTGATACTCAGGGTGACAGCTCTCAGCATGCAAGATTGCGTTACAACTTGTAGGCTTTCGAAACATTCGACTGTGAATCCTTGCTCCCTCTACGTATAACTCCACGTCCAAGAACGTGATTTTCTGCCTGTCATAAGTAGTTGTAAATCTCAAATTGTAAGTGTTCTCATTTAAGTAATCAAAGAAGCCCTTGAGTTTCTCTACTGTGCCTGTCCATATTAACAAGCAGTCATCAATGAAGCGACCCCAGTAATGTATATATGGGGTCCATTCTGTTCCTTCTGGGCCCCAGATTCGCTCCGCCTCAAACCAACCCATAAAAAGGTTGGCAAAAGACGGAGCAAATCTGGAACCCATCGCCGTCCCAAGGCGTTGTCTGTACCACTGGCCATCAAATAAGAACACGTTATTTTCCAATACCAGTCTGGTCATTTGCAAAAGCATTTGAGTATGGTCAAACATTTCAGCCGGTCTTTTGCTGAAAAAGTGGTCCAAAGCACGTATGCCCATATCGTGATCAATAATGGTATAAAGGGATACCACGTCTAGTGTCACTAATAACATCCCATCCTCCCAAACGATATCCTCAAGTAGGTTCAGTATGTGCTTGGTGTCTTCGATAAAAGACGGTAAGTTATAGACATACTGCCTCAAAAAACCGTCTATGAACTCTGACAGTCGCTCTGTAGGGCCACCAATGCCGGAGACAATAGGCCGCCCTGGCGGTTTGTCCCGGCATTTGTGGACTTTTGGGAGAGTATATAGACATGGTGATCTAGGTGTACTCAACGTGAGGTAAAGATACTCATCATAGTCTAACAGGGTTTGTTCATACCACAATTTGATTTCCCCATTTATCTTTACAATTATTTCAGGAGTTGGGTTAGTGGTCAACTTCTCATAAAACAAGGAATCATTAAGCTGGGAGTAGATTTCATTGTTGTAATCAATAGGGTTTAGTACCACTATATTACCTCCCTTATCCGCACTTCGTATCGTAATGGTTTTGTTATTCATAAGTTCGTGTAGGGCTTCTCTTTCTCCAAGTGTGAGATTATCTCGATGTATCCTGGTAACCCTATGTCTAGAAGTACTCATGACCTTGTCTATATCTGCACTAACCATCTTAAAGAACGTATCGATGGTGTTCCCTGGGGTAAGTTGTGGGGTCCATTTCGATTTTACCTTTAATCCACTCCCTTCCCTCTGAAATCTTGTTATTTCTAAATCCTCAATAAGTGTCTGCATCGTCACTGGGTCATCTTCCCTCTCAGTAAGTGACAAAAGAAGTTGAGTATCTTTCAGTTCTTGTATCGTAATCTCACTTAGAACTTTATTAGAGGATTGTTTCTCTTTCACAGGTACATTAGCAAAATGTTTTTTGATTTTAAGATTCCTTACAAATTTAAACAGATCTATTCAAAAATAGATCTGTTTAAATTTGTAAGGAATCTTAAAATCAAAAAACATTTTGCTAATGTACCTGTGAAAGAGAAACAATCCTCTAATAAAGTTCTAAGTGAGATTACGATACAAGAACTGAAAGATACTCAACTTCTTTTGTCACTTACTGAGAGGGAAGATGACCCAGTGACGATGCAGACACTTATTGAGGATTTAGAAATAACAAGATTTCAGAGGGAAGGGAGTGGATTAAAGGTAAAATCGAAATGGACCCCACAACTTACCCCAGGGAACACCATCGATACGTTCTTTAAGATGGTTAGTGCAGATATAGACAAGGTCATGAGTACTTCTAGACATAGGGTTACCAGGATACATCGAGATAATCTCACACTTGGAGAAAGAGAAGCCCTACACGAACTTATGAATAACAAAACCATTACGATACGAAGTGCGGATAAGGGAGGTAATATAGTGGTACTAAACACTATTGATTACAACAATGAAATCTACTCCCAGCTTAATGATTCCTTGTTTTATGAGAAGTTGACCACTAACCCAACTCCTGAAATAATTGTAAAGATAAATGGGGAAATCAAATTGTGGTATGAACAAACCCTGTTAGACTATGATGAGTATCTTTACCTCACGTTGAGTACACCTAGATCACCATGTCTATATACTCTCCCAAAAGTCCACAAATGCCGGGACAAACTGCCAGGGCGGCCTATTGTCTCCGGCATTGGTGGCCCTACAGAGCGACTGTCAGAGTTCATAGACTGTTTTTTGAGGCAGTATGTCTATAACTTACCGTCTTTTATCGAAGACACCAAGCACATACTGAACCTACTTGAGGATATCGTTTGGGAGGATGGGATGTTATTAGTGACACTAGACGTGGTATCCCTTTATACCATTATTGATCACGATATGGGCATACGTGCTTTGGACCACTTTTTCAGCAAAAGACCGGCTGAAATGTTTGACCATACTCAAATGCTTTTGCAAATGACCAGACTGGTATTGGAAAATAACGTGTTCTTATTTGATGGCCAGTGGTACAGACAACGCCTTGGGACGGCGATGGGTTCCAGATTTGCTCCGTCTTTTGCCAACCTTTTTATGGGTTGGTTTGAGGCGGAGCGAATCTGGGGCCCAGAAGGAACAGAATGGACCCCATATATACATTACTGGGGTCGCTTCATTGATGACTGCTTGTTAATATGGACAGGCACAGTAGAGAAACTCAAGGGCTTCTTTGATTACTTAAATGAGAACACTTACAATTTGAGATTTACAACTACTTATGACAGGCAGAAAATCACGTTCTTGGACGTGGAGTTATACGTAGAGGGAGCAAGGATTCACAGTCGAATGTTTCGAAAGCCTACAAGTTGTAACGCAATCTTGCATGCTGAGAGCTGTCACCCTAAGTATCAAAAGAGAGCCATACCGTATGGTGAACTAATCAGAGCCCGACGCAATTGCTCAATGGATAGAGATTTCGAACACAATGTAATGGATATGAAATCCAGATTCCTTAATCGGGGATATAGACAGGACGTTGTCAATAAAGCTGTATCCAGGGTGAAAAAAGTGAGGAGACAGACTACACTGATAAGAGAGGAAAAAGATGGTAAAACTACAGATCAGAAGGTGAGACTGATAACAAATTATGGGAAAGACAGCTCCAAATTGTTTACTATTCTGAACAGACATTGGCACCTGCTTTGGGTGGACAGTGATTTGAAACCATACATTTTTGACAGACCGAGTGTATCATTTAGAAGGGGTACGACTTTGAAGAACATGTTGAGTCCTAGTTACCCACAGAAACAAAGTAAGAAAGACTGGCTGACCAGCTTCAAAGGTTTCCACAAATGTGGAAAGTGTGTCTCATGTAGATGGGCAAAGAGGAAAGTTCTGTGTTTTGAATATAACAACTCTGGTGAATACACAATTGGTATGTTTATCAATTGTGATACAACATTTGTGATTTATGTGATTTCATGCACATGTGGCAAAATTTATGTAGGAAGCACTAAGAGAAGACTCAAGGACAGGATTGCTGAACATTACAGAGCACTAAAAAATGGAGATACGCGATATCCTATTGCTTCACACCTGATATAGAACTTTGAGAACAAGGACCAACATGTTTTTACTTATCATGGAATTGACCACATCAAGCCAGACCCACGGGGTGGTAACAGAGTGCTAGCATTGAGAAAGCGTGAGGTAATTTGGTTGATTAGACTGAAAGCGGTAGAATGTGGTCTTAATGTGGATCATGAGTATGAATTTTATCTAGGTACCTGAACATTATTGATAATAGAGGGTAACTCATGGAATACATTGCTGGTGCCATACGAATTGTTCCATTTGATAATTAATGTCTCTCGAAACTGTATACCCCACTGAACATGAATGATGATAGATATGTAAAGAAATTGTGGATTTATGTATAGCTATACAGATGACATAACAAATTTAACTGTATTATGATGGTCAAACCTGCTACCTCTCTGTATTGTTTTATGCTATCAATACGTGACAATGACTGACAATGGCTAAGGTTAAATATGCAAGTTGGGGTTTGTGGTTTACCTGAAGACCCCATTGGTTCGCAGATCATGAAATATTTAAATGGTTCCCCTAAACCAAGTAGTTAAGGCTGTAACAATATGAATATAGGATCGCATAAAAATATACATATAATAATGACGACTTATAAGACGGTTTCGAATTTAAATTAAGGATCACTACCTGATCGGATGAATTAGAACCGTTATAGATACTGATGCAATCATGGCGGGATTATAATTTAATTCGAATTCCTATCAGTTTGTAATGATACTAGGATATTACAAGATGGCGCCCGCACTAGGTGACTATATATAGACACTACAAGATGGCGGCCGTGCTGAACGCCAAAGTCGGAGCAGACTTGACATACTAATGGTGAGCACGAAGCCTCTAAATTGTACAACTAAGTTAGAAAGTAGGGTAAACTCGATACTTATGAAATTACCCACTTTTCTTTTATTAGACACGGACTCGTGTGATACATATGGAGATGCAAAGCTACTAAGAATAGATATAACGGGATATATACTACGGGTCAGAAATTGATCCTTGAGGTGAGACATTTATAAATTGATTTAAACTGAAGTGGAAACCGTCCCATGTCTTTATTAATAATAAGACTGAAATACGTATTAATTTACTTTAGGTATAAACGGAAACGCATTTTGGAAGTTTGAATTGGAATTTACAAGGTTGGATAGATCCATACAATTTTGAGCACCAATACTATAAAACTGAACACTATTTGGTGAGTGGAATCACTGATCGCATTTATATTGAATTTAAAGGTGATGACCAAACAGTATATGAGGGACTGTTCATAATATTTGAAATACTAATCTAAATTATAGGTGAGGACATAATAAGGAATATATTGAAAGAAGATGAATTCATAGAGGAGAAGAGTTGAATGTAGACATCTACCACCAACTAGGTGAGCTATGATCCTGTGATCTGTCAGCTATGGGTGTTATCGGGAACCCCAAACCTCATACTTAATAACTTAATATACATAACTCGTATTTAGTGGATTTGATAAATTTTGTGATAAATTGTTTGACTTTGTTGTACGTTGTATTTCATGTCTTTGGCAGATATGTTCCTTCTTGGAGAAATCAATGTGATAATATTGGTTGTTTATTAGTGTGGGTTTCGAAATGTGGGAACCAATGTGATATATAATTTTTAATATGTTGAGGATTTGAGTAATGTTTATGATTTCTGTAAACTTACTTGCGCGAATTATGATTGATTGTTACTATTTGGGTTGCAGCCCTGAAGAAGTCAAAATTTCCTATACGGATTTGACGAAACGCGTGTTGGCTGCGAGCAACTTTTGTTTGAAAATTGGACTTGATCTGAATGAAGATTGATTGGAAAATAAAAAGAATAGTGGAAACTATATAAGGACTTTTCTTGATGACGTTTGAGTGCTCGGAAGAATACAGTTAGTATATGATGCATTTATTTATTTATTTTATTTTACATTCTTATTTAGCGCCTGATTAAACTCCCGAAGGGGTATCTCCACGCTTTTTGTTAATGGTAGAATATAACTCATAATGACCATGATCAATGAGGGATTGAACTACATCCCAAAGGAGATTAGTTGCTTGTGAACAGGTGAGTTTTGACAGTCTTTCGGAAGGCCAGATGGTTGGTATGTGATCTCAGTGTAAGAGGAAGAGAATTCCAGAGCTCTGGCCCTGCGTGGGCTAGAGCACGGCCTCCTTGCCTGGCTTTTTTTATTCTAGGAACCTGCAGCAACTGCAGGTTTCTGGATCGTAAAGAGCGTCCAGGAACATAAGGTTGAAAGATTTTGGTCAGGTATTTGGGGCCGGTGCCTGTTAGACACTTGTGAATGGTGCATAGGGTCTTAAATTGTACTCGTTTTCGCACTGGGAGCCAGTGGAGTTTAGTCAGCAGGTGGCGGGAGGGAATCCTGGGTGGAACATTCAGGACAATCCTTGCCGCAGTGTTTTGGACTACCTGTAACTTGTGGAGTTGTTCTTCGTTTGCTTGTAAGAGAAGACCATTACAGTAGTCCACTCTGCTAATGACTAGCGCCTGGACAAGTGTTTTTCTGTGGCAGTCTGGCAAATAAGGGAAGACCCTCCTTAGCAGTCCAATGGCCTGAAAGCATGTACCAGCCACTTGGTTGACGTGATCTTTTAGTGTGAGTGCCTGATCTAGTAGCACCCCCAAGTTTTTAACAGTATGCTTAGGACTGGGAGCGGGTCCCAGTTCCGGGGGCCACCACTCAGGGGACCAAAGTGCTGCTGCTTGCCCAAACAACATGACTTCTGTTTTCCCTACATTGCACTGTAGGCAGTTTGATGACATCCACTCTGATACTGCCCTCATTCCATCTGAAAATGATTTTTTTAATACAGGCGTCAAGGTTTTAAAGGGAAACAGGAGTTGGGTGTCGTCGGCATACGACACCGGGGTGAACCCAAAGGATCTTACTAAGTCGGCCAAGAGGGCCACATACACATTAAAAAGTGTGGGGTTCAGGCATGAGCCCTGTGGCACTCCCTTGTTGAGCTCCCTATAGGTGGATTTATAGGAGCCCAGCCTGACTTCTTGGGAGCGGCCGGACAGGAAACTCTCCATCCAGGTCAGAGCTACGCCCCCCAGGCCTACATCCCTTAGACGGCCGAGAAGCACCTTGTGTGACACCGTATCAAAAGCAGCGGAAAGATCCAACAGCACCAGAATCATAGCTGAACTAACTATAACAGGGGAAGCTCAACCTGCAGTAGGTTCTAAGCAGCAGTTCATCATGGCATTTCTATCTGCATAACAAACTACCTGATTGTCATATGATGCATTGCATTGTTTCTGAATAACGATCTACCTGATTAACTTATTGCACATTGCATTTCTCCTGCTTAACGAATTACCTGATTAGTGTACACTCATTGCCTTATTTTTGCAGACCCACATTTCTGGTGGCTGTATTACGTATTGCATTATTTTCATTGCGGAGTGTCTGATTGCTACCTTGCGCATTACAGTATTGTTACATTGCAAAAGTATCTGATTCAAGCATTACGACTGTATGATATTATTTTAGGAGTACAGGGGCTGGCTGGCCTAACAACCGTCCAGTAGAAATATTACACCACCTCATATGTTGGTTTTATATTGTTTGGTCTTATCATATACCTTTTTACATAAAGTTTATGCTCATTTTTATAAAACTTGTGTGGAGTCTATTTGTGGTGTCATCATTGGGTTATTGTGAGAGTGGTTGCGAATACTTTACACATGTGCCTTGAAGATAGGCCTGGCTGCTCATGCCAAGCTACTGGGGGGTGAGAGGGGCTATCTAAAAAGGTGACATTACTTTGCCTGACGTTGGAACGCAGGTCTCTCTACTTGGCCTAAGGTACCTACCTCAGCCTACCAGCCTACCAGAAAGGGACAATTTTAGGAGTGTATCCCCCTTACCCTATCTAGAAGAAAGGGCCCCTATTTGTACAAAGGTACCTATCTCTGCCAACTAGCGACCCCAATTTCTAACAACCCTTCTTTGCAGACACAAACATTTCTACAGTATAAGCATTTTTACCCTTGTCCAACTACTGTTCTGCCCCTTGATCAGTATAAATCTATTATTTACACTGATGGTTCAGCTCAACCTGCAGTAGGTTCTAAGCAGCAGTTCATCAGTGATGTCATTTGAGATGTCATCAGTGATGTCATGAGTGATGTCAGTGAGCATGTCATAAGTGATGTAATATGTGATGTCATCAGCAGCGGATTGTGGCCGCGTGATTTATAGTTAGCTGAACTAACTATAACAGGGGAAGCTCAACCTGCAGTAGGTTCTAAGCAGCAGTTCATCAGTGATGTCTTTTGAGATGTCATCAGTGATGTCATGAGTGATGTCACTGAGCATGTCATGAGTGATGTAATATGTGATGTCATCAGCATTGGATTGTGGCCGCGTGAGTTATAGCTAGCTGAACTAACTGTAACATGGGAATTTCAATGGTTTTGTATGAGTGAAATGTCCAGCTAACTATAACATGTGTGAAACCTATGTTTTTTTCAGTGAATTTCTAAGGTTTTTTTAAATGCTAATTCCTAACTATAACGTGGCTGAAGATCTATGTTTTTTTCAGTGAATTTCATACATTTTGAAAATGCTAATTTGTGTGCACGTGGATAGAAGACTGTATGCATACAACATATGGCTTTGAAGCAGTCCTTGTCCTAAGGCCTACTTCGCTGCATAAGTACTGGCTCTGACTGAATCAATAGAATACTATAAAGAGAGTATTTGAGTGAATCTATAAGTGCTTGAATCTTAGTACAGTAAATGGATTAGTACACAGTACTCAATGCTTTCTTATTATTAAACAATACAATTATTCTTCAGACATCCCATATTTTAACACAGCTTCTAAAAGGAGTTCATGTGGTACTTCTTCGAGATCATACTGCTGGTTTGCCATTTCAGAGTTTATAGCTTCCAGTAACTGTACGAAAACAAAAACATAAACACTTCACTTTAACAGTTTTCTTAGTACATAATACAAAAGTAGGTTTATCAACTATTTTGGCCCCAAAAAAATATTATGTAAATACCATTGTCTAAAAACATTCCAAGAGTAGAGTTTTAGTACTTCATAAGGTTATATATATATATATATTTGCTTATAAACATTTCCTGTAATTAAGTTTTCGTAAAATTAGAAACCAGTCACTGCTTAAGACTATGGAAAATGACTCGGGCTATTATACTAAAATGCAGGACTAAAAAATGTAGAATGTTTATTCACCTTACCCCTTCCAAACTAGTAAATATGTTTTAGTAAAATTCAAATGATATTGTTGCTTGTCTAGAATAACACTGTGAATCTGTGTGTATTTAGATACCATTCTGACACTAGTTTTTGAATAATTCATGTCTTTTCACACACATCAATCCCTAAAAACCTATTCAGTGCTCACCTTTTAATATAATTAGAAATTAGTCATTGCTTATATAAGTCGAAAATACTCACAGCAACAGCTATAGAATGCCCCTTCAACACATAGGGGCCGAATCCGATCCTGTAAAAGAACAGTCCGTACGATTCTCATCCGGAGCCGTCTCCATACGACTCATACACACGCCGTACTACCCGACGAGTACGATCAAGACCAGGGAATCAGGACGGGATACGTACGGTCCACGTCAGGTAAGGGCAATTTGTACGGAAAAGCGCACAATCACATACACACCATACAGCGCATAGCCCCCATGATCACAGGGGTATGGCGCGTACCCCTACGATCATGGGGGTACATACCGTACACCAAGCCTACAAGGGGTACGCGCCATACACCCAGCATACATGGGGTACTGTGCATATCCCATGTACGCTGGGTGTACGGTGCATATCCCCCATGATTGCAGGGGTACGCGCCGTATGAGGGGGCGTTCCGTACCTGTTTCGGTGCGAATTCTGCTTTTACAGCTGTTTTCAGCTCCTGAAGAAAAAGGGTCGTACGGTGCGTACCCGACACATATCGTACTTGCTGGGTTGTATAAACCAACCGCGAACCGTACATATGTCGCATACAGCGGGTTCCAAGTGAATCGTACGGAGATTAGAGTCGTACGGTCTCTGTATGATTCGTACGGAGTACAGCTGCTGGTACGAATTGTACTTCAACGTACGTACCGGGGACGTTGCAGGGTACGAATCGTACGGGAAAAACGCTCAGAACGGCTATTCGGAGCGGTTTTTACCGGATCGGAATCGACCCCATAGTATTGTGTATAATAAGGACATATTTACATAGAGAAGAAAAGCTACACACAGTAACTTATCCTGTCCTTCTAAATATGAAAGAGTATTTGAAAACACACTCAGTGACGTATTTTATGTTGAGCAATTTGGTCTCTTTTAATCCTGAAAGTCCCTGGTCTGTACTAGCCTAGCATGTCTTTCTATTCAAAACCATGCAGGTGCGTTGCACAGACCTATTCTCAAGCCGTGTCCCATTTTATACACTATGACATCTTAGCCTAACACTATCTCACTGTAAGTAATACCTTGCTTAATCTTCCTAACGCCCCAAGCGCCAGCACACCTTTCCGAAGAAAGCTTACGATTTGCAAATGCTAGCATTTATTTTTTTATTAAGAAGCATAGTGATAACAAATATTAATCAGTTTTTTTCCTTCTATTGTAAACAATATTTTTGTATGTCTTCTATTTAGATGTTTTCAATCATGAGAATGCAAAAAACACAGTTTACTGAGTAACAGTTCTTAAACTCTCCCACATATGTAGATAATAATAACCTTATACGTGTTACTATGGAAATCAAAACCTTTACAGCTTCACAGTTTGTAACTTTTCCCAACATGTGCAGAAGTAAAACAGTTAAAAACTCAGCAAGTTTAAACTGTAAAACGTGACATCTACATAGGCGGAGCAAATCTTCCTTCCATAGACTATTAAAGAACGAAAAGCTATATAAACCACACCTACTGTGCAATTAGTTGCATTTTCACAAGTTATTTTTGACTCACCAATCTGTGATGCAAGTTCCTTTTTATAGCATTGGATTCTTCTTTTGCGTCAACAAACATATTCAGAAGTTGTACGTTGTTTCAATATGGCATAGGCTTAGTACTTAGTTATAATTTGTGGCTATTTGTCAATATTTACCCATTTAAATCTAGAATTTTTTTATTGCATGTGTTTTGCTTATTCTCTGTTACGTCAGCAGCTTGTTCTCAGAAACAGATAGATTGCAACAAACATTGCTCCTTTTCTGGTTCCTTTCAGCTTATATATTGTGACTTTCTATATTATAATGTTGACACTGTACTTCGCTTGGGAGGTGTTGGTGACCCGTCGGTGCAAACCCTAAATATTTACAATCAACGTCACCATCTTTCAGTTTTTACTGTGTTTTCCCCTAGAGATCATATACTGTTAATATGTGTATTATAACAGTTATGCTGATCTCAGTGGAGTTCAAGATACGTCAGCACAAAGAGTAAAGATATATAAGCAACGTCACAGGCTTTTGGTTTGTAGTCTGTTCCCCCCTTGTGATCATATGCTGTGAAAATATATATATATACATATATAGCAGAGGAGGCTACAGCCATGAACTTTACAGGTGAAAACTGTGCCCAACGCCGGGTGAGCTGTATTGCCAGTTTTACCCCTGCCTAATGGACGGCCGGGAATTTGTGGTGTGAGCAGTACGGGGAGCAGAGGAGGCTACAGCCATGAACTTTACAGGTGAAAATGGCCCGCTTAACTCCATCTACCCCCTTTGCAATGTGAGACCAGCCCACAGCATTCTGGACTTTGTAGTATTGAAGCACCGGGCGTCCTACAGTGAGTCTCGTCCAGCGATTAACAACGATTAACAACACATGCTGCTTGGAGGGCGGAGCTACCTTTTCATAGAACAGGAGGGGGAGAGATATTTCAATCGATCACACTGCCTGCCTCCTGCAAAACCATCTGGCGCTGACGAAGGCTAATCTACGCCGAATTGCATCCACCCTAATATTTGGTTTTAATTTTGCATTAAAGAACCTCCTCCGCAGTTTCCCCTGTGTGGTCTCTCCTTCTTTGGTTCAGAGAGGACTTTACTCATTTAATTAGCTCGAGCTCCAGTAATGCGCTCTGAGAGACCCCTGCACTTGAAAGTGGACCGGACCAAGCTCGCTTTCCGCTTCAGTGGACAATTTTTGTTCCCAGGGTACTGGGATGGTCTGGTACCCACCCATGGATCCGGCAAGAGGAATGGCAGTGTTGAGAGCCATTGTGCCCCACGCCGGGTGAGCTGTATTGCCAGTCTAACCCCTGCCGAATGGACGGCCAGGAACTTGCAGTGTGAGCAGTACGGGGAGCAGAGGAGGCTACAGCCATGAACTTTACAGGTGAAAACGGCCCGCTTAACTCCATCTAGCCCCTTTGCAATGTGAGACTAGCCCACAGCATTCTGGACTTTGTAGTATTGACGCACTGGGCGTCCTACAGTGAGACTCGTCCAGCGAATAACAGCACATGCTGCTTGGGGGGCGGAGCTACCTTTTCACAGAACAGGAGGGGGTGAGATATTTAAATCGATCACACTGCCTACCTCCTGCAAAACCATCTGGCGCTGACGAAGGCTAATCTACGCCGAAATGCATCCGCCCTGATATTTGGTTTTAATTTGGCATTAAAGAACCTCCTCCGCAGTCTCCCTTGTGTGGTCTTTCCTTCTTTGGTTCAGAGAGGACTTTACTCATTTAATTAGCACGCGCTCCAGTTACGCGTTCCGAGAGACCCCTGCACTTGAAAGTGGACCGGACCAAGCAGGCTTTCCACTTCAGTGGAAAATTTTGGTTCCCAGGGTACTTGGATGGTCTGGTACCCACCCATGGATCCGGCAAGAGTAATGGCAGTGTTGAGAGCTATTGTGCCACACGCCAGGTGAGCTGTATTGCCAGTCTTACCCCTGCCTAATGAACGGCCGGGAATTTGTGGTGTGAGCAGTACGGGAAGCAGAGGAGGCTACAGCCATGAACTTTACAGGTGAAAACGGCCGCTTAACTCCATCCACCCTCTTTGCAATGTGTGACCAGCCCACAGCATTCTGGACTTTGTAGTATTGACGCACTGGGCGTCCTACAGTGAGACTCGTCCAGCAATTAACAGAGATTAACAACACATGCTGCTTGGGGGGCGGAGCTACCTTTTAACGGAACAGGAGGGGGAGAGATATTTAAATCGATCACACTGCCTGCCTCCTGCAAAACCATCTGGCGCTGACGAAGGCTAATCTACGCCGAAATGCATCCTCCCTGATATTTGGTTTTAATTTGGCATTAAAGAATCTCCTCCGCAGTCTCCCCTGTGTGGTCTCTCCTTCTTTGGTTCAGGGAGGACTTTACTCATTTAATTAGCACGAGCTCCAGTAACGTGCTCTGAGAGACCCCTGCACTTGAAAGTGGACCGGACCAAGCTGGCATTCCGCTTCAGTGGAAAATTTCGGTTCCCAGGGTACTGGGATGGTCTGGTACCCACCCATTGATCCGGCAAGAGGAATGGCAGTGTTGAGAGCCATAGTGCCCCAGGACGGGTGATCTGTATTGCCAGTCTTACCCATGCCTAATGGACGGCCCGGAATTTGTGGTGTGAGCAGTACGGGGAGCAGAGGAGGCTACAGCCATGAACTTTACAGGTGAAAATGGCCCGCTTAACTCCATCTACCCCCTTTGCAATGTGAGACAAGCCCACAGCATTCTGGACTTTGTAGTATTGATGCACTGGGCGTGCTACAGTGAGACTCGTCCAGCGATTAACAGCGATTACCAACACATGCTGCTTGGGGGGCGGAGCTACCTTTTCATGGAACAGGAGGGGGAGAGATATTTAAATCGATCACACTGCCTGCCTCCTGCAAAACCATCTGGTACTGACGAAGTCTAATCTACGCCGAAATGCATCTGCCCGATATTTGGTTTTAATTTGGCATTAAAGAACCACCTCCGCAGTCTCCCCTGAGTGGTCTCTCCTTCTTTGGTTCAGGGAGGACTTTATATATATATATATATATATATATATATATATATATATATATATATATATATATATATATATATATATATATATATATATATATATATATTACCTACTGGCTATCGCCAGTAGGTATATATAGTTAGGATTAATTCCCTATGGGATTTTTGAAAATTCTATGTCTAATAACTTTGGCGTTTGAGGACGGAATCGGCTGAAATTTTCAGGAAAATGGCACATTTTGTTTCTGAGCAGCCCCTGAAAATTTGGTGGAGTTTCGTCAAGGGGGGGCTGAGAAAAAAGGGGGGTCCCAAAACGCGTTTTTCCCATTCATTTTTCCATAGGGTGGTTGGACTCACATTTAGCTCGAACGGCTGAATGGATTTGCACGAAACTTGGCAAAATTGTAGGGACTGTTAGCCCGATGTGCCTTTGCTAGGTCTCAATATATGTGCTCCAGTAGTTTTTGAGAAATTAACGTTCAAAACAAGATATATATCTGTAACAGCGCTCCGGGCAGCTATCCGGTCCGCTTACTTTTCGCGAAACGGAACTTTGCGCGCAGAAAGCTGATTGGCTCTCCGGTGTCTGTCAACATTCTAAACAGTCCGGAGCGGCCGCCATCTTATCTCTTGGTAGGATCGAGAGAGAAGAGGTGAAAAACGAAGGGGGAATTTATTGAAAGGGTGCAAGGTATACCCCTCTTGACCCCCTAGGATTGTTGTTGGGGTTATTAAAGGGTCCCGTGGGGAAAATAAAAAAAAAATTATTTTTCACGGTAGAAGCGTTTCCCGGGCCGCGAACTGGGCCGCAAACTGGTAGCGAAACGGGAATTCGCCATTTTGTGCTTCGTTTTAATTGTTTAGAGACAAAAATTATCGCCGCACATCGGCCACAATGCATGAATATCGTTGAAAAGTCAGCGATATTCATGCATTATCCAGCAAATGCTCTTAGCCATGTTATCCACCTTCCATTGGATAACAGAAAGCTGATTGGCTCTCCGGTGTCTGTCAACATTCTAAACAGTCCGGAGCGGCCGCCATCTTATCTCTCGGTAGGATCGAGAGAGAAGAAGAGGTGAAAAACGAAGGGGGAATTTATTGAAAGGGGGCAAGGTATACCCCTCTTGACCCCCTAGGAATGTTGTTGGGGTTATTAAAGGGTCCCGTGGGGAAAATAAAAAAAAAATGATTTTTCAGGGTAGAAGCGCTTCACGGGCCGCGAACTGGGCCGCAAACTGGTAGCGAAACGGGAATTCGCCATTTTGTGCTTCGTTTTAATTGTTTAGAGACAAAAATTATCGGCGCACATCGGCCACAATGCATGAATATCGTTGAAAAGTCAGCGATATTCATGCATTATCCAGCAAATGCTCTTAGCCATGTTATCCACCTTCCATTGGATAACATGGCTAAAAACTGCTCTGTGCGTGAGCTTTTTTTTTTTTTTTTTTTTGCTGCGTGACGTTTGTTAACGTTCGATTCGATGGAAATCAGGAAGTGTTGAACACCATTTTGTCACTGCGAGTAAATATTTTGTTATAAATGAATCCTTATTGATAAACATTGTCTGCGCCATCTTGCGTTTTTGTCCGATGCCACAATTTTGTCGTGCACGGCAGCCATTTTAGATGCCTTGACCAGGGCCACTCTCTGCACGCCGTCGATTCTCAGCACAGCTCCCCACCCTCGCACGCATCTCCCCCACGCAATGGTCACCCCCGCTCTCTCTCTCATGCATGGGCTATATACTTCCCCCATCTGCGCTGCTCTTCTCTGAGAATCACACCCTGTGCCCGCTCGACACCTCCCTTTCACCCTATTCACTACCGCACCCTCTGACACTCCTCTTCCTCTGTGTCCGATTGTCCAGGCCGGACCTAGGCTATCACCTAGCCCTGCGGATGTAGTTTATGGCCCCAGCTGTAGAGTATCCAGACATGCCAACCCTCCCGATTCAGGTGTGAGACTACTGATTTCAGTGCTAGTCTTTTGCTTTCCGATTCCTGCAAGGAAAAACCCGGGGGCATATTTCCAACAACTAGCGGTAATTTTTGTCTCTAACTTGTTTAGAGACAATAATTATCGCCGCACTTCGGCGAATTTTATCGCACATAAACCTTGCTATTAGCAAGGTTTATCGCAAATGCGATAAAAAACGGCCGCAATGCATGAATATCGCTGAAAAGTCAGCGATATTCATGCATTAGTCAGCAAATGCTCTTAGCCATGTTATCCACTTCCCATTGAACAAGCGCATGGTCTTTTAAAGATTTGTGAAGTACTCGGGGCGGCGGTGTGTGTGTGCCCTCTTTCAGGAGCGGGCGGGGGGGCACTGCCAGCAATTTGCAGGCCAGGCAGTGTTCAACACGTGCATCACCCTTTCTCTGCCTGCTATTGCGCTCCATGCTTCGGAAAGGTAAGAAAAAAACGTGCATTTGAGTTTGAAATGTCCGATCTTGTAGCAGTACACTTGCAAAGTCCACACATGACAATAACCCGATTCAAGGCCCCATTCACCCGATTTTTTAAAAAAATATAGTACTCCAAGACAGTTACATTTTAAAACTTTATTAATATTTAAATATAACGAACGCAACAAAAACTGTAAATATATTTAACCATTTTTTGAAATTAACCAGAACTATAACGATAACAACAACAACAACAATAATATAACTTTTATGCCTAAATTACGCAAACATTTAGCTAATCTGCTAAAGGGGGGAGTCGCCATTTCTTTACAATAATCAATAACGAAAAATCCACATCAATAGGGTTGCCCGTTTTCTCGATGCAGCACTATAGTGCAATATACACAGCACCTGGGGTGTCAAGAGTGAACAGGTCTTTCTTTGTTCCTTAAGATGTTATCTCCGAGAATGCTGATGCATTGGTGTCTGTACACTTCTTTGTCAATTCTGTCAAGATGATAACTGCTTTATAAACAGACGATATCTTTGTTTAGTCATTAGTGTTAAGTGTGTCTGAAACTACAGTGCCCTTCTGTTTTTTTTTCTTCAGGCTCTACAGAGTTTTGTGTGTTGTTCTTTTGAGCGACAATTATTCCAGAGGTTTCAGGTTCACTTGTTTTGTTCTGCAGTGAGTTCACAGCTTTAGAGAGTTCATGTTTATTTGCTATGTCCTGCTGTTCGTCAACTGCTTCAGAGACGTCAGCCTCATTTTTTATGTTTCAGTAGATCCTGGACCTGCCCGGCCGCGCCCAAAATGGCGCCGGTGTAAATGGGACTCGTAACTGCTTGTTCTGTACTGGTTGCCCAACCTTAATATCACGAGATACATATGCAGTTTTGAAGCACATGGCGGAGGCTTGTCTGCTGTAGTGGGGCGCCCCTTTATCGTTTCAGTCGCCATTCCGCCCGCTTTTGCTACACTGTGCCTTTTCCGCCATTCAGCTGTTTAGCGCCCGCTCCTACGGCTACAGCGTCTCGCTCACCATGTAGTTGAGTTGCTCCCACTCTTGCGGTGCAGCGGTAGGCGGCTGCCACAGGATTCTTAAAATGGCGGCCGGCTCTTCGGATTTGGGCCTGGTCCAGTAAATTGGCCCTGGGACACCTTGGAACTCGGACGCTTGTCTGCCAGGGCTTGGGTTCCATTCTCGAAAGCGTCCACTCAGCCTTGAAGATTGTACAAAAGTCTTGGGGGCCCTCGACTCCCGCAGGCTTCCTGTGGGGAGCGGCTGCCATGATTGCTTGCGGAATGGCCACGACGGAGCTACGAGATGGTGATGCTCTCATGGTGACGCCAGCTTCAGTATGAAACATCCAGAAACAAGGTGGGGCTTTCATCGTTTGGGGAAAAAAAATGTTTTAATCCAATGAAAAGTGTTATTTTTAGGTCACATGACCTAGTCTTACATAATTAGGAAAAGAAAAGTAAAATGAACCAATGAAAAGTTTTATTAACAAGTCACATGACCTGTTATGCTTACGTTACGCGCTGCGCGGCGCGCTCTGGATCGTTTCCGGGAAGCTGCGCCTTGCGCACCGGAGCACTTCCGGGTGCGCTAACGCGTCGCGTCATATGACGCATTACGCGACAATGCAGGTGCAGAATATAGTCAAAATGTCTCCACCAACCAGCGGTCGGAATTCCACCGCTTTCAGCAGTCCAAAAAGTTCGGTCAAATCTTAAGAGCGGGAGCAACTCAACTACATGGTGAGCGAGACGTAGTATTCGCAACAGCGAGCGGTAAACAGCTGAATGGCGGAAGAGGCACAGAGTACCAAAAGCGGGCGGAATGGCAACTAAAACGGTAAAGGGGCGCCCTACGACAGCGTGTCTTCAGGTGAAACGGATTGTGGGACAAGGTCCAGAATGAAAGATTCTTCAAAAGGGAAAAAATTCCGCCGGACCCCGGGAGCCGGCCGCCTATGCCGGGGGCGATCTAAGGCCTCACCAGGGCAACACGACTTGGGGAGGGGGCAGGAGCCAAGCGCCCCCTCTCAGTCCGCGCCATCTCACCGCCCCTCGGGGGCCTCCGTCAAGCGGTTTAGGGAGGCACCGTATCACATTGTTTTCCAATGCAGTCAGGTCCACAAATGGACCCCACTTACTTTGAATAGTGAAGCTGCAGCAGGTGCAAATAAGGTTTAAACAGTGTTACAAGAGCTGCTTAGAACTCTGAAGTATGGCACTCAACAACCAGGACTCATGCCATTTATGTAAGGCAGTGACATGGAAGCAACTCAGGGACAAAAAGTATGAACGAACATTCACGTATGAAAATCTTATTTGGAGAAGGGGTAGAATCCAAACGCCCCCTGCCAGTTCGCGCCACTACACCGTATGTGGAAAATCTGAAGCCATCATTCTACAAACTCTCAACGCTTGTTATCAGTGCATGACTTTCATGCTCGATCGATTGAGCTAGCCGGATCGGGCAATAAAAAGTATAAAATAGTTATGTAAATAGTTATTTAATAAAATGTTTTACTCTGTTTCTTTGGTGGTGTGTTGTGTATATTTATAATATTTGCATAGGGTTTGCCGTTATTTTGGGCGGTGTGGGTGGTGGAGTCGAGCTGTTTTGCAGCCCTCATGGTGTGGAGCTCAATTCATTTCACTATTTTCGTATTTCTCATGAAGGGTTATTCCTAATGTTTGTATTTTACCGAGGTTAAAAAGAGATCGAATTAGTGGTCTACTGATTTTGCTCGATTACTTTTATTTTTTTACACGATTTTTCACTATCTGCAAAGACTAAACAGAGTATTGCGACTTTGTGCTTGTTTGTAAATAGAGAATGATCCAAAGAGAACCAATTGTAAAACAGTAAATGCTTGGATAATAATTAATCAAATGGAGAGACAAGCAGGTACGACGGATTACAACAGGGGTAAAGGTCTGAGTTAACTACCGTTCACTATCTGCAAAGAGAGAGTACTACTAAGAGAAAAGAGGGAAGTGGGGGGGGGGGCAGCGTTCAAAGCACATCAGCGTGCATAAACACGAAAACGTTTTTACCTATCACGTACTTGACATTTGACAGCTTTTGATATTTGCTATTAAAAAACCATTGAAATTCACAGAAAAAACCATAGGTTATACTCCATATATAGTTAGGAATTTGCATTTACAAAACCTTGAAAATTCAATGAAAAAACCATTGGTTTTAGGCCATATATAGTTAGGGATTTGCATTTAGAAAACCTTATTTTACTCGCATAAAACCATTGAAATTCCATATATAGTTATAAGCGCTAACTATATATCGCGCACCCGCAATCCACTGCTGATGATGTCACATATTACATCATTCTCGCCCATTGGCAGCCCCGCTCCTGCCTCCAGCTGCTCCTCCCGCCTACTTCGCCTCTTATGGAGGACGCCACGCAGAAGCGCAGTGGACGTGCTGGCGCGCCAAAGGCAAGCCCGTCTGTGCCCAGCGCCAGAACCCCTGCACCCCGTGCCCCCGCAATGCCAGACTGCGCTTCAACTCCGGCAACCTCCACGCACTCAAACCCCGGACGATACCACCCTTGCTGCCAAGCCATCCAGAAGCACACCCAATGGCCTTCCACCTGCCGGAACTGCAGATACACCAGCATCCAGCCCGCCAAACCACCAACAAGAGAATCCAACCACCTCACATGCATCCTCCTCAACACCTGCTCCGCTCGCAAGAATGCCATCGAACTCTGGGACCTCCTAGAACTCTACCGCCCCGACGTCGCCTTCCTGATGGAGACCTGGCTGAATGCCACCTAAGCACCAGACATCGCCATAGCCATCCCACAGGGCTACAAGATCTCCCGCAGAGACCGCGCCACTGGAGTTGGAGGGGGAATCGCCATCGTCCACAAAGACACCCTCAGAGTATCGACCAACACCGATGACACCATCAACACTGCCGAGCACATGCACTTCCAGATCCACACCGACCCCAGCATGACCCTCAGAGGAACACTCGTCTACAGACCACCCCGACCACGACCACAGTTCAAAGACACAATCGCCGACCTCGTCAGCACCCACGCCCTCTACTCCACGGACTACATCCTCCTCGGGGACCTGAACTTCCACCTCGAGAACAACAACAATGCCAACTCCACCGCCCTGAACGACAATCTCGCCAACCTCGGACTCAATCAGCTCGTGAAAACACCCACCCATGCTGGTGGACACACGCTGGACCCCATCTTCTTCGCAAGCCCCCACGTCTCCTTCAAATACACCACCGTACCCCACTGGACCGACCGCAGATGCGTCCACTTCACCTTCAGGAAACCCACCATACACCACGGCACCCAACAGCTGGCATGCCGCTGCTGGGGCAAGGTCACCAAGGATCAACTGACTACCACCCTCGCCCTGAGACTACCCACCAACCGGTACCAATGTCAAACAATGGATCAACACTTGCACCAACACTCTCGCCCCTCTCAAGATCCCCATAACCAACCACACCAACAAGAAAGCCGCCTGATTCACCGAAAAGCTCCGGACTGTGAGAAGTTGGCCTGATATGCAGTGCTCACTATTCTAGTGATCACAATGCATCAGTCCAAACGACCCTTATGGTGATGGGTTGTAAGTCAACCTTAGACCAGCTATCCTAGTAGCGTGGATACGAGCAGTCTGCGGGCTAAACTCTAGAGGGCGTGTTAAGCCAGCTGTTATACCATCACATACCCCTTGAACACCAAGTGAAAGGACACCACACAAGTGTTATGAAAATAAACAGTATATTTATTAGAATCACAACAGCCCTGTACTCTTTATGAGGACAGGGTACTAAGCACACACCAAAAACTCTTAGGAAAATACTTCAAGTGCACAATCAATACAAGTGCCCGAGGGCACGGAATGTTTAGTGGTCTCGGGCGGACCCGATAAGGTAAGTCGGAAGCGATAGGGGCTCGGGACTCGGGACCCTTCAATAAGGAGGCTATGCGGGCACCGAAATGCCGAAATTACCTAGCCCAGGGGCTGTGGCTGCACAAGTCTTTACAGACATCGGGAGTCCTCGCTGACGAGCCAGGAGCCGGAAGGAAGGAGTTACTGGCCGGCGACCAGTGGAGATAGTTCGTAGAGATCCAAGCCTGGATCAGAGATGGATGACACCTGAAAGCAGAGGGGACCAAGTTCGTAACTACTAGCCAGTAGTCAGAGGGTACCAGGAGGGCACCGGATGATCGTCACCTCGACTAGGTGAGTGGGCGACGCTAGGCTCTGCAGTCTCATGGACCAGGAGGCGTTGTCGGCGACCAGGATGGAGGTGCAAGCTGTCCCACGAAGGTTGATGATGTCGGCGTCACTGGGCCCAGGATTGGGGCCACAAGCCTTGGCAAATTTCAGGGCCACGTGGTGGGCCTAAAATGGCGTATTGAGTGGACCAGGAGGGTCCGGGGTGCTCCTCTCTCAGAAGGGAGCAAAGGCCAGTCTGGAGCAACCAGACCAGCAGCGTTGGTTGTCGGGCGTCGTCGAGAAGGTCACAAGCCAGCGGCTAGTAACCAGACAACGTGATGAGCAGCAAAAAGCAGAAGGGCCCCACGCAGATCGTAGAGATGCTGGGAGGCTGAACTTCGGTGCTGGAGCTGCTCAGGGTCGGGGCTTCTCGGACCCCGGAGCACTCACCAGAGGATCCCTCGGTGGTCGTGCTGGTTAAGAAATCGTGCAGGTCTTGATGATGGCCGGTCCCTCAAGGTCTTGTCGCACCCACAGATCTCAGCTGAGCTGACGATGTGGATAGAGGTCAGAGGTGCCAGGGAAGCCGGTTCTCATCGAGCTGGGCCGTCGGATTCCTGAGGAAGGACTTGCAGCAAACTGCAGAGTTCTTAGATGGTGCCTGCGGATGCAGGGTGACTTCTCCTTAGCCACAAGGGAGAAATCTTGAGAAGAATTCGAGAGTTCCTTTCGTAGAAAGTATTCTTGATTCAAAGATCATCTAATTTGGAAGGGTCCCCGCTCCTGCCTTTATCCTAAAGAAAGGGGTGGGTACGCGACTAGGTCCTGCCCTAGGGGTGGGACCAGAAGGGGGGTGGTTACACCCCTCTCCCATGCCGGACTTTCTCCAGGGCAGGGGCTGGGGTGCCCCTGGAACTGGTTCTAGCCGGCAGATCCGTAGTGAGCACTGGGATGCCACTCCGCAGTCACCTTCCTGTAAAGCCCTGCCTACCCAGGATACACAAAACCCTGTCTGGGATAGTGCGAGCACCACCCCGGACAGGAAACTCTTTGTCCAAGCTCTCCTCGCTGGAAGGACTCCCAGCAGCAGGAGGTCAGACTTGTGTCTGTGGTGGCAGCATCCATTTTGTGGAGCTGAGGCTTCAGTTAACTTTAACCGGGGTTCACAGTTACGTACATGTCGTGTCCCTCTAGAAGGGCGGAATGCTAACCCCGTCACCAGCATTGGTGAGGGGTCAGTATCCCGATTCTTATGACACCTTACTCGACATGTCTTGATAACGCGATACCGAAGTTAGCGATATGGTATGCGTTATCATGGAACAGCCATTGGGTCTTGGTTCCGCAAGCTGCAACCGGGCTCGGATAGTGCCAGAGCCCAATTCACACGATTCCACGCACTCTGCCTTCAGGATTGTCAAGGCCTGCCATAGGAGTGGCTGATAGGAATTCGGGTGTCCATTTTAGGGTTAGATATAGGTATACTATATCTAAAGCAAAGGGCGAGTACGCCACCTTGCCCCAGCTGTCGTGCAGCCAGTTGTGTCAGATTTAGATGGCCATCCAGGGGTGGCATAATACATGCTTCAGCCCCTGGTAGGCCCTGGGTACACCGATGCCCTGAGTTACAGGGTCTGACAAGGTGGCCCAGTTCCAATTGGGTAATGCACCTAAGGTACACATGTCAATTTAGCGAGAGAACAGCTAGGCTGTGGGTCTGATTGGCAGGCCCACAGCCAGGGAAAGTCGTAAACCAGTGAAACAAAAGCAAAAAATCTGGGTGATCATAGGATTGCAGACCCTACTCTCCTACATGACCCCACCCCCAAACGTTGGGACAATAAACTAACCTTGACCAGGTGAGTCTTCTTGTTCTAAGTGGAAATACCTGGAGAGCCCATCTGCATTGCCATGATCAGTGCCAGGTCTATGCTCCACTGTGAAGTCCATCCCCTGTAAGGAAATGGACCACCTAAGCAGTTTGGGGTTTTCACCCTTCATCTGATTTAGCCATAAGAGGGGCTTATGGTCGGTCTGAATCTTGAAATGAGTGCCAAACAAGTATGGCCTCAGTTTCTTCAGGGCCCAAACCACAGCGAAGGCCTCCCTCTCAATAGCTGACCAATTTTTCTCTCTGGGGGTCAGCCGTCTGCTTATGAAAGCAATGGGCTGGTCATTACCATCAAAATTCAGTTGAGATAGAACAGCTCCCACACCCAACTCAGAAGCATCTGTTTGGACATTGAATGGTTTGGAGTAGTCTGGACTCTTGAGGATAGGTGCCGTGCACATGGCCTGTTTGAGGTCATCGAATACTTTTTGACAGCTCGCTGTCCACTGAACCTTTTTTGGCATTTTCTTACTTGTCAGTTCATTAAGCGGAGTCACAATTGATCCGTAATTTCTGACAAACTTTCGGTAGTAACCAGTCAGGCCCAAGAAAGCTCGAACCTGAGTCTGGGTGGTTGGAGGAGCCCAGTCCCTGATTGACTGTATTTTGCTCTCCAGTGGTTGAACTTGGCCTCCACCTACAAGGTGGCCCAAGTATACAACCTGTGTCTGCCCTATCTGGCACTTGGTGGCCTTGATAGCGAGACCTGCTGCTTGCGGAGCCTCTAACACTTTCCTCAGGTGGACCAGGTGATCCTCCCAGGTGGAGCTAAAGACAGCAATATTGTCAAGATACGCCGCACAGAAGTCATCCAGCCCAGTGAGAACGTGATTCACCAACCTTTGGAAGGTGTCAGGTGCATTTTTCAACCCAAAGGGCATTACCACAAATTGATAATGCCCACCAGGGGTAGAAAATGCTGTCTTAGGCTTGGCGTCCTCAGCTAACCTGATTTGCCAATACCCAGCTGTCAGGTCAAACGTACTTAAGTAGTTGGCAGAAGCCAATCTATCTATAAGCTCATCTGTCCTTGGTATTGGGTGGGCATCAGTCTCAGTGACTGCATTGAGACCCCTGTAGTCTACGCAGAACCTATTCTCTTTCTTACCACCCGGGGTGTGAGGCTTCGGCACTAGAACTACGGGACTAGCCCAAGGGCTCTCCGAGGGTTCAATGACTCCCAACTCCAACATTTTCTGCACCTCAGTTTTGATGCAGTCTCTAACGTGATCGGGCTGCCTGTAGATTTTACTCTTGACGGGCAAGCTGTCACCAGTGTCAACCTCATGGGTACACCAATTGGTCTGACTGGGTGTTAGAGAGAACATATGTCGGAAGGATTGAAGAACCTGTTTACAATCCTCCTGTTGATGTTCAGAGAGGCTGCCACAAAAGACAACACCGTCTACTGAGCCATCGTCAGGATTCTGAGTGAGCAGGTCTGGGAGAGGGTCACTCTCTTCCTCCTGTCCCTCATCTATGGCCATGAGCAAGCTCATGTCCGTCCTGTCGACAAATGCTTTGAGCCGGTTAACATGGAGCACCCTGTGGGGGCTCCGGGGAGTTCCAAGGTCGACCAGGTAGGTGACCTCTCCCTTTTTCTCAAGAATCGTGTGGGGCCCTAGACCATTTGTCTTTGAGTGCTGCTGGGGCCACTGGCTCCAACACCCACACCTTCTGTCCAGGCTGGTAAACAGTCAGGACAGCCTTTTGGTCATGCCAAGCTTTTTGGAGTTCTTGGCTGGCCTTAAGGTTTTCAGATGCCTTTTCCATGTACTCAGCCATCCGCGAGCGGAGACCAAAGACATAGTCCACTATGTTCGTTGCAGGCTTTTTGAGAGGTCTCTCCCATCCTTCCTTCACCAAACACAGGGGTCCTCTTACAGGATGCCCGTACAAAAGTTCAAAAGGGCTGTAGCCAACCCCCTTCTGTGGGACTTCTCTATAAGCGAATAAAAGGCAGGGAATCAGGACGTCCCATCTACACCGGAGCTTTTCAGGTAGTCCATGAATCATCCCTTTTAGGGTCCTGTTGAACCCCTCAACAAGCCCATTGCATTGTGGATGATAGGGTGTGGTGAACTTGTAGTTGACACCACATTCCTTCCACATAGCAGTCAAGTAGCTCGACATGAAGTTTGCACCTCTGTCAGAGACAACCTCCTTAGGGAAGCCCACTCTGGAGAACACTCCAACTAGGGCTCTTGCCACAACAGGTGCTGTAGTGGTCCTAAGGGGAATAGCTTCAGGATACCTGGTGGCATGATCCACTACCACCAGTATAAACTTGTGCCCTGATGCTGTTGGGGGTTCCATTGGACCGACAATGTCAATCCCCACGCGTTCAAAGGGCACCCCCACCACAGGCATTGGTATAAGGGGGGCCTTTGTTGTGCCACCTGACTTACCAATGGCTTGGTAAGTGACACAGGAGCGACAAAACTCCCTAGTATCCTCGTTCATGTGAGGCCAGTGAAAGTGCGAGACAAGCCTGTCCCACGTATTCGTCTGGCCTAAGTGTCCTGCTAAGGGAATCTCGTGGGCCAAGGTAAGAAGGAAACCACGCTGAGACAAGGGGATAACCAGCCTCCTGGTCATGCCAGGCTTGGGGTCTCTTGCCTCAGTGTACAGGAGTCCATCCTCCCAGTATACCTTGTGGGTACCTGTGGCGTTCCCAGCAGCCTCAGCAGCAGCCTGCTGTCTGAGGGATTCAAGGGAAGGGCAGTCTAACTGGTCCTTCCCCAGGTCTTCTCGTGAGGGTCCCCCTGAGCCCATAAACTCAACTTGATCAAGTTCGAGTTCTTTAGGTTCAGTTTCCCGCAATTCCTGGAGGTCAGCCTCCTCTGAGACTTGATCCTCGACCTGGGGCAAGGGGGAAGGTGATGCCTTAACCCGACTGCTCTTCTTCTTGGGAGGTGTCTGGTCCATTGTTCCAGGATCCAGCACCGGTTCAGTGGGGCATCTTCTGACCTGTGACCTAGTCACAGCAAGCACATGTGCTGGCATGCCTAACATCTCCATGTGAGCCCGGTGCTCCACTTCCGGCCATTGTGATGACTCCAAATCATTGCCCAACAAACAATCCACTGGGAAGTCTGAACTAACAACAACCTTTTTCTGGCCATTTACCCCTCCCCAGGAGAAAGCAACAATCGCCATACTATGACTGGTAGTGACGTTGCTGGCATTGGTCACCAGGAAATCTGTACCTGGCATGATCTGTCCAGGGTCCACGAAGTTAGCCGTCACCATGGTGACACTGGCACAAGTGTCCCTATAGGCCTGAGCCATTCTTCCATTGATTAAAGGCGTCTGTCGGTATTTGCCCAAGGTATTGGGACTGACATTAGGGGACATATCCACATCCCCTGTACAGACAAGGACAGCCTGAGTGAGTGTGCCAACTAGGTTGTCACACCCCTCAGAACCCAAGGTTAACCCAACTAGTCCCTTGGGAGGTGCACTACTACTGCTGGCTGTACTAGGGGGCACAGGTGCCTTAGGGGCTGCAGTAGCAGGAGTCTGCCCTCCTTTCTTGGTGCACTCACTAAACCAGTGAGTTTTACTCTTACAGTATTGGCACCACCTTTTCGATTGGCCTTCTTGATTCTTCTTTTTCTGGGAAGCCTGACCCCCCCCCCCCTCTTTGGGTTGTTGGGGACCTGTCGAAGACTTCTGGTCATTTTGTTCCCCTTTCGAATCTTTACCCTTCTGGTCTGCTTTCTTCTGACCACCCTGGTTCTGGCCCTGGTTTTGCTTAACCCTTGTTCTGACCCATCTGTCTGCCTTCTTTCCCAATTCTTGGGGAGAGGTTGGATCCGAGTCGACAAGGTGCTGATGCAACAACTGGTTCTGACAATTGTTTAAAATCTGTTCTCGCATGATCAAATTATACAATCCTGTGTAATCAGTAACCTTACTGCCCAGTACCCAGCCCTCCAAAGCCTTAGTGGCACAATCGACGAAATCAGACCAGTCCTGAGACTGAGTTTTCTGGGTATCCCTGAACAGCAACCTGTACTGCTCAGTGGTTAGGCCGAACCCATCAATCAGTGTGTTCTTCAGGACCTGGTAATCGTTAGCGTCCTCAGCTCTAGTAGTGAGGAGCTTATCTCTACCTTTACCTTCAAAGGAGAGCCACAAGATAGCTGCCCACTGACTCTGGGGGACGCACTGTACAGTGCAGGCCCTCTCCAAAGCAGTAATCCATTTGTGGATATCATCCCCTTGCTTAAAGGGGGGCACTATCTTACTCAGGTGTCTAGTGTCTAAACTCCTGTTTTACCGTGGGGGAATGCTGCCACCAGTGGGGTTTTTCCCACTCAATTATTGCTCTCTAGCAAAGGCGAGTCTTTCTTTGGCCAGGGCAAGTTCTTCCCTTTCGATTCTCAGATTGACTTCCCGCTCTTTAGCTTCGTACACTCTCCTCTGAGGGGATGTCATCCCTCTTCAAGAAGAGCCTCGAGAGCCATTGGTTCGAACGGATCTATTAGAGCCTCTCGACAGAGACCTAACTCGTCCATTCCCAATGTTAAGCTGGCCTGAGAGGGGCCCCAGGGGTCTCCTAGTACCATTTTCATGCCGGCTTAAGTTGTCCCTAGTTACTAACCACTACTGGACCTTTGTCTGCCTCGTCCCCAGATGTCGCTGGATCCTCGTCCTCCTCTTCACCTTCTGCGGAGAGATGGATAAGGTCAGGGTCACCTAGGGTTCCCTCGAGGGGGGGCATATTCCCTTCTGGATGAGAAGGATCTGTGTTACCAGCCCTCCTAGCATCATAAGTCTCCAAGAGACCAATCAGAAACGGAATGGTAGGGTATGCACCCTGTTTTAGCTTCCGAGATGTACAGATTTGTCGCATCTCTTGGAAGCTAAGTGCAGCATATCTGGAAGTGACCTGTGGAAGGTCGACTGACACAAGGGGAGACTCAGTGTTTCCTCCTTTGTCCGACATGCTGCTTCTAGTGTGGTGTAAGTGATGAACCTACCTACACTATATGTTTACCTACTGATCCCTTGCTAAGAGTTGCAGCCAAGGTGTGCTAAGCCTTGAGGAGCTACAACAGCTGGTTCAGTAGAACTCAGAGTATTCTAAGCTAAGTTATATGTACCTGGAGTACTTATGCGATCTTTCACAAGATATTCTTAGGATACGCGTGGTAAAACAACAGCAAGCTCAAATCCCAACCGCTGCTCACCAATGTGAGAAGTTGGCCTGATATGCAGTGCTCACTATTCTAGTGATAACTATGCATCAGTCCAAACGACCCTTATGGTGATGGGTTGTAAGTCAACCTTAGACCAGCTATCCTAGTAGCATGGATACGAGCAGTCTTTGGGCTAAACTCTAGAGGGCGTGTTAAGCCAGCTGTTATACCATCACATACCCCTTGAACACCAAGTGAAAGGACACCACACAAGTGTTATGAAAATAAACAGTATATTTATTAGAATCACAACAGCCCTGTACTCTTTATGAGGACAGGGTACTAAGCACACAACAAAAACTCTTAGGAAAATACTTCAAGTGCACAATCAATACAAGTGCCCGAGGGCACGGAAAGTTTAGTGGTCTCGGGCGGACCCGATAAGGTAAGTCGGAAGCGATAGGGACTCGGGACCCTTCAATAAGGAGGCTATGCGGGCACCAAAATGCCGAAATTACCTAGCCCAGGGGCTGCGGCTGCACAAGTCTTTACAGACGTCGGGAGTCCTCGCTGACGAGCCAGGAGCCGGAAGGAAGGAGTTGCTGGCCGGCGACCAGTGGAGATAGTTCGTAGAGATCCAAGCCTGGATCAGAGATGGATGACACCTGAAAGCAGAGGGGACCAAGTTCGTAACTACTAGCCAGTAGTCAGAGGGTACCAGGAGGGCACCGGATGATCGTCACCTCGACTAGGTGAGTGGGCGACGCTAGGCTCTTCAGTCTCACGGACTAGGAGGCGTTGTCGGCGACCAGGATGGAGGTGCGAGCTGTCCCACGAAGGTTGATGCTGTCGGCGTCGCTGGGCCCAGGATTGGGGCCACAAGTCTTGGCAAATTTCAGGGCCACTTGGTGGGCCTAAAATCGTGTCTTGAGTGGACCAGGAGGGTCCGGGGTGCTCCTCTCTTAGAAGGGAGCAAAGGCCAGTCTGGAGCAACCAGACCAGCAGCGTTGGTTGTCGGGCGTCGTTGAGAAGGTCACAAGCCAGCGGCTAGTAACCAGACAACGTGATGAGCAACAAAAAGCAGAAGGGCCCCACGCAGATCGTAGAGATGCTGGGAGGCTGAACTTCGGTGCTGGAGCTGCTCAGGGTCGGGGCTTCTCGGACCCCGGAGCACTCACCAGAGGATCCCTCGGTGGTTGTGCTGGTTAAGAAATTGTGCAGGTCTTGATGATGGCCGGTCCCTCGAGGTCTCGTCGCACCCACAGATCTCAGCTGAGCTGACGATGTGGGTAGAGGTCAGAGGTGCCAAGGAAGCCGGTTCTCGTTGAGCTGGGCAGTCGGATTCCTGAGGAAGGACTTGTAGCAAACCGCAGAGTTCTTAGATGGTGCCTGCGGGTACGCGACTAGGTCCTCCCCCATGCCGGACTTTCCCCAGGTCAGGGGCTGGGGTGCCCCTGGAACTGGTTCTAGCCGGCAGATGCGTAGTGAGCACCGGGGTGCCACTCCGCAGTCACCTTCCTGAAAAGCCCTGCCTACCAGGATACACAAAACCCTGTCTGGGATGGTGTGAGCACCGCCCCGGACAGGAAACCCTTTGTCCAAGCTCTCCTCGCTGGAAGGACTCCCAGCAGCAGGAGGTCAGACTCGTGTCTGTGGTGGCAGCATCCAGTTTGTGGAGCTGAGGCTTCAGTTAACTTTAACCGGGGTTCACAGTTACGTACATGTCGTGTCCCTCTAGAAGGGCGGAATGCTAACCCCGTCGCCAGCATTGGTGAGGGGTCAGTATCCCGATTCGTATGACACCTTACTCGACATGTCTTGATAACGCGATACCGAAGTTAGCGTTATGGTATGCGTTATCATGTAACAGCCATTGGGTCTTGGTTCCGCAAGCTGCAACCGGGCTCGGCTCGTGCCAGAGCCCAATTCACACGATTCCACACACTCTGCCTTCAGGATTGTCAAGGCCTGCCATAGGAGTGGCTGATAGGAATTCGGGTGTCCATTTTAGGGTTAGATATAGGTATACTATATCTAAAGCAAAGGGCGAGTACGCCACCTTGCCCCAGCTGTCGTGCAGCTAGTTGTGTCAGATTTAGATGGCCATCCAGGGGTGGCATAATACATGCTTCAGCCCCTGGTAGGCCCTGGGTACACCGATGCCCTGAGTTACAGGGTCTGACAAGGTGGCCCAGTTCCAATTGGGTAATGCACCTAAGGTACACATGTCAATTTAGCGAGAGAACAGCTAGGCTGTGGGTCTGATTGGCAGGCCCACAGCCAGGGAAAGTCATAAACCAGTGAAACAAAAGCAAAAAATCTGGGTGATCATAGGATTGCAGACCCTACTCTCCTACACGGACCACCAAGCACACCTGTCAGACCTGGAGAAGAAATGGCTCCGCAACCGATCACCAGACAGCCTCACAGCCCCAAGAACGCCACTGCAGACACCACCAACCCATCAGGACCGCCAAAAGGATCACTTATGTGAAGTAGTGTGGCTCACTGGTTAGAGGCGGCAGACCCGAGAGCAGAGGACGGCCCGGGACCAGGGTTCGATTCCCGGCGCGGCAGGTTTCTGGACCAGGGTCAGCGGACTCGATAATTCTCTCGCCTCGGTGCCCACTCTGATCAGCGATCACACTCGGCATCTCTGGGCATTAGCTTGCCTCATCTTCACTAACGGCCCCACCAGACCGCCAGGGATGCCTGGTCTCACCCTGGAGATACCCATTAAGGGACCATCTCTCAGGGAAGCCAGGAAGGGTTTCGCAGCGGTCGAAGCGCCTTGGGACCCTACGGGTAAGTAGTGCGCTATATAAATGCCTATACATTTACATTTACATTTACCTTCAAGGACCCCCTAGACAACAACGCATACAACACCAAAGAGCTCTTCAGTATCGCGAAAGAACTCTCCAACCCCAGCTCCAACACCAATGACATTCCACCATCACAAGACCTGTGTGACTCCCTGGCCACCTTCTTTCACCGCAGGATCACCGACATCCCCAACAGCTTCAACTACCAAACCCACCTCCAAAACCACCATCCACGCGACCTTCACCCACACCAGTCATCTGACCGCCTGATCCAGCATCAGCGACAAAGACACCATCAAAGCCATGAACTCCGTCCACTCCGGATCCCCATCCGACTCGTGCCCTCACCACGTTTTCAACATGCCAGCACAACCATCGCACCCCACTCCCGGAAAACAATCAACTTCTCCTTCGAGACAGCATCATTCCCGGAAAGCTGGAAACATGCAGAGATCAACGCCCTTCTGAAGAAACCCAAGGCAGACCCCAAGGACCTCAAGAACTTCCAGCCCATCTAACTGCTTCAGTTCCAGGCAAAAGTGACAGAGAAGATTGTCAACAGCTAACCCGCTACCTCGAAGACAACAACATCCTGGACCCCTCCCAATCCGGCTTTCACAGCAACCACAGCACGAGACCGCCCTCATCGCCGCCACCGACAACATCAGGATCCTGATGGACAAAGGAGAAACTGCCGCCCTCATCCTTCTGGACCTGTCAGCTACCTTCGACACGGTCTGCCACTGCACCCTATCAGCGCGCCTCCATGACGCAGGAGTTCAAGAGTAGGCCCTGGCCTGGACCACATCCTTCCTCTCCGGCAGAACACAGAGCGTCTGCCTCCCACCCTTCCGCTCAAAAACCACTGAGATCATCTGCGGCATCCCACAAGGATCCTCCATTAGCCTGACGCCCACTTCGCACGATAGCACAACCTCAACATCATCTCCTACGCCGACGTCACCCAGCTGATCATATCCCTCACTGAAGACCCCCACACCGCCAAAGCCATCCTTCACAGAGGAATGAAGGCTGTCGCCGACTGGATGAAGGACAGCAGACTGAACCTGTATTCAGACAAGACGGAGGTCCTCATCCTCAGACCCACCCCATCTGCCTGTGATGACTCCTGGTGGCCCACATCTCTAGGCACAGCCCCGGAACCCACCGACCATGCACGCAACCTGGGGTTCCTCCTCGATTGCTCCCTCTCCATGATCAAGCAAGTCGACGCTGTCTCTGCTTCCTGCTTCAACACCCTGCGGATGCTCCGCATGATCTTCAAATGGATCCCTCCCAACACAAGAAAAACCGTCACAAAGGCCCTCATCACCGACAGTCACCGACCGTCTCAACTACAGGAACGCCCTCTACTCGCGAACAACAACTAAGCTCCTGAGACGACTACAACTAATCCAGAACGCCAAGGGACGACTGATTCTCGACGTCCCCCGAGGCAGCCACATCAAACCCCACCTGAGAAGCCTACACTGGCTCCCTGTCAACAAGAGAATCACCTTTAAACTCCTCACCCACGCACACAAAGCACTACACAACACCGGACCAACATACCTCAACAACTGACTCAGCTTCCACACCCCTACCCGCAACCTCCGCCCTGTCACCCTCGCCCTCGCCACAGTTCCTCGTATCTGGAAAACCACTGCCAGCGGCAGATCCTTCACCTACCTCGCCGCCAAGACCTGGAACGCTCTCCCTACCAGCCTAAGAGAGACCCAGGACCAGCTGGCCTTCAGAAGACTTCTCAAGACCTGGCTCTTCGATCAGTAGCAGCCCCCTCCTCCCCCAGTGCCTTGGGACCCTCACGGGTATGTAGCGCGCTTTACAAATGCATTGATTGATTGATTGATTGATTGAAAAACGTGACTTAAAACTAGGAGAAGTGAGGGAGTGTTTGTTGTGGCACTTCTTTTCTACTTTATCTTAAAGCAAAAAAAGCCCAAACATTTAAAAAAAATGATGGGGCAACACTTATATAATGTAAACTTAAGAAATGACTGCATATGATAAAATAAAAGAAATGAGGTCCAACGCATGATACCAATGAATGAAAAATAAAAATGTACATTTCACCAATATGATGAATTTAAAAGACTTAATAAAAATATTTTGAAAACTTGTGCATATTTTTAAATACCTATACAGTCAACAAACTCGTAAGCAGACTTCACACTTTAAGTTTAAAACACCCTACCAAAACTACTTTTTGAAACCCATTGTAAAATAAAATGCGTCACAAAATGGGCTACATACATGGTGAGTGTATCGTAACGTCACATAGAAAAAAAAAAGCCTATCAAAATTACCATGAAGGAAGGTATACGTAACCACACAACAGCCAATCAATGTTTTTCAAAATCTGCGCAAGGAAAGGGATTGGTCGCTTATACATCTTCTTAGTTACAATGCTTCACAACCAATCAAAAAGAGGTGTTGAAAGTATCTTTTTCTAACACATGAGCAAAGCAAATAACCTTGCAAGTACACACAGCGAGAGGCAATTATTAAAGATGACTTACTTTTGCAAGACCCCAGAATAACTAACTACGCACTTCAATGCCAGACCCCATTTAATGATTATCCAGACTCTCAAGCCTAAACATGTCACAAATCATCTCTCATCACTTTCTCTTCTTTTTCAGTGTATTGTGTGAGGCAGACTGTGTGTCCCTTTGCCTAGAGCCCTTGAAGGCCCTGGAAACTGCCACACCCCAAGGTCAGCTCCTGCAGTGTCCCGGAGACGCGCAGCCTCCCTCCCAACATTTAAAAGCCCCGGGGGTGGTGGTAAATTAATTGAGGCTGAATACGTTAGTAAAGTCCACTCCACTTACGCTACCAGGAAAAAACTACATGGCCCAGATTTCCATTGCAGTGAATTCTTAGTTCTAGGTCTAGTTGTCAGATCGGCACACACACTCCGACATGGCTGGTATTCACCCATACCACACCCATCCAGCACATACATCACTACACATGTGAGCCTACCTATCAGAAAGACGGGGCGCACGTGCTGTACGCCATTTTAGAGGTGCTCCCATCGCAAGCGCGCGCTGTAATTGCCCGTCCTGGTGGTTCGCACGCTTCATGTAGGCCCAAACTACAAAACAAAGGGACCCACTACCATGTGCATGGCCTCTTTGGTCGCTGAGTTAGTGGTACACGAAGCACTGAGCGGGTGAAGAACATGCAATGATGATGATGTGAGCCCAAGTATGTCGTTAGCCATACAGATATCAAGACTCTGCACCATATATGAGACTTCTTTGTGGCAGATCGGGACTTCATGATGCAAAAGGTGTCCAGTCGACGAAAAGGTGAGCAGAGAGGCCTGGGTACGCATCGGAGGGAGTAGAATGGCTGTAGCAGATTGGACACAAAAAAGCGACGCAGCGATTTAGAAAAACGCAGTCCTATAAAGTGTATCAAATTACATGTATATATTTTTTTTCCAATAGCAGAAACGTTTTTATAATTGCTCAAACGTCCGCAATATAAACTATACAAATACTTCTTATAAATGTGAGAAGGAACGTGTGTGAAAGGGCGATGTTATCCAACTCCACATTAAGATAGTAATAGGGTGCATTATGCCTCAGCACGTCGTGAAAAACACACTGGTGACAGAAAATTGAGCTGCGAATATTCTTTGCAGTCACTCTGTCACTTCCTCTCCCTTTGATAAAAAAGTACACACAATGTTAACTTCCTTTTTATCTTACAGGTTGTGTTTCACAAATTGGAGTCCCCCCGACATTTCTAAAACTCAATGTTTGAGGATTCTACGATGATACGTGGCCATCGTAACAACTTCTGAGAAAGCTGCTTCGACACGTAGTGCATCTTCTTTCAATCACGCCAATGGCACATGGTGAGCAAAGAAGCTTGTTTCTGAAACAACGACAAGTCATCAGTCAAAGAAGAAAGTGGGACTATACTATTACTAACTCTTTATACTATCTTTCAGATCACTAAATTGGAGGGTGCACTACGAACTACCACTTGCTTGGACACAACGAAGGCAAAAGGTGAGCTACGAATATTTTCTCCAGTATTAACTGTTCCATCTATAACTTTCTCTCTTCCACGTTTTAATGGAGTTTTTTCTCTCATTCTCTCTTTCTCTTTTTCACTTTTTCTCACATCGTTCCTCTTTCTTTTTTAAAGTTATGGTTGCTGCTGTTCACTCTGTCATGAACAAACTTAGCTGAGTTCAAGTAGTGAACTCGGTTGGCCACAGTGAAGCCTGCTTCGATACCTAGTGCACCCTAATTGAATCACGCCAATGGCACTAGGTGAGCAAAGTAGCTTGTATCTGAAACAATAACAAGTTACATGTGAATGGAAAGAGTGGGTAGTATCCAGCACATTCACTACGTAGAAATATCCAATTGCCTCCTGGCAGTGAGAATAGATAGGTTACAACAATAGGTTACAACAATCTGACGAACAGATCTACAAGCTTCTTGCGCCCCTTTTGTGTCACTTTTAACATGGGTAAAGTAGCGCAAGGAGCTTGTAAATCTGCCTCTGACTTCTCAAGAAAAACACTCACCTCCAGAATCTGCGAGTCAATGAGATGCAACAGTCTAGGTACGCAGGGGCAGGTCTACAAGAAAGTACTGCAGCGTGGAACCGTAAGCCCTTTGGCTGCACCATGCTACGGTACTTTCCGAGCGTAAAAATGCAACATATTTCCAGGAATATATCGCATTCCTGTGCTCTCCCCTCCGCTGGCGCACAAACAGTTGCCATGCGCCGGGGCAGGCACCCTTGCACCATGGTGTAAGAATGCTTGTGCCAATAGGAGATTGTTTTTGTGCAGGAAGAGGCACCTTCCTGCACTTAAACAATCAATAAAGTAATTTTTCCTCTTTCAATGCATGCGTAGAATTCAGCACGCATTGAAAGAGGAAAAAAAACATGCAGAAATGAAAACATTTGTCCTTCTAGCGCCTTGCTACGCCACCTCTAGGGTGACGTAGCATTCAGATGGATCTCCAGATTTACGATTTCAGGTAAATCTGGACAATGTGTCTTGTTCCAGGGTTTAAGTATCAATGGGATAACTAAATATCCCTATGAACCTGAGCAGTAAGACAAAATTATACACAATTGGGTAATTCGGGAGCACTATATTTCTTCATTTGTCTCATATTTTATACAATTGATCCATTCATTGCAGGAGGAGCAAATCAATGCAAAATTACAAAAGAGAAAAGAGGAATCCAAACCAACTGTAGTTTTGCAACATACTTTATAAATTGTATTCATTTATAAGTACTTTAATTTTGAAGGAGGAGAAAGATAGTAACAGGCTGTCAACTTCATACAGTAGTGGACTAAGTGAAAATGTGTGACAATTGGTGCTGTGTGAAATAGTGCCAGTGCAATATACAATATATACAATGCCAATTTATAGTGTCTTGAAAGTAGGGGTGGGGCGGGAATTGAATAGTATTTCTGATACGCTAAGAGTATTCTGTACACCACAATAGTCAATCTTAGTCCTTAGAATGATGGTTCACTGCTGTGTAATATCGACGTTTCAAACCTGTAGTGGTGCAATTCGGTCGTCTACACGGGTCTTCATCCGGACTGTGTGAGGGGGATCAGGATATGAAATGCAGCCTAGTAATTAGAAAGTTAGATATCAGGTTTGGATTCCTAAGCATTTGGTAATTAAAACCAACACGATTAATGCATCATGCCAAAATATATGGGGGCCAGACAACTCCACAAGTAAAAACAAGAATTCTGCAGCATATTAGCCGAAATATAGTTCTCCCGAATGAACCGATTGTGTAAAATTTTGCCTTGTTCCATGGATATTGCGCGGGAACACCCACAGCAACACCCATGAAACGCCTCTTCACAAAAAGTGACGTACTGGTGGCGCAGGGAGCTTGTAAATCTGCCCTGCAATATCGGGAACTCACTGCTATGCAGTGGGAATGTATGTGATATACTACTTTGGAAGAAAAACAGCGCACAAACACCTCCTTACAGTGGAAGTTAAAAAAATACATTATCCTGAGTATACAAATGAATGAAGGGAAAATATACGTTTGCAGTTGTATGTACTATGCTATTACAAAGTCTATATTCTATCTTTCAGATCACTAAACTGGAGGTTGCACTATGAACCAGCACGTGCTTAGACAGACAACAGAGGCAAAAGGTGAGCTACGAATATTTTCTCCAGTATTAACAGCTCCATTTATACCTTTCTCTCTCTCAAGTTTTTTCTCTCTTTCTCACTCTCTCTCACATCATTTCTCTTCCTCTTTTAAAGTTATGGACGCTGCTGTCTACTCTGACGTGAAGATCCAAAACTGAATTGAAGTTGTGAATTCTGCTAGCCAAAGTGTTTATACAAGGTAAGCAGAGTGGCCCAGATATGCAACACATCTGATTAAATGCATTACAAATAAAAGAGAATATTTACTAGTCCCTTGCACCACTTTTGCGTCACTTTCAGCATAAAAAAGTAACACATAAGTGGCGCAAGACTCTTGTAAATGAGCCCTAAAGAATATTGTCCTGCATAATGACTTTATCTCTCACCTAATTCTAAAATCTCATCTCTGAATCATTTTAAAGACCTGTTGATCTGTAATTTAAATCTGACGCAGTAGGCACTTCCATACAGAGACCGCTTCAACGCGAACTTATAACACAAGTGAAGTGTACCAGGCACACTGCGCACGTTACGTTTCCAGTTATTTATTGTTGTTTTAATAAAAGTTCATTCAAAAATATATACGTCTTTTTTTTGGGGGGGGTATTTATAATTTGAAGTATAATTCTGAGACTGACTCTTTACCAGATCTGTACCAGAGTCTATAGCTAAAACTAACGGTTCCAATCCAACCTATATGCATACATAAGCATGTTATTTACATGAAAGTTTGAAAAACACTAATAAAAGCAAAGCTTAAAAGTCACCTCATTACAAACAGAATGGTTTTAACTTAAATGGGTGCGATGCTTGTTTACTTTGGGTCCATCAAGAAGGCATTCAGATGTGTCACACATTTGCCATAAATTCTGAATGTTAGCACTCTAGTTGCTCATTAGATCACTGTAGTAAAGCTACTGCTCACCAGGGAAGTCTGCTGTTGGTATTCAAAGTGCATGTTTCAGTCTGCATGTCAGAATTTTTTTAATGAAATAGAAGAGGATTTGAGAAGTCAAAATGTGCCCTAATTTTTCTTTCCTTGGCACTAATCATAATTTCTTTGGCAAAATGAACCCTCTCATTTTGTTCCTTTGCAAATTAAATGTTTTAAGTGTTACCACTTTATTCCAATCAAGATGACTTCTGGGGTGCCATACTTTTGTCATAAGTTAGACTGTTAGCGCTCTAGTTGTTCTTTAGAACACTCTGGGACATTCTGTCATTGGGCTATACTTGGGCTACATCTGGGTCATATTTGGGCTACAATTGGGCTCTTTTGTCTTGGGAGACTGCCTGTCAGAATTTTTTATTGAAATAGAAGAGGATTTTAAAAGTCACTCAAAATTTGCCTTCATTTTTATTTCTGCTGCACTAATCATACTTTCTATGTCAAAATATACCCCCTCATTTTGTTCCTTTTTAAATTAAATGTTTTAAGAGTTACCACTTTATTCCAATCAAGATGGCTTCAGGTGTGCCATACCTTCATAATAAGTAGGATTGTTAGCGCTCTAGTTGCTGCAGTAGAACACAAAGGAATCAACTGACAGTCTCTGTCCTTGTTGGATGTCCATGTTTAACTGAGAATGTCAGACTTCATTCTCACATGACTGAGAAGATAATTTGAATTTACAGTAAATATGCTTTCAGTTAAGCGTATAGATCCCTTTCCAAACCACTGTGGAAAAAGCATGAGATAATAGTTTTCTTTCAAACATGATCAAAATCACCTTAGAACACACCACAATTCCTAAAATGAGTATGGTACCATCAACAAATGATTTATAATGTAACGAAAGCCCTAAAACCTTCTATTAACTGCAATGCTTTTTAATGAGGTGCTATTATGTATATTGGTCCCAAGATGGCTGCCAACACTTCTTAGATGAAGTGCTGACAGCCAATCAGATCTCACGATGAAATGTGTGGTTATTCTCCGCCCAGATATATACATTTTTTCACATTTGATTTTCTCAACAACTACTGGAGGGATTTACACCATTTAAACAAAAGGGCGATCTGTGAATCAGACTCTATCAATTTGCCAATTTGCCGTTCGGGCTGTAGCCGTGTCTAATCGTCCTATGGAAAATAACATGGGGAAAACATGTTTTGGGACCCCTCTTTTTTCTCAGCCCTCACTTGACAAATCCCCCCAAAACTTTCAGGGAAAGAGCGGGCCATCTTCTTTGAGAAATTCACGAAGATTCATCAACAGGCACCAAAGTTATTCCCAATCGAATGTTGCGGATTTCCTATGGAAACTAGGTCCTATCTATAACTACCTACTGGCGACCGCCAGTAGGTAATATGTATATGTATATGTATATATATATATATATATATACATATATATATATATATATATATATATATATATATATATATATATATATATATATATATATATATATATATATATATATATATATTCTGAATAAGATTCCAGATTCCACAGTTTTTGACACTGAAAGCATCCAGGCACTCACGAACAGGGTTTTGTCAAAAGCTTATTTATTTAAGCATATATCATCAACGCGTTTCGGGATGTCACGCTCCCTTGATCACGATGCTTATGCGTTGGTCTGAGCTTTCCTTTTCACACACATACAGGGTGATAAAAACAGAAAAGGGACTCATAGAAAAACACTGTTAAGTAAAACACAGCGGCCATCTTGACATTTTCTGAATACATAGATATCCAAGTGAATACCTTATTATAGGACCTCTCACAACAAAGCATTAATACAGGGGTAATTATAAAAAATGCTCAAAATAGAAGAGATATATACATATGTGTATCTCTATCTATTAAATGTAACATTCATAATTTTCAAAGTGCAAGTGCATCTATCATTCAACATAAACATGTTGACTCCTTTGTACAAACAAAGAATTCTTAGGTTTGTGCTTATTAGAATAAGGCAAGTGCCTATTTCAATAGAGCATAACCCCTCCTTCTATGTGAGAGATAAATTATTGTCCTTAATTCTATATATTGCCTGAAAAGTCGCTGTATTCAATTTGACACAGTCTATTCTCCTGAGAGATCGTCCTGGCTCTAATTATCAAATTACATTACTACAACATGTGGGAGTTATATTAATGGTAATGCTGTCCAATATTTCTACCTTATTAAAAACATAAAGTGCAAGTGCATTGGTCAACAGATAAATGAATACTGTAAACAATTGGACTGGATATTGCACATGGAAAATGACAAAGTGCTAGTGCTCGAGAGGTAAAAAATTTCTCAAAAAGAGTGCAAATATTTCTGTGTTTCTAACAGGATTTCATATCTACACACCATCCTCCTATGATCTATAATTACATAGCATTGGAGGGATTCCTTGGTCTTATTATAAAGTTGCAAGTGCTTTTGCATCAAAATACAGTACTTTATAAATGTAAACATTCCATTCAAATTGCACAATCAAAAGCATTAATCCAAAGTGACAGTGCAAATCACAGAGTAAAAGACAGCATAACTACATTAAAAAAGATTTCTCCAAGAGCCTTCGTTCAAGAATGAAACCACCTCTGTATGTGAAAGTACAAAAAGGAAAGACTTCAGATTTGAACCATTAAATCAACAAGAAATGTTCACAAAAAAGAGAAGTTCATAATGAAAAAATCTTAAAAATGCAGTTTTAGGATCATCGACGTTTCAGAAACAATTCATTGGATTTGTACAGTCAACCCAGGCAGGTGTATAGGTCTTCATCAACGTTCAAACCCTGTGGTTCCATACAATTAAATTAAAAAATAAAGTAAGTTTCCAATCTCCCTAACTCCCCCTTCCTATCTCCCCCTCCCTTCTTTTTGGGGACCTCTGCAATACAAGAGTATAACAGACCTTCGGGGTTACTTTGGTGATGGAGTTCAAAGTGTCGAGCCACAGGGTAAGACCTATCCTGGTTCACTATAGCTCTTCTATGTTGTAACACTCGTTGGTGTACTGGTAAAGTTGTACTTCCGATATAAATCTTGGGACAGGGACATTGTAAAAGATACACAACAAATTCACTTTTGCAGGTGATGGCGCTCTTGATTTTCACGGTTTTATTAAAGGATGTTTTAAACTCAGTGCGGTTCATGCCGTGTAGGCATGCTTTGCACTTAAAACACTTCTTAAATCCGGGTTTTGGCTTCATCCAGTCTACACCACTCTTACGTTTATCCTCAAAATCACTACGAACAATTAGATCTTTAAGTGATTTGGATTTCCGATAAGTGATCTCTGGGTTTTTCTTCATTCTGGAACCCAACACTGGATCATTCTTAATCAGATACCAATGTTTTCTCAATATCGATCTAATTTCCTTATGCTGGGTATTGTAAGTAGTGATAAATCTAGAGCTGATTTGATCTTGTTGGTTAGACTTCGATTTACAAGTTCTAGATGGCTCAAAAAGTAAAGATTGTCTAGTTAATTTTTTGGCTTTACTAGCAGCACCCTGAAGAACTTTCTTGCTATAACCCCTCTCAAGGAATCTCTGGGTCATTTCTTCTTCTATGGTGTCAAACTGCTCATCACTGCTACATGTTCGTCTGGCCATAGTATTCCCCAAACGGAATGCTCCTTATTAATGCAGTTGGATGTGCGCTTTCAGCGTGCAGTATAGAATTCCCTGCAGTCTGCTTACGGAACACAGTTGTATCAAGCTTATTATTTGAAGGGGTGACCCTAATATCTAGGAAATCAATTGAGACCTTACTGAAGTTCCCCACAAATTCCAGATTCAAAGAATTTTGATTGATCTCCTCAACAAAGGTGCCGATTGATGTCTCCGTGCCCTGCCACAGCACGAAGACATCATCGATATAGCGCACCATAAGAGAATGTGCTCCGACCAATGATCCAGTTGGCCCCCTCTCAGCACCTGTTCTTCCCAGTAGCCAAGGTGTAGGTTGGCATAACTAGGGGCAAAGCAGGTGCCCATTGCGGTACCCCGTTCCTGAATGTAAAGATCATTACCAAACAGAAAAATATTCTTTGATAAACACCATTCCATGATCTCAAGGATCATCCTATTTTGGGATGCAAGGCGTATTGGTCTTCTATTCAGGTAGTGGGCACAGGCTTTCAAACCATCATTGTGTCTTATACTTGTGTGAAGAGTAGAAATGTCTAGTGTCAATAGGATCATCGTATTTGGATGCCAACAAATATCGAAAATACATTTTAAAAAGTCAGTTGAGTCTTTTATGTACGAAGGAAGTGTTCTGACAATGGGGTTGAGGAAATAGTCTATATATTGTGAAGCTTTCTCGAAAAGACTCCCACATGAAGTAATGATGGGTCTCCCTGGTGGACTAGTGGCATTTTTATGTATTTTGGGTAACATATAGAAGACTGGAATCACTGGATTATCTTGTTTGATGTATTTATGTTCATCCCAGCTAAGTAAACCGGATTCTTTCCAGTGATCAAGTCTCCCATAAAACTCTCTGATGACATCTTCATATTCCCTGGTGCTAATTCTTTTATAGCAGCTGTGATCCAATAGCTGGCTCATAGCCTCTTTTTTATACTGTTCTTTTCCCCAGAGAACCACGTTTCCCCCTTTATCAGAGGGTTTCACCAGAAGACCATCCTCCGTTTGTAGTTTCTTTACTGTTTTGTGGAAGTTAGCTTTCCTCAGATTCAACTTGCATTTCTTTTGATTTTCTTGCAAGTATAGACTTTTCAGATCTCTAGTCACATTTTCCCCAAATAAGTCTACATTGTCTTTCATTGTCTGTGGAAGAAATTTGGATGTAGCCCTAAAGGGTGTATGGTCTTCAGGTAACAAATCATTTCCAAAGTCAGAATTCTCATTGTTCTCTTCCTCAAAAGTGTCGTCCATTAGCGCTATCATATCCGTTAAAGCTGGTAATTCATGGACTGTGAGGGAAGGCTGCGTAGTGCTTGATTCTATAGCTGGGCTCAGTACGGCATTGCTTTTTTTAGTTGCATGCATTTTATTAAGTTTATTATATTATATTATAGTTTATATATATATATATATATATATATATATATATATATATATATATATATATATATATATACATATATATTCACTGAAAAAACCATAGGTTTGACACCAGTTATAGTTAGCTGGAAATTTTACTGACATAAAACCATTAAAATTCCCACATTATATTTAGTTGGACTCACTATAACTTGCACACCTGCAATGCACTGCTGATGACGTCACATGTTACATCACTCATGACTAACTATGCTAACTATAACTGGTGTCAAACATATGTTTTTTTTCAGTGAATTTAATACGTTTTTTAAATGCTAATTCCTAACTATAACTGGTGTGAAACCTATGTTTTTTTCTGTGAATTTCATAGGTTTTGTAAATGCTAATTCCTAACTATATATAGTGCCTCAAACTTATGTTTTTTTCAGTGAATTTCAAAGGTTTTTTAATAGCAAATTTATATTGCTATCAAATATAATGTTTTTTATAATGAATCCTATATTGTATATTTGTGTAATACTATTTTTTTATGTATATTCTTCATTTTTATTTAATTTTTTTGCACTGGTGCGCTCCCGGTGCGCGTACCGGTGTGCGCACCGGAAAGCGTAGTCTTGCGGCGTGCCCTGGTGCGCGTACCGGTGAGCGTCCCGTTTGTGCTATTGCCGCGAACGAAAACATCATCGTGACGTATCGCTTAGCCGCGTCTGCGTGATTCGCACGGCGTAAGCGCCTCCGGAAGCACCCGAGCGCATACGATATAAGCACGAAATATAATTAGTACAACTAACTATATAGGAGCAATTCAACTGGTTTTGTATGAGGGAAATGTCCAGCTAACTATAACACCACTAAAACGTATAGTTTTTTGAGTGAATTTTAAAGGTTTTTAAAATGCTATTTCCTAACTATATAAGGCTTGAAACCTATGTTTTTTTTCAGTTAATTTCAAAGGTTTTTTAAATGCTAATTCCTAACTATATAAGACCTGAAAACCAACCAGGAATCTCCAGTATGCGCCAGGGAGCTGCATTGCAGAGAGGTGTAATGAGGCCACACCCTTTTTTACACCTCTCTGCAACGTGCCTCTGTGCATGTTTGAAGAGGGGGAACTAATTCCCCTTGCATACTAGGGGTCCCTGGGGGCCAACTAGCCCACCTGGAACCTCCAGTATGCGCCAGGGGGCTGCATTGCACAGAGGTGTAATGAGGCTATGTCCCTTTTTACACCTCTCTGCAACGCAGGACACTGGCGCGTTTGCAGAGGGGCGACTAATTCCCCTTACATACTGGGGGTCCCTGGGTCATATCTGCCCAAACACCGATCTTCTGAACGATTGAAAATGACTTTTCTTGAGAAACATTTGGATTTGGATTATCATGTCCTTTAATTTGGAATTTTTGAAAGACTGACTTTGAGGATGCTATAAATTACTCAAGTCTGCCCGAATTGCATGGGTAAAATTGATACCTAGTCCCTTTGAATAAGAATGTACTTACGTCTCATCTAACATTTGGAAGAAATATCTAGTTATATGACAACAGGATACCGACATAACTTGAAGGAAATAAGAATGCCCTGAAGAGGTTCTGTTGTACAGAATGAAGCGTTTCGGCTGGCTGTGGTACATAAACTTAAGGAAAATAAAAGCATTTGAATATACACCAAGATTCAGCGCTTCAATAAGGACTCTAAGTGATATGATTTGATTGGACTTATTGTGCAATTGGTGCTGTGCCAAACTTTGGAATATTTTCCACTACTCTCTACTACTTACTCTCTCCTACTCCACTACTCTAAAATACTCACTCTCTACTACTCATTCTCTCCTACTCTACTGCTCTCTATTACTCTCTCTCTAATACTCACACCCTACTACTCACTATCTACTACTCTCTACTACTCACTCTCTACTACTCACTCTCTACTACTCACTCTTTACTACTCACTTTCTACTACTCTCTACTACTCACTCTCTACTTCTCACTCTCTACTACTCTCTACTACTCAATCTCAACTACTCTCTCTCTACTACTCACTCTCTACTACTCACTCTACTACTCATTCTCTATTACTCTTTACTACTCACTCTCTACTACTACTCTCTCTACTAGTCTCTACTACTCACTCTACTACTCACTCTCTACTACTCTCTACTATTCTCTCTCTCTACCACTCATTTTTTACTACTCACTTTCTACTACTCTCTACTACTCACTCCCTACTTCTCACTATCTACTACTCTCTACTACTCACTCTCTACTACTCACTCTCTACTACTCACTCTTTACTACTCACTTTCTACTACTCTCTACTACTCACTCTCTACTTCTCACTCTCTACTACTCTCTACTACTCACTCTCAACTACTCTCTCTCTACTACTCACTCTCTACTACTCACTCTACTACTCATTCTCTATTACTCTTTACTACTCACTCTCTACTACTACTCTCTCTACTAGTCTCTACTACTCACTCTACTACTCACTCTCTACTACTCTCTACTATTCTCTCTCTCTACCACTCATTTTTTACTACTCACTTTCTACTACTCTCTACTACTCACTCCCTACTACTCTCTCTCTACTACTCACTCTCTACTACTCACTCTACTACTCACTCTCTACTACTCTCTACTACTCACTCTCTACTAATACTCTCTCTACTAGTCTCTACTACTCCCTCTACTACTCACTCTCTACTACTCTCTACTATTCTCTCTCTGTGCTACTTACTCTCTACTACTCACTCTCTACTACACTCTACTACTCACTCTTTACTACTCTCTACTACTCACTCTCTACTAATCTCTACTACTCACTCTCCTACTTACTCTCTACTACTCTCTACTACTCACTCTCTACTACTCACTCTCTACTACTCACTCTACTATTCACTCTACTACTCTCTACTACTCACTCTCTGCTACTCTCTCTACTGCTCTCTACTACTCACTCTCTACTCTCTATTACTCACTCTCTACTCTCTACCTCTCTACCTCTCTCTACTTCTCCCTCTACTAGTCTCTACCTCTCTACTGCTACCTCTCTACCTCTACCTCTCTACCTCTACACCTCTACCTCTCTACCTCTCTCTACACGCACACATATACACATATATATGCATTTATATATATGTATGTGTATGTATATATATATATATATATACATACATATATGAACATATATAATCTGTATATCTATATAAATTCAAATATAAATGCATTTATACATACACATATATGCATACAGATGCATGTTATTTACATGAAAGTTTAAAAACAATGTTATTTACATGAAAGTTTAAAAACACTAATAAAAGCAAAGCTAAAAAGCCACCTCATTACAAACAGAATGGCTTTAAATTAAACGAGGGCAAGATCTATTGCATTTTCAATGCTTGTTTACTTTGGTTCCATCAAGAAGGCATAGAGATATGTCACACATTTGCCATAAATTCTGAATGTTAGCACTCTAGTTGCTCATTAGATAGCTGTAGTAAAGCTACTGCTCACCAGGGGAGTCTGCTGCTGGTATTCAAAGTGCATGTTTCAGTCTGCATGTCAGCATTTTTTTAATGAAATAGAAGAGGATTTGAGAAGTCACTCAAAATGATCCCTATTTTTTCTTTCCGAAGCACTAATCATCATTTCTATGGCAAAATGAACCCCCTCATTTTGTTCCTTTTTATATTAAATGTTTTCAGACTTACCACTTCTTTCCAATCAAGATGGCTTCTGGTGTGCCATACTTTTTTCATAAGTAAGACTGTTAGCGCTCTAGTTGTTCTTTAGAACACTCTGGGACATTCTGTCATTGGGCTATACTTGGGCTACATCTGGGTGATATTTGGGCTACATTTAGGCTCTTTTGTCTCTGGTGGCCATCTTGGGAGACTGCATGTCAGAATTTTTTAATGAAATTGAGGAGGATTTGAGAAGTCACTCAAAATGTGCCCTAATTTTTCTTTCTGCTGCACTAATCATACTTTATATGGCAAAATATACCCCCTCATTTTGTTCCTTTTTAAATTAAATGTTTTAAGAGTTACCACTTTATTCCAATCAAGATGGCTTCAGGTGTGCCATACCTTTGTAATAAGTAGGACTGTTAGCGCTCTAGTTGTTCTTTAGAACACTCTGGGACATTCTGTCATTGGGCTATACTTGGGCTACATCTGGGTGATATTTGGGCTACATTTGGGCGCTTTTGTCTCTGGTGGCCATCTTGGGAAACTGCATGTCAGTATTTTTTAATGAAATAGAAGAGGATTTGAGAAGTCACTCAAAATGTACCCTAATTTTTCTTTTGCAGCACTAATAATATTTTCTATGGCATAATATACCCCCTCATTTTGTTCCTTTTTAAATTAAATGTTTTAAGAATTACCACTTTATTCCCATCACGATGGCTTCAGGTGTGCTATACCTTTGTAATAAGTAGGACTGTTAGCGCTCTAGTTGTTCTTTAGAACACTCTAGGAGGCTGCAGTAGAACACAAAGGAATCAACTGACAGTCCCTGTCCTTGTTGGATGTACATGTTTTACTGAGAATGTCAGACTTCATTCTCACATGACTGAGAAAGATAATGTGAATTTACAGAAAATATGCTTTCAGTTTAGCTTATAGATCCCCTTCCAAACCACTGTGGGAAAATCATGAGATATTAGTTTCTTTCAAACATGATTCATGATATCACTGCAGAAGGCTTTTTCACATGGTAAAATCACCTTAGAACACACCACAATTCTTAAAATGAGTATGGTACCATCAACAAATGATTTATAATGTAACTAAAGTCCTAAAACCCTCTATTAACTACAATGCTTTTTAATGAGTTGCTATCATGTATATTGGTCCCAAGATGGCTGCCAACACTTCTTGGATGAAGTGCTGACAACCAATTAGATCAGATGTGTGGTTAGGCTCCACCCAGATATATATTTTTTTGAACCTAAATTACTCAAAATCCACTGGAGCACATATCTTGAGACATAGCAAAGGCACATCGGGCTACCAGTCCCTACAATTTTGCCAAGTTTTGTGGAAATCCGTTCAGCCGTTCGGGCTAAAAGTGAGTCCAACTGCCCTATGGAAATTAACATGGGGAAAACACGTTTTGGGACCCCCCTTTTATCTCGGCCCCCGCTTGACGAATCCCCTCCAATCTTTTGGGGAAGGAGCGGAGTGCAGTGAGGCAAATTTAAGGAATATTACAGGCAGATCCCTCAACCGGCGCCAAAGTTATTTCCAATAGAATGTTGCGGATTTCCTATAGAAAACAATCCTAACTATGACTACCTACTGGCGACCGCCAGTAGGCAGTTATAGTTAGGATTGTTTTCCATAGGAAATCCTCAACATTCTATTTGGAATAACTTTGGCCCTGGTGGATGAGTCTTTGCGAATTTCTCAAAGAAGATGGCTAGGTCCGCTGCGCTCCTTCCCTGAAAGTTTGGGGGGGATTGGTCAAGTGGGGGCTGAGATAAAAGGGGGGTCCCAAAACGTGTTTTCTCCATGTTATTTTCCATAGGACCTTTAGACTCGGCTACAGTTCGAATGGGTGAATGAATTTATAAGAAATTTGCCAAAACTGTAGAGTCTTGTTCGCAGATTACGCTTTTTTTGGAATGGTGTAAATCCGTTCAGTAGTTGTTGAGAAAATTAAAGTTAAAGCCAATTATATATCTATAGGCGCGCACACGTGCCCGCACCCAAGCGGCTGCGCGTGAGCGGAATTTTTTTGGGCTGCGTGACGTCTGTTAACGTTCGATTCGAAGGAAATCAGGAAGTTTTGTCCGCCATTTTGTCACTGCGAGTAAATATATTGTTCATTTCAAAGCGTTGAAACATGGAAAGGGGAGAAGGTAGAGATTGTCTTGCTGCGTAGCTTTTCTCGGGGTGTGCAGTAAGGCCCTTAAACGCAAAAAGATATAATTTTTCCCCGAAAAAAAATACGGGGTGCGCGCACCCGGTCGCGCACACCTATTTACAAGAGTGTGAAAATGGAGGTAAATCAGAAGTTTGAGTGCTTAGATATAAGGTGGCTCTGAAAAGAGCCCTTGTGTTAATTGAGTGTTTTCTGCATTTATAAGTAAGTACCGATGCAGAGCCTGATGTTGCAGAGGAAGATTCTGTTTCCCTCATTCGTGAAATGAACACCGTCTCTCCTATAGACGTCTTGCATGTGGTATCGCAAGTTGTTGTGGTAAATAGAACCCATGCTATAATCTCTGAGGAACGCAGAAACAGATTTATTTACATGTCTCCTTGCTTTCTCAAATTGTGCACAATGGTGATTGGACCAATTCCATTTCTGTCTTTGGCATATATTGGAATATACCAAGGCAGATCGAGGAAAAAGTGTCATCAATTGTCGAAAGGTGTCTTTTAGAAGCATTTCCAGACCTACCCCAGTGATTGTGCCTAGATCGTTCCCACCACAGTGCACAATTATAAGGTCTGGTTCTGGGAGATGCATAAAAGTTTTCACCAATGGAATCAATTGGTGACATTTCAATCCTCTTTTGGAAATCCATGTTATGTGTACATTTGGTAAGCTGAGGTTGCAAATTCGTCTGCTTACTGCATATTTTTCACTCCAGTGAATATAACTGTGTCCTATTAGCCAGACCTTCATTTTCAAGGGATATGTAGTCGTCCTCCGATCAGTTCTGGAAGTGGAATGGTAGTTAGAAGTTGAAATTCTAAATAAAGAAAAAGGAAGAGGCTGGGTGTGGTTTAAAAAATAAAAATGATTGGTTGATTGTAACAAGTGGAGATTGAACAGGTTAATGTTTATGTTAAACGAAAAGTACTATTGGGTGTGAAAAAACAAGACATGTAACAGAGTTGTGGATTGGAAGGTGTTTCTGGAGGGAAAACAGTGTTCTTAGTTTGCTGTAGAACGTTGAGACATGAACTTTTGACCTCTGCCTTCAGCAAGGTGCAGAATGAGGTGTAACCATGGAAACAGCCGGAGATGGCAGTTGGTGATGGGTTCACTCTTTGGTGCCTCTGCATCTGAGTCTGTTCTCTGGTGGCAGGCGGAGAACTGTTTGTTATTGTGGAGATGAAAGGGTGATAAGGAGAGAAATACGACATAGCGTTTGGCCTGTAGAAGCGTGGGAGCAGTGATTAACTCTGAGTAAAGCGGAACTGTGTCGGTGGTTAGTAACAGTAAAAAAAAAATGTTAACAGTGATATAACTGTCTTTACGGTGCGTGACCTACTAAGAAAGAGTTCACGGGCCGTAATTGGCTTGGAGGTTCTTGTATCAGTAAGTGAGCTCGAGAAAAGAAAACATTCAGGACTTCATTTATGAAGGCCTTGCGCCACCGGTGCGTTACTTTTTCCCATTTTAAAAAATGAGGCCCCGGCGGCGGAAGGTCTTTATAAAAAAGGTCTTCAGTGTCTACAGTTAAGGTTATGTGGAACCCATGAATAGTTTTTCAAAATGAAATCATTTCAGTTGAGATTATGGATTAAAAGAGAAACCGTGAATATTTGAAATGTTTATTTAGAAATGTACTGTTTTAAAGGCAAATCATTATGAAATATGAGTACAGAAATTGCAAAAAACACAGTAATTGGTATTGTCAGTAGTACATGGAATACAAACGCTATAGTTGAAGAAAAATGAATATAGTTGGAAAAAAAAATTGTACAGTCTTATAAGGAAGTATATTATATTTTAATAAATGGAAGAAGGTTTCTGGCCTTTCAGTTTAGGAATGATATATGAAAATGCAAGTGGTTATACATCATTACTTTATGAATCAGCTGTCTAACAACATGAAATCATAATGTCCACTGTTAGTAAAGCAAATAGGTCTGTTCTTCAAAAGAAAATATGGAAAATAACGTGAAGAATATAGAAAACCAAAAGGAAATGAGGACGTCAATGGCTTGTTTGAGAGTTATTGAAGCATTGTTTAGGCAAAATAGGTAGCTTCTGCTTGTAACAGGAAATCAGTTTTATCATTTGAAATTATGTCAGCTATCCAATGGAAAAGAGTAAAGCAGTACTGATGATCTGTTATAATCGGAGCCTCTTTTACCATCAGAGGGCAGCTCGGTGGGTTTTCGATGTAGCTCGCTGTTAGGAAAGAGTTAACCGTCCATTGTGTAGGCAAAGTATGCAGCAAGTGCCTTTAACATGAAATCATTGTTATCATCTGAAAACATGTCAGCCATCCAATTGAGAAGATGAAAGGAGCATTCATGATCATTCATTATTGGGGCGTCTTTTACCATCATAGGGCAGCTCGGTGGGTTTTCGATGTAGCTCTCTGTTAGGAAATCTTGCGCCGCTGCGAATATATTCCAATGACCCAGAACTCCTTGTATCGCTGCAAAGGCCATAAACCCTCCGTTGTAACAAAGCTGTTCATGATCAAGTAACGGATTCATGAGGTGATTGTAATTCGGTTCAGGAGGTACCAAATTGCAGAGATATAAATCCAGGGCCCACGTGAAATCACAGCTCAGGCAATGAAATACAGGCTGCACACAGGTGAAATACGAATATCGAAATGATAATCGATATGAAGTATTCAAAGTTGAGAGTGGTAAGGTGCCGTAGTACAGAAGCATTCTCTGTCGAAATAGTTCTAAGTGGCCCGGCTCGTTTGCGATGGCAGGAGGGACATCCATTTTGAATTTCCCAAGATGGTACAGGAAACGGCGCAGCACTGCCCGTTGTATAGCAACTCCACAGAATTAGGTCGCCGGCTATGCAGTGGAGAGGAGCAGAATGACTTGATACATTTTCTAGGAGTCTAGTCACTTATATATTGCTTAGTGGTTATTAAAAAAGTAGCTTTTTTTGAACTGGAGGATGCGTTAAAAAATAAGGGAGTGATTTGAGGGAGTTGTAAAGCAAGGTCAATTTTTTTTACATCAATGCTGTTTTCTGTGAATGTTAGCTTAGTGAAAGATATGTGTGTGAGCAGATGCAACGTTCAGTTTTAAATGTGACAATGGCGGTCTTGTTCATGTCTTCCGATTCAAGGTCGGTATTCGCTGCCAAATACAAAGATTAAGAAACGCATGCGTGGGGTACATAGTGTGCATTCTTAAAGGAAAGCAAATGAAGGGTTATTTTTACCGCGTTAGCATTGTCGTTTAAAAAGTTATAGTGATTTCTATTATATGTGAAGAAAGTGTCACTGATGAAGACTGAAAATAAATCCTTATAAATGATACGGACTGGTGTATTTTAGAAAAGGTGTGTAACATTACATGAATTGTGGAAAAAAAATAATGTAATTGAAAGTGTATGGTTTGAAAATGAAAAGTAGAGGTTTATAGTTCATGTTTTGAAAGCAGTTCTAGAGGGTCAGATGAAAGTGTATGGTTTGAAAATGAAAAGTAGAGGTTTATAGTTCACGTTTTGAAAGCAGTTCTAGAGGGTCAGATGCATGATAGATTTATAAAAAATAGAACATGTTTTTAAATAGTATTTTGGAAAAAATATGTGCCTTTATATACTATTTACATTATCTGCTTGTTGCGTATTCTTTGAGTTTTAGTAATCCTGTGTCTTATAAGTTTTCTAGGGGCGGTTTGAGGTTCATGGTGGGTTTGGGCAGGGAGGGTAGGTTGGGGGTTTGTAATAGGGGGTTCGGCTGGGGTGGAGTGCGGAGTTTAGTGAAAAGTGAGGGGGGCGGGGAGTTACGGTGTTTGGTAATGGAGCAGAGTCAGAGGACGCCACATTTGTGTTATGGGGTGCCACGGAAATATGTATTTATTCTCAGAGGTTTATTATATTAAGGATATATATCAGCATGGTGGCTCTTGTCGTTTTGTGGTTCTGTGTATGTTTATAATGCTGGCTCTGTAGTTTTTGTTTATGGACCTTATTACGACACACAGTGGAGCTACGTTGCACAGTTGGAGATCAGAGACTTAGGAAATAAAACTTTATAATTGTAAGGGCTGTAAGCGATAGAAATCGCCCGTTCTCGGTGTAAAAAATATCACCGCTATTGGTGGTATTTTCTACGGTGTTAGTACTCGAAGGAGAATAGTAACATATATGTGAAATAAAATTATGTAATAGGCTCACCATTTCACATTATCTTGGAAAACAAAAGTTGCTTTTACATAGCAATAAGTCTCTTATAATTAAGGGACGGAGTGTATATAGTGCTATTTAGTACTCTGCTATGTGATTCATGTCGAATATTTCATAAGAGGAGGCTTTAAAAGTTTTTCGATAAACTGGTTTTCTAGGGAAGTGGGTGGAGTGTTCCGTGTAAATTGCAGAATAGAAACTAGTAAGAACCAATTGGAAGTGTTGTTTTAAAGTCACATGACTGCACATGCGTGTCTCGACGCGATAGGTGGGTGCGCGCACCCGGTCGCGCACTATAAGAAAGCGGCGAGAAAATATCAGCTAATATGCTCTTGAAGCTTGTTTTGGTACAAAGAGTTAGTTCTGAAAAGAACTTTTTTTTTTTTTTTTTTTTTTTTTGGAAACAAGTGTTATGATGGTTTTGATTTCTTAAAGTTGCGACAACATTTTTCAGTATGTTATACTATCCAAATAAAGTGAAGAAATTTAACTTTTCTTGGAGCATTTTGTTTTTAATTAGAGTAAAGCTTTGCTCTCCGTATACAAGAAGTTCTCCACAGTTCGTGCATTTCATGTGCACGTTCGCCAGATATGGTCTCAAGTCCATCTCAGCACTCGATGGAGATACAGGTCGTCCACCGGAAGATGTGCTGATTACTTCTGATGGTAATAGCGTGGCCTCCGTATTTCTTGTCAAAGGTGGTCGCTCATTTTCATCAGATTCGGAAGATGAATGCGGAACGGTAGCCATTGTACCGAAGTCTTCGGGAAGATGTTCGACGTTGTTGTCTCTTGAGAGTAGAAAAGAAAGTGATGGAAGTGGGTGGAGTGCTGCGTGTAAATTCCAGAATAGAAACTACCAAGAACCAATTAGAAGTGTTGTTTAGAAGTCACATGACTTCACATGGGAGTGTCAGGTCCTGTACACGATAGAAGGGTGCGCACAACCGGTCTCGCACTAAAATAAAGCGGCGAAAAAATATCTCATAATATGCTCGTTTTGGTAGAAAGAGTTAGTTCTGAAAATAACTTTTTTTTTTTTTTTTTTTGGGAAAGAAGTGTTATGATGCTTTCGATTTCTTAAAGTTGCTACTACATTTTTCAGTATGTAATAGTTTGAAAATGAAGTGAATAAATGTATCTTTTCTTGGGGCATTTGTGACTGTCAATTTTGAGTTTAATAAGAACGAGGCTCTGCTCTCCATACAAAAGAATTTCATTGGTTTTATGTCAGTAAAATTTCCAGCTAACTATAACTGGTGTCAAACCTATAGTTTTTTCAGTGAATTTCATAGGTTTTTCAAATGCTACTTCCTAACTATAACGTGTGTAAAACCTATGGTTCTTTCAGTGAATATATATATGATCAAGGGTAGTGTCTACCCGAAACGCGTCATGCCAAACGAAACAAAGAGGTGATAATAACCTTACCTGTGTACTGGATAGCTGCCTGGTGGTCCGTGATTTCTGCATGCCGCGCTGGAGAAGCAGAAAGTTGTTGGGATATATATATATTCACTGAAAAAACCATAGGTTTCACACCAGTTATAGTTAGCTGGAAATTTTACTGACATAAAACCATTGAAATTCCCATGTTATAGTTAGTTGGACTCACTATAACTTGCGCGCCTGCAATGCACTGCTGATGACGTCACATATTACATCACTCATGACATGGTGAGTGACATCACTCATGACATCACTGATGACACCATCCAGTGAATGTGTGTCTTTCTGAAAAATAAATATGTTTTTTATATGTATATGTAAAGGTCGATGGAAAAATAAATGTTGAAATAAGTGTCTTAATGTATGTTTTTTTATATGTGTGTGTTAGTGAGTGAATGACTGTCTCACTAGTGTCTTTATCAGTAACTACATATGTTTTAATCTAGTATATGTGAGTATTGATGTATATAAGTGAGTATTTGTGAGAGATTGAAAGAGTTCCTGTTTAAATAGGTATGTGTTTCTATAAGTGATTGTTTAAGAGAGTAAGTATGTGTATGTTTCTTTAGAAGTAAGGTGGTAGTGTGTGTATAGTTGTATATGAAAATAAATGGATGTTCAATAGTTTATTTGCATGTGTGAGTATGTGTGTGAGTAACTTTTGGAGACTGTCGGTGTGTAAAAGGATGTATTGGTGTTTCACTACATATGATGAGTGAGTATATGTATGAGTGACTATATAGAACTGTTGGTGAATGAGTGGATGTGTATATAGATGGTGGTATTACTGAATTGGTTGTTGTAACTGGTATGGGTATCTCTATTTGTTTTGAAAATTTTTGTTTCTATTTCTGAATATGTGTTTCAAGGGTTACATTACACTGAAAGGAGGTCTGTCACTCTGTCACAAGGATGGTGTCATCTTTATGTCATGAGTGATGTCACTGACCATGACATGAGTGATATAATATGTGACGTCATCAGCAGTGCATTGCAGGCGCGCAAGTTATAGTGAGTCCAACTAACTATAACGTGGGAATTTCAATGGTTTTATGTCAGTAAAATTTCGAGCTAACTATAACTGGTGTGAAACCTATGGTTTTTTCAGTGAATTTAATTGTTTTTTTAAATGCTACCTCCTAACTATAACTGGTGTGAAACCTATGGTTTTTTCAGTGAATTTCATAGGTTTTTAAAATGCTAATTCCAAACCTATGAAATGTAATATGTTTTATAATGAATCCTATATTGTATATTTATATAATACTATTTTATTATTTTTGTTTATTTTTTTTGCCCTGGTGCACTCCCGGGGCACGTACCGGGGAGCGCCCCGGTCAGCTCAATTTTGCCACGCTCCCCGGGGCACGTACCGGTGAGCGTCCCGTTAGCGCTATTGGCGCGAACGAAAACATCATCATGACGTATCGCGTCCCCGCGTCCGTGTGATACGTAGCTTAAGCGTGTCGGGTCATGTGACCTGAAAATAACACTTTTCATTGGTTCATAACAGTTTTGGTTTCATAATGATGAAACCCCTGGTCTTGTGACCTGAAAATAACACTTTTTATTGGTTCAGAACTGTTTTTTTTCCAAATGATGATAGCCCCCACCTTTTTTCCTCATTCTCACTTTGTACTTTGAGTGAGGAAGACCTGTTTCCAGAGCTATTACTACCTATTTCTACTCAGAAATGGCTACAGTAGCAGCAGCAGCTGGATCATCTGCCCCACCAAAAATATAAATGGAAGGTTCCCCTGGTTCTATTCACAGGGAGGGGAGCAGGTACAGTGAAAAAATAATGAAACCCTGTGGTTGGTTCTTGGTCATTCAGTAAGTCAAATATATTGACTATGTGTTAGAACAGTGTGGTGTGTGGAGGAGGGGGGGACAAAATGCTAATTAGAATGCATTATGCAAAGTACATCTAACATTAGTACCAATGGGTGTCACAATTAAGTACAAGAAACAAAATGAACTAAGATTTATAAAAATATAACACAATTTATTTAGGTACCTCCTTATAAGGGTTACACTCTAAATTAAAAACATAGGTTTAAAAACAATACATTTCATTATAAAAAAACGATTTCAATAACCATAAAGCAGTCAAAAAACAAAGGTCGACGCGGCGTTTCGGTGGTTGTAAAATAGTTGCACCTTCTTCAGGGTGTTTTGACTAGATTAACTTAAAGTCTAAAAGTAGAACAACATTATTTTAGATGCCTGTTTCTGTACATTGACTCATAAGTGACAATTTAAAGAATAGGAACACACCCATTCATTTGAACTATCTCCACCCAACAATACACAGAAAAACCATCTGCACCTCCGTCTCACAACTTTAGAATCTTTTAGCACATCTATATTTGTGCAAACACTATGTGACTTGTTCATCAATCAAGTACCTTAGGATTGAAGACTTTGTTGAAAACAAGACTTTTCTTTAATGTTGTCTTGGTCTGTCGAGGATCTTTAAGGCGAAACTAGGACTTTGCAAGGGTAAAAGAACATCATGCTTGTATTTAGTTCAATTATTCATAAATCACAATTTCTGTTATATTCTTTTATCATTTTTGCCTTTACCTTTTTAAGGTTTATATCTTTCATATATCGGCACGGAGGAGCCACCGTTATTAATTACGTGGTTTTGTCCAAATTGACGTTACGGATTCCTTCTTCACATTGGAATCACTAATGGGGGTAAACCAGAACATTATGTTGTTTTTAAGTAATATATACCCTCTTTTCATTAAATCCTTATTTCTGTTTTGGCTTTCATACTCACCGGGAAAGAAAGACTTTTCGTCTATTCTGTTGGTGGCGCTGTGGGTATTTCGCAGGATGATTTTAGGGAGACGATCTCTCTCTTGATAGCCTGTCAGTTTAATAAATTTTGTAAGGCATTAGTTACTATGCAGGTAGCATTGTACTAGAACGATGTGTAACTTTATAGTTTGCAAAAAACGGTCTGCCAATTACCTAGTTGCCACAGTGATACTAACATTTGTTTATGCCCTTCAAGCTTGATAACTATAGCTGACGAAGCTGCCCTATTTAACCTTTCATCGTCGGTTCTTGATGGCGGGCATAACTGTGAGAATTTACTCTTTTGACGCCTTAGTAAAGTTACAGGTTTAGGTCACTTCATAAAAGCAAAGTTTAAGTAACGGCTTACGCTAACACGGTTGATGGGGTTCTAGATATGGCACACTATAATCAAATAAGGGACGCACGGAGCGTTCCTGATAGTCTACGTGTTACCGGTATTCATGTACCTCGTTTGTGTAAAGCGGCCTCCCTGCTCCTCAGTGTCCGGGTCTTCATAGAGTAGTATTGGCGTACCCTCTTATTCGAGTTATATACTGGCTCTGATGATGTTCACCCGGAAGTAAATTCGAAAGCGAGCCTATCTCTACTTTGTTTACCCCGTAATTGGTTCACATTTTTACAGTTATATTTCTAGAGAATTACATAGGGTTGTTGCCTAAAATGTATCCTTTGTGGATCATTCTTCAGGATTCTATTTAGTGTATTCGATTTAACGACCCGGAAGTACTCCTTTCTTAGTGAGACTGTATTATTTCTAATTTTGCCTTATATTATATTATGTACGTGGTATTATTTATTACAGATTCTAGTCCAATATTCACTATGGATGTACGTCAAAAAGGGGCGTTATGTTGATATGACGATCAAAGTGTCTTAGCCGTCTTTCAAACTCGGTCGCCATTTTGGATTGGGCTACGGTGTCTGGGCTTACTCTCATAGAACGGACGGCCTTAGTAATTCGTTATTCAGGCTCAGAACGCTAAAAGTTAAAACTAATTTCTTTTTGCGACTGCGACACATTGCAATGCTATCTGAAGTAGTTCTAGTTTGGAAGCAACATATGTTTAGACGTTTGTATCTTTGTTCCTGCACTAGTCAAAACGGCATTAGTCTCACCAGTTTACACACAACAACATTATTAAAGTTACAAATATGAAGAAGAAAAATGTTATGAAACAAACAATTCTTTCCGGAAACAATTTTTCGTTTGGGTGCCAATCATTATGCATCATATTTGATCATATCATTGACAAGGTAGAATCAATATCCAAATCTCATACCTCTAAACAAAAGGTACCTATGGCATGGTACTATTCACACCTTTTTGGGGCTGAACAGAAATTGTTACATTTTCCATATATAACATAATGTATATCATGAAATACTTTATCAATACAGTATATGCACAGTGTATTATCAATACATATATACTTTTGAATTGTATCTAGCTTAGAGTAGTCTTTCCCAATCTTCTTTATTATACAAACCAGTTCTGAATGTATTAAAGAGGGACATAAAAAATTGTTCTCTTTTTTTCCTCTTTGTTTGGATATTACCACCTCTCACACTCTGCTGTATTACTTCTATCCCACACCATTTTAAATCTTCTAATTTATGATTGTGGGTTAGCCAGTGCTCAACTAGTGGTGCGTTTTTTTTCCTAGTCCTGATTGCTGATTTATGCTCTGTGATCCGAGTTTTTATTTCTCGCGATGTTTCACCTATATAGGCTTTCTGGCATGGACATAAAATTAGATAGATTAGGTTTTTTGTTTTACAGTTGATGAAACTCCTTATGGTGTGTGTTACACCATTATGGGTTACTTTGTTGATTTTCATTTGATTGTCACAATTAGTGCACATATTACAACAGAAATTTCCTGTTGGTAGAGGCTTTTTGTCTATAGTAGTTTGATTTTCTCTTTTGTCTTCTTTATGTGTGTGTACTAGACAATTTCTCACAGTTTTGTTCCTTCTAAAGCTGAACATGGGTTTCTGGATTTTTGTACCATCTCTTTCATTAGGTAATGACCAGTTCCTGTTGATTATGTTCTTCACTCTATTACTCACTGCACTATAATTTGTGACAAATATCAGTCTATCATTTGTTTTACCTAGTTTATCATTGTTTTTGGAAAAAAGAGAGTCTTTGTTATAGTATTTAGCCCTCTTGTATGCTTTTTGGATCAGGTGATTTGGGTACCCTCTCTCCTTCAGTTTTTTCGATAGTTCATCCGCATGTTTATTAAAGTCATTCATGTTGGTACAATTACGTCTAATTCGTAAGTATTGCCCGAAGGGGATGTTATCTTTCTGGCTTTTGGGGTGATTACTCTTGTAATGCAAGAGTGTATTACGGTCCGTGGGTTTGGTATATAACACTACTTCTAATTTTCCATTATTGTTTTTGATGCTGATATCTAAAAACTCAATTGTCTCTTTACTATACTTGCTGGTGAAACGTAGGTTACAGACACCCGAGAGCCCATCAGCTTTCCGTGCGCAAGTCACGTGGCGCGCCCGGTGCGCTCCCTGGGGTGCGTACCGGGGCGCTGCCATAGATATATATATTTTTTTAACCTAAATTACTCAAAAACCACTGGATCACATATCTTGAGACATAGCAAAGGCACATCGGGCTACCAATCCCTACAATTTTGCCAAGTTTGGTGGAAATCCATTCAGACGTTCGGGCTAAAAGTGAGGTCGACCGCCCTATGGAAATTAACATGGGAAAAACACGTTTTGGGACCCCCCTTTTATCTCGGCCCCCACTTGACGATTCCCCCCCAAACTTTCAAGGAAGGAACGGAGCTCCGCGAGGCAAATTTGAGGAAATTTTCAGGCAGATTCGTCAACGGCGCCAACGTTATTCCAAATAGAATTTTGAGATTTTGCATTGAAAAAAACTACCGCCAATAGGTAATATATATATATATTTTTTAATTTTTTTTTAAGAATTATAAGCCATGTCAATCTTAGCATATACCCTGACCTTACATACTGCCTGATTTATCCACACTGTTATTATCTCAACTGGTATGTAAATAATATGATGAAATGTTTGTTATAATATATGTTTTTAATGAGCACTGAGCATTTTATATTTAATTGAGTCATTTTTTATAAACCATCTGTTAAAAAGAAACTATACGTTATAAGATGGCCGCCACATTACAATTTTAAAGGACTTCATCTATGTCGATGATGTGGGAAGTGGCCAATTGGTTTAAAACTGCGCATTTTTTCACAAACAAACTGACACTGACGAAGCTAGAGTAGCGAAACGGGTCTGTCGGGGGTCAAGGGGGGTTTGCAAATAAAATTTCTTAACCTTATTTCAGCGTGCTCGCCACTTAGATAAGCGTAAAGTGTTGTGGAGATATAAATATATATATATATATATATATAAATATATATATATATATATATATACATATATATATATATTCAATGAAAAAACCATTGGTTGTAGGCCATATATAGTTAGGGATTTGCATTTAGAAAACCTTATTTTACTCGCATAAAACCATTGAAATTCCATATATAGTTATAAGCGCTAACTATATATCGCGCACCCGCAATCCACTGCTGATGATGTCACATATTACATCATTCATGACATGGTTAGTGACATCACTGATGACATCACTGATGACATCTCAAATGACATCACTGACGCGTTAGCGCACCCGGAAGTGCTCCGGTGCGCAAGGCGCAGCTTCCCGGAAACGATCCAGAGCGCGCCGCGCAGCGCGTAACGTAAGCATAACAGGTCATGTGACTTGTTAATAAAACTTTTCATTGGTTCATTTTACTTTTCTTTTCCTAATTATGTAAGACTAGGTCATGTGACCTAAAAATAACACTTTTCATTGGATTAAAACATTTTATGGAAGCCCCACCTTGTTTCTGGATGTTTCAGACTGAAGCTGGCGTCACCATGGGAGCACCACCATCTCGTAGCTCCGTCGTGGCCATTCCGCAAGCAATCATGGCAGCCGCTCCCCACCGGAAGCCTGCGGGAGTCGAGGGCCCCCAAGACTTTTGTACAATCTTCAAGGCTGAGGGGACGCTTTCGAGAATGGAACCCAAGCCCTGGCAGACAAGCGTCCGAGTTCCAAGGTGTCCCAGGGCCATTTTACTGGACCAGGCCCAAATCCGAAGAGCCGGCCGCCATTTTAAGAGTCCTGTGGCAGCCGCCTATCGCTGCACCGCAAGAGTGGGAGCAACTCAACTACATGGTGAGCAAAACGCTGTAGCCGTAAGAGCGGGCGCTAAACAGCTGAATGGCGGAAAAGGCACAGTGTAGCAAAAGCGGGCGGAATGGCGACTGAAACGATAAAGGGGCGCCCCACTACAGCAGACAAGCCTCCGCCATGTGCTTCAAAACTGCATATGTATCTTGTGATATCAAGGTTGGGCAACCAGTACAGAACAAGCAGTTACGAGTCCCATTTACACCGGCGCCATTTTGGGCGCGGCCGGGCAGGTCCAGGATCTACTGAAACATAAAAAATGAGGCTGACGTCTCTGAAGCAGTTGACGAACAGCAGGACATAGCAAATAAACATGAACTCTCTAAAGCTGTTAACTCACTGCAGGACAAAACAAGTGAACCTGAAACCTCTGGAATAATTGTCGCTCAAAAGAACAACACACAAAACTCTGTAGAGCCTGAAGAAAAAAAAACAGAAGGGCACTGTAGTTTCAGACACACTTAACACTAATGACTAAACAAAGATATCGTCTGTTTATAAAGCAGTTATCATCTTGACAGAATTGACAAAGAAGTGTACAGACACCAATGCATCAGCATTCTCGGAGATAACATCTTAAGGAACAAAGAAAGACCTGTTCACTCTTGACACCCCAGGTGCTGTGTATATTGCACTATAGTGCTGCATCGAGAAAACGGGCAACCCTATTGATGTGGATTTTTCATTATTGATTATTGTAAAGAAATTGCGACTCCCCCCTTTAGCAGATTAGCTAAATGTTTGCGTAATTTAGGCATAAAAGTTATATTATTGTTGATGTTGTTGTTATCGTTATAGTTCTGGTTAATTTCAAAAAATGGTTAAATATATTTACAGTTTTTGTTGCGTTCGTTATATTTAAATGTTAATAAAGTTTTAAAATGTAACTGTCTTGGAGTACTATATTTTTTTTAAAAATCGGGTGAATGGGGCCTTGAATCGGGTTATTGTCATGTGTGGGCTTTGCAAGTGTACTGCTACAAGATCGGACATTTCAAACTCAAATGCACGTTCTTTTTCTTACCTTTCCGAAGCATGGAGCGCAATAGCAGGCAGAGAAAGGGTGATGCACGTGTTGAACACTGCCTGGCCTGCAAATTGCTGGCAGTGCCCCCCCGCCCGCTCCTGAAAGAGGGCACACACACACCGCCGCCCCGAGTACTTCACAAATCTTTAAAAGACCATGCGCTTGTTCAATGGGAAGTGGATAATATGGCTAAGAGCATTTGCTGGATAATGCATGAATATCGCTGACTTTTCAACGATATTCATGCATTGCGGCCGTTTTTTATCGCATTTGCGATAAACCTTGCTAATAGCAAGGTTTATGTGCGATAAAATTTGCCGATGTGCGGCGATAATTTTTGTCTCTAAACAAGTTAGAGACAAAAATTACCGCTAGTTGTTGGTAATATGCCCCCGGGTTTTTCCTTGCAGGAATCGGGAAGCGAAAGACTAGCACTGAAATCAGTAGTCTCACGCCTGAATCGGGAGGGTTGGCATGTCTGGATACTCTACAGCTGGGGCCATAAACTACATCCGCAGGGCTAGGTGATAGCCTAGGTCCGGCCTGGACAATCGGACACAGAGGAAGAGGAGTGTCAGAGGGTGCGGTAGTGAATAGGGTGAAAGGGAGGTGTCGAGCGGGCACAGGGTGTGATTCTCAGAGAAGAGCAGCGCAGATGGGGGAAGTATATGGCCCATGCATGAGAGAGAGAGCGGGGGTGACCATTGCGTGGGGGAGATGCGTGCGAGGGTGGGGAGCCATGCTGAGAATCGGCGGCGTGCAGAGAGTGGCCCTGGTCAAGGCATCTAAAATGGCTGCCGTGCACGACAAAATTGTGGCATTGGACAAAACGCAAGATGGCGCAGACAATGTTTATCAATAAGGATTCATTTATAACAAAATATTTACTCGCAGTGACAAAATGGTGGTCAACACTTCCTGATTTCCATCGAATCGAACGTTAACAAACGTCACGCAGCAAAAAAAAAAAAAAAAAAAAAAAAAAGCTCACGCACAGAGCAGTTTTTAGCCATGTTATCCAATGGAAGGTGGATAACACGGCTAAGAGCATTTGCTGGATAATGCATGAATATCGCTGACTTTTCAACGATATTCATGCATTGTGGCCGATGTGCGGCGATAATTTTTGTCTCTAAACAATTAAAACGAAGCACAAAATGGCGAATTCCCGTTTCGCTACCAGTTTGCGGCCCAGTTCGCGGCCCGGGAAACGCTTCTACCGTGAAAAATAATTTTTTTTTTATTTTCCCCACGGGACCCTTTAATAACCCCAACAACACTCCTAGGGGGTCAAGAGGGGTATACCTTGCACCCTTTCAATAAATTCCCCCTTCGTTTTTCACCTCTTCTCTCTCGATCCTACCGAGAGATAAGATGGCGGCCGCTCCGGACTGTTTAGAATGTTGACAGACACCGTAGAGCCAATCAGCTTTCTGCGCGCAAAGTTCCGAAACGCGAAAAGTAAGCGGACCGGATCGCTGCCCGGAGCGCTGTTACAGATATATATCTTGATTTAAACGTTAATTTCTCAAAATCCACTGAAGCACATATATTGAGACCTAGCAAAGGCACATCGGGCTAAGAGTCCCTACAATTTTGCCAAGTTTCCTGCAAATCCATTCAGCCGTTCGAGCTAAAAGTGAGTCCAACCGCCCTATGGAAAACTCAATGTAAAAAGCGCGTTTTGGGACCCCCCTTTTTTCTCAGCCCCCCCTTGACGAAACCCCACCAAATTTTCAGGGGCTGCTCAGAAACAAAATGTGCCATTTTCCAGAAAATTTCAGCCGATTCCGTCCACAAACGCCAAAGTTATTAGACATAGAATTTTCAAAAATCCCATAGGGAAAAAATCCTAACTATATATACCTACTGGCGATAGCCAGTAGGTAATATATGCATATATATATATATATAGATTCCAACCGGAGGTTGCGGCGCTTCCACAACAAACCCAGTGCGCAGACACAGATGGATAAATCCACAGCCAGACTTTTTAAAGGTATTTTCTTCGTCCTTTATTTCATCAAAGTGCAGAGGTGCAACACACTGCCAAACAGACGCGTTTCGGGCGTGAACGCCCTTGCTCACTGTCAGCGGGTAAGCGGTATATACAAGGTTTATATACATTGGTTGATTGTTTAAAACGCGCCAAAATGCCTCAATCAGTTACATTGAACTAAAGGAAGGACTAAAGCTGCAACCTTTTATGCGTTGAATACGGTCAATGGTTCAGCCATGTTGCAACGGGACCAAATTCAAAAGTAGTTGTGCACATAAATTCAAAAATATATACAACGGAGAATCAGCCCATATTTACAACGACTGTGGTATAGCTTTTTACAACTTATGCAAGGAGTACATTAATGTAAACATTTTACACGTGCAAATACGCAAGAATAGTTCATTGTGCAAATACGCCACATAATAACTGTACAAATACAGTAGTATACACACTTAAATAATAAATGTATGTACATAATAAAGTGCAAATGCTTGGCTGCCTGATCTGTTGTAAACAAACCACGTGCAAATACGCAAAATAATTAAAACGTGCAAATACGTAATGATTAATTTATGCATTTCATATATATACAACAAAGAGATAGAACTCGAGTCCTTGCATGTGCATATCTCCTACCACAGCACTGTTCACAATTCATGGGCAATCCTTTTGGTGATACATTTGAAAGACCAACAATTTGTCAAATGGACACACTAGAATTGGTTGCCCCTAATATGTTGACTAATCTAAATATTGGCGCATATAATAATATCACTAATACAACCAATGCATTACTCTACCGCTCAAAAAAGATACAATAAAGCATAATTAAATGGTGAGGGAGTGCTGAGATGTCTTACATAAATCACAGAGCGGACATCAAGATGTGAAGGGAATAAAAAATTCCAAACAAAACTGTTTCAGTGAATTTAAAATATGCAAATGCATATAAATGCTCATTTGTCCACAAGTCAAGTAAAGCGACAGTTTATGTGGTGGTTATACAGAACGCCTGAGGGGACCACGGAATGTGAGCAAAAAGAATGACATACAGATAGAATATTACAGAAAAGTACTCAGATCTTCCCCCATGTTCAAACCTCCCGGGGTCTTGGTATTGAGGCGAACTATGTAAAGGGACTCCAACTGCCTTAGACGTTTTTCATAATCACCCCCTTTCTTGCTGGTCTTAACTGCATCAATTACAAAATAACTCAGATGGGAAAGGTTACGACTATGAAATTGATCAAAATGGCGGGCTACTGGATAGCTTTTATCACAGTTTACTATTGCTCTCAGGTGCTGAAGGATACGTTGGTGCACGGGTAACTTAGTGCTCCCGACGTACCTCAAATTACACGTACAAGTGAGAACATAAATGGCTAGCTCTGTTTTGCAATTGAAATAGGCTCTTAAATTGATAGGTTTGTCATCAAAAGGCGTCATATACGATTTGGTATTTACTCCAAATTTGCACGCCCTACAGGATATGCAACGGAAGAAACCCTTCCGTGATGACAGCCAATCTGCCTTGCTAGCAGTCTCGGGGGAACTAGAGACCAAAGCATTCCTCATACTGTAAGCCCGCCTAAAGGTGATTTCAGGCTTGTTGGGCATGATCTGTTTCAAAACTGGGTCTGTAAGGATGACTGACCACTGTTTCCTCACCATTCTGGAAATTTGATTGGCCTGTCGACTGAAACCTGTAATCAATCTTATTGAATTGCTGTCGCCAACTGAATTGTCACTAGCAGAAGTGGGCTTGCTGGGGGCCTGCAAAAGTTTAGATCTATCCACTTTATTTGCTTTATCCATTGCCGATCTAAGGGCGCATGGTTTATAACCCCTCGCTTCCATCCTTCTCATCGCTTCCATTTGGTGGATGTTCCTTAGCTCTAATGAACTACAAGTTCTATGAATTCTGAGGAACTCCCCATAGGGGATGGATCTAATAGTGTGTCCTGGATGGAAACTCTGCGCGTGCAGGATGGTATTGCCAGCTGTACTTTTCCTAAATAGGCCTGTTGTTATGCCCCCATTAACTATGCTGACTTCAACATCCAAAAAGCTGATGTTGGTCTCACTTATGTCTGCACTAAAGATGAGGTTGGCATCATTAATGTTAATAGCATTCACAAAATTGCTAGCCTCTTCTTTACTCCCTCGCCAAATGATGAAAATATCATCGATGTAACGCATGTATTTAATGATATTTTCTTGCCAAACGGTTGAAAATTGTGTCCTGAGGACATGCTCCTCCCACCAACCCACGTGGAGCCCCGCGTAGGTCGGGGAGAAACATGCCCCCATGGCAACCCCCCTTAGTTGTCTGTACAATTTGTCGTCAAACAAAAATACATTGTTATTAAGGCACAACTCAACCATGGTTAGTAACATTACGTTGTGCTTGTGGAGTTCCACTGGTCTTTTGGCGAGGAAATGATTCAAAGCCTTCAAGCCGTCGTGGTGCGATATGCTGGTATATAGGCTAGCAATGTCCATGGTGATCAATAAACAGTCAGTGGACCATTCACATTGTTCCAAATTCCTCAAAAAATCTGTACTGTCTCTGATATACGCTGGTAAGGTAGTTACAAAGCCTTGCAAATAATGATCGATGTATTTGGATGTATTCTCAAACAGACTGTTAATAGCCGATACTATTGGTCTTCCAGGTACCGGTCTCACCCTCTTGTGAACCTTTGGAATGAAATATAAATTGGGTATAACAGGATGATCATTATAAAGATATTTCATTTCTTCCTTAGTTAGGAGACCATCCCGTTTCCATCCATTCAATTGCTTCCAATATGATATTTGAATGTTCTTGACCGTTTTAAAGTCACAAGGTTCATAACAGGCTGTGTCATTAATGTGGCGAAATGCCTCTTCCATGTATTCCGCCCTGCTCCAAAGAACCACATTCCCACCTTTGTCTGACTGATTGATTATGATGGTATTGTCAGATTGCAGTTTTTTCATCAAGTCATTGTATGGTTTGGTCTTGGCATTGGAGACACTTTTTTGTTTACAGACTTGGGTATGTAATTTCTTCAATTCGTCCGTTAGTAAATCTGCATAGGTGTCTATGGCATCCTTGGGCATGGAAGGAATAAATGTGGAAGCAGGTTTAAAGCCACTGGGTTCACTTTGGCCAATGTCAAGATCTTCTTCATTGGCCATATCCTGAGTGCAGGGGGTGGATGTCAATTCATTGCGCAACCCTTGCATCGATTTTAAGAGAGGAATGTCCCTGGCCTGCAACCCACTTCTGTCTGGATTGGATACAGATGGGCCGGTTTTTTTATTCTGAATTGAGTCCCTCTTGATAGCATAGTATTTTCGCAATTTAAGTTTTCTAATGAACTTGAAGACATCCACTCGCGTATTTCCATAGTCAAAATTGCTCTCAGGACAAAAGGACAGACCTAAAGCCAACAGTTGCTTTTCTGCTTGATCAAGTTGTACATCGGTCAAATTGATAATGGATTTCTCGATCGCTGCTACTTGTTCGCAGCGTTCTTCTTCTTTTGCGGCCTCCCTTTGTTTTTTTGCGCATTTCCGACGTTCCCTGCGTCTTTGGTTTCTGCGATGTTTGGTTTCGCGTTTCTTGAGCGCAGAGTACCTTTCCTTTGAGTTCTCACGAACTCCATCTCTTCTTCCAGGGTGAGTTGCCCCAAATCCCCTTCTTCTGAACCTTGGGCTCCTCCATCCGACTCTTCACTGCTTGGTACAAGGCTCTCTGCTGAGCTTGAGGCAATGAGGCAGCCTGCTCCTGCTTCATTGGATTGGGCTTGAGGGGGGGCTGGCACAGTTTTAAGCTGTTTATTCCCCGTAGCTCTCTGTTTGCGCAGGTGGTCGTATTTTTTTGCAAACGTATAAATTTGCCCCAATTTGTAGTCCTGCTCATCTCTTGCAAATTTGTACACTTTTCTCTGTTTGATTGTGTTTTCGTGCTTGCTCAAACGCTCCTTTATTTCCTTTCGCGTTTGCTCGATAAGGGCACTGTCATTGGAAAACATATCTTTGGCCAACTCCTCATTGATCCTCGTTATTTCCAACAAGTCGCTATCCCTATCGATTCTCGCATATTTTACCAACAAGCACAAAAGTCTCATAGATGCTTCCAGGTTGCTCTCTGCCCAATCTTTGAGCAGTAATGGGTTTGGATTTTCGAAGCTGGGGACCAGCATAATTCTAAGGCCCCTAGGCACCCGGTTCACTTCTCGGTACTTCTCCAATGAGCGAATCTCCCACCATTTTGTGAGTTCGCTTCTCATGCGTTTTTCTAGCTCACGCAAAAGTTTCCTCACATCGCTGTCTTTGGCCCCCATGGCGTTTTTGTTCACATTGCCGCTCTGTTTGACTGCGGGCAAATTAGAAAACAGTTGCTCGAAAGCCTCCTCCCGATCCCGCTCCTCTGACATGGTTGTTCCTCAATGGATATGCACATACGATATATAGAAAATGAAAGAGACTGCTCTTGCCAAGTGCGTCTCCTTACCGCTGGCTGCTCGGATACTTCCTCGACCTGCTTCGGTTTCTCACTTCCGTAGACGTCCCACGCGCCCGGACTTCCGTGCCAGACGGTTCCGACTTCCGACGGTTCCTTCGGCACACCAAAAACCCGGACACTGGAATACGATTCCGTGAGAGTTACCTCGATGCAGGGGGCTGGTATATTTGCTTCCCAGCAACAATCTCCTCGACGGTCCGTCTTTCCCAGCCTACTTGCTTCAGAAGGAAGGGTCTGCGCAAACAGGAGCCGACCACGTCCTGTGACATATAGATTCCAACCGGAGGTTGCGGCGCTTCCACAACAAACCCAGTGCGCAGACACAGATGGATAAATCCACAGCCAGACTTTTTAAAGGTATTTTCTTCGTCCTTTATTTCATCAAAGTGCAGAGGTGCAACACACTGCCAAACAGACGCGTTTCGGGCGTGAACGCCCTTGCTCACTGTCAGCGGGTAAGCGGTATATACAAGGTTTATATACATTGGTTGATTGTTTAAAACGCGCCAAAATGCCTCAATCAGTTACATTGAACTAAAGGAAGGACTAAAGCTGCAACCTTTTATGCGTTGAATACGGTCAATGGTTCAGCCATGTTGCAACGGGACCAAATTCAAAAGTAGTTGTGCACATAAATTCAAAAATATATACAACGGAGAATCAGCCCATATTTACAACGACTGTGGTATAGCTTTTTACAACTTATGCAAGGAGTACATTAATGTAAACATTTTACACGTGCAAATACGCAAGAATAGTTCATTGTGCAAATACGCCACATAATAACTGTACAAATACAGTAGTATACACACTTAAATAATAAATGTATGTACATAATAAAGTGCAAATGCTTGGCTGCCTGATCTGTTGTAAACAAACCACGTGCAAATACGCAAAATAATTAAAACGTGCAAATACGTAATGATTAATTTATGCATTTCATATATATACAACAAAGAGATAGAACTCGAGTCCTTGCATGTGCATATCTCCTACCACAGCACTGTTCACAATTCATGGGCAATCCTTTTGGTGATACATTTGAAAGACCAACAATTTGTCAAATGGACACACTAGAATTGGTTGCCCCTAATATGTTGACTAATCTAAATATTGGCGCATATAATAATATCACTAATACAACCAATGCATTACTCTACCGCTCAAAAAAGATACAATAAAGCATAATTAAATGGTGAGGGAGTGCTGAGATGTCTTACATAAATCACAGAGCGGACATCAAGATGTGAAGGGAATAAAAAATTCCAAACAAAACTGTTTCAGTGAATTTAAAATATGCATATATATATATATGTATATATAGTTAGGACCTAGTTTCCATAGGAAATCCGCAACATTCTATTGGGAATAACTTTGGCGCTGGTTGATGAATCTTCATAAATTTCTAAAGGAAGATGGCTCGCTCCGCTCCTCTCCTTCCCTGAAAGTTTTGGGGGGATTGGTCATGTGGAGGCAGAGAAACAAGAGGGGTCCCAAAACGTGTTTTCCCTATGTTAATTTCCATAGGACCTTTAGACAGGGCTACAGCTTGAACCGCTGAACGGAATTACACCAAACTTGTAAGTCTGGTACGCAGATCATGCTTTTGGTATATAGTGTAAATCCCTCCAGTGGTTCCTGAAAAAATTAAAAGAGAAAAAAATTATACATCTCTAAGCGCACCGTGCGCGCACCCAGCTATTTTTTCGAAGAAAAAAATTGGGTGGGGGACTTGGGGGGCTTCTCTCTTTTATTTTAATGTCTTTATCTTAATCTCAAGGTTGCCCACCCCTCGTTTTACTCCCAAGATCACCGCTGCGGCCGGAGCTGCCTCAAGATGGCCGCCGCCTGGTTGTGGGCGGGGCTGGGAGGACGTGGTTTCCCCTTCCCCCTGCCTGGGGAAGCCTTCGATGTGTCCGCCCGGTCTCCCGTGCCGAGGGGGAGACCGGGTGATGCTGCCGGCTGGTGTGGGGCTCCCGTGTCCTGAGGGAGCCCCGGTAAAAGAGCGCCAACGGGTCATGGCCACGCAGGTGGCGCTACGGTGGCAGCAGGCCACCGAGAGCCTAGACAGCCTGTGATGTCATTTGAGATGTCATCAGTGATGTCATCAGTGATGTCACTGACCATGTCATGAATGATGTAATATGTGACATAATCAGCAGTGGATTGCGGGTGCGCCATACATAGTTAGTCCAACTAACTATATAGGAGCAATTTCAATGGTTTTTTATATGTTAATTCCTAACTATATAAGACCTGAAACCTATGTTTTTTTTAGTGAATATATATATATATATATATATATATATATTATATATATATATATATATATATATATATATATATATATATATATATATATATATATATATATATACATACATACATATATGTATATATATGTATATATATATATATATATATATATATATATATATATATATATATATATATATATATATATATATATATATATATATATATATATATATATATCCGACAAAGCTCCAAATACCACTTCCTGGTCAACCATCGTCGAACCGGCGAGGCAACAAAGGAGACGGACCACAGAATGCGCTGCACAGGTTCTTTTATTTTGCAGAGAAGCCGGTAAGCCAGAGGGCACTACGCGTTTCGGGCTGGAAAAGCCCTTGTTCACATGTTCATATATATATATATTCACTGAAAAAAACATTGGTTATAGACCATATATAGTTAGGGATTAGCATTTTCAAAACCTTAATTTACTCGCACAAAACCATAGAAATTCTCAAATGACATCACTGATGACATCTCAAATTACATCACTGATGATATCACTGATGACAACATCCAGTGACTGTATGTTTCTGTAAAGTTAAAATATGTCTTACATATTGAAGAATGAGTGGATGTATAAGTGTCTGGATGAAGGATTTAGTAGGTGCATGACTGACTGTATGAGAGAATGATTAACACCTTGGCTGCTATGGCTTTTCCCCTCCTGTGCTGGGAATCTGTGAACTCTATGTTACATGACGAGCTGGGCTCGTCATCAGCGTGCGAGGAGGCTACACCATGACGAGCCCAGCTCGTCATGAGCCTGGAAGGGGTTAAATGTGTCTCACTGAGTGCATGGGTTAGTGACTAAACTGTCTAAATTTGTGCATCATTATATCTGTTGTTCTGTAAACTGCTGCATGTGTTGATCAGTAGCTATATGAGTACCTATATGGGTTATTGATTGGTTGCCCAAGTATTTGTATGGGAGAGTGAGTGTGTGTGTGGGGGTGGCTGGGAGGTGTGTGACTCTGTGCATAGATGTGTGAGCAGTTGATTCACTAGATGTATGGGTTCAAAAGTGCATATGGAAACAGCTGTATGGGCGGTTGACTGTCTCCATGAGTGTATTGGTGAGTGATTGGATTTCTCAGTGCTACATGTCAAAGTAAGTACATATGTAAAACACAGTACATGTAAGAGTTGACATATATAAATAACTGTGCATAGGAGCCAGTGAATGTGTGAGTGGCTGTATGGATCATTGTGAACGTGTATCAGTGATTGTATAAGAGAGTAAATATGTGTTAGTATATGTTTGATTAAGTAAGGTGTGTATAACTGTATAGTTGAGGAAATGGAGGTGTGATTGATTCTTTGCATGACTGACTAGGTGTGTGAGTAACTCCATGGATGAGTGACAGTCAGTGAGTGTCTGTTTACACTGATTGTATTTAAGGTTATATTAGAGTCTGAAGAGGTTCATCGTATTATCACATGAATGATATCATCAGTGATGTGATCAGTAATGTCAAATGAGATGTTATCAGTGATTTCATCAGTGATGTCATTTGAGATGTCATCAGTGATGTCATCAGTGATGTCATTTGAGATGTCATCAGTGATGTCATTTGAGATGTCATCAGTGATGTCATCAGTGATGTCACTGACCATGTCATGAATGATGTAATATGTGACATCATCAGCAGTGGATTGCGGGTGCGCGATATATAGTTATTGCAACTAACTATATATGCGAATTTCTATGGTTTTGTGCGAGTAAATTAAGGTTTTGAAAATGCTAATCCCTAACTATATATGGTCTATAACCAATGTTTTTTTCAGTGAATTTTCAAGGTTTTGTAAATGCAAATTCCTAACTATATATGGTCTTTAACCTATGGTTTTTTCAGTGAATTTCATTGGTTTTTTAAAAGCTAATATCTATAGCTGTAAAATATATTCTGTATTACGTGACGTATCACGTAGCCACGTGAGACGCCTCATGACGCGTCACATAACCGTGACGTATCGTCTCTGCAGCGCAAACAAAACCCGTAACGTAAGCGCGCCAGAGCACGCTTACAGATGTATATATTTTTTTTTAACCTTAATTAGAAAAAATCCACACGTGCACATATCTTGAGGCCTTGCAAAGGCACATCAAACAAACAGTCCCTACAATTTTGCCAAGTTTGATGGAAATCTATTCCTTTAAATTTTATTTTACTGTTTCTCTTGGTTTTCCCCTTGTTACGCTTACCGGAACGCTACCCGGTACGCAAACCGGACGCTCCAAAAACACAAGATGTCGGACTCCCGTTACGCTACCGTTTAGCTGCCCGGTTGGCGTACCGGGAAGCGCCTCTACCGCGAAAAATCACAATTTTTTTTCTTTTTTCCTTTTGCCCTGCGGGGCACTTTAATATCCCCCTCATCAATCCTAGGGGGTCAGGAGGGGTCTACCCTGCCCCCTTTCCTTCATTTCCCCCTTCGTTTTTCACCACCTCTTGTCTCTCGATCCTACCGAGAGACAAGATGGCGGCCGCTCCGGACTGTTTACAAAGTTGACAGCCAATCAACTTCTCCTCAGACTCCTGTTACGCTGCCCGTTAGCTGCCCAGTTAGCTGTCCGGTTCGCGTACCGGGACGCGCCTCTACGGCGAAAAATCACAATTTTTTAAAAAAAAATGTTTGCCCCGCGGGGCACTTTAATATCCCCCTCATCAATCCTAGGGGGTCAGGAGGGGTCTACCTTGCCCCCTTTCCTTCATTTCCCCCTTCGTTTTTCTCCACCTCTTGTCTCTCGATCCTACCGAGAGACAAGATGGCGGCCGCTCCAGACTGTTTACAATGTTGACAGCCAATCAGCTTCTCCTCAGACTCCCATTACGCTGCCGGTTAGCTGCCCGGTTCACGTACTGATTTGAGCCTCTACGACAAAAAATCGCTTTTTTTTTTGTTTTTGGCCCCGCGGGGCACTTTAATATCCCCCTCATCAATCCTAGGGGGTCAGACGGGGTCTACCTTACCCCCTTTCCTTCATTTCCCCCCCTCCGTTTTGGCCTCCTCTTGTCTCTCGATCCTACCGAGAGACAAGATGGCGGCCGCTCCGGACAGTTTAGAATGTTGACAGACACCGGACAGCCAATCAGCTTCGCTTTGCAAAGCTCCGTTACGCGAATAGTACGCGAACTAGTGCGCTATCCAAGACGCTGTCACAGATATATCTGTTTTTTAAAATGTTAATTTCTCAAAATCCACTGGAGCACATATATTGAGACCCAGCAAAGGCACATCGGGCTAACAGTCCCTACAATTTTGCCAAGTTTCGTGTAAATCCATTCAGCCGTTCGAGCTAAAAGTGAGGCCAAACGCCCTATAGAAAAATGAATGGGAAAAACGCGTTTTGGGACCCCCCTTTTTTCTCGCCCACCCTTGACGAAACCCCCCCAAATTTTCAGGGGCTGATCAGACACAAAATGTGCCATTTTCCTGAAAATTTCAGCCGATTCTGTCTACAAACGCCAAAGTTATTAGACATAGAATTTTCAAAAGTTCCATAGAGAAAAAATCCTAACTATATATACCTACTGGCGACCGCCAGTAGGTAATATATGTAATATATTTGTGGAAGATGTTGGGGAATATGTAATGGCGTGGTTCTGCCATAAAGCGACGCACCTCCAGCAAAGAGCGCCATGCCTGCCCGAAGGGAACTGCAGGTGGAGTTACAGAAATGTTAAGGGCAGTGCGGTAAACGCCAAAGACCGACTTTGGTAATGGACCACAGGGAGCTTTGAAAATGGGCTCTCAGTGGCACAACGGACTCTTTGTGTAAAAATTGAAACTGTAAACATTTCCTTTCAGCCTGGGAACCATTACAGACTACAAAGACCTGGAGCCTCAGCAGCCATTGGGGGCGTGTCAAAACGGAAAAAGTATGAGAGCATGGTTTCCATCAGCTGAAAGGACAAGGACTCACGGCGCACCTTTGAAAAAGCTCGAAGGTCGAGCGAAACATGTCAGGACTGCCGGGTGAGAGAAAGTACTTTTAATAAAAACACAAAGGCTCCGCTGTTGGTGTGCGGCTTACTTTCTTTCTTTGTGGAAGATGTTGGGGAATATGTAACGGCATGGTTCTGCCGTAAAGCGACGCACCTCCAGCAAAGAGCGCCATGCCTGCCCGAAGGGAACCGCAGGTGGAGTTACAGAAATGTTAAGGGCAGTGCGGTGAACGCCAAAGACCGACTTTGGTAATGGACCACAGGGAGCTTTGAAAATGGGCTCTCAGTGGCACAACGGACTCTTTGTGTAAAAATTGAAACTGTAAACATTTCCTTTCAGCCTGGGAACCATTACAGACTACAAAGACCAGGAGTCTCAGCAGCCATTGGGGGCGTGTCAAAACGGAAAAAGTATGAGAGCATGGTTTCCATCAGCTGAAAGGACAAGGACTCATGGCGCACCTTTGAAAAAGCTCGAAGGTCGAGCGAAACATGTCAGGACTGCCGGGTGAGAGAAAGTACTATTAATAAAAACACAAAGGCTCCGCTGTTGGTGTGCGGCTTACTTTCTTTCTTTGTGGAAGATGTTGGGGAATATATATATATATATGTATACATATATATATATATCTATATATATCTATCTATCTATCTATCTATATATATATTCACTGAAAAAACCATAGGTTTCACACCAGTTATAGTTAGCTGGAAATTTTACTGATATAAAACCATTGAAATTCCCACGTTATAGTTAGTCGGACTCACTATAACTTGCGCGTGCAATGCACTGCTGATGACATCACATATTACATCACTCATGACATGGTCAGTGACATCACTCATGACATCACTGATGACACCATCCTTGTGACACAGTCACAGACCTCCTATCAGTGTAAAGTAACCCTTGAGACACATATTCAAAAATAGAAACTGAAATTTTTAAAAAATGGACATACCTATATCAGTTACAACAAGCAATTCTGTACTTCCACTATCTATATACACATCCACTCATTCACCAACAGTTCTATATAGTCACTCATACATATACACACTCATCATATGAAGAGATACACCTATACATCCTGTTACACACCGACATTCATCCAAAAGTTACTCACACACATATTCACACGTGCAAATAAACTATTGAACAACCATTTATTTGAATATAGAGTTATACACACACTTCCACCTTACTTCTACTGAAAATTACACACATTTATTCTCTTAAACAATCACTTATAGAAACACATACTTATTTAAACAGGAAATCTTACAATCTCTTACTCTCACATATACTCACTTATATACATCAATATTCATATATACTAGATTAAAACATATGTAGTTACTGATAAAGACACTAGTGAGACAGTCATTCACTCACTAACAAACACATATAGACACTCATCCACCCATACAGTCCTGTACATATGCTGTCTTCAAAACACATACAAACAAAGAGTCAGTCACTCATGCATCTATGTGCTAAGTAATACCTCCACCAAACCATATAGACACTCATACTGATACTACTAAAAATATCAAATAACCCATATACATACGCATGTAGCTACTTATCAACACATGTAGCCACTTATACACAAAGTGAAACACTAATATATGTATTTAAATATTTAAACATAACTCACTAATATTTATTTTTCAGAAAGACACATATTCACTGGATGGTGTCATCAGTGATGTCATGAGTGATGTCACTGACCATGTCATGAGTGATGTAATATGTGATGTCATCAGCAGTGCATTGCACGCGCAAGTTATAGTGAGTCCGACTAACTATAACGTGGGAATTTCAATGGTTTTATATCAGTAAAATTTCCAGCTAACTATAACTGGTGTGAAACCTATGGTTTTTTCAGTGAATTTAATAGGTTTTTTAAATGCTAATTCCTAACTATAACTGGTGTGAAACCTATGGTTTTTTTCAGTGAATTTCAAAGGTTTTTTTAATGCTAATTCCTAACTATAAGTTTCACTTTATAAATAAGACTGTTAGCACTCTAGTTGTTCTTTTTAACACTCTGGTACATTCTGTCATTGGGCTACAGTTGAGCTACATCTAGTTGAATTTTGGGCTACATTTACAATTTTTGATCTCTGGTGGCCATCTTTGGGCTACATTGGGCTACTTTGGGCTACATTTGGGCTACATTTTGGCTCTAACATATATTAAGCCCAATGTAGCACAATACATATTTTTATAAAGTTAATTTTTTTACAAACCACTTCAGAATAGGGCTACCTGTCTCTACAATTATCCCATTTTTTTTTTTTTTTAATTTTTGGGGGGAGCGCTCCCAGAGCGCGCCCCGGAGTGCGCCCCGAAAAGCGTATTTCTGAAAAGCGCCCCCGGGCGCGCTCCGGGGAGCGTCTCGTGAGCGCCAATATCGCAAACGAAAACATGATCGTGACGTATCGCGTAGCCGCGACCGCGTGATACGCACGGCGTAAGCGCACCCGGAAGTACTCGAGCGAATACGATCGCAAAACGTAAACTTCCGACGCGCTTACGCTGCGCGCCCCCGTGCGCGTAGCGTAAGCGCGTCGGGTCATGTGAGCAGAAAATAACACTTTTCATTGGTTCATAACAGTTTTAGTTTCATAATGATGAAGCCCCCGGTCTTGTGACCTGAAAATAACACTTCTCATTGGTTCAGGACAGTTTTTTTTCTAAATGATGAAAGATCCCACCTTTTTTCCTTATTCTGACTTTGTCCTTTGACTGAGGAAGACCTGTTTGTTGCTCTCTCTACTTTTTTGCTCCAAATAATGGCTTCAGTAGTAGCATCAGCTGGTGCATCTGCCCCACCACCACCACCACCACCACCAAGAGGACCAGCTCCAAATTATATTGGTGGTCAAGAACAGGAGGAGGAGGAAGAGGAAGAGGAGGAGGGGAGAAGAAGATGGCTGCCAGAAGAAAATACACCTTACAAACCCAAACCACACATTGTTTGGCAGTTTTTTTCAATTCCAGAGGGGAAAAAAAAGGTGAATGCTCCCAAGGTGACTTGCCTCATCTGCAATGATGAACTTTCACGGGGCAACCCAAACAAGAAATATTCTTTTGGTAACTATACCATGATTCGGCACATGACAAGAAAGCATCCAAACAACTACTCTCGTGCAGAGTTCCGGGAACTGGCCAGTAACCTCCCCCAGTCATCAAGGACCCCCTCCCAAAGAAACCAACCCACTTCCTCGCAACCAGAAACATCTGAGGTGATGCCTTGCATTCAGCCGAGATTTGCTGATTTTAAAATTACTTGCACTGCTTGTGGCAAGCTTATCTCCTATGGGGAACAAAGTATTAAGCTCATCGTCCTTGCAGGTGATAATCACAAGTGCCCCAAAAAGAAATAATTTTTTGGGTTTTTTGTTTTTTTGCTCCAGTTGAGCCAGTTTCAATTCCCTTTTTTTGTTTCTCCCCCTAAAAAATACAAAAAAATATAAAACTGTTTTGAAAAGCCCAAAAAAGTTCAAAAAGTTCCAAAAACACAAAAAAAATATAAAACAACAAAAAGAAGAAAAAAAAAAGTTCTTTTAAGAACTACCTCCAATTTCTAAATGAAAACTTCATTTTTTTAAAACTCTGTCATCTTTTTCCCTCATTTTACGCTCCCCGGTGCGCTACCTGGTGCGCGCACCGAGCGCTTCCCCCGCGCAAAACGAAAAAAAAAAAATATTTTAAATGCCCCGCGGGGCCCTTTTATAGCCCCCACATCAAACCTAGGGGGTCAAAGGGGTCTATCCCTGACGCCTTATGGTCAGTTCCCACTTTGTTTTAGCCACCTCTTATGTCTCGATTTTACCGAGACACAAGATGGCGACCGCTCTGGACTGTTTGGAATGTTTACAGACACCCGAGAGCCAATCAGCTTTCCATGCGCACCTCGCGTCACGCGCCCGGAGCGCTCCCTGGTGCGCGCACCGGTGCGCTGCTATAGATATATATATTTTTTTGAACCTAAATTACTCAAAATCCACTGGAGCACATATCTTGAGACATAGCAAAGGCACATCGGGCTACCAGTCCCTACAATTTTGCCAAGTTTGGTGTAAATCCATTCAGCCGTTCGGGCTAAAAGTGAAATCGACCGCCCTATGGAAATTAACATGGGGAAAACGCGTTTTGGGACCCCCCTTTTATCTCGGCCCCCGCTTATTGTATCCCCCCCAAACTTTCAGGGAAGGACCGGAGCTCGACGAGGCCATTTTCATGAAATTTTCAGGCAGATTCGTCAACCGGTGCCAAAGTTATTCCAAATAGAATTTTGAGATTTAACATTGAAAAAAATCCTAACTATAACTACCTACTGGCGACCGCCAGTAGGTAATATATATATATATATATATATATATATATATATATATATATATATATATATATATATAGTATCCGTACTCCGCCACCTTCTGCAATGCTGAATAGACGAATGCAGACCCAGGAATTGGTGCAAATTTTCTTTATTAAAGGGACGTTATAGTTCATGGACATGTCACTCGTATAAAACCTGAGAAATTTGGCTGTTATTGTTAGTCGAGGTAACTATAACTCGCGCCCTTGCAATGCACTGCTGATGATGTCACATATTACATCACTCATGACATGCTCAGTGACATCACTGATAACATCTCAAATGACATCACTGATGACATCATCTTGTGACTGAGTGTTTCTAAAAAGTTTAAGAATGTTTTATGTATGCATGCCAATGTGTATTGAAGAATGACTGGTTGTCTGAGAACCTGTAAAGGTGACTGAGTGCATTTGTGGGTAGGGGGTGTGATTCCCTGCTTGGATGTGTGACTGGAGGACTCACTGAATGTATGCAAATATGAGGGAGTGTATGGGTGAGTGAGTGTACGTATAGCTGTGTTGGTGAATGAATGCATATGTTAGTGGTATATCTGTAAGTAACTACATTATGTGAAAGGCAGTATTTGTGAGTGTTGGAGTATATAAGTGAGTATATGTGATAGTGAGTGATTGTGACAGCGGCTGCATGGATAAGTGTGTGCTTATGTAATCAATTGATAAAGACAGTACGTATCTGTATGAATAAGTGGTGTGGTATGTGTATAACTGTGTAAGTGAGTAAATGACCCTGTTATTAATTGTTTGGGTGACTGAATACATTTTTTATTACCTCTTTGGGTGTGTGGCAGTGTGTGTGTCTATTTGGGTGTATGAGTGGATTTATCAATGGCTGCATTGATGAATGACTGCGTGTATGAGCGAATGTATAGGTTAGTGGGTGGATCTGTGAGCATACATATGAATCACTAGGCGGGTCTGTCTATGGTTTTGATATTGGTAGTCTGTATTTTAGAGTGGGTGTATAAAACGTTTTATTAGGGTGCGAGAAGGTGCATCCGATGATGATGTGGATGATGTCATCAGTGATGTCATGTGGGATGTCATCAGTGATGTCTTCAATGATGTTACTGAGCATGTCATGAGTGATGTAATATGTAATATGTGACTTCATCAGCAGTGCATTGCTCGGGCCCACATTATAGTTAGCCCTACTAGCTATAACAGCCGTATTTTCAGATTTTATACAAGTGAAATGTCCAACTGACTATAATGTCTTCGAAACCTATGGTTCTTTCAGTGAATTTCCAAGGTTTTTTAATTTAAATGCAAATTTCTAACTTTAATGTCCCTAAAACCTATGTTTTTTTCAGGAATTTGTAAGGTTTTTTAAATGGTAATTTCTAACTATAACGTCCCTAAAACGTATAGTTTTTTCTGTGAATTTCCAAGGTTTTTTAAATGCTAATTTCTACCTTTAACATATCAGTCATGTGTGCAGAGTGGTGGAGAAAGGTGAGCATGGCCTCTAAACACCTTTTAGCAATCCCACTGTATGGGATTTACTGGAGGTAGCAAGAGGGGTAGTTAGCCCCCAACGTCAACCTTGGGGGCCAATTACCCCTTTTTTTACCTCCAGTAAGTCCCACACAGCAGGATTGCTAACTTGTTATATCAGGCCCGCCCCTCCCTGCACCACTGTGCAAATGAACCCCCTGGAGCGTTGTACGTTGGTGAATTAAGTTCCCTTGAATCCTTAGGGTTCCTGGGGGCCAACCAGCCCACCATTTACCTCCAGTAAGTGCCACAGAACTGTGTTGCAGAGAGGTGTTCCAAGGCCACGCCCCTTTTTACACCAAGCTGCAAACACAGCTTCAGGCACACTGCTGCTTTTGGAATGAAGTCCACTTGTGTCCTGAGGTCCTAAGGACACAAGAGGACCTCATTGCCCCACCAGCAGTGCACCAGAAGTCGCATTTGCAGAGTGATGTAAAAAGGGGGGTGAGGCATAGAAGCACTACCATCAAAAAAGGAGGCCACTGTAGTGCTAACAATAGGGATAAAATTTCCCTGAACGTTATTATAGAAATTGTACCCACAGGTTTATTGGACATCTTGGGTCTGAAACTCAAGTTCACTAATGCTACCCATCTGTATATATTTAACATATATGTAAGACCTAGGGAATGTTAAAAAAAGCACTCTTACTAGAACAATTCAAAGAGGTCCAGGGATCCATAGACCCAAAAGATGCTATCATCGTAGGGGGCAATTGTAATTGCTGCTAGGAACCCATGGTGGGACTCGACGTAGTCCCTGAAGAGGAAGATCAATTTAGAGGGATTTCCTTCCTCCAAACAAAAAAACACAGTGAGGTGTACTACCTCTGCCATCCAAATGTTCCCTCTCACCATTAAAAAAGGTCTGACAGCATGCAATGGCCGCTTCCCCTATAGACCTTGTGTTGGGCAAACACTTTCTCAAGAGGAAACTCTATGTCGTGAGTAGGTTATATACTTATAAGTACATCACATTGGGCATATGTACTGGATTTTAAAGTTGACAAACGACCAGAGAGTGATCATTTCCTGTTATCCTTAGTTCTAGATAGGAAATATTTTCCAACTCGTGCATCCATAGAAATTGACCCGAGAGTATAATTAAGGCATCATCTGGTAACTAATAAAAAAGGTCAGTCAGATGGCCTGCCATAGTAGACCAAGTTGAACCCCTAACTTGCATTTAAAACATCTTTAGTGACCTTGTAGCTTCTTACCTTGAACAAGATCATGAAATTAACCAGATAACATACACCCACCAAAAACTGGTAGAGGAAGTCCACCTAACCAAACCGTATATAAAATAAGAACCGCAAAGGCAGGGGATCAGCCATCTAACCCCTGGTATGATAAGGAATGTAGATTGTCCAAAAACCGGCATATTAGTGCCCTCAAAAACAAAGCTGTACTCAAGATTAGAGCAGATATATCAAAATATAAAAAAATACAAACAATAGCCCAAAGAAACTGGGAAGATAGTATTTGGGAAGAGCTTATATTAGCGGCAAACAATGAGGACCAAGCCATGTTTTGGAAATTAATGACCCATGGAAGAAAACGCCTCATGGCGGCTTCTAACCACTATTTAGACCCCATCATTTGGTAGAGGCTCTTTGATACTATTTTTGACTCAGATTCAGCCCAAGAACCCGCAAGCAACCACCGGGTGCTCCTGACTGCAAGACAAGCACCACCCTTATAGTTCAGCCTGGAGGACATGGCGGTTGCTGTAGCAGCCATTAAGCCATCAAAGGCACCAGGCCCAGATAGAATACCCAGGGATCTATATAATCATAGCCAGGAAGTGTGGGTACCATACATTAATGATCTAACAAATGCAATAGCTAGGGGCAGTCGATGCCAGTGTCCTGGAAGGGCGCTGAGATAGTTCCTATCTATAAAAAGGGTAGCAAGGAAGAGCCTGCAAACTATAGACCTATAAACATGACTGACAAGTCCTCCTAACCAAATCGCAGAAATGTGAAACAGGTACCGCAAAGGCAGGGGCTTAGCCATTTAACTCCTGGTATTATCGGGAATGTAGATTGGCCAAAATCTGGCTTATTAGTGCCCTCTAAAACAAAAATACTCGAGATTGGAGCAGAAAGATCTAAATATAAGAAAATACAAAATATAGCTTAAAGAAACTGGTAAGCCGGCATTTGGGAAGAGCATATAATAGCGGTCCCCCGGGACACTGCAGAAGCCAGCCCTGGGGGGTGGCGGTCTCCAGGGCCACGACAAGGCTCCAGGTGGGGTGCCGCGCCACACGCCCCCCAGGGACCGCCACCTTTACCGAGGCTCTAAATATTAAAATTGGGGGATCCGTGGCAGACCCCCCAGACCCGGGGCTATGTAAGTGGTGATACTATTATTGCTTCAGCACAAGACCCGACAAGCAACGTTAGGGTGCTCCTGACTGCAAGGCAAGCATCACCCTTACAGTTCAGCATAGAGCACACAGCGGTTGCTGTAGCAGCCATTAAGCCATCAAAGGCACCAGGCCCAGGCCCAGATAGAATACCCAGGGATCTATATAAACATAGCCAGGAGGTGTGGGTACCATACATTAATGATCTAACAAATGCAATAGCTAGGGGGCAGTCGATGCCAGTGTCCTGGTAGGGCGCTGAGAAATTTCCTATCTATTAAAAAACGGTAGCAGGGAAGAGCCTGCAAACTATAGACCTATAATCCTGATAGATGTCATACAGAAGGTCAAGGTCAATGCTAAACAGATTTTAACTAGGCTTACTGATTGGATTTTAGTAGAGGATATACTATCACCGTGCCAGGCAGGCTATAGGCAGAAAACAAGCATATTTAGACTCATGGTCTCAGGATGGAAATATACAAGATTAAGAGCTAGCCACTTATATGTTGCCTTATTGATTTAATGGCGGTATTCGATTCCATTCCAAGGGCTCAGTTGTGGTAAAATTGGCACCAACAGGCTGTATCTGATGGGATCTTAATCCAAATTATTAGGCTAAATGAAGACAACTATGCTAAGGTACGGTGGGATAAACGTGGCAAGCTTATTGATGAGATCCCAGGCAAGAGGGGGATGCACCAGGGCTGTGTCCTGGCACTGACTCTGTTCCTCTTGTACGTAAACGACCTGGTTGAACATTTCCATAAGTGTGTCCATGACTCGCCAAAAATAGAAGGTATTTATATCTATGCCTTAACATTCGTGGACAACACTATCCTGCTGTCTCAGACACGCAGTGGCCTGCAGAATCTACTTCATAGCCTTAATAAATATTGCAAAGCAAAAGTCCTCGAGGTGAACCCAATAAAAAAAAAGACATGACTATAAGGCCACACAGAAGTTTTAAGAACAAAATGTACTTAAATGGCACAGTATTGGAACGTGTATAGAACTTTGTATATTTGGGAGTCACTTTAGACTCCAGACTTTCCTGGGCCCCACAAATAGAGACATCGAAGGCTATTCTAATGCAAAATTCTATCCTCATTGTAAAAAGGCAAACAGCAACGTCCTCAAAAGCCATTACACCCGCTCTGGAAGTGTACAAGGCCGGAGCCCAAACTGCCGCCCTGTATGGTGCGGGGATTTGGGGAGGTGGCACTCTCAAATCTCTAACCATTGGTGAAAAGTTTTTTTAGAATGTTTGTCGCCCTTCCTCTACATACTCCATTGATTCCCTTGACCTTTAATCTGGGCATCAAACGCTTGGCTACCTAGTATTTTGGAGAACTTTGTCATTTTGGATTAGAACTTGGACAACACCGGAATTAGTAGTGTACAGAGAATCACTTAGTGAACTGTTGGTACTCGACACCCAAGTTACCTTTCCCTGGTCGATCCATAATAGAACATGGCTTTTTTATCTAGATCTGAGCAGATACTGGGCGAATCCGAGTCTGTTGACTCCTGAATTAAAATGTGAGATTAAGCTGATATTCTTGGACTTTATTAGACACAAGGAAACTTCAAACAGCACAGTGGTCAGGCTTATCACGCAATTTCTTCAGTTTAAAACAACACCCTGTTTCGAGCCAATTCTAGAGAAGATTGAATCACAACTGGCAACGTGTCTACACCTGAAATTCAGATATGGGACATTGCAGATAAACAGTTTTGTTGCCAAATGGCCAATGTCACTACTTAAGAAGGGGGAGTCTTGCTGTACTTTATGCCAGCTGGGGGCTGATGAGGATATCTCAAATGTCCTGTTTTTTTTGCCCAGCAGATAAAATCGTCAGAAGGAAGTGTATAAAACTGATAGGCAGGTACCTTAGTGTCAGGAAACTGAATGATATGTTGAGAATATTTAAAATTGAAAACTTTCGTATTTGGGCTCAGCTGATTCCTATTAGCTATGAATTTTATAAAGAAAAAGAGTGGGCAAAAACTTTAATTCTATACCCAGGGCGCCATTCCGAAGTGTGTATCTAGTGGTAATGGTGTATCACTCGGCAAGAGTAGTCATGCTTAAAATCCAAGGGAATCAGATACCTTAATCACGCACCCTACTGATACCGAATCACTAGTCAATAAGATTACAATTTTCTATCTTTGGAAAAGGCCGACCAGAAATGGCGTAGCAATTATTGTAGCCGGGTAGATACAAGGGGAAAGCAACTGTCCAAGACTAAATGGTATCGAAAGGGAAATAGCTAGTCTTTTGTGTAAATACTAAAGTACTTTTAGCTGTCATGTATTTTATAAGCTTTTATACTTTCGAGCATAATAGACTATTGTAACAACTGCGCTATTGCACAATCATTGTATATGCACCTCTCCAGAAATTGATGTTTGGTACGAAACAACTAGTACTTTGCTGCTCACAAACTGCACAAGCAGTTTACATAGTAACACGATAATAGTTTAGCCTTTAGATTGTGAATCCCAACAAAACAGATGTATATTGATGTGCTGTAGTGATTGAGTAACGGATAAGTGTATTTTTATAATTTTTGCTATGTATGTACTGTAGTTTATTGTTTTCTTACTTTTACGGCATTATAGATTAACTAAAGTATTTTTAATTGAAATGAACTGAGCCTCTCAAGCGTTGCATTCTGTACTGCTTTCTTTAGCATACTCATAAAATGTTATGTTCAGATGCTCCAGAAAATCCTTGAATTCTCTACTGATGTACGGCTGGCAATTACCAGACTTCGAAATGGCTGAAATGTTCCATGTTGCAAAAATGCTGACACTTCTCTTAATGACTTGTTCATGAGTTGTGGATGAGAGATCCTCTAATAATGGAAATCAAGAGTACTCTTCCAAAATTACTATCATGTGATGTCCTGTGTCGAGTGAATCAAAGAAGTCAATGTTGATTCTCTCCAATGCATGCTAAAGGAGCTTTAACATGGTAAGAGTATGCTAAGTAATGTTTTTAGAGAAGCAGTTACACAGATGACAGGCCTTGAGTTCTTTTTCAACCCTCTCTTCTTAATATAGATACCAAACCCAATCTCGGAGATGTCTCTTTTTTATTGATTGTTTTCTAACATGAGTTCTACAATTCTGCTCAAATCAGAAAGAAACAGGTAAGACTGGAATGTAGAATTTGAGTGGAGGCTGGAAGGGGAGATAGATTAATACTGAAGCTGCAAGTAGTGAAGAATAGAAGGATTACACTTACTTATTTTGGTGAGAAAATCAGTCCCATCTCAGTAAAAGGACTTAGGGACAAACAAAATCTAAATAAATGGAGGTGTTTGCTAACAGGCTGTTGTTAGCTGATATTATCGATCTCCCCGGGGGGTCGATCTTATATTTGTTTATTTTTGGAGATAGAAAAAGCATGGTACAATGGGGAATTTTACCATTAGAAATTGGTGTAAATCCTGACAGAAGAGTCCCTTTTCATGCCAGCCAGCAGGAATTGTATGGTACTTTGTCATGTTTTGTTTAAATAATACAATTGAATATTTTTCATAACAGCCTGACATGAATAATTGTCTCCTGGCTTCCTGATTATACGTGTTAATGTCCCATAAACCAACATTGCCACCCTTGTCAGATGGTTTAATGACAGATGAAGTCTCATCCTTCATGGGCATTAGAGCAGTTGTCTGGCCTGGTATACAATTCTTGGCATAATCATTGTTGCTCTCCTCCCAGAGTTTTAAAAGGTTGTGGGATAGCATTTCATGGAAGGGGTCAATATTATTGTGAGGTGTGATTGGGTTGATCCTGGATTTCCGTCAGAAATCATTCTGACTGATTTGATACATCTCTAAAACCAGATTGCCTAATCCTTCCCACCCTTTTTGAATTCACGTAAAATAGCAAGACCTGAAATGCCACCAATATTATTATGTCAGATGTCAAATCTTGTGTATCCTCCCCTACAGTTATAGTTGAGGTACACTCAGAACCCGTAACTCCTGAAAGAAATGAAGAAGAACGCACTAGTGGACCTCATCGAATCCAGCACAAATCACAGGATTAGAGCTTTGGACCAATCTACTGTAGCTGGGTATGGCTCCTGTACGAATGACCAACAGCTCGGGTGTGGGTCAACGGGGCTGTATCTAGGGCCTTTTTCCTGTGGAGGGGGTCAAGGCACACTCTGTCCCCTCTCCTCTTCACCCTGGCGCTGGAGTCCCTGGCCCATCGGATAAGGAGAGACCCCTCAATTTGGGGACTAGCGGCAACAGACGAATGGGAAGAGCATATATCTCTATACGCCAATGACATCAGACGCTACCTGGCAAAGCCATACCACTCGATTGACCAAGCAGTGCACTTATTTGAGTTTTTTAGCAGCTACTCTGGCTATACCATTAATTGGTCCTAGTCTGTGATTTTTTTCCCCTCTTTGGTTTTCTCCCTCGAGTCCCGTCTAGGTGCTCTCCACCGGTGGTTTCAGAGGGATTGAAATATTATGGGGTGTATGTAACGTGCAATAGAAAGGAGTTTTTCAAGAGGAATCTCGAGCCCCAGTTGACTCACCTGCATGCTGAAGTGGCCCACTGGCGCACTTTCCTGCTCTCTCTCATGGGCAGGACGGCCTTGTTCAATATGCTCACACTGCTGAGACTACTGTATGTTCTTCAGAACACCCCATATCCGATACCCACCAGTGTATTCAAATGGATCTCACAGGATATGAGAACCTTGTTATGGGATGGAAGCTTCACAAATTACTCAGGGGGTTGTATGACGCGGGGTTGGTGGTCCCAGATGATAAATCAGAAAGAAACTGGGCTGCACAATTGCAGGTGGTCAGGGATTGGGTGTACACAGATAGGGACAAACCCGTCTATGGGGTGGACAGAATGGTCATGCCACATGGCACTTGTGAAACTGTCCTTTATGCCCATCGACCTCAGAGGTTATGGCCAGAACACACTAAGGTAGTCCTCCACTGCCGGCAAGAGGTGAATCTGCTCTTGGGCTGGGCTGGCAAGCTAACCAGGAGATCTCCACTTTGGCAGGGGGAGCTGTTGAGGGAAGTGACGGCGCTGACAGGATTCAAGGGATGGCAGCAGATAGGCATTGGCTACTTAGGGGATGTCTGGAAGGGGGATGCTATCTGTACTTTTGACTATCTTCAGAAGGAGTACAGCTTATATAACTCATAGAGATATCAGTACATATGCCTCCAGTATGCCTTGCACTCCCATATATCAAGTGGTACAGTAACTGACTACTCCCCAATGGAAGATCCTTTGTTAGTCTATCCCATTGCGGAGAAATCCACATTCACAATTTACCGTAAATTGATAAACAATATACCTGATCCCTTGGTCAGTCTCAGAGCGGCCTGGGCCCGGGACCTTGGGAGCCTCGACGAGGAAGACTGGCAAGACGCGCTCCAGGGTCCCAGGGATATCACTATCAGTTCTAGGTTTAGGCTTGTGCAGTTTAAAATGCTTCATTGCACATACTATCCTCACACTCACCTGTATACATGGAAAAGCTATCAGTTGGAGCTCTTTGTGGAAGGTTGTCAACAAGAGGGCTCCTTCTTCCATATCCTATGGGAGTGTCCGGTGATCACTTAATTCTTGGCAAAGGTTACGGATACTATGTCTAAGGTAGTGGGGGGGGCGGTCCCGATTGACCCAAAGTGGCTTCAAATGTTGGTCAAGGGGAACATAGACTGGTCGAGATATGTGGAGCTTTGGCTGGTTCTGGCTGCTGGGGTAGCGAAACCGAACATTGCTTGGATCTGGGGGGTGCGGGCGCCCCCCACTCAGGGAGGATTGGCAGCGTGACCTGGACTGGTGCCAAAAAGCAGAAGAAACAGTATACAAAAGTAGGGGTTGCACGAAAAAATTGAAGAAAGTAGGGGCGCCCTGGCACAAATTTAGAGAAGCCGGTGCCCTCTTGGAGGAGTAGTCAAATTGTATTGATGGAAGACACTTGTGTTTCCCCGATGTGTAATTCCCAAATAATGTCTGACCTGTTCCCCACTGTGCTATTTGAACATGGTATTGTATTTTATGATCTTACAATCACTGTTAATAATAAAAAAAGATTTTTAAAACAAATAATCTGCAATCCTTGGCTGGACCAGGGACTACTGTATTGCTCACTCACAACTATTTAAATCATGATGGAGACTTCCTCCTTAATGCTAGCCCTCATTTTGTCTGTCAACCTGTACATTTTATTTTTCAAAGGCATACTGTCTCCAGTATCAATCTCATGGGTACACAATTATGTAAATACAGAGGTGAGGGAGAATAAGGATGCAGATTGCCCTAACAACTAGCAACAGTCTGTCTATTGCTGAGAGGTCAGAGTATGACACCCTCCATTGACCCATCTTGCTTCTTGGCGGATAAGAGGTCAGGGAGAGATTTGCTCTTCTCTTCCACCCCATCATTTGTCACCAGAAGCATGGTGACTTCAGCCCTCTCTTAGTGTGGATTGAGGTTCCAGGGTGACCTTCTCCTTTCTCTCCTTCACCTCATAAAACCCTGAACTCCATTTGCTATATTACCCAACCCTTCTGTCCAGGCTGAAACACTACCAGTGAGCCCTTCTGGTTGTACCTGAGTTGTATTACTTGCTGGCTGGACGCAGGCTTTCACAAGCCTTCTTCCAGAATTTGTCTGTCTGGTGCCCGAACCAGCATGTAGCTGACATATTGGGGGGGACTTTCTGGGAACTTTGTGCCACACCTCCTTCACCAGACTGAGAGATCCCCAAACAAGCTTGCCATAGAGGATTTCAAATGGGCTAAACCCAACTCCCTTCTGTGGTAACTCCCAGTAGGCAAAGAGCAAGCATGGAAAGAGGATTTCCCACATCTGCCTCATGGGATCATGTAGGCCCAAAATCATGCCTTTGAGGATCTTCTTGAATCCTTCAGTAAGCTAATTTGTCTGAGAGCACAGGGTGTGAAAAATGTGTTAGTTATTCAACACTCACCCAACATATATTTCATGTACGCAGATATGGAGATGGTGCCCTTGTCAAACATCACTTCCTTGGGGTACTCCGCACAGTTAAAAAATAAATATATATCAATCTGCAGTCACATATTTTAGAGGTGTGGCCTCTGGAAATCTGGTAGCTTGGTCCACCAAAGCCAGGTTAAACATTTTGTCTGAGGGTATATTGAGGCCCAGGGGTCCAACAATGTCTCTGCTCTGCCTTTCAAAGGATGTGTACATTAAAGGTAAGGGAACAAGTGGAGCCTTGTGATTTCCCCTTGCTTTCCAAGTAGCCTGGTAATTGGGACAGACACTGAAGAATGCATCTGAAACGTTTTAGATTGTGGCCAGATATAAGTGGGTTGCAAGCCTAGCAAAGCTCTTGTCCTGACCAAGAAGTTCCCCCAAGGGTAATTCCCAAGCCAGCCCCAGTAAGCAGGCTCTGAAGCACTGGGGGCCACCAACACATGGGTTTCTTCAAGCTCAGGAACCTTAGGCTCACTATATAAGAGGGCATTCTAAAGAAGGTCAGGTGTCCTCCAAAAATGTCAGCTTCCTTATTCTCAGCTTGCCACCTAAAGCCCTCTAGAGTTGAGCATTCCTTCTGTGCTTTACAGTACTCCTTCCAGGTAGGCTCACCATCAATGTGCCCTCTATCCAGTTCAGGAAGGTCTCCCAAGCTGGCTATGTCCCCCCGGTAGGTTCCAGGGCAGGGCCATCAGGTTCCACTTACTTCGAACCATCGGAGTTTCAGGTGATGGCTTCCCATCCACCTCAAACATCCTCATTTTTGCAGCCACCTGGGATATTTTTCAAGCTGCTGGCACATTGACTTTTTTCTTGGGCACCCATGGTCCGTGTGGCCATGCCTAGCCACTCAGATAACCTTAACATCTCAGGGTGTGACCTGAGCTCAACCACTTTCCAGTCATAGTGCTCCAGACGATTGTCTAATAGACAATTTAGAGGCATGGCAGGGCTCAGCTACTTTTAAAGAACCTTAGACCCCAGCCACTCAAAGGGAACCAAAGCCACTGGATAGTGCCCGCATAGCTGTCCTTTACTTCAACCTGGTGGGATATATTGAGAATTACCTGATCGGAGGACACCAGATGGCATCTTGCGGTATTTATACTTGCTCTGTGTCTCTCAGAGCCTCAACACTCTGCCCATCTATGGTGACCCACTGCCTCTACTTGGAAGTATTTGTAGGTAAGTGGGCTTTGGGCATCAATTACTTGCCCCCCAGGGACACTACGTTAACCTCTGCTCTCTCTCCCATGCTAACTGAGACCAACTCCTCCCCAAGCACTACACTGGCCAACCTTGATTTCTGCCCTCAAGTGTGGGGCAGTGCCCTCTTGAGGCATTTTGAATGTCCCTTCAGGTGCCTATTCTTGTAGCATTCAGTACACTGGGGGATGAACCTTCCTATCTTCTTGTCAAAGAACCCCTTTTTCTTCTGGTCAGGTTGGGACTGGTTATGTGGATATTTTGGTAGCCTGTAAACAACTCCTTATTTTTGGGGTTTTCTTCCTCCTTGTCCTTCTGTTCGTAGCCCTGCCCATGATTTTGGTGATCCCTTTGAGATACCTTCTTCTGGGCCACGGTGCGGAGCCAGTGGTTCCCAACCTGAACAAGCTTCCAAGGGTCAGTGAGCTTAATATCCACTAGGTGTTGAACCAGCTCTGGAAAACAGTTGCTAAACACGTGCTCCCTGACAACAACATCATACAACCCTTGGAAATCCTTCACATCACTGCCCCTTACCCAGCCATGCAGCACTTTTCAAAAGTAATCCACCTAATACTAAACCTTTGCCTATACTTCTCTGTGGTAAACCCATATTTCCTGGTAAACATTTATTTCATGATGGGATACCTTATCCTGCCCCCTATCTCCAGGGCTAACAGTGAATCCATCCATTCTCTGGGAATGTGCGTCCAGCGACTGGCTCCTCAAGGACTATATGCATTTCTAGGGCAAGCCTATAGGCCCCAAACCACTTATCTATGTCATAACCGACAATAAGTTTGGCACCAGTTCCTTGGTAATGACCCTTCTGTCTTCATGGGACACTGGTGTACAGGGAATCACCATTGCTGCTGGGCTCCGATGCTTGCTTAGCTACGTTTCCTGTGGATCCCGCTGACGATACAGTGTGGGCGTGGCGAGGTGAGTGAGGCGAGTGAGGCATTGTGAGGAGCGATGCGGTGCTCCCACGGCACAGCCATGGTCCACAGCGGCCCAGACTCAAAACCGGTCTCGGCCCCCGATCTGACCCGACCTCCGCCTGGGGAAATCATTGGAGGGTCAACTTTTATTGTTTTCATTGCATGGGAGGTCCGGCAGAGGACTACAGAACCCACATAGTCTGCAGCCACGGTTTTGAAGCGCTGAGACGCCGAAACAGAAGCTCCTCGACCCCTCCTTTCACCGGCAAATAAGGCAACGGCAGGGGGGAGCAGGCACTGGTGCACAGGCGACTGAACAGGCATTGGGAAAGGCAAGGGGCAGCGGGAGAGTGAGACTGTTCGCGGTCTGCAGTGAGCCACGGGAGAGAAGCAGAGGTAATCAGCAACGGCATACACCGTTGAGGGAGGAGGCAGAGGGTAAGCGTCCTCAATTGCTTCAGCAGCGAGATTCCTCCCCTCGGTATCAACTCTGGCCTATCCTCCAGCCCCCAGCCTTTGATGCAATTACCCAGCCTGCCGCTCTGACCTCCCCTGCCGCCTGCTGCCCGCTCAGCGTGCTCTGAGCCCTGTGCTCTGAGGCTCAAACTGACCCTACCCTACCCCCTGACCCTTAGGACAGAGAGCTGCAGTACTTCAGGGGGCACAGCTTCTGCTTTTATCTCTGTTCTCACCATCTGAAAACTTTGCTCTGAGCCTGCTTCTGAATCCCAGACCTCCAGAGCACCGGGGGCGCAGAATCAGTGGTGGGAGGGCAGTGGCCAGAGAAAGTCAGATCAAGCCAGAAAACAGTCCAGTCTGCTGTTCCTGAGTCTTTTCTGTAACGTCTCCGGCAAAGAGACAGCTTCACAGTAGAGTCTGAAGAGTAAGGAGTGGCGAAATCAAATCAATCAGTCAGTTAGTTAAGCAATCATCCAAAACAAACGGAATCAAATGAACGCAAGGGAAAGCCAACTAATATAAATACATCTGATTAGACATGATCAACAACAACAATATCAACAATATAAAAAAAGCCAACTAAACCCAACCATTCAACCAAATCATACAATTAAACAAGCAACCGATAACATACGATAACAAGTAGAGCAAAAAAGCAATAAAACAAACAACCCAAACGAACAGCAACCAAGCGACTGCAAAACCAAAAGTCAATCAAAAAAGGGGGGAAAATAAACACAAAATTCAAAAACCCTAAAAACGGACCAAAACGCAAAAAAGCAAAAACCCGAGATTTGGAGGAGTATTAAAAAGAGCTTAAGGTCCCAAAGAAAAACGGAATAACAGAAACCATAAAATTACAGGACCAACACGGGAATAAGGGCTTCGGACGGGATGAGATCAGGAAGAGATCGAACTGCCACATCTACACAGAATAAAAGGACAAAAAAGAATAAAGGAGCAACTGATTCATCTAGCAACAAGAACTCATTGGTAGAGGAAACCTCTATCCAGATCCTGGTAGACATTGCAGGTTCCGAATTAAATACAAAATCCACAACAAAAAAAACAAAAGGTCATCAGCCAAAAATCTACACAAAATTCAAATTTCTGAGAGATCCAGGGGCCGCCCTCTGCATGAATAAAGAAAGCTCACACGGCCTCCCCTATACCCAGAGAAAATGGACCATCAAGGTCCTAAGGCAACCACTCTCGACCTAGGCAGCAAAGGTACAGAAGAGAAAAGGGGGAACTCCACTGTCACAAGCACCCCATATAGGAATAGACAGCAAGGAGAGCTAGCGTCCACCCAAAAAAACAGCATCCCCACATAGAGGAAACGCATAGGATCTGGCCAATCACAAATAATTGAAAAGTCATTCGAGGCAAACCAGACAACAACAATAACATCACTCTTTGCTGGAATCAAGCCTGACTCGGGCATGCCCCTAGAACCAATTATTCACATTTTCTCTGAGAGAACAAATTTTGAGGACAGTATGCAACAAAATACAGAAATAGCATCAATATTTGCCCCAAAGACATCCCCAGTAGCCTCATCCTTCAAGACGTCCCCATTAGCCTCATCCTACAAGACATCCCCATTAGCCTCATTCTACAATGAGGCACCTAAAGAGGTCATAAAAAGCATGGCCTGTGGTTCCATGCCAACACAATTAGACCTCAAGAACATCGAGGCAGACATCAACATCAACTCTCCAGAGCCACAGCGGCAGAAACCCCTAGGGCCCAAGGACTGAAATGGAATAACCCCAGAGACAGGCAGGAAAGTAAGGCACACCAAGGCAAGCCCAAGCGTAGTAACAAGTTCAGGGAGAAAGGCAAAAGAACATCAACAGGGGGCAACTCATTTGTCACCAACTTCAGCAGCAATTCCCAGCTCAACCCTCAGTTCAACTTACAACTCAAAAATCCTTTTAGTAACTCGGACGGACAATTTAGGGACAGGGAACCTACGTTCACAGAGGACAGAAAAAGCACAACAGATGGGAATAAAGCCCAAACAACAACTTACAACCAAGATGAGCAAGAGATTTTCTACTACTCCCAGATGTGCAGGCACTCGCCACCCCGTTTCAGCAAATTAATAGCAAAGGAATCAACCAACTGGACCCAAACAAGCTCTGGGAATCCTTACTAGACACCATGCAGCTTTCAATAAAGTCAATGCAATATCACTTGGACAAGATGGAGGTCCAACTATCGATCCTCAATTCAATAGCCATACACATCTCAAACATCGAAAGCAGATTAGCCGACATGAACAACTTGATAAAAAGGCCCAGGCAAACACGCAGTAACTTCTAACATACTGCACCTGCTTTTTCATAATTGATAAATTATCCACCCTCCCAGAGGCAATGGGGGATATCCTGGCAGAAATCAGGACAATGCCAAATAAAAACAGCACACCACAGGAAAGGACCCCAACAGTATGGCCCTCAATAGGCTCATCCTGTAGACAGGAAGCCACATCAGAAATCGAAGGGGCAAACGGCCCCCTAAAGGACACCAGCAAGGAGACAAGATCAGCGCAGGACCCAATCGTCAAATCACTCAGTACTGCCGCAGAGCCAGTTAAGGAAAGAAACAAGGAGCTTGACAGTTCCAATAGACCAGCACACTTATGGGTTCCAGAACAAAGCCACGATTTTCATCTGGCAGACCCAACAAAAAAAAAGTGCAACACGAGGAGCTACGCCCGGATCCAAGATGGACGCGTGAGCACAGGGCTCCCGAGACCCTTTCCGCCTCCCGCATCTATCCTGCTAACTATCCTGATTTGGACGACGGGTCATATTAGCTGATGCCCTGCTGACATATTATCATTTTCCAGAAATTGATTTGGCCGCAGGGAACCGGTCTCTCTGTGCCTTTGAACTTTGTGGCCTACACCGACGGACCTCCGCGGCATTGAGTCTCTGAAGTACCCAGGTGGCAATTGAACAACAGCGGCCTTTGAGATCCATCTGTCGCCCCTGTGGTACTTTCGGTTTCGCTTTTGGTTCATCATCCACTGGGATTCACCGTCCGCTGCGACTGTTGACCTCGCTCTGCTGCTGGCCCTACGTCTCTCGTCTCTTGCCCTCATCCCTGCCTTTGTTGGTTGGTGTCTTGGGGAGCCATTCTCACCAGATCTCGAATGGCCCGGCTGGGCTCTCTAACTGGTATGGTGGCCAGGTCGGATAGTGAGAAGAGAGCCACCAGGGGGACATTCCGAGGAGGTGTAGCCCAGTCTAACACTATCGACTGCTTCGCCCGCCCGAAGGGATCCCCTGGTGGAGTGGGCAAAGTTTCGGATGAGACTGGAGATGGCTCTCCTGGAATGGAAGACTTGACACTGCGGGATGTCATGGGTGCCATTGCCAGCGTTAAGACTTCAACGAGCCAGCAGTATGAGTCCCTGGTTTCAAAATTAGACATGGTTGCGATTGAAGTCAACCTTATTAGAACGGACCTTGCGAAAACCAACGAGCGGGTCAAGTCACTGGACATTAAGACCGCAAGCCTCACGACGGATGTATCGGATCTACAGGCAGAGGTTTGTACTCTCCGATCATCAAATGACTTGTTTGACCGCCGGCTGGATGATTTTGAAAGCTGTGCCAGGCGTAACAACGTTCGTATCATTGGTGTTCTGGAAAGTTCCTCGGAGATCTCCATGGACCTTTTGGTGGAGGATCTAGTGCTGAACCATCTTGATCCTAAGGGACTTAGCAACTTTTTCACTGTGGAGCGTGCTCACAGAGTCCCGGGTGGTAGGCCTAAAACAGGCGCTGCGCCGAGGCCTATTATTGCCAGGATTTTTAACTTTCGAGATAGGGACGCTATCCTGCAAGCATTGCGTACCAACGGACCTACGAAATTTGATAATGCATCGATCAACTTCTACCCAGATTTCACGTAGGCGGTGGAAAAACAGCGTATGAGCTTCACTGGTGTTAAAAGGCGCCTCAGGGACATGGGACTAAAATATGCCATGCTCTTCCCGGCTCGCTTGAGGATCCAGTACGAGGAGCGTGAGCTTTTCTTTTACCGCCCGGAGGTTGCAAGTGACTGGTTCAACACTTTGCCGACACACCGTGATGGACAAGATCGGTCGACGGGTGCCGAAGGTGGCTTGGAGGAACGGGTGGAGTGAGCCCTCTCCAGCGGGCCATCTATTTAGACTTTCAGCGGGGGTTTGATTATTATTTTGTGTATGACCTGTTGATTGCTAGGGGGCGGGAGGGCTTGGGATTCTTCCTCCTCTAAGGGGTCTTTCTCTCTCTTTCCGTAGATTAGTTCAATGAGGTAACAGGCACACTGCAAGTTGAGGTGGCTTTCGGGTGTAATGCAGGGGTGCAGGGTGGGGGGTGTTATGCAGGGTTCCCGGGGTGGGGGGAGGGGCTTTTTGTCTATTTGTTTATCCTGAGGGTCTGTTTTGCTGCATACTTCGATCACTGTGTCTGTTTCTTTGGGGGGAGCATAGCTCATGCTCTGGGAATGGGGGGTAGGGGGCTACGGGTGCTGAGTTGGAATGTTAACAGTCTGGGTGACAGGATAAAGCGGGGGATTGTCTTACACTATCTGAAACGTCTTTCACCTGATGTAGTATTACTGCAGGAGACACATCTTATAGGAAATGCTTGCGAGGCAATGAACAGTAGGGGATACCGCTTGGTGGCGCATTCAGGATTCACTACTGGATCGAGGGGGGTGGGTGTCTTGGTTAGCAGTTCCCTCCGATTGGATATAGACGACACTGTGTTAGATGAAAGAGGCCGGTACAAGGCCATTACAGGTCGCTGGGAGGGGAAGACGATCTCCATTCTTTCTGTATATGTCCCACCGGGTTTACAGTCCGTCACATTTGCTGATCTGGGTAGGATGGTGCTGAATTTCCCACTGGGTATGATAGTGGTTGGCGGGGATTTTAACTCGGTTGTTTGTGGTAGCGAAGATCGTCACCCCCCCGGACTCTTTTGAGATTGCAGTTATGGATGGGCGATTTCCTGAATGCATTGGGTTTGGTAGATTGCTGGAGGCACTTACACCCTGGGCAGGCACAATATACTTTCTATTCGGGTGCACACGGAAGTCTCTCTAGGCTCGATTATATCCTATTGCCAGCGGCGCAGATGGTCTCTGTGAGGGAAATTCGCCCTCTTGCTCGGGGGATCTCGGATCACTCGCCTCTCTGGCTTACGATAGATGTACAATTAGAAGCCGGGGGCCAAGTTGCCCCAATTAACCCCTGGCACCTACGTCATCCGAAAACAAGGGCTGAGGTAGTTAAGTGTGTAGACCATTACTTTGTGGAGAATGCTGGGTCAGTGTCCTCTTCGGTTTCCCTGTGGGAAGCCTTTATGACCGCTGTCCGGGGCCAAGCCCTTTCTATGATTGCTAGCGCAAGAAAGTGCAAGAATGAGGAATTGGTGAGACTGGAGACTGAAATTACGTCGTTGGAAGAGGAGTTGGGGTCTGAGGTCACACCCGAGGGTTTGCATGTTTTGGCCCTTAAACAAGCCGATTACAAGGCGCTGGTGAAGGAATGCAGCAAGGAAGATGAGTCGTGAGCAACAGGGGCGTTTGTACGATGTCGGAGATAAGGCTGGGAAGTTGATTGTGTGGCTGGATAAGAGAGAAAGGCTGAATCGTGTGGTGCCTGTTGTGGTGAGTGAGGACGGTGAACGGGTCGTGGAACCGGATGGTATAGTTGCGGTGTTGGCTCAGCACTTTCAGAAGGTTTACTCGCCGGTTTCCGACAGGCCAGAGGAGCATTCACACTTGCTACTTAGGGATATCGCGTTGCCTAGCCTCTCGGAGTCTGATAGTGAGCTTATGGAGGTGGATTTTTCTACTGATGAAATAGCGCTCGCTATTCGCTCCCTTCGTTCAGGGAAGGCCTCTGGTCCAAATGGTCTCCTGATAGAGCTGTATAAATTGTGTCCGGATAAAATAGCACCACACCTTCACCAAATGTTTCTGGAATCGCGCGATCTTGGGCTTTTTCCCCGAGATCAGAGATTGGCTTCTATTGTAGCTATTCATAAAGATAGGAAGCCTCGTGATCAATGTTCGTCGTACCGGCCGATTTCACTCCTGAACGTTGAACCCAAGATTTTGGCGAATGTCCTGTCGAATCGTTTGATCACGTTATTAGTGATCTGATACACCCAGATCGGTCTGGGTTTATTCCTCACCGGAATACGGCTCTCAATTTACGCCGCCTCCATGGTGTGCTTGCGGCACTTGCTAAATTCGGCTTCGGACCTCATTTTATCGACTGGGTTAAACTCCTTTACGAGCAGCCAATGCCCCAAGTGCTTCGGAGCCTTTCGTCCTTGGCAGAGGCACACGACAGGGATGTCCACTATCACCGCTCCTTTTTGCGCTTGCTCTAGAGCCCCTGGCAGCATGGCTCAGGTGGGAGCTGTGGCTAAAGGGCATTAGGTGGTCCTATGATTTTGAGGACTGTATATTCCTATGCGCGGATGATATCCTGTTATATCTCACTTCCCCTCGTAAGTCCCTGGGAGTGCTGTTTGACGTATTGCGCTCCTTTGGAAGAAACTCGGGTTTGGCCATCAATTGGTCCAAATCCTGTATCTACCGGCTCACTGCGGAGATGCCACTGTTGCCCCGTTTCTATCCGATACCAGTATCGCGTGACGGCTTTAAATACTTAGGGATTTATATCTCCCTGGACTCAGCCATACGACATGAGAAGAATCTGCTCCCGCCAGTCCACCGGCTTCGATCCGACGTTACAGCATGGTGCGGATTGCCGTTGTCCCCGGTTGGGAGAGCGGCCTTGTTTAAAATGATGTCCCTCCCTCGCTTTTTATATGCCCTTCAGAACACGCTTGACCTGGTGCCTGCAAGCTACTTCCGGGAAATCGAGGGCCTCCAGAGGAAGCTGGTATGGGGCAGGCGACCTCGCATTGCGTTGGCGAAACTGACTCTACCCTAGTACGACGGTGATATTGCGTTGCCTGACATAAAAAGGTATTACTGGGCGTCGCAACTGAGTGCCATCAACCATGCAATGTACGGCCCGGTCCCTAACCCGGCATTTGAGATGGATAGATGGCAGCTCCCAGGAGGAGACTATAACAGGGGCGCTGTACTCCAGGTCGGCGGGAAAGTATTTAACCGGGCCTACCAGGGTTTCGGTGCGAGTGTGGGGCGCGGCGACTGCTGCTACGGGGTGGACGGATCGGCTGACCAGAGCCACTCTGCTTTATGCGGCTGAGAGACTGGGCTGTCTTTGGAGAACAAAGGGGTTTGACAAGTGGGATCTCATAGGGATTAGCAAGGTAGGAGACCTCTGGATCAAGGACAGGATCAAATCCTTTGTGGAACTCCAACAAGAATATAGACTGGGCGATAGGGAGCACTTCTGCTAATTGCAGATTCATCACGCACTTGTATCCGTTTTCCCTGTTGGTACTGATGTCCCAGACACCTCTCCCTTGGAAGACAGGGTGTTTGACGGGCATGTCCCGGACATCACCATCTCCCTTATGTATAAAAAGCTGATTAATAATCGCTCAGATCTTCTTGTGTGGCTTCGTGAGGCCTGGACTGGTGATGGGCTGGACGATGAAGATTGGCAGGCTGCGATATCCTCTCCTAAGGAAGTAGCGATCCCGGCGCGTCTCTGACTGGTGCAATTGAAGATCCTACACCGTGTGTATGTTACGGGTTTACATTTGCTGCGCATGGGTTATTCTCTAGATGGGTTGTGTAGGCGCGGCTTTGGTATGCTTGCTACTTTTCTTCATATTCTGTGGGAATGTCCTGATTTGGTGGAGTATTGGAAACAAGTGCATGAGGTTATGGATGAAGTCATGGGTGTTTCGCTTTTGCCAGAGGTCAGGAGATGTCTGTTGAATGTGTGGGAGCCGAATTACTATAGCGTAGCGCAGACTCAATGGGCCACCCTCGGCTACATGATTGCGAAAAGAGACATCGCCCAGCTGTGGGGATCTCCACGTGCACCCCTGGTTTCCACTTGGGAGGACAACATGGACTGGTGCATGTTCCGAGAGAAAACTGTGTACATCGCCCGTGGACGACCTAAGAAATGGGGAAGGATATGGGGTCAATGGAACCCATATCTTGGAGAAATCTATACCCCCCCCCCTTTGTAGAAACGACTGCCGTCCCTCAGTCCCCGTGACCGAGCATTCCATACGTACATGTCCTGCTGTATTTCACCTGGTTGTCTGACCCTGACCCCTTCATTCCCCCCTTATGTTTTCATATCCTTTAATAGTTGTCTTCTTGAGTCGCACCCCCTGCTATTTGAGACAGTCACACACCCTTTATATATCACCTCGGGATTAGGTTGTTTTGTTTGTTTTTCATAAAACATAATAAAAATGTGAAACCTTTCAATGATCCTCCTTCCATTACAATGATATCGTCTGGGTGTATTTTATCGCTGCCGGACCCCCGGGTTGCCGGCTGATGAGCTGTGTATTACTTATGGAATTTGATGCTAGCTGTTACTGACCAGCCCCTGTGGTTGTAGGTCTGTATTTGTATTGCACTGTCGAAATAAAGGTTTTCAAAAAAATAAATAAAGTGCAAATTAGAAGCGTCAGGAAAATTCCCCACCAGGGGTAAAGGGGATCAAGTACACAGCCGTTAGCAAAAAAGGAAGGGTAGAAAGAAGAAAAAGAACATAGTGGATTACTTCCAATCAGGCAGTACTCGATCTGGGACAAAAAGAAAAGACACTAGCAAATTATCAGAACTATTGCCCCAAGAAAGATATACCAAATCAAGCCACGCGAGTACTTCAGTATTAGGGGACTCAGAAACAAAGCAGGATACGACAGAGGACGAACCATCAAGGCCAATGAACAAAGCAGTAGACGGAAGCAAAAAAAACTTAGGCAGTAGAGCCTCTGCATTTTTCAAGAAAAAATAGATCTGTAGAGGCAGACACCTCTGGGAGAACAGAAGGAGACAAACAAACAAGCCCTTTGATCACTTCATCACTAAAGGATCCAAATATCAAACTGGTCAAGATGGAGGATAATTCAACAGAGCCATCCACAACCAGATCGCATCAAACTAGGAAACAAGAAAATACGAGATCCATCGAGCAAAATCCTGGTGAGTCTACTACCACAAGTAATGTAATTACCACCCCAGTGAAAATAGCAGATTTCGAATGGAGCTCTCGAACCCTCCACTCAAAGAGGAACTGCTAAAACTGGTAAAACCTCCGACTGCCAGCCAATTACAACCTAAAAAATCTCAAGGACAGCAATCACCACCACCAGTGAAGATTACAGACTTCTAATGGATCTCTCAAACCCTCCATTCAAAGAGGGATTGCTGAAACTGGCAAAACTCCCAACTGCCAGTAAATCACAACTTAAAAACAACTCAATTCTATTCATTCCTGAATATAAATCTAGAGGTTGTAGTGATACCCTTAACAGAGGCAATATTCTACATCTCATTCAAGCAATTAGAACCGTGAAGGACATAAGAACACACAATCTGGAAAGAATCGCTTTCAAAAACATCAAAGAAATCTCCGATAGAGAAATAACAAAGACAACCTGGTTCTCAGAAGAAATAATGAAGAGAATCCTGGATGAGGAACCCCAACTAACAGTATGGGGAATAAAAATACAACTTTATCAAAGGCCCGGCTACCCAGAACCACTGATTCTAAACAAAATGATAGACGACAATAGAGCCACCTCATCAGAAGGTTTGCAATCACACTCAGTACTTAAAGGAGCACGAAGCATTGACACTCAGACACCAGGAAGGAAAGATCAATGTTGAGCAATCAGATCTGAAGATTGGTCATGGCTAGCGAGGACGATAAATCGTCAAGAGGAGAGCACTTGACGTAAGACAAACGGCTTGGCCAACAAAACATCGGATAAAGACCTCCTGGAATATTTTCAAGGCTTTGATATTATCCAACTTCAAGAAACTTGGCTAGAGGAACCCTTTCATCTGTTTGCCTTTAGAGCCCACCAAACTCCAGTAGTGAGAGGCTCAAAATTTGGACATCCAAAGGGAGGTCTAACCATCTACACATCAATAAAAACAATAACTGCAACTGAAGACGTCAATATCTACACTTCTTCCACAAATGCAATTAAAGCACTAAGAGTGAGTATATGTGATGGGAACACCATACAGCAAATACTACTCTTGAACTTCTATATATATCCCCATGACAAAACCAAAGGTGTAAAAATGGTGAAGACAGAAATTATCAGGTTCCTCTCGGAAGAATCAACTCCTAAACTATTGCTGACAGGCAATTTCAACATGTACCTAATGGGGCGACAGTCCAGGGACGTCCTACTCGAAGAACAACACTCAGCCTGGAATATCACTTGCCAAAAATTGAGCACCAGGAGGCAACAATCAGCACTCGCAAGGAACTTCGTAAAAGATCTGGAAAATCTAGGCTTTGTTGCCCTAAATGGGCATTTTCCAGGAGATCAGCCCCCGGCGGTAACATTCCACACCTCAACCTTAATCACGCTAATAGATTACACTTTTGTATCCCTATCATTTTTTAGTTGGATTACAGGCTTCCAGGTAGGCATCCAAGATCAAAGTGACCACTTACCGCAAGAAATTTCCACAAGGATAACTGGATCACCACCTGATCGACACAAGGATAACTGGATTACCACCTGATTGACCCCAAGTCTATTTTTATGGTGTATCTTAGATGAATCAAATTCAGAACTAACCACCTGGAGGATCTACTGGCCTCAGCGAAGTCAAAATGGGATCAAAGGGATGAGGCCACCAGAGATGAGATAATGCATTGGGAAGAATTTACCAAAACACTTGGAGCAAAGCAGGCGGCTCGTGCTCCTCCAGCTTCAACTATAAACAGGACCTCAGACCAGCAGGACAATCATCTACACACCATAAAAACTCCACATCTGCGGAACCTCAAAAAAACAATAAGCAAAACTTTTCGGGAGATTAAGCGCACGGGTCACGACCTAAGTTTACGAAGGAGTTAGCAAAACTCAAAACAGAAAAGAAAAAAATAATTTGGCAGACAAAAAGGGTTTCAGATGAAAACTTGTGGGCTAGACTATTACATGACTCAAAATCAAACAAAGCGCAAGATTATGGGGCATGATAAACAGTGTAGCATACCCGAACGCCTTAAAAATCAACTCACATGTAACAGAGGAAGCTTGAGCCACCTATTTGCTTCAACACTTTAACTCAGACCAGAATCAGGGCACATGCCAGTCTTCAGAGGGAACTCCTATCAATCTCACAGCGATCCCAGGAAGCAAGCGTTCATCATTTACAATCGACCAGGTAAAGGCCAGGAAAGCCAGAGGCAAACAGGAGGGCGCACCGGCGCACTAATGGGATTCCACCAAGTCTTTTTAAAAAAGATCCGGAGAACTGGGCTTTTAAACTGTCACCGCTGTTTGCACAAATCGCAGGAGGAAACACCATCCCGGACTCTTGGAGGGGATCAATCATATCCCCAATATATTAGAAAGGGGATAAGAACTCAGCAAACAGCTACAGGCTGGTGGCCCTAATTGACATTGAAGCAAAATACTATGCCGGACTAATTCTGAAAGACCTTCCCACCTGGATAGAGGATAAATCCATCATCCCCATCAACCAAACGGGCTTTTCTAAGGGCATGGGAACAACCACAAACATTCTAGCCCTGTCCCTGTTGATAGATAGGATAAAATTAGAAAATCAACCTGTATTTATATGCTTCATTGACTACTCGTCAGCATTTGACAAAATTGACAGGAGTAAACTCTGGCATAAGCTAATGGGGAAAAAAGATCATTTGCTCTCCTAAACCAGCTAATACTCCTTCACACACAAACGTGGGTTCAAGTCAAACTAGGGGACGGCACGTTTGTGTACCGGAAAATACCAACGACTATGGGGCTCAAACAGGGGTGCGTACTGATGCCAACACTTTTTAACCTGCATATGTCCGACTTAACGTTGGAATTAGACACTTGTAATTCGCACACGCCAAAAATAGGCGGCTGCCACTTTCCAATCTCCTGTATGCAGACGACCTAGTGCTGCTGAGCCGGACTCCCATCGGCCTCCAACATCTTTTAGATACAACCAGCAGTTATTCAGCAAAGAATGGTCTAATAATCAACCATGATAAAACAAAGGTGATGAGGATTCATCCAAGAAAGGACACCTCTAAGTTCCGCTGGCATCTGGCCAATTTGACAATCGCTGTGGTAGACCAATATAAATACTTAGGAGTGACTCTAGATAACAAAGGCACATTTAACGCACAAAAAGATGTCATCAATAGAAGAGGCAACTCCATCTCTGCAGCAATAAAATCCATCAAGCATACAATAACTGGTCCAAACCTTACTTCACTAATACAAGTTTGGCGAGCAAAGCTCATTCCGGCAATCACTTATGGGAGCGAGTGTATGAGGGGAAGAGACGCAGCCATATTAGACAGTATTGTCTCAAGAGCTGCCAGAATTCTATTCAGCCTACCTAATTACGTTTCACCGGCACAAATAAGGCTGGAATTTGGCCTGCAAAGCCAAGAAATAGCCCAGAAAGGAGCCTATGCCAAGAGTTGGTACAAAATCAAAAGAGCGGAAGCAGGAACATTGAATTCTTACTTATGGACTGAAATACAACAAAAGAAGGACAGTGCAGCCAAGAGCTACCTGACCACATCGAAGGACCGGCTAGGACTGGGGGAACTATGGGAAGCATCAGGGTCCTATCATTGTTTTAAACAGATTGTAGGGGGGCGTGGCCAAGATGGCGACCTGATCGGACGCAGGTCTCAGTGGCTCCCTGACCAATTTCCCTGAAAGCCCCTTAAATAGCATTCTTACCCCCAGATGGTCACATATTCTGATGGTGGGGTACTGGAGGGCGACCGCTGATCCCTGGGAGTGGTTTCCAGATCAGCGTGGCCCCCGGAGGCCGGAATACAAGCGAGGTGTTGTCTGGCCGCGATCTCTATAATGGCGGCCACCCGGACTCGGTGACTGACTGTGTGCCCACATCTTGTTAGCCCCGGCTGGTGGAGGAGCCGGATTGTCACCGGCGACGACTTCTGGGAGGCCCTGCTGTTCACTGGCCCGAGAGTAGAGCGGGAGTGGAGCTCCGACTGCTGCCACTGCCGCCCGCCAGGAGGAGAGAAGGAAGACCGGCGGTGGGTTATGAAAATCGAGGTCCTGGTCTTCGGCCTCGTCGAGGCGGGTGATCGGACCCTGCACTGCGGACTGGTCTGGAGGTAGGGGCCGACCTGTCTACACGGCGACCTCCAGGGGAGCCCAGCGGTTGGCGGCCCAGATCCCAAAAGGAGATGGAGAACCGGAGGGAGCTGCTGCGGCCTGCTTGAAAGACCGGAGGGAAGCGAGCCGGGAGTGGTGAAAATCGAGGCCCTGGTCTTAGGCCTAGCAGAAGGGTGCGGCCGACGCCACCACCGCGGCGTGGCCGGGCCGATTCTAGGAGCTGGAGGTGAGGCCAGGTGAGCACCTTCCGACCCGAAGTGCCCTGGCGAGATCAGACAGGCCTGCCAGAGATTGGGAGGCCGGGGACCCCAGTATCCCACCAGACCAACTGCCGGAGGAGGAGAAACGGAGTTGCAGCAACTGACACACTCCCGGAGGCAGCGGTAAGGAGGGCAACACAAGCACCCGGGACCCGGACAGCGACTGCCCGCAGACGGAGGTGAGGAGAGTCACGGAGGGTGGCTATAGCAGAGACTCGGGGGCATAATCGAGCTCCCGGTGCAGGGCCCAAATGGGCCTGAGGATGGTATAGCATAGTCATGGAGGTGGTGGAGGCCGCACGCTTGGCTGGGCGCTGCCGCCTTGATCACCCCGTACCCCCTGCATATCTGCTTATCAGTGAGCCGCCTGGAGTCTAGGAGGGATGTGGAACTGGATATGCCCCCCAACACACCGACCTGTTGGACTGGCCAGCTGAGTGGCTAAGATTGACCGTGAGAAAGGGGTGCAGACCTGAAATACCAGCGGCGGCTGGCTAGAGCACTGCTGCCCCTTAGGTGTGGGGCCACTGCCCGATCCCCGGAAAGCGGGTGAGGCTCTGGACGTTCCATAGCCCTGGCCCCAGCGGAGACCAATTTTAATCTGCCCACGGTACGAGATATAAGGGCACAGGATTGGACGGCTCCGCTCTGAGGGGTTACCTGTTGGTGCCGGAGGAGGGGTGGCCAGCACTCTCTGGGACACCCGGGGCTCTTCTGCAAGCGCATTGGGGGCAAAGCCGATTCTTCACAGCGGCGGCCGCACAGCTCTGGAGCGGACAAGACAATGTGGGGTCTGGACGAAGCTGCAGGGGTACGTCACTGACCAGGAACTCTGCTACAGGCGAAGGCTCAGAACTTGGCAGGCAGCATGTCCAACACAAGCCGTAGGAGCAACCGCACCATCGATGACATGCTCAGCAAGACCACCCCAAAAGGGGGGAAAGCCCTGACGCCCGCCCCCCCCCCCCCATGACCCATACCACAGAACAGCAGCAAGAGAGTGGGGAACTTCGTAGGGACGTTGATAGTCTGGGTGAGAGAGTGGTCGTGGTAGAGGACTCTGGCCATGCCCGCGATGAGGAGCTGGTTCACCTACAGCAGGAGGTCCTCCGCCTTCAGGAACAACAGGTAGACCTGCAGGCCCACGCGGAGGACCTTGAGAACCGTTACCGCAGGAACAACATCCGAGTCCGGAATGTACCAGTGAAAGCAGGGGGGAATAGTGTCACCTGCTACCTGCAGGACCTCTTCAGAGACATTTTGGGGGAAATGCCTGATTTTGCCATCCGTATTGATCGGACGCACAGAGTGGGCATGGCAAGGCGCGCACCGGCCCCGCCACCAGACAATTTGGCGTACCTTCCGGACTTCCCTCTGAAGGAGCGCATCTTACAGGCGGCCCGTCAGAAGCAACCACTGCAGTTTAGAGGCGACTCCATGGCCCTGTTTCAAGACTTATCAGCGATCACGCTGCAGAAGCGTCGAGCCTTCAAAGTGGTCACGACGTTCCTACGTGACAAAGGGTACCATACTCATGGGGCCACCCATTTCGAATCATCTTTAAATGGCAGGGGAAATTACACCAACTCCGCTCTCTTAGCGACACGTGTGCCCTACTGCAGATTGAGCTACCGGAAGACGCAGCAGTCCAGGAGGTGGTTAAGGATACCACAGATTCTTCCTAAGAAGCTTTGGATGGGGGAGAAGACCTTCATTCCTTTGTTTGAATGGGGGGAGGGGTGGGGAGCCAGAGGGGTTGCCACGAACACATTTCCCACCATGATGACTCTCTACAGACCTGCACTTTGTTTTGACTGGCCCGAGACTATGGTTCATGATTGGGGTTTTCGAGTTGGGGGAAGGGAGGAGGTAGGGGGATGGGAGGGGAGTGGGCGGGGGATGGGGGAATGGTTGGGGGTTCTGAAGTTGGGGTTAGGGGGGGAACTGGGAGGGGAGGGAGGGTCGTCCAGTGCACCATGCAGGTCTTAGCCGCCTCAGTTGTGATCTCACACCTTGCTCCGCTCCGGACGGAAGAACAACGCTCTTGCTTCCTCCATCCTACATGCCACCCACAACCTTTAAGATTTTGACCCTCAATGTGCGGGGTTTGAACAATCTGGTTAAGCGAGGCGCTGTACTATCCCACTTAGAAAGCACCCGAGCGGATATCTGCTTAATACAAGAGACCCACCTGCTATCCCGCGACTGCCATAGGTTACGCTCCCACAAATTCCCGACACAACTTTTCTCATCTAGCACCAACAAGACAGCCTGGGTGGCGAACCTGGTGGCGAGGCATTTCAAGGGCGAGGTCCTACACTAATGCACAGAACAAAAGGGGAGGCTGCTGGCATATAGATTTAAGATAGGAGGTCTTACATGTACGGTTGGGTCCATATATAGCCCTAATGAGCAACAGGAACGCTTCTTATGGTTGGCCCTGATGGACATCACAGCCACACCAGACAGACATGTCATTATTGGAGGGGATCCCAACATGGTCTTTGACATGGTCCTGGACAGGTCCGCACAACGCATTCCGCAAAAGGGGACGTTCTCGACCGGGTGTAAAGACCAGATAGAAGAATTGGATCTTCATGATCTGTGGCGCCGCACACACCCCATCGATAGGGAATATTCATACTATTCCAATGCACACAAAGCATACGCGAGATTAGATCATCTCCTGGTCACTGAGCCGGTATGCGCTTTAGCTACTTCTACAGAGATGGGAGTTATCTTCCTGTCAGACCATGCGCCAGTCACCACCACGCTCTGTTTACCGCCGACGTCTTGCCCACCTAGGGCTTGTGCCTTAGGGACACTTTACTAAACTCATTACGGACACTATCCGCGACTATCTCTCTCATAACGCTAACACCGACACCTCCTTGGTGACACAATGGGTGGCCATAAAAGCTGTAATTAGGGGGGAGTATTTGGCCCTTTCTTCGGTGGAAAATAAAGACCGGCAATGCAAATGGGACGAACTCACCCAGAGGGTACACAAACTCGAACAAATGCATCAATGAACAGGGGCACCCAGAATCTGGAAACAACTCTAAGTGGCGAGAAAACTTCTAGTGGCCCTGGACATGGACCATGCTGAGTACGCAGCATTACGCTTGCGCCATGCTTACTATACAGGGGGGGACAGATGTGGCCGTCTTCTGGCAAATAAGCTCAGAGTGGCACGCCAACAGCAGCTGGTGAAGGAGATCTCTGACCCCGACGGGACAATGGTCACAGAGGATGCCTAAATAGCTGATACTTTCCGCAGGTTTTATGCGGATCTTTACACGGGTGATCACCTAGATGATCTTGCCACAGCGGCATACTTGGATTCAGTCACTCTCCCCTCTCTGGCCCCCTCACAGGCGGAGTACCTGGATAGAGATATCCGACTTGAGGAAGTGATTTCCGCTATCGCCAAACTCAAGCATGGTAAAGCTCCAGGGCCGGACGGCTATACATCCCTCTTCTACAAAACATTCTGTACGAGCTGGCACCGATCCTCACCCGCCTTTTTAACTCATTCTCTGCACCTGGCGCCATTTCACCTGACCTCTCATGGGCCCCTCTTATGGTCATCCTCAAGCCGGGGAAAGACAGGACTAAGTGGGGCTCTTACAGGCTGATATCACTTTTAAATGTGGATCTTAAGCTATATACTGGGATCCTAGCGTCTAGAACGGCCCCCCCACTTACCGGAACTCGTGGAATCGGACCAGGCAGGGTTTATCCCCGGACGGCAAACGGTGTACAATGCCAAACGGATCGTCCACCTCATAGAAAAAGGCTCCTATAGATTCCCGGTGAGAGAATGATGCTGGCGGTGGACGCCGAAAAGGCGTTTGAACGCATACACTGGCCTTACCTAGAACGTGTCCTAACGAAAGCCGGCATCGGAGAGAAATTCCGCTCCCTAATATCTAATTGCTGTAAATTTCCCACGGCGGTGGTGCATGTGAACGGATATAACTCACAGAGTTTCCCCATTGAGAGACGTACCAGACAGGGGTGCCCGTTGTCACCCCTGCTCTTTGCCCTATATATGGAGCCATTTGCTCAGAGGATACGTCAAAATCCTGCTGTGACGGGGGTGAAGTTTGGCGGCTCCCATCATGCAGTCAGCCTCCATGCTGACAACATCATACTGTCCCTGGACAACCTGAGCACAGCTCTCCCGGCCTGCGTAGCGGAATTAGACGCTTTCGCTAGCGTTGCGGGATTTCACGATGAATATGGAAAAATCTGTAGCCCTAGACTTGTCGTTTACACCATCCACCAAAGCTTACTTACAAAACCTCTTTCCCCTGCTCTGGCTGTCGGACCTAGTGCCGTATTTTGGAATCCAGCTGGCCCCCACCCTACCAGCCATGATCACAGCCAACTATACCATCCTAGGTGGGAAGATTCAGGACAAACTGGGACGTGGGAGTCGCTGCACCCTCTCTTGGCTGGGCAGAATGGCGGCGGTTAAAATAACTGTTTTGCCCCAAATTCCCTGCTTATTTAAGGCTCTACCGCTATAGCTGCCTAAGGGGTGGATTCACAAACGCAGGCGGTCCTCTCGAGGTTTATCTGGCAGGGCCGGAAACCAAGACTGAAGAGGGCGCTATCCACGCTAGCTCCACAGGATGGGGGGCTCGGGATACCGGATTTACGCAAATACTTCCAGGCGACACAACTGTGTTACCTGGTGGAATGGAGCAGGTGGGCGTCGTACAAGCACTGGCTCTTCCAGGACCAAGCAGTAGCGGGTCGACCCCTGCAGGAAATACCCTTCCTGCATAAAGCTCATCGTCCCGCTAACTTATATGCCTCCTTTATCACTAGAGTTCCCCTGCAGGTGTGGGACACCACTAAAATTGCACATGGACTCACCACGTTCCCTTCGCCGCTTACTCCTCTGGTCGATAATCCGGACTTCACTCTGGGACTAGAAAGAGGGGGCTTTACACACTTGGCGGACAGCGGGGTGTCGGGCCTTATTCCACGTATATGGCCCAGAGGGCGCTATCCCCTTCCCGTTCTTCAGACGGGAATACTCGTTGGCGGAGACGGACAGACTGCATTACATGCAGGTCCGCCACTGGGCATTACACCCGCAGGTGTGGGAGACAGCTGACAGGAAACTCCTACCTTATGAAATATGGCTCTAATCCCATACCTCGGACACAAAATTGATTTCAGACCTTTATAAGTTCTTGCAACCTCCATCCTCACATTTTTACAACTCAGGTAGAGAACGTTGGGAACGGGAGTTGGGCAGGACATTGAGTCATAAAGAACAGGATCAGATCTCATACAGGGCGCGTCACTCCGCATACCATACGGGACTCACAGAAACACTGACTAAGGTATCAACGTATTGGTACTACACACCCGAAAGAATACACAAATGGATCACGGTAAAGATAACATCTGTTGGAGGGACAGTGGGCAAGTAGGCACACTAAGGCATATCCTGTGGGAATGTCCGCTTTTGCAATCTTATTGGAAACAGGTGATAGATGACATTGACACTCATTTCAACATCGAATTACCGCGCTTCCCCGCATACATACTACTGGGACTACCGAACCGATTGATGTACCCCCTAAGATCTCGCAGGGGGCGCCAGATTGCTATTGCATTAGGCTTCGCGGTGCAGAATATCCTTACACATTGGCGTACCGCCACGCTTCCATCCATCATAGGGTGGTTACATAGATTATGGCATGTGTTGGGCATGGAGAAACTGTCACTCACGGTAGCTGGGGATATAGAGCAGTTCGACGACCTTTGGCAGACATTCCAATCCCTGCTGGTCACAGAATTCAGAGAGCTCACCTGCCCGAGATACCTTCGCCTTTTGCGGCTCACGACACCTTCTTGAATGGACAGCATCTTGAATGGACTCCGGATGAGGCTTGCTTACTGGAGTGCGGCAAGGCAAAACAGGATAAGGTAGACCGAAGCACTGGACGAAGGGAGGGCAGGGAGAGGAGTTCTAGGGGGTGGAGGGCTCGGGGGGGAGGTGATCTGGGGGGGGGTCAATCTCATTTTGCAACACTTCTTCTATCTGTGTATCTTTGCGGACTGGACTTCTGCTAGAATATCACCTGGAGAGAATTTGTGCCTTGTGTGCGCCTCTGGCCAAAGCGGTCTCTCACCTTCTATGCAATGTCTATTCTGCCTCCTTTTTCTTGTGTTGCTCCAATAAAAATGATTTAAACATAAACAGATTGTAAATAAGACAGTGAAAAAACTATCAATATTAGAAGACAAGGCGGCCCTCATAGAAAGAACCCATGGATGGTTTGTTGTGCAAAGCTATGTCAAGCCCCTCCTGCAATCCTATCTAGGTGTAGGCTTTAACCGGAGCATGAAAGAAAAAATATCTTCACCTCCAGATGAGCATTTTACCAACATTGGAGCACCTTCCCCCTTGGAAAAGATCATCAGGCCAGACAACATGCCATTAATGCACGGAAGCTAACGAAAACAAAATACACCTTTTGTGCATCTGCAGAGAATCACAAGCAGAACAACAATACTTTCTGAAGCCACACTTTATAACTGAGGGGATAAGAATGTGTAGGCAAGAAGTAATGGTATGCCTCGGAGGAGGGAACGTCCAGCTGGCGTGTCGCTTCGTACAATGCATGGAAGCAGCTGGGGTGAAACTCGGCCAATAAACCACTAGTATCACCCACCATTGCATCATTCTTCAGCTTTTTTCAAAGCGTGGGCATAAAATCCATTTCGCGGGCGAATTTGCAGATTTTTGACGATTTTGCGATCCGCGAATCGCGCAAATTTACCCAATAATCAAATTCCAAGCTACGAATTATTTTGCTTGGTCGCGCTTAAAAAATACAATATCGCGTGCGCGGCATTGTCTTACCGTGATTCTGAGTCCGCCAAGTTTTTTTACTTCAGGTTTTGCGTGTGCGGCGCCATTTTCGATCTTGCTGCGTGATCGCACAAGAGTTTTTCGAACGCAATTACGTTATTGCGGCTTGCCAACGATTTGAACAGCTCGCGTTACTGAAATTGCAAAAATTGCAATTCTGCACAAGAAATCTACCACAGGAAGCATGAACCTTGTGAAAATGATGATTTTTATCAGAATAACTCCTCAGATTGACATTTGACTGCACCTTTTGGTGCAGGAGTCCATTTTTTGGGGTGGGGTGGGGTGGGGTTGGGTGGGAGGAAGGAAGTGCCTCAGAGTCTCCAACTTCCTGTTCCTGTCCAGCAGGCTCCTCTCAGTGCTTTGTGCATGTACTGGTCACTTTTAATTTGGCTGTTGAGCTGGAAGGATTTCTTTCTGTGACTGCTGCTGGATTTGTATTTGAGGACTTTTTGCACTTTGGGTATTGGATCAGAGATTTTACAAGTAAGTTGGTGTTGTTTGTTTGGGGCATTGCAGTTGAAGCAACTACAGTTCTAAAACTTTTTTCACAACTTTAACAAAATAGATATTGTGGTGGGTAGCCACAGTATCCAGTAGGCCCAGGTTTAGTCATGGGTGCATGATACAACTGTTTCAGTGATTTGTTTTTAACTTAATTCTCATTTATGTCATGGAATTTTAGCTCACTGTTATATGTTGATTTTTTTTTTAATTTGGGGGTGCCTGTAAAGCCTCACTAGCCAGTAGTGAGTGGTGCATGGGCCTAGTCTTTCTGTGGGGTGTCTTGAATTTAAACATCATTGAGGGCATGGATGGCATGGGATTGTGGTGATTTTTGAGTGTTTTTAGACTTTTTGGGGAGGTGTTGGGGCCTGGCCATGTGGGTGGGGGCCATTTTGAGGCCTGGTACAAGCAGGGCCTGGCCATGTGGTGGGGGTCAAGGGGACATTTTGAAGCCAGGCAGTGTGCTCAGGCCTGCACCCAGTTTGCCTTGCTTTCAACCATTATGCCCAGGGGTACTCAGTGGTGCATGGGCCTAGTCTTTCTCTGGGGTGTCTTGAATTTAAACATCATTGAGGGCATGAATGGCATGGGATTGTGGTGATTTCTGAGTGTTTTTCGACTTTTTGAGGTGCTGTTGGGGCCTGGCCATGTGGGTGGGGGACATTTTGAGGCCTGGTAGAGGCAGGGCCTGGCCATTTGGTGGGGGTCAAGGGGCCATTTTGCAGCCCGGCAGTGTGCTCAGACCTGCACCCACTTTGCCTTGCTTTCAACCATTATGCACAGGGGTACTCAGTGGTGCATGGTCCTAGTCTTTCTCTGGGGTGTCTTGAATTTAAACATCATTGAGGGCATGGATGGCATAGGATTGTGGGGATTTTTGAGTGTTTTTCAACTTTTTTGGGTGTATAACTGATGTATCTCTGGCTTCCATTGCTTTAAGGGGCACAAGAGAACCACCAGTGCAGGGAGGAAGTCCTTCAGCGGTGTGTGCAGCACAACGTCACTTGAGGTCACGTGTGGCCACAGACAAGACAACTCTACAACTCGTGCAACTGCGGCCTGCTGTTCTGACATCTCAAGAAGATGGCCCCAAAGAAAGTTGGCCATAGCGCCTCAGTGAAAAAAGTCACCAGTGCCACTGCCAGTAAGAAGGAGCAGAAAAAGCAAGTGGCACCACCTACCAAGGAGACTGGTGTGCCCACTGACACCTTTTTTGGGGAAAAAAACTACGCCTGCAGCAGCAGCGGTGTCTGCCGGGGACCAAGCTGGAAGCAGCACCTCCGCTTCATTGGGCTCAGTGCCACCACGCCAAGTCAGGTCCAAGACCACCATGAGTGCTGCTGCGGCAGCCACTTTGGTTGTTGAATCACCATCGACCAGTGATCTTGGCTCATCACAAGAAGGTACCATCCAATCAACGCCGGGTGTAACTCAGCTGACGAGTGTTCAAAAACCACAGCCACAACGACAACCACAGGTGCAACTAGTACAAGAGCAAGTACATGGGCAAGGAGAGGCGCAAGGAGAGGCGCATGGAGAGGCGCATGGAGAGGCGCATGGAGAGGCGCAAGGAGAGGCGCAAGTAGAGGCGCATGGACAGGTGCATGGAGAGGTGCAACTAGAGGTTCATGGAGCGGCACAACTGCCTACAACACTTGTTCCTCCAGGAGTAGGGGCACATCAGGAAATTGCTATTCAAGAGGAGGTATCCGAGGAAGCCACTCCTCCTGATGATGATTATCCATTGTCTTCCAGATCCCCAGCAAGAAAAAGGTCAAGGAGGGATACTACAAGTTCTTCTTCAAGCCCCCTTCCTTCTGATGATGTTGATGATGATTGGAACCCACCAATGCAGTCTGAGAGTGAGTCACACCATGATGAGCCGACAAAGGTAGCTAAGCCTAAAAGGAAGGTTCCCGCAAAGCTTCCACTTATAGATGATGACGACGAACAAGAAGTGGTATCTTCTCCTGCTGAAGAACAGTCTGACGATGACCCAGTCATCACAGTCGTCACTCCAGCCCCAGCAGGCATGCAGCAGACAGACATTTTAACCCTAGCCGGAAAGGCAGCTGAGCGGGATATGGGCGGCGTGGCAGTGGTACCACCAGCGTTAATTACAACACCAACACGACCTACAGCTTCCATCTTTTTTAGTCAGAAGGGCCGGCATGGACCTCCATCCAGCTTGACCTCAAGTAGTTGTGCTGTAAGTGAACAACAGAAACGAATTTAGCCACGCCCATCCTCCACTTCATCTGGCAATGAAAGTCAAAGTAGCACCTCCACCACTAGCAGACATCACCAGTCCGCAGTTTGGGACTTCATTACTGTTAGCCCAAAGGCGGAAAACGCGGTCGTTTGTTCGATTTGTAAAATATCAGTTAGTTGGGGTAAGCTTGGTACCAACTATGTATACATTGATACTGAATCTGATGATGACGAGAATCTGATTGTGCATGGGGGAAGTGAAGAAGCAACAGACATTTTTTCTGGTACACCCTGCAACATCTATGAGGTACACTAAGAGTGTTGGAGAGACACAAATGCGAAAAACTACATCAATGGGCCTAACTGGTTTGAAGAGGTCATCATCATCATCATCATCATGTAAAAGGATCCAGCCCAACATCAGCGGAATGTTCTGGTCGGAGGCGCCATTTGAACGCAACCACACAACTGTACGTTTGTGTAACGCAACGATGGCTAAAATGCTAGCGTTGGACCTTCTCCCTTTTTCTTTCGTGGAAGGGGTGGGGTTTCTAGAATTAGTGGCAACAGTCTGCCCTAAATGGAAGGTTCCTAGCCGATCCTATTTTGCCAGAGTTGCGGTTCCAGCACTACATCAAGATGTGCTAGAGGTGATTGGGGCAGCTTTGCAGAAGTGTGCTGTTCACGCTATCCATTTGACAACAGACATGTGGACCAGTTGCCAAGCCTTTGATTACATTTGCATCACTGCACACTGGGTCTCTTTTGCAGCGTCTTTTGCAGGGGTTAGAGAAAAGTCAAACGCAGTTGTTGACCGTGACACAGTTTTCAAGCTTCTAGGAAACATGCAACATTAGCCATGTTTGCCATGGAGAAAAGTCATACTGCAAAAAACATTTTGGATGAGTTTAACAGTAAGGTCTCTGAATGGCTGCAACCAAGAAATTGCATAGTTGGTTATGTTTCCACGGATAATGGCAGTAATTTAGTTAGGGCCATGCAGGACGGTGACTATTTCAGAGTGCCATGTTTGGCGCACTGTATAAACCTGGTTGTTCAAGATTTCTTGAAAATTGAAACCCAAGTCAAGAAGTTACTGTCTATGTGCCAAAAAATCTGCACACATTTCAGCCATTCTTTTAAGGCCCGGAAGCAGCTGAGAAGCATTCAACATGTATGTAAAGTGCCAGTCAAAGGACTCATCCAGGAGGTGGCAACACGTTGGAACTCAACCTTTTACATGCTTGAGCGTCTGTTTGAGCAGTGCATTGTAATCAATGACTATATCTTTACAGTAGGTTGTACTATTAATGACATGAGGCTAGAGTCGAATGACAGCTAGTTAAAAGCCTGACAGACATGCTTCGTCCTTTTGAAGTCTTCCCGCGTGAAGTCAGCAGGGAGGACTGTTCTTTGAGCAAAGCTATCCCATTGTTGCGCATGCTTGAGCACCAACTGAAGGTGGTGTCTTCAACGTTGAGAGATGATGGTGGAAAGCAAGCTGCATATCTGTTGGCGGAGAACTTATTAAGCCGCCTAGTTGCCAATGAAAGGCTTCAAAAAATACATACAGAACAACATTACATTTGTGCCACTATTCCTGATCCACGGTACAAAAAGGCAGTGGCCAGCAAAGCATTCATTCCTTTTGATGAGGCAGATGTTTCAAAGTACAAACATTGGATAGCTGTGTCAGCCAGACGGTTCGAAAAAGATCGGCAGAGAATTCAAGGAGCCGTCAAAAGTTCAACTGAATCAGCAGGCGATCCAGCGTCAAGTTCCACTTCTGAATCTGTGGCCGAAGGGAGTCACTTTCCCTCATAGCCGTTAACGACACCAGCAGCAACCCTTTCATCATCCTCACCTGCACCAGGCCCAGCCATAATATTGTCAGAAGCGGATTGGCTAACTCATCAAGGGTTTGTTCGTTCCAGTGCTGAGAAGCCCACAGATGGTACGCAAAGTGGAGCAACTGTGGAGAACCTTGAGTTGATGGTGCAGGCCTATCTGGATGAGCCAACACAGGTCTTTGTTCATACGAACCCATTGCTGTATTGGTAGAGGAAAATGGCTCTACGGTCACTGATTGCCAACCTGGCTCTAAATTATTTGTCTTGCTCACTAGCAAGTGTGTCTTCTGAACGTGTTTTCAGTGCTGCTGGTGCCATTGTAACTTCAAAAAGGTCCCAGCTCTCGTCCAAAAATGTGGAGAGGTTAACACTGATCAAGATAAATCAGCACTTGATACCACCCGATTACAAAGTACGTGAATACACGCAGAAAGAAGAGGACACCGACTTAGGTGACTGAAGTTCTTCTCTGTTACCTGACCTACTCCCGTCTCAAATTATGGAGTTGGAGGACAAGCTCTATTTCCCTGACACCGAGTCCTGAAAATGACTTCCTTTTTTTTGTCCTTATTCACTTTTATACCTGTGTCCTTCTTTGTTTTGCAACTTTTACCACAACAAAACTCTAATCACATAATCACAACAAGTCCATCAGCAGCACTGTCTTCATCTTATATTCCTTATTGATTTGAAAGTGCCACAGTCTGCATTCCTGAGGTGCACAAGTTCTCAACTCAATCATGCTCCTTTATACTCCTCCTCCAGACTCCCCCTATCCATTTCCCTCAATGCATTACGACGAGTCCCCTCAAGTGGGACTGAAATTACTGACTGACTACATGCTTGCTGATTGCTGACACAGTTACTTTTGATATTGACAGGAGAGGCTGCCCTGTGGGCCCTCGCTTTCCGAAGAAGATGCGGACAAAAAGTAGAACAGGTAATGAATAATTGAGAAGATGGCATGCACTGGCCGGCAATGGCTGTCTGGCTCTGATGAAACCAATTGCTGTTTGTTTTTTGTGCATGAAATGATGATTCATATGTCTTGTCTTAGTTAATATCTAATCTTTCACACAGTAATTGTAACTCATGTGAATCAACAACTCTTTTTTTACCTTGTTTAATTAAAATCGTACTTCAAATTCAGGGGCCACTGTATTGCATTTCACAAAATATGCAAAATGTCCTTGGAGCGGACTCACTTGCCAATATAACATGATGATTGATTAAATAATACATCTTTTTTCTTTACAGTCACTCACTGGGATGGATAGATCATCAGCGTCGATTTACGGAAGAACTATGGCCAATTCGTGAGTGGCAAACAGGTAAATAAGCATGGGCGGAAAATCCGTTCCGCTCGCGGATTTTGCAGATTTTCGGTAAATTCGCAATCCGCGAACTCTCGCGAATTTACCGAAAATCCGCAAATTCGCACGCAGCGGATTTTTTTGCTTGGTGATACAATATTGCGGCGTGAGGCGTTCACTTACCGTCATTCAGCGTTTGCCGAGTTGTTTTTCTCGATATTTTGCGAGTGATGCGCCATTTTGGATCTTGCTGCGGGATCCCGCGGGAGTTTGGCGACGCATCACGAGAGTTTGCAATTGCGAACATGTAGATGCGGCGGGCAGCAACAATCTTGCACTCGCGAAATTACAAAATTTGCAATTCTGCACAAGAAATCCACCAGCAAGCAAGATAAACCTTCTGAAAATGATGATTTTTATCAGAATAACTCCTCAGGTTGACATTTGCCTGCACTTTTTTGGATTTGAGGCCTTTTTGACTTTCTTTAGATCACTTTTGGATTAGAAATCAACTTTACCAGTAAGTTTGTTTGGGGCATTACAGTTGCTGTTCTGCAGAAAAACGAGTTTTGCAAAACTGAAAGCACTCAGCAGGTGTAAAAGTTCAAACTAATCATTAGTAACAATTCCCTGTAGTGCTTCCTGAGGGGCCCCTCCAGAGTTCTGTTGCCTACATTTGTTTAGGGCATTACAGTTGCTGTTCTGCAGAAAAACGAGTCTTGCAAAACTGAAAGCACTCAGCAGGTGCAAAAGTTCAAACTCATCATTAGTAACCATTCCCTGTAGTGCTTCCTGAGGGGCCCCTCCAGAGTTCAGTTGCCTACTTGCAACTATTCTATGACCCTGCTCTGACCCTCACAGCAGGCTCATAGAATAGCAACAAGTAGGCCACAAAGGTCCTGGGAAAAAAAATTGCACTGCAACAGAAAGCAAATTACAAATAAGGAAGCAGGTGCCAGACAGGAAGTTCAGTGACACATTAATCAACCCCAAATTAATTCATGTCAGTTGAAGCAGGGCAGGTGTGCTTGCTTTCCTCCCCCCCATAATTTACAGTGATGAATCAGAGGGTGGCAGTGATGTACCAGAGGGTGGCATGGGTGAATCAGAGGGTGGCAGGGGTGAAACAGAGGGTGCTGTGAACCTGTGATGAGGAACCAGACGTAGAAACAACACAGTCGCGACCGTTGCGAGCCGACAAGTAAGTTCGCAATTGCGAACTAGTACAAAACCCTCGCGAACTAGGAGAAACCCTTGCGAACACAAAAAGAAATCCGCAAATTCGCGAGAGTTCGCGGATTTTACGGATTGCGAGTTTGCAAATATGCAAATTCGCGGGCACCAGATACGCAAAATTCGCCCATGCTTACAGGTAAACCAGTCTACAGCAGGACTACATGTCTGTCTATTCATGGTATGTATTGGTCGACGGCGAGGCAGTGTACTGTTGTTGTTATGCCATGCAGAGTCCACTCCAGACAGCAGTTCATGTAAAATTGGGGCTATGTTGCTTGCTGCATACAATTAGATATGCTTTGTCTGTCTGACAAAGAGCCTAGGTATGCTACATCAGGTTGCTTCACTCAGTGGTGCCTGCCTTGACCCTCTGCATGGCACTGCCTCAAGCTTAGGCCAAACATCCGTTATGTTTGCAAAATTTGCTGTTTTTCGGTATTTCGCAAATCTCGCGAATGTACTGAAAAATCGCAAATTCTTGAGCGGAACAGATTTTTGGGCCATGCTTGCGGCAGGGCCATGCAGACGGTCAAGGCAGGCACCACTGAGTGAAGCATCCTCCTGATGTAGCATACCTAGGCTCTTTGACACAGACAGACAAAGCATATCTACGGTTTAGGGTTCAGTGCGTTTTACTAGGCTTTTTGGGTTTAAGTTGGTATGGTTCACGCTAATTCTAGGGCTCGGGCCTGATGCAGGCTCGTTCATAATGATGTTGGCAATGTTTTAGGGGAGTTTGGTGTTCTTTGGTCCAGAATTGGCAGAATTTTGGCGTTTTCGGGTTTTTCGCGGGCTCGTGTGTTTGGGTGAGAACTAAGTGAAAACTAGTCTTAGACCTTCTTCTTCTTCTTCTTCTTCTTCTTCAAAGAGTGCAGTGGTTCGATTTTGTTCTGCCTTGCTGAAATTCTTGTGAATCGCTGGAACAAGTGACTGTCCAGGTGAGTTTCAAGAGGATCAAAGTAGTGAAAGTGCTGAAAACAGCAATGTTTTGTGAACAGCGCAATTTGCCATGTTTTGAATATACCAGTATTGCTTGTATTTGGGGGGCTGTTTGGGGGGCTTCCAGGTTTTTGTGGGTGGGTTTTGGGGTCTGGGAGCACTGTTGGCACAGTCTAATGTTGATTGCAGTTGTTTTTCAGGAAATCCATGGTGGAAAAGGGGAGTTAGGGCCTAGCTACGCAGCGTATTTGGACTGAATTAAAGGTAGTAGGCCCATTTTTGCTTTTTGCCTGTTTGGGGGTGTTTTGCTTTTTTGCGGGTGGCTGCAGGGGTCTGGGGGCATAGCTCGGAAGGTCTAATATCGGAATCAAGTGTTTTGGACCAAATCCATGGTGAAATATTTTTTGCGTGTTTGCTCACTTGCCTGTCTTTGGGGTGCTGTTTGGGGGGCTTCCTGGGCTTTGTGGTTGGGTTTTGGGGTCTGGGAGCACTGCTGGCACAGTCTAATGTTGATTGCATTAGTTTTTCAGGAAATCCATGGTGGAAAAGGGGAGTTAGGGCCTAGCTGCACTACGTATTTGGACTGAATTGAAGGTAGTAGGCCCATTTTTGCTTTTTGCCTGTTTGGGGGTGTTTTGCTTTTTTGCGGGTGGCTGCAGGGGTCTGGGGGCATAGCTCTGGAGGTCTAATATCGTAAACAAGTGTTTTGGACCAAATTCATGGTGACTTTTTTTGCGTATTTGCTCACTTGCCTGTCTTTGGGGTGCTGTTTGGGGGGCTTCTAGGTTTTTGTGGGTGGGTTTTTGGATCTGGGAGCACTGCTGGCACAGTCTAATGTTGATTGCATTTGTTTTTCAGGAAATCCATGGTGGAAAAGGGGAGTTAGGGCCTAGCTGCACAGCGCATTTGGACTTAATTCCAGGTAGGCCGAAATTTGCTAAGTCTCACTTTTTGCGGTTTTGCTTTTTGGCTGTTTGGGGGGAGTTCCGCCTGGGTTGACGGTCTGGGGGCATTACTGTGAAGGTCTTATACCGGATAAAAGTGGTTTGGAGAAAATCGGAGGTGAAAACGTTTTTCCATTTTCAGGCATTTTCGGGGGGCTGTTTGGGGGTTCCTGGTGTTTGTGGGTGGGTTTTGGGGTCTTGGACCAACGCTGGGTAGGGATACTTTTGATAGCCAGAGGTTTGAAGAAAATCCATCGTGGCAAAGTGGAGTTAGGTCCTAGTAGAAGAAAGCCTTTGACACTATTTTTAACTTAGGGCTCGTTAGGGTTAGCAGTATTGCATGTGTTTGGGGGAGTTCGAGATTTTGGCAACTGGGTTCTGGGGTCTACTCTTGAGCACTTGTCGAGACATGTCTAAATTTGGTTGCAAGTGGTTTACTTTCAAAGTACGTCTTGTCACCATTTTCCACTAGGCCTCAGACAGGTAGCAGTATCGCACGTTTTTTGAGGTCTGATTGGGGGTAATCTACATTTTAGCATCGGTGTTTAAGGGTCTGGGAGCACTGCTGGGAAGGTCTAATTTTGTTCTAAAATCGTAGTTTACACTACAACTCGCTTGAGGGGAATAGCTTCTAATTCCGACCCGGCTACCGGTTACTGTGGAGGTTCTCGCTGATTCGTCTAAGCCGTCTCAGCTTTCCAGCATCTCCGCGTGTAAATGACTTCCGCATGTACACGCGGAGACGCTGGAAATCAGTACGGCTTAACCTGCCACGCACATGGATACTCCTATGGTGTGTTGCATCCTTGGTAGTAACTATCACACGGACGGCTGAGACGAATCAGCGAGAACCTCCACAGTACCCGGTAGCTGGGTCGGAATTAGAACCGGCTAAGAGCACATAGCCAGTGTGGCAATAGCTTTGGAATCGCTGCCCGCGGGAGCCCTGATGAAGTCGTGGGCTACTAGCACTGATGAAACACGTGTTGGCTGGGCGTAGTGGATAAAATCTGAATTGAAGAAAAACTACTATCAAGACTACTTCCACATTGTTTGTCTATTGGTTGTGTTGTGTGATTACCTACAGCATTTACTCTGTAAAAGGCGACATGTGCACAGATACCTGTTGTAACAGTATAACATTTTGGCATGTATCTTTCCGCCGTCTTTGTAAGCCTGTGACATTACTGAGAGTTTCAGGAATTCCACTAGCAGCACTATGGGTGGACTCACTACTACATACATAGTCAGAAAGTATTAAAAAACGGCAATTTCTTTTTTTCTCTTGTGTTGCAAAATAAATTGCTGGTACGTGAACTTGTGGTAGCCACCATAATGGCAGCTCACTCAGCTTTCACCCAAGAAATACAGACAAGGCCATGATGATGCAGACTCGCAGTACTTTAAGCAGTACATGCAAGTGGGGATATGAATGTCTTTCTTTTCTATAGGGGTGGCACTGCCACTGGCCATACTCCATCCACTCAGCATCTGCTCTACTACATCATACACCTCTGCTATCGATAAAGTTAAAGAAGATAACATCCAGGCTTCCAAAGTACGTCTATGATTCTTCTTAATGTCTCAAATATACCAAAATTTATTTTTGTCAACAACCAACTAACACCCGTTTCGTTATAATTTAGAAACCGCCGTCTTCTTTTCTTGAATTGCATTCAACAAAAGCATTCTTTACAGTCATAAATATTAAGATTCGCTCGTCCTTCATTTCACCCTTCTTTAACTTTTCGTTCTTCACATCCCTAAACTACATCTGATATGACTTGGCTTCACAATAACATTTTTCCAGCTGAGTTGAAGTGAAATAGAGGGGGCCATTGGTTACCCGAGAAGTACTGCAGCTAATGCTATTACAAGTTAAGGTTGACTGTCTTCTCCTTGATAGTAGCCCAAAAAGTAGTTCTAAATTAGTAACTGTTCTTAACAGTACAGTCTACTTATACTAGTGTACTGTGTACTACTGTACAGTACATCATACACTCCTTTGCAAGCCTACTCAAAAATATTTCATTGAGTAAGGAGTATAATAACTTACCACCGTCCGCCGCCGCTGAGTCTTCCTCCCCAGCTCCTCCTGATGGCTCTGCCACGTCCAGAGTGGACCCCTCAGCACTGCCGGCCCCGGCACTGGTGGTCATCTGTGCAGCTCCAGATGTTGTGACAGCTAGGAAAAACATGTCATATTTTCAGATGCCATACACAACCCCTATTTTAACTCATAATGGAAGAAAATGTTACATAACACATTTTTTATTACTGGGATTGAAAAAAAGTAACGGTTTTGGGGAGGAAGTGTTAACCTTTTATATGCTTATGCCATTAAATGCTACACTTCTTCTTATGACAACTGATGAATGCTTGCTTAACGTGCACCATTTTTCTCATTACAGAAAGAAGATTCCATTGCCTTCTCCCAGACGATTCACCAACTACTAGTAAGTCATCACTAGCAGTACTTTAAGTACTTTAAAGAAGGTGGGGGCTCCCGCACAGTTATTCTAATAATTTCATGTGTCTGTTAACTATTATTAAGTTTGAGTCATAGTAATTTAATTCATGATAATGTTGTTTAAACTTTAACATCGTCTTCATCCATCACCATTGCTCTCCCCGAATACTATGCTATAAAAAATAAAGAAATAATGTTTTCATTTTTTAATTAAAAATAAAACTTTAAAACTAACAAACACTGTGTGGTTTTTGTTCACGAGTGAATGAGCGGAAGGGTTTGAACTACTGCACTTGACAGTCATGGTTCAGTGACTCAGATAGGCCGGGACTCGGCGGTAGTTTTCTTCTGTTCTTCTGAGTCGTAAAATCATTGGTCCGACACACTAGATGGTCCGTCAGGGGATTGGGGGGTTCAACTTCTGTTCAGATTGAGCTATGTCGAAAGTCAAACTGCACCTATCATCAACAATGACCTATCTCGCTTGTCCATACTTCTTTGTGTGCAGAATAGTCCCTGAAACACTAGCGGTATGGGATGTGCTCCTCTCAAATCAAAAAGGCAACTGCTACCTTTTACTTGGTGTAAACAATGAAATTTTGTTGTTGGAAATTGTCAAAGCACTTACATTAAGAAGACTGGAATAGACAGCAAGGGCAACCAAGAGGACTGCACTCAGTGCCTAGAGCTATTGCTGAATCAGAGTTTTGTTTCACACCGTTTGCCGACTGGACAAGCTTAGCTACCTACACAGACCGACTCATAATCGTAAATAGTAGTAGCACAGAAAGTGATGGTAGAGGCAGGATAAGAATGTAGGAAGTAGTCTACATTAGAAGAAGATCAAAGACTATTTTGTAAAACATAGAATTATTAGGAAACAGTTTGTAATGAATAGGACCTGTAAAAGTTAGGGAAGTATAAGTATTAATAGAACAATATAACAACTTACTGGGGCCAGCAGAAGAGCCTGCAAGGGACTGATCCTGTCCACCTCCTTCCACCGGAGCCGCAGTCGACGTCGCTGCCTTGCCCCTGGGAGCTTCTGGTGAACATGAAATAAAGAAACACAACATGGATGATTGTTGTTTGGGAAATATTTGATTTCTTTTAACACAATCTAAAATTATGTCTGGGAAACAAATTAACAACAATTGCATCTGATCTGCTCAACTAGGAGGAAAGTAGTGCAGTATTGCAGGATTCGCAGACCATCTAATAGGAAAGTTATGTAACTCACTAACTACACCAACAACAAAAAGGTTCTAGTACGACTGGCATCACTCAGCAGCACGAGACGTCGCGTGACAGACACAGTCCGTCATCATGATTGTAGACCACTAACAAATGTCCTATAACAAGTAATAAATAATATGCTCAGCGTATCAATCCAACAATATCTCTTCAAAGTGGCAGCAGCAGGAGTACAAAGAAGGACTAGACTTGAGTCTACTGTCTCTACCATTACGCAGTAATGCTCTCAAATGAGTAAAAAGTTGCAAACTGGTAAGCATATTAGCAACGCCAATAACCAGGCGAGCACCTGCAATGACAGAAGCGATTTAAAGATTAATTTACCTGCAATGTAATCGAATCAGCAGCATTCGTACTCTTCAGGAAAGAAATATATTAGCAATATAACAGAGAAAAAGAAAAAAAAGTTGTTATTAAATAGCTACTTACCAAGGGCAGGGATTTCCAATCCTAGCAGGTCGAGCATGTCATGCTCCCGGTCCAGGATGTCACTCCACTGGTGCGTCGCTTGCTGGTAGGTGCGCCGGACCCCAGACTCCTTCCGCATGTGCCGGCACACCTTCTCCCACAGCTGGCAACGCTCCCGGAGGCCGTAATCGGAAGCAATCCGCCCACCTGCTGCCACGGTCTTAGGCAAGTGGACTTGGACAAAAACCAGCAAGGCGGCCAACTCCACCGCAGAGAAGATCTCCCCGGCCTGGACTAGCTCCACCCTCAAACACCCGTAAGGGAGCCGGGTACGGGGTGCCGGGCCCTTCCCCTTGACCTTGTCGGCTCCCTTTGCCATGGTCCTGGGCACAAGAAAAAGGAAAGAAGAATAGGTGTGAAAAATATAAGAGAGGAAGCGAAAGAAATAAAGTAGGTAATAAAGTAAAAAAAAGTTAAAAAAACACAAAATATAGATGTAGGAATTGTAGAGATAGATAATAAGCAAACAAAACCAAAAAAAAGTTCAAAAAAACATAGGTTTACAAAGACGTAAGATGGATAGAAAGGTAGTATGCCCAAAAACCATAGCAATGAATGAAAAACAAGATGGCCGCGCCCATAGAGAACCGCGTGGGTAGGTTTGCGTGATATTTTCCCCGCGAGCACGCAAAAACACAGGAGAACTCGTAATAGCGCGCCGCACACAACGCAAGATTGCCAATAGCGCCCAGAACCGGAAATACGCAACGCGCACAAGATGGCCGCGCCCATGTACGACCGCATGGGTAACTTCCCGGTCGGTGCGCTGCAAGCGACTTGCGAAGACGCAAAAAAAACAGAGAACACGCAAAAAAAATCAGCTATTTTGCACGAATTTGAGGATTGCGAGTTCGATTTAGCGCGAATTCGCGCCCCGCGAATCTCACGAAATTGCAGAAAAACTAGTTTTGCAAAACTGAAAGCACTAACCATTCCCTGTAGTGCTCCTGAAGGGCCCCTCCAAAGTTCAGTTGCCTACTTGCAACTGTTCTCTGACCCTGCTCTGACCCTCAAAGCAGGGTCAGAGAATAGTTACAAGTATGGCACAATGCTCCTGTAAAAAAAATTATACTGCAACAGGAAGCACTTACAGCTAAGGAAGCAGGTGCCAGACTTGAAGCTCAAATTCAGTGACACATTAATCAGCCTCAAATTAATTCATCTCAGTTGAGGCTGGGAAGGTGTGCTTTGCTTTCCCCCCATAATCTACAGTGGTGAACAAGAGGGTGGTAGTGGTGAACCAGAGGGTGCTGTGATGAACCAGAGGGTGCTGTGATAAACCAGAGGGGGACAGTGATGATCCAGAGGGTGGCAGTGGCAAACCAGAGGGTGGGAGTGATGAACCAGAGGGTGGCAGGGATGAACCAGAGAATTGCAGTGATCAACCAGAGGGTGGCAGTGATGAACCAGAGGGTTGCAGTGATGAGCCAGAGGGTGGCAGGGATGAACCAGAGGGTGGCAATGATGATCCAGAGGGTGGCAGTGGCAAACCAGAGGGTGGCAGTGATGAACCAGAGGGTGGCAGTGATGATCCAGAGGGTGGCAGTGGTGAACCAGAGGGTGGCAGTAATGAACCAGAGGATGGCAGTGATGAACCAGAGGGTGGATGTGGTGAACCACAAGGTGATGAACCAGAGGATAGCAGTGATGAACGAGAAGGTGGCAGTGGTGAACCAGAGGATAGCAGTGATGATCCATAGGGTGGCAGTGGCAAACCAGAGGGTGGCAGTGATGAAACAGAGGGTGGCAGGGATGAACCAGAGGATGGCAGTGATGATCCAGAGGGTGGCAGTAGCAAACCAGAGGGTGGCAGTGATGAACCAGAGGGTGGCAGTGATGATCCTGAGGGTGGCAGTGGCGAACCAGAGGGTGACAGTAAAGAACCAGAGGGTGGCAGTTATGAACCAGAGGGTGGATGTGGTGAACCACAAGGTGATGAACCAGAGGATAGCAGTGAAGAACCAGAGGGTGGCAGTGGTGAACCAGAGGATGGCAGTGATGATCCAAAGGGTGGCAGTGGCAAACCAGAGGGTGGCAGTGATGAAATAGAGGGTGGCAGTGATGATCCTGATAGTGGCAGTGGCGAACCAGAGGGTGCTGTGTGTGAGAAGTTGGCCTGGTATATGATGATCACTATTGTAGTGAGCACCTTGCTCCAGTCCAAACGACCCTTATGGTGATTGGTTGTAAGTCAACCTTATAGACCAGCTATCCTAGTGGTAGCATGGACAAAAGCAGTCTTAGGCTAAACTCAAGAGGGCATGTGAAGCCAGCTGTTTTACCATATGCAATCCTTTAAATACCAAATGAAAGGACACCACATAAGTTATATATTATAAAATATATGTATTTATTTCTAGAATAATCCCCTTGACTCTTTATGAGCACAGGAGCACAAGCGTTAAACAAAGAACACAGTATAACATACAATAAGATGCACAATTATGGATAGGCCGGGTGGCCACTCAAACCATATATTAAGAAAGTGGTATAAGTACCATGTCACAAACAATGAACAGGCCTAGGGCCTAGGGAAACGCTGGGCCTACACTGGACTAATGAAGGTTAGGACATAGGAGGCCCACAGGATGCGGATGCAGTGTGTATAGGCAACCGCATTTACCATACAAGTCAATGGTGCGTAAAAATCAGAAAGTTATAGGTTTAGGAGTCTTCCGACTGGACTAGAACTTAGCCACTAAAACACTAAAACTAGGACACCAGAGGTGTAAACCACTATAGGAGCACTGGTGTAATCTCGTTACCTCACCCACAGGAAGCGGGTGCATAGGTGCCAAAGTGCGTCAGGTTTCTTCGTGGAGTTCCATGGAGCCTGGAGGTAAAGATGCTGCCGGCCGCCAGGAGAGAAGAGTCCGGTTGGATCCAAGGGTGGATCAAAGATGTAGAGTACCTGAAAGCAGAGGGGACAGAGTCTAGGTCACTAGCCAGTGACCAGGATGGAACCAGGACCGAACAAGGAAGTGTCGGTTGCGATCTGGTGCTGTTAAGTAGATTGTCTCCGCTACCACGTGGACCAGGAAGGATCGAAGATGACCAGCTGGTGGATACGAGCTGTGCCACAAAGGCTCTTGCTGTCGGCGGTGTCGGTTCTTGAATTGGAGTCACCAAACTTTGGCAAATGCAACCCAAGCAGGACTCGAAGATGTCTTCTAGATCAGACCGGAAAGGTCAGATCGATGGCTCCTTTTCAGGGGAGCTAGGTCCAGTCTGGAGCAACCAGACCAGTAGTGTAGTTTTGATGGATCATCGTCACAGAGGCCACTAGCCAATGGGCACGTGACCGGCCAATGTGTCAAGCAGGAAAAGTGAAAAGGGCCCCACGCAGCACTCTGTGAGGGTGGAGGGGTGATCTTTGGAGCACAGGCTGCTTGGGGCTGGAGCTTCTTAAACTCCAAAGCACAGCATCAATGGTACCTCAGGAGCTTCACAGGAAGCACTTTGTTGACTTTTCAAGATGGCCGGTCCCACGTCTCTCGTCGCCTCCACGGGTCTCAGTTTTGTTGGATGTCTGGGAGTCTGGGTCTTGTTGATCTCTGTTGTTCGAGCTCCGGCGGGAGCAATGGCAAAGAAAGTCTTGATGCACTGATGGTGCCTGCTTGCACAGGGTCGCCACTCCTTGACCACAAAGGAGATTCTTCAGTCTTCCACGTCGAGTGGGATGTCGAAGGGTCCAGAGTTTTGTTTCAAAGTTTCAGTCAGGATGATCTGGTTTGCATTGGCACAGCTCCTACCTTTATTTCAAATCTAGGGGCTGGATCTCCTGCTAGGTCCCTCCTATAGGTGGGACCCAGGAAGGGGGTGGTTACACCCCTTTCCCTTTGTCCAGTTTCACGCCAGAGTGGGGGCTGGAGAGCCCCAGCACCGGTTTGAACTGGACTTTGCATGGGACACCTTGTGCACCCCAGGAAGTGTCTAGTTTCATTCAGCCCTCCCTGCCCCAATCCACTATCTCCTGTCTGGGGAGGTGTAACACCTCCCTGTGACAGGAAACCTATTGTCCAGGCCTTCCCTGCCAGAGTTTCGGTCAGCAGCAGGAGGCCAGATTTTCGTGTCTGTGGCAGCAGCATCCATTTTGTGATGCTGAGGCTCTGGTTAGATTTAACCGCGTTTAAGCAAACTAACATGTCTTCTCCCTCTAGAAGGGTGGAATGCTACCCCCGTCACCAGAACTGGCGAGGGGGTAGTATTCCAAAGCGTATGACACCTTACACAACATGTTTCGATAAAGCCAAACCAAAGTTAGCAAGTAACCGCGAGGATTATAATGCACTTAAGAGCATATGGTATGGCAATATCCCAGAACAGCTAAAGGACATGGTTCCGAAAGCTGCAGACAGGCTCAGCTCATGCTAGAGAATCATCTCATCTCACATAAAACCAAGCACTCTGCCTCCAGGATTGTTAAGGCCTGCCATAGGAGTGACTTATAGGTGCATATGTGTCCAGATATAGCATTAGATATAGGTATACTATATCTAAGCAAGGGGTGATTACACCATCTTGCCCCAGTTGAGTGATCAGCCAGTTGTGTCAGTTTGGATAGCCAGCCAGAGGTGGCAAAAGATATGCTGCAGCCCCTGGTAGGCCTTGGATGCTCCTATGCCCTGGGTACCTATAGTACTCTGTACAGGGGCTGATAAGGTGATCCAATCCCAATTGGTAATGTACCTAAAGTACATGGATATGAATTTTACAGAGAGAGCAGATGACCTGGGGCCCTGATTAGCAGGATCCCAGGCCAACTAAGTCGAAAACCAGCTAAACACTAGGCAAAACAATCTGGGGCAGAGGTCGGATCACCAACTGACCCCTGCCCCACCACGTCTTCAACAAGGCCGACTCCATCATTGCACCCCAACTCCGGGACCCCAACTCCGGGACATAATCAACACCTCCTTCAACATTGCCACCTTCCCAGAGACCTGGAAGCACGCCGAGCTCAGCGCCCTCCTGAAAAAACCCCTGCAGACCCCACCGACCTCAAGAACTACCGCCCCATCTCGCTCCTCCCTTTTCCTGCCAAAGTCATCGAGAAGGCCGTCAACAGACAGCTTGCCCGCCTTCCTCAAGACAAACGGATCCCTCGACCCATCGCAGTCCGGCTTTCGAGCCAACCACAGCACTGAGACCGCCCTCATCGCAGCCACTGACGACATCAGAGCCCTGCTCGACAATGGGAAAACAGCGGCCCTCATCCTCCTAGACCTCTCTGCAGCATTCGACACTGTCTGCCACCGCACCCTAGTGCAGCGCCTCAGCAATATCAGAGTCCAAGAGAAAGCACTAGAGTGGATCATCTCATTCCTCGCTGGAAGAACCCAGAGAGTCCGCCTACCCCCGTTCAGATCCAAGGCCACCGAAGTCATCTGCGGCATACCACAAGGATCATCACTCAGCCCAACCCTCTTCAATGTCTACATGAGCCCTCTCACAGCCATCGCACACAAACACAACCTCAACATCATCTCCTACGCCAACGACACCCAGCTGATCCTATCCCTCACCAACGACCCCGCCACCGCCAGAACCAGCCTACACGAAGGGATGAAAGACGTCGCCGAGTAGATGAAGAACAGCCGCCTGAAACTGAACTCAGACTAGACGGAAGTCCTCATCCTGGGATCATCGCCCTCCACCTGGGACGACTCGTGGTGGTCCCCTGCCCTGGGCACCACTCCCAAGCCAACGGACCACGCAGGCAACCTGGGCTTCATCTTGGACTCCTCCCTCTCGATGACCAGACAAGTCAACGCCGTATCATCATCATGCTTCAACACCCTGCGCATGCTCCGTAAGATCTTCAGATAGATCCCCACCAAAACCAGGAAGACGGTTACCCAGGCACTCGTCACCAGCCGACTGGACTATGGAAACACCCTCTACGCCGGAACCACAGCCAAACTTCAGAAAAGACTCCAGCGCATCCAGAATGCCTCCACACGACTCGTCCTGAACATCCCCCGACACAGCCACCTCTCCGGCCACCTGAGAGACCTGCACTGGCTCCCCGTCAGCAAGAGGATCACGTTCAGGCTCCTCACCCACGCACACAAGGCACTTCACGGACTTGGCCCCAAGTACCTCAACAACCGCCTGACCTTCTACGCACCCACCCGCCAGCTACGATCGACCAGCTTCGCCCTCGCCGCCGTACCAGGCATCCGCAGAGCCACCGCCGGGAGAAGATCCTTCTCCTACCTGGCGGCCAAGACATGGAACTCCCTCCCCATCCACCTTTGACTGACCCAGGATCACCTTTCATTCAGGAAGCTCCTCAAGACCTGGCTCTTCGAGCAGTAGCGGACCCCTCCCCCCCAGCGCCTTGAGACCCTACCGGGTGAGTAGCGTGCTATACAAATGTCCATGATTGATTGATTGATTGATAGTCAGGTATTCACCTTCCTACACTGTGATGAACCAGAGAATGGCAGTGATCAACCAGAGGGTGGCAGTGATGAACTAGAGGATGGCAGTGATGAACCAGAGGATGGCAGTGATCAACCAGAGGGTGGCAGCCTTGAACCAGAGGGTGGCAGTGATCAACCAGAGGGTGGGAGTGATGAACCAGAGGATGGCACTGGTGAAGCAGAGGGTCGCAGTGATGATCAAGAGGGTGGCAGTGGCAAACCAGAGGGTGGCAGTGATGAACCAGAGGGTGCTGTGATAAACCAGAGGGGGACAGTGATGATCCAGAGGGTGGCACTGGCAAACCATAGGGTAGAAGTGATGAACCAGAGGGTGGCAGGAATGAACCCGAGGATGGCAGTGGTGAACCAGAGGGTGGCAATGATGAACCAGAGGGTTGCAGTGATGAACCAGAGGGTGACAGGGATGAACCAGAGGGTGGCAGTGATGATCCAGAGGGTGGCAGTGGCAAACCAGAGGGTGGCAGTGATGAACCAGAGGGTGGCAGTGATGATCCAGAGCGTGGCAGTGGCAAACCAGAGGGTGGCAGTAATGAACCAGAGGGTGGCAGTGATGAACCAGAGGGTGGCAGTGGTGAACCACAAGTTGATGAACCAGAGGATAGCAGTGATGATCCAGAGGGTGGCAGTGGCAAATCAGAGCGTGGCATTGGTGAACCAGAGGGTGGCAGTGGTGAACCAGAGGGTGGCAGTGATGATCCAGAGGGTGGCAGTGGCAAACCAGAGGGTGGCATTGGTGAACCAGAGGGTGGCAGTGATGAACCGGAGGGTGGCCGTGATGAACCACAGGGTCGCAAACAGGCTGGACACGTAGAAACAACATGGTCCCGACCGTTGCACACAAGTAAGTTCGCGTTCCCAAACTTGTACAAAACCCTTGCGAACTGGCAAAAACAGCAAATTGGCAAATTCGCACAAATTCGCGAATTTTGCGAATTGAGAGTTCGCTTTCGCACAAATTTGCGGATGGCGAATTCGCACATTTTGCCCAAACTACGTTTTCTTTCCTTCTCAAACAAACAGGATACACTCAGACTGTCCCTCTTCCGGACAACAGACGTTCCAGCATGACTGCTGATTGCAAATTACTTCTACCACAGGCAGTAAGCAATTGGTATACCGTATAACCACTCCTTTAATCGAATTGAGGATGAGTCTTAGTATAACTTTTAATTTTTTTATCTTATTTCTCTCATAAAAATGCTTAGGATCCGAAAATCCGCCAAGAAACAGAACAACTAAATCTCTTAACAATGTTCTGCAACTGATACAACTGCGGACACTTGTACTAAAGATATAAACACAAAGCATGGATGTTTTATGAAATGACATTATTGACAAATTTTAAATCATGAACCTTGCTACTGTCATTTTGTTTGCTACTTTCTTTTAAAGAGAAAATGGAAAGGCTTTAATTGACCGGACAATAAACTAAACAGTGCTAAGCTATAAGTCGAGCTCTCATGAGCCAGTCTCTTCCTACAGATTTAGCTTTTTCTCCTACATTTTTATTTTGGGCATCTCCATCTTGGATTACCTTTCAACTTTCCTGTCTGCCGATTCTATTGTGTACAGGTTGTGGGCAAAGATGCTGATGCCTGCTCTGGATCTGACATGCAGTTCCCCTTCTATGGGCCCTCCTGTCTCCTCTCGGGCCATATCCAAGGGGTTATCCTTTTCCCCTTGCAATTCCTCCTTTTGCTCCTCCTCAAAGTCCACCTCCACTGTAGTCTATAACTGGTGGGTCTCCCATCAGGATTGGAGGGCCTTCTGCAGTTCCTGCTACTTGGAGCACTTGGTTGCTAGCAGCCCCCTCCCCATGCAGAGTCCCTTAAGCTCAACCATAGTTTAGGTCTCAAGATTATTGAGCTTAAACCTCATACTTGTAGCCGGCAGAGTAACAGATGCAAACAGTCAGAATGGAAAAAAATTAAGAAAAAGCAAAAAAGGTCAATCAAGAAAATGTAAAAAGAGGTTAAATCTGGAATCAAATTATTTATATGGGATTTTAGTGTTACACAAAATCACTGGATGGCACTGCACAACACAAGTACTGAATTCCACTATTGAACACCAATCTAAAAAATTGGAATTTTGATTCAGGTGGATGAGCTCCCTTCTCAGGCAATACCCACAATACATGTCAGGGTGAACCACATAAGTCACTAAATTAATGTGCACTTAACCCTATGATAGCTTGGCACAATAGCGGTCAGGCTTAACTTAGAGGCAATGTCTAAAGTATTTATGCAGCACACAAACATTAATACATCTAAAACACAACACAAGACAAATCGCCTTCCACTTTAGAAACACTGAGTAAAATGTAATAAATTATTTGACACCAAAAATACAAAAATACAATCAGTTGAACCGGAAATATGCAATTTCGAAGATTTAAGGTAAGTATAGCATCTAAAAGTATTGAAGCACAACTCTTGGTTCTCTGATCAAGCAAGAAAGTCACAAGCTCAGGCCCACTGTGAAGGAGCAAAGGCTGGATAAAGGGATCAGGTTAGTCCAGCCGAAGAGTTGCATCCTCATAGTCAATTGTAAAGAATCCATTTCACAGTGGAAGTGGCTACAAGGAGGGGGGAATATTGTGTATATTCTTTGATGTAGTGCGAAGAGCAGGGCGGGCATAAGAAATGGTCATTACTGTAGCACAAAGATCCAGTTGGGCGTGGCAGACATTCTTTGCTGGAGCTTCACAATGGCGGTCACAATGGCCTATAAATGCTGTATTGCTAAACGCAGATCTCACATTGCCTGTCATCACTGGTAGTCACTGAAGCATGTAGAGTGAGATTCACTAGCGCTTTGATTCGAAGTTGGTGCAGGCAGCAAGGTCTTGCCACAAATGGGCCAATTCATGATTGTGAAGAGCCCAAAACATAGGAATTTCTCATTTGAGTGTACTATGATGCCAACCAAGGGCCCAGGACCTGTGAAGGCACCTCTGGTAATCAGGCACTCACTCTTGCAGAGACCATCAGGGCTCAGGGTGTCCAGCTGCAGGTCAAGGCAGATCTTTTTGCAGTAGGTAAGCTGGGCAGTTGCAGGGAGGCTTCTTAAGCTTGTTATGTCCCTGTAGCTCTGAACAGGATGTAAGTCAGATGATCCTTTGAGACACTTTAAGTAGCCTGGGATGAAGGGAACAGATTAAGTTTTCCTTCTGAGACAGAAGGCAAGCCTCTGACAGCTGGGCAGTCCTTCTTCTGTAGTATTCACAGGTCCAGGATTGTACTTAAAAGTTGGCTTACAAGTCCAATATTTATTTCTAGTCCCAGCTTTAATGGGGGACAAACCTCTAAACTCCCTCCCTCCCCATATCATGATTTGGAATTTCCTTCCTTTCCGTGCCTAGCTGAGAGTGGTCTGGTTTCACAAAAGACATGACTACTTTGAAATGCAAGCGTGATAGGTGACCACTATTCCCCTTTCATCCTGACAAGACGGCTCATCTTGAAAAAACCTAGTTCCCCTTTGTATGATTGCCTGGAAGCAATACACAAAGGCCAACTGCCAACTACACATAGTCATGAGACCAAGAATACAGGCTGCAGGCACCAAAGGTTCAGGACAAGAAAATGCCAACTTTTTAAAAGTTAGCAACAAGGGGAGTTAGGCCCAACGAAGAGACACTGGGTAGGGCCATAATACAAAGTATAAAGAGTGAGAACCCGGCTGCCTTCTACCTTTCAAACTACCTATTTGCAGCAACGATCAAATGCAGGCATTTCAATTTGATCTGGTTATTTATTTAACCTTTTTCATATATGAATTAGCATCTTTTTGTAAAAAGAGATCAAAAATTATTCATTTCAGAAACATACAATAGAAAAAGTCAAAAAAACATACATGTGCTTAACACAGAATTACATACAACAAAAAATGTGTAACGTCTTACTCCAATGTCAATTAAAAAAAATACATCCCCTTTCATATTATTTCATCGTACAAGAGGAATGTCTAACACTGGGAACAATTTATGCATACCAATAGAGGTTAACATTGCATTGCATTTCCCTCAATACTGCACATTAGAAAACAAATCACAATTCAGCAGTGTTAATTAAACTGCTGACGTGTTTTAAGACCCGGTGAAACTTCAGGGACACTCATCAGGGCTACTGATTTATGTGTACTGTAATCTACAGCATAAATAGCACACAATATAAGTGCTTTTGTGCTCTCCTATGCTCAAACCTAAATGAACATTCTCTAATTTTTAAACGAAAAAGGTACGGGATGGAAGTGACTTTCTCCATCAAGAAGGCTCTTATTCATAATCTTTGCAGAACACGAGTAAAGCCTAATTGCCTTTTCTGCTCAGGTATGCTCAGGTAAGTTTTACGCGCACATTCGTGTAGTGAAAATATTCATATAAGATATTGACAGGAGGTCCCTTTTTAAACAGAGACCGCTAGAATCCTCTGTTATGCATGAATAAGAGCCTTCTTGATGGAAAAAATCACTTCCATCAGGTACCTTTTTCGTTTAAAAGTCCCCTAGGCTGCTGAGAGTTGTTGTGGGATAAGAACCACCCCTTTGTTGCCTTAAGTAAGTCTCCCAAAGCAGGATTGCTCTGACCTCATTGCAGGTCCTGCCCCTTTTCTCAAGCACTCCGCAAAGGGCTCTCATGATGCACGATTGGTTGGTGGATAAAGTCCCCTTGGCTGCTGAGGGTCCTTGGGGGTCAAGAACCCCACCAGAGGATTGCTGACACCTCTTCGGGGCCCCTCCTTTCTCAACCACTTTGCAAAGGGGCTTCTTGGAACACTAATGGTTAGGGGATGAAGTCCCCTTGGCTCGTGCGGATCGTTGGGGGCCAAGAACCCTTATCGTTGCCACACGTTAGTCCCCTACAACGGCATTGCTCACACCTCGCTAGAGGCCCCGTCCCCTTTCTTAACCACTCTGCAATGGTGCCTCCTGGTGCACTACTGTTTTGGGGGTGAATTCCCCTTCGATGCTAAAGGTCTTTGGGGGCTAAGAACCCCTGTTGTTTCACTGGTAAATCCATCGCAGCAAAAGTGCTCAGACTTGGTCAGAGGCCCGTCTCCTTTCTCAACCACTCTGCAAATGGGCATTTTGGCACATATCCAGTTGGAGGGTGAAGTCCTCTTGGATACTGAGGGTGTTAGGGGATAAGAACCCTTATTGTTGCCACAAGTTAGTCCCCCAAAGCAGCATTTCTCAGACCTCGCCGGAGGCCCCCCTTTCTCTAACACTTTGCAAACTGGCCTCCTGGCACACTACTGGTTAGGAGATGAGTCATTGGGGGCCAAGAACTGCTATTGTGGCCACAAGGTATTCCCCACAGTGGGTTTGCTCATCCCTCATCTGAGGCCTGAGCCCTTTATCAACCACTTTGCAAAGGGTCTATCTGGCACACTGCTGGTTAGGGTAACAGTCCCCTTGATTGCTGCGGGTATTTGGTTAGTTAGTCCTACATAGCGAGATTGCTCAGACCTCATCAAAGGCCCTGCCCCCTTGCTCAACCACTCCCCCTAGGCGCCTCCTGGTGCACTACTTGTTCGGGATGAAGTCCCCTTGGTTGCTGAATGTCATTGGGGGACAAGAATCCCTGTAGCTGCACAGGTAAGTCCTCTGTTGTATATTCTTACTGCTGTCTTCTGCTGTCTAACTTAATAAATATATCTTAATTACCAGAAGACATGTCTTGCTGCCTACCTAATCTATTTACATCATCCTCCACGGCGGTGTTGCGCAGATCTCATTGAGAGCCGCTTCACCTTTTTCAGCCACTCTGAATAGGGCCCACCTGGCACACTACTGGATGAGGTATGATGTCCCCTCAGCTGCTGAAGGTTGTTGGGAGGCAAGAACCACTATTGTTTCCACAAGTATGTCCCCAGAGTGGAATTATTAAAACCTCATCAGTGGCTCAACCCCTTTGCGCAGGGGCCTCCTGGCAGGGTTGTTGGTTGGGGGATTAAGTCCCCCTGGCTGCTGAGGTTCATCGGGGGGGTCAAGAATCTCTATTGTTGCCACAAGTAAGTTCCCCACAGCAGGATTGCTCAGAACTCATCAGAGACCCCACACCCTTTCTCAACCACTCTGCAGATTGGCCTTCTGGAACACTACAGGTTGGGGGATGATGTCTCTTTGGCTGCTGAGGGTTATTCAGTGCCAAGAACACTTATTTTTGAATTACATATCAGAATTGTACTTTGTCCCAATGCTAAACCAAACTAACAACAGCTTTATATATCTTGGAGTCAACTTAGCTCTCTGGATTAGAAATGTATCAAGCTCTATGTACTTACTAGTGCTGCAGACATATTTTGAAAGTACCCCAACAATATTTTTGTAGTTCTAAGTAGATATATAGGGCATGATACAATAATTAGCAACTTAAGGAATTGAATCCACAAAATTAATTTTAACATTTGTAAAAATATGTAAATTGCTCAAGGTAGATTTTACTTTTGTTAAATGCACAAACAGATGAAATAGGCTTTCAGTTGACACAAATATTGGTATTACATTGCATTAAATATTGACACAAATTGATTGTTATTTTTATATTTAATAAAATGAGTATTATTTGCCTTGCACACACAATGTACAAGGGCTTTATATTACTTTTTGTGGGATAAATTATTACAAATAATATATGAGAAATAATTGGGAAAAAACAAAACTGTAATTAAATGTTTTATTAAGTAGTTCCCTACATCCAGGAGACAATAACTATAATAAATCAAAGTTTAAAAACCTTAAAGCAGGTAAAATTTCAACATTTGGAAAATATTTGAGAAAAAAAATCATGGTCAGTTATATTGACACAGATACAATAACACTATTACAAGTGCCTTTACAGCATGATGCTTAGGAAAGCGCAGAGGGGCAAGATAGCGGATGCAGCGGCGTCCGAGGGAGCAGCAGCCGCAGTGCTATCGCCTAAGTCGCTTCCCATTGCAGTTCTGTACCACGGAGATACTTGTGGGAATGCAGAGCTCTATTGGATAAATTACGGAGCAAACTCTGAGGCTGTTTGAGGCTGTTTGGGACATTGCTACACTATTTGAAGGTTACAACGGAGCAGCAGCAGCACAACTGGGCGGAGCGAACCTCCGTGGCATTCTCTCACCCGATGCCCTGAATTGGAAACTGACCCGAGGAGATTCGTGGGGGAATGCGGAGCTCTGTCGGGTGAATCACAGAGCAAACTTTGAGGCTATTTGAGGCTGTTTGTGATATTGTTTGGAGGGAGAGAGCTTACAATGGAGCAGAAGCACACCTGGGTGGAGCGAAGTACCTCCCCAGAGTTGGAAACTGGGCTGCTGAGAATAGTGTAGAATAGCAGAGTGGAGTAGCGGGAGGAGGCTGAACACTGAATACTGATGGATTAACACTGAGCTCGATATCACTCGGTGCTAGAGAGGTTTCAAAACGTCTTTCTCACCAGGGATGCAGCTGGATCTCTGGTGCAGTTTCTGAAACTCGCAGCTGTTAGCGTGGCGGTTCCCTTCCACAGTTCCTGCTCGGAATTGGACTGCGGAGCAGAGTATAGCGGAGCGGGGTACCGAAAGGAGGTCTGCAGGTTACCATCAAGTGACGTCCAGGGGCTGGCGGTCTCAGTCTCAACCTCGGCCTTAGCCTTGGTTTCAGCCTCATCGGGGAAGGAGCTCTCGAAATAGGATGGCTCCTAAGAACCCCACTTCTACCACAGCATCTAAGACCTACAAGCCGAAAACGAGAGCGGTTACAGCGGCAGCTGTGGAGTCTGGGCAGAACACAGGCAGCGCCAACTCAAGCTCAGGTAATATCATGACTACTCAGCAGCAATTATCACCTCCAAATTTAGGGGCAAGTTTAATCTCTCTTCCTGTTGAAGTTAGTGATCTCACTCCTACATCAGCAATACAGGCAATAATGGGGGATTCTGGGACCTGTAGGTCTGGTGCAATCCCCAAAATACTGGGGATGTTTAAGAAAAAGAATCAGCATGTTGATAAGACAAGTCTTGTATCCGGTGACAATCTGATTGCTCGGGACACTGCAATTATGCCTCAGAGTAGTGCATCCACTCAGGCTCTTGTCTCTTCATCCCTAGGTAATGCTGGCAATTTACCAGAGGCTCTACTTGTGGGAAGCAACATACAGGAGGCACCGATCCCATTGGGGTACAGAGATTCCATCTACCTTATGTTGGATCTGTCCAATGCACTGGAGACAGAAAGTTTAGATGAAGAATGGAGGGATGATGTGAGTGCTGACAGTGCGAATAACTCAACACATGAATCACGGAGCTCAGTGGGTGAGGAGGATGGTAGGCTGGAGTGGGGCGGGGAGGAAAATACGGTCCTTACAGTACAAGGGGATGATGTCTGCTCACTGATAACCACTCCTGTACACATTGTAGATGGGCCTCAGATTCCTGAAGTCACTTTGGGTACATTGTATCAGGTCATGCTCCAGCATAGGGAAGAGACAAAAGCAGAGAATTTGCGCACTCAAGGTGCAGTCCGTAGGCTACAAAATAACCTAAGGCGTGTAGCCAAATCTTGCAATGAAATCACTACTAGAGTTGTGGAGGCCGAAGGTAGGATTTCGGCAATCGAAGACACTATGACTCACCAAAAATCACAACTATCATCTTTGGACGGCTTAAGGGATGAGATCAACTGGAAGCTGGTTGACCTGGAAAATAGATCTAGGCGTAATAACCTACGAATTTTGGGCATACCCGAGGGGAGCGAGGGGGGGAATATCAGGCAATTTGTCAGTGAACTGTTCTTGGAGGCTTTTCTGGAACTCTCCCTCTGGATATGGGACGTGGAACTTCAAAGGGCCCATAGATTTCATCTTCAAAAGAACACTAGACTTGATGCAACTTAAACCTAGGGCCATACTGATTTGCTTGAACAACTTTTTGGCTAGAGAGGCGCTCTATGATTTGGCCAGACCGGACCGGAAACGTAGGGGGAAAGGCCTGGAGTTTTTTGTTCACCCTGATTACTGCCATGCCACTGTCCAACAGTGCTGACAATTTCGCCAACTAATTTCACTTTTTCAGGCTAATGGCGCCCAGGCCTTTCTTCCTAACCCCTCAAAATTGAAAGTAATACATAAAGAGAGATCATACTTTCTAACATCTGAGGGGGCGGCTAAAGAGCTATTAGCTTCACTATAATCTTTACTCACGTTATCTCTGACGGGGCATTTGCTGTGTTCCATTATCTGTTTTTTTCTTCTTCTTTTAGTGAAAATAATGAGACTTACTTCTCTTTCCTTATCATTTACATCATAATGTGATAACTCAAGTGTGTAATGCAATGGGAAGCAACCCGCGAGGCACTAGATGCTTCTCATTTCATCAATGCTAGGGACTATCCAGTCCCTTTGCCCTTTTTGGGGAGGGGTCAAGCGGGGAAAGAGGGAGGGGCAGGGGCGGTCACTGGGAGGCTGGGGAGGGTTGAGGGGGGTGCAAGCAGGGTCAGGAAAATTGGAATCAAGAGCAATTTATGGTGTAATGTGAATTTGAACATGAATATGAAGTTGTTGATGATTTATAAAACGGCTGTCTTTTTGTATCCTGTAGAGGAGCTTCAGATTAATATAGGTATATTAGGGGGAGACTATGTTTCTGTGGCTGAATGAAGTAGTAAGATGGGAAAACTGAGGATTTGTTCGTGGAATATATGTGGACTTAATAACAAAAGGAAAAGGGGGGTCTGCGCACAAATAATACAGAGCATGAAGATAGTTATATTATGCCTCCAGGAAACGCATCTTACCTGGAAGGATAGGCATTTGTTTAACGAGTTTGGTCTGTATTTGTTGGGATGTACTCGACAAGGCACTACTACAAAGGGAGTGGCGATTCTTATGAGAAGAGGACTAGGGTGCCTTAAACGTATTAAAGTAGACCAGTATGGTAGATGGATGATTCTTGAGATTAGTATTAATAGTAAAGTCTGGACAATATGCTCAATCTATGCTTCAAACTCAGACGACCCGACATTTTCAACTTTTTAAGCTTAGATCTATCTGAATGGCCATCGCCTTTAATAATTTGTGGAGATTTAAATATTCATCTGGATGGCGGCTTCGATATATGGGGCGATGTAACATTTCCAGGCCTAAATAAAAAGACATATAAGGCTTTAAGAGGCTTAGTAGTGGATTATGGTCTGTGTGATGTGGGGTTTGTTAAAATTTCTTTGTCACCGGGCTTCAAATTCTTTTCTGCCCCGCACCAGAAGTTTGTCCGTTTGGATAATTTTATTATTCCTGCTGGACTAGTTAATATTGTTTCATTTGAGATATTTCCTCGAATAATTTCAGACCACAAACCGGTGTTGATAGAGGTTAAGATAGAGGTGGGATGCATGGCAGAAGCAAGACCTTGGTCATTTGAGCGGAAACTGCTGGCAGACCCATCCTACATAGAATACATTGGTAACTGGATTAGGGAATTTTTTGAGTTTAATAGAGGAAGTGCCTTGGTTCAAAATGTCTGGGATGCTTTTAAAGCTCGGGTGCAGGGGGAGACATTATCTTATTCGATCAAGAAGCAAAAGGAAATTCGGAATAAACTTGACACATATTATAAGGTGGTACAGAAATGGGAGGAGAAATTAGTTAATGCCATTTTGCTATCACAAGATGCAGAGCATATTTAAAAACACCCTACCTATACACAAAGCAAGGCTATATGAGATATTTGCGACCAAATTGGTGGAGCAGGTGGCAATCTTTATTTTGCAGATTTACGAAATGGGGGAAAACTCGGGCAGGATCTTTGCAAAAAAGATAAGGCAAAAAGAGATATCTAATTCCATTAATGCAATACAAGATGAGGCAGGTCAGATCCACAATAATTCAGGAGAAATCTTGGTTTTCAGGCAGTTTTATGCTAAGCTGTATGAGCATGATACTTTAGTCTATACTAGGGATTCTGTTCTGAATTTTACTTCTTTAGATAACACCCTGAAACTAACTACCGCTCAAGTCCAGATGTTGGATGCTGATATTACATGGGAGAATATTGAGATGGACCTGCTCTCCCTTGCCGCTGGCAAAGCCATGGGTCGTGACGGTATCCCTCTGGAGTTCTTTAGGTTATTTAGACATATATTAAAACAAGATCTGCTGGCCACCTTTCTGGAAGCACAGAAAGGAGTGGCTCCAGCCTCTTTGAGGCACTCAACAATAATGACGTTCCTTAAAAAAGATAAGGCTCCTCTTAACCCAGCCTCTTACAGGCCGATTTTGTTGATTAACGGCAACAGTAAAGTCTTCTAAAAAATCTTAGCCTCGCAAATCTCAGGGATAATTTATTCTATAGTGTCACGCTGGCAACATGGGTTTATTCCCAATCGGGACACCACCGATCACGTCCGAAGGGTTATTGCCCTCATGGATTGGGCACAGGGTACCAATACGTCCATAGGGGTCTCCCCGTTGGATGCCGAGAAGGCATTCGACAGGGTGGCCTGGCCGTATTTTTGGGATTTCCTTGCTATGAAAGGGTTTGGTCCACGTATGATTGTGTCATTGAAAGCTCTGTATGATTCACAAACTTCCTGTATCAAATTTGGGGTAAGCAGGTCTTCCCTGTTCCCTAGCCATCGTGGTACAAGACAAGGGTGCCTGCCCTCACCACTTCTTTTTGCTATCTATATTGACATCTTTCTTAACAAGCTGAATCAAGCGGAGGCTATATCCCCAGTGGAGGTGGCGGGCACCAGGTATAGAGCACTTGCCTATGCGGACGATGCGGTGGTGATCACCACAGATATCGCAAAGGCAATGCCAAAGATCGCAGAGCTTGCAACTCAGTTTGGTGCTTTCTCAGGGTATAAATTGAACATGTCCAAGACCCAAATATTATTTGTTGTCCAGAATCCCCCTGCACATCTTAACACAGTCTTGGTGGCAACATATTTAGGAATCAATATCACCACTCCGGTCTCAGCTATTCCAGACTTAACTATAATCCTGTCCTCAAAAAGGTTAATTCCACATTGGAGCGGATTGATCATCTCCATCTGCTTTATATGGGAGGAATAATGTATTAAAATAGGTAATACTCCCGAATTTTTTATATTTATTCAGAACGGTGCCTCTCGAATTTCCTATTAGCTTTTTTAAACAACTGGAGAGGATGGCTATGAGATTTTTATGGGGCTATAAACGCCAGCGTAGAGCATACATGAAGATGAATCTTCCGAAGGCTAGAGGGGGGTGGGGAATCCCACATTTCATGTTTTAATATCTGGTGTCTGTATTACAGTTTATTACCCCTTTAATAATAGGCGCTAAAGCTCAAATTTTTGATTCACATGCTCCATCCATTTATGAGTTTGCGCTAGGGGTTGAGGCGCGTGGTTGTCTGTTAAAAAACGTAGAACCCAGCTACTATAAAAAACTAAATTTATGTTATGTTATAGAATGTTACACGTTTTTTAAAGTGCACAGCTGCCCCAGCCAAGAGGCGTCCCGGCGCTGACAAATATAACTGGAACAGGATCCCCTGAGAGCTCACCAAACAACATCCAAACGCTATTTTGAAGGGAAAAGGAGGGTTTTAATTGCTTTCCTGAAGATTAACACATCCTCCATTCTCCGAATATGGGCCGGCAAGGAGTTCCATAACTTGGCCGCCATGTATCTAAATGAAGGACCATCGATGCGGTAAAGTTTAATCCGTGGGACCATCACCAGGTGTTGTCCTAGTGAGCGCAAGTTACGGTGAGGGACATGTGGGGTCAGAAGGGTACATAACAGTTCTTGGCTTCCAAGTTAGACGATCTTAAACACCAGACACAGAGCTTTGAACTGAATCCGGGTAGAGATAGGAAGCCAATGAAGTCCCCTGATGGTAGATCTGACCAAACATCGGCGGGGAAGTCCCACCAAAATCCTAGCTGCCAGATTTTGGAGTCGTTGGAGTCGTTGAATCTCCGCTTTATTGGCCCCTAGGAGCAGCACACTAGCGTAGTTCAATCGAGACAAGATGGTAGATTGAACAATAAGCTGTCGTACTTCTGGTTCAAAGAACTTAAGAAGAGGATTAAGGCCTCTTAGTAAGCCCATACAAGTGGCAGCTACTCGCTTAGTGTGGATCTGGAGGTTAAGCGAGGAGTCCATCCAGACTCCTAAGTTCTTAACTAAGGACGTAGGTATAGGCATAGTCCCTAAGGAGTCCGGCCACCAATGCGCATTCCAGAGGGCAATGTTTTTCCCCAGAAGCAGGACCTCAGTCTTGGTCCCATTAAGCTGAAGGCAGTTATCTGCCATCCATTGGGCCACAGCTGTCAGCCCGTCTCTGAACTTAGTGGCCGATGTAGATGGCCCCTCAACTAGAGTGATCACAAGTTGGGTATCGTAGGCATATGATACCATTGTTAGGTCCCAGTTCTTTACCACCGCCGACAGTGGCTGGACATACAAATTAAACAGAGACTGGCTCAACGCTGAGCCTTGCGGAACCCCCTGGCCTATGAGATGTATTTGAGAAAGGAATGGCGGAGCCGATACCCGAAAGGATCTGTCCCTCAGAAATTACTTAAACCATTCCAATGCAGATCCGGTAATCCCTATTGCCTCCAGGCGATGTAAGAGAATGGCATGTGATACAGTGTCAAAGGCAGCGCTGAGATCCAAAAAGATCAGCGCTGCACTCTGACCGACATCCAGAATCGATTGCAGATGTTCCGATGTGGCTAATAGGGCGGTTTCGGTACTGTGACCAGGTCTAAAGCCATTCTGAGATGGATCCAGAATATTATGGAGGCTCATATATTGAGATAACACATTATTTACATGAGCCTCAGCAATCTTTGCCACCCACGGGAGGAGAGAATTTGGTCTAAAATGTTCTGGTTTTGAAGGGTCCAGCGTCGGTTTCTTGATGATAGGCGAGACCCAGGCCTGCTTCCAGGTCTCAGGAACAACGGCCATGGTTGTCTCTTAAAAAAGTAGAACCCAGCTACTATAAAAAAAACAAAATTTAAGACCTTGAAAGCAGCGTTCAGGGTCTGGAAACTAATAAGGCGCCAGTTAGGGATTCTAAAAATCTTGAGATATACCCCTCTGAGGAACTGACCAAACCTTATCCTTGGCCACCTTCCAGAGACCCATCACCACCCTCCTTTTGCCCCCCCCCCGTTTTCTAAGCCCAGCCCCTTAAAAGAGACGAGGTCTCCTTTACAACAGGCACCTCCGCCCACCCCTGTCACTCCAAATGCACTGAGTGAGGAGGCCATTGAACTCTTATGCAGCATCTCTGTAGGCCAGACTGCGATAGTGAATGGCATCCAGGGCCTTAGCTGCCAAATGTAATAATTGTCTGTATTTCTGGATGCCTCTCAAAGTTCAATGTCTGGCATGCAGAGATTACTTGAAAATGTAGCCTCCTCACTCACCCCACCCGCATATCCAGCCCAGTCTTGTGTCCCAACTCAGGTCCCTTTCACAACCCAATTCCAAGCTCCTACCCCAATCCTAAGCACACTTGCATCTTTGCAGGCACCCTCTCCAACAGACCCATGCAGCACAATCACAGACACACAGAAACTCAAACATATAAGGAAGCACACAAACAACATGTACACATACTGACACTAAAAATACAGACACCATAACTACCACCACACCTACAACCTCCACAACCATCACCACACAGAATACCACCATAACTACCACCCCACCAACAACCAACTTCCATACCTACAACTACCATACACCCCCAAGCACCACTGCCACACCACAAGCACAACCACAAGCACAAGCACCACAACTACCACCATACTGACATGCACCATACCAACCACATCATAAAATAAACACACTCACACAAAAGCACACCTACACCCAAAACAACATCAAGCAAAATCAAACACACACACTCACTCAAATATGACACTAGCCAAAAACACACATCCAAACTCAATCCTAACACACCCCTCCTACTCTCTCTCTTCCTCATAAAAATTTACCTCTTACCCGTCCTTAAGCACTGTCAAACCTAAAAACACCCCTCCAAAGAGGTGCCTGCTGCTCTGTGTCCATTACATGTCCATTACATGTCCCTTCCTCAAGAGGTTACCCTTTGACAGTATGTTTGAGAGGCAAGTTATCAGTGATGTCATCAGTGATGTCATTTGAGATGTCACTGACCATGTCATGAATGATGTAATATGTGACATCATCAGCAGTGGATTGCGGGTGCGCGATATATAGTTAGTGCAACTAACTATATATGCGAATGTCAATGGTTTTGTGCGAGTAAAATAAGGTTTTGTAAATGCTAATCCCTAACTATATATGGTCTATAACCTATGGTTTTTTCAGTGAATTTTCAAGGTTTTGTAAATGCTAATTCCTAACTATATATGGTCTATAACCTATGGTTTTTTCAGTGAATTTCAATGGTTTTTTAATAGCAAATATCAAAAGATGTAAAATGTATTCTTTTTTTTTCTTCACTAAAGTACGCTCCCCGGTTAGCTTACCGGTGCGCGTCCCGAGCGCTCCCCTCGCAAAATTTTTATATATATTTTTTCTTAATTTTTGCATGTATCAGGATCCTAATCCTCCCTCCTAGAGGGTCACAACGTGTCTACCGTGCCCCCTTCTACCCATTCCTTACATTGTTTGTCCTCCATCTTATGTCTTAATTCTACCAATACACAAAATGGAGGACTCCCGTAACGCTGTCGGTTCGCGTACCGGGGAGCGCACCGGTAAGCGCTCGATAAAAAAAGGTGGGAAAGTAATTTACAGAAAAAACACTATAGACACTTTCATCAAATATAGAATAGCCCATACTACATAGCAGTCCCTACCATTTCCCCAAATTTGATGGAATTTCATTGTGAAAATTATGCTATAAGCCTGATTAAATATCCTGAGGTAAATTACCTAACCAAAACACTTATGAAGTGTTAGAATTGACAACCAATCAAAATGCTACTTTCAATATCTTCTATTATTTCATGACATTTGATTGGTTATGTACCTGAATATATATAAAGAAAGAGAGAGAAACACAGCCATTTTGTCTACTACTTCTTGAAGTACATATCAAGTACATTTCAACTGATAACTTGAAGTTCTATTTGAAAGGTAAGACGTTATTTTAAAAACTGAAGTATGTTCTGTACAGTAAGCTAATTAGGAAAACATTTTCTGATAGTTATATACTATCCCTCTGTAATACTTATATAATAAAATAGACTTCACTGTTTTAGTTATGGATGGAGTTAGACTTGTCTTGTATAATTAAGAGCTGACTTAGAGTTTATTTCATAAATTTTTTCATATTTCTACTTCCAGTTTGTTACCATACACTGCCCAACGAAAAAAACACTGTATAAAAAACCAAACTACCTGTCTGTACTTAAACCCAACAGTGCCCTATCTGTACTGATATATTTTTTTAAAATTCATTTTACAGCATACAAAATGGAAGGAGAGCAGAAAAATAACATGGAAATTGCAGAATGCAACCAAGACAAAGAAAATGATTCAGAATTCTTTGATCAATCAATGCACATTGAACTTCTGCAATGTGTTGAAGCTGTGGATTTGTTAATTGAAAATGAGTCCAAATCTGACCAAGAATTATTAGAAGTTCTTTTTAATTTTGAAAACAAATCAGAATAATACATTTATATATAATAATTCAAAAATTGTTTGAGACATTATTCATTTTTATATGTATTTTTTAAACTAGTAGCAAATTGATTTTAATGTAGAATCAGACTTTAAATATACTGTGCAACTTTAAGTTTGCTCATAGTTACTTCCTTTCTTCCACTATATCATCTCCAATGTGTATTTAACATCTCTTTATCATCTCCTGCCTCCATGGTGTTTCTGCTTTCCTGACAGACTACGCTATGAATTCCATATACCACAATAACTTCTGAAACAACCTGCAAGATAACTGCAAAGGAAACAATGTATTTTTTTTAGACTCTGCATTGGTACCTACATGTTGGTACTTAAATAAAATAAATTAAAAATAACAATCAATAAACATACAATATTTGAACATTCTTTCATCCTATTTTCCCAATATTACGCTTCCCGGACCGCTTCCTGGTGCGCGTACCGAGCGCTCCCCCCGCAAAAAAAACAATATAAAAATTATTATTTTTTAACCCCGCAAGGCCCTTTTAAAGCCCCCTCATCAAACCTAGGGGGTCAGGGAGGATGTACTCTGCCCCCTTGTGCTCATTTCCCACTTTGTTTTGGCCACCTCTTGTGTCTCGATCCTACCGAGACACAAGATGGCGGCCACTCCGGACTGTTTTGAATGTTTACAGACACCCGAGAGCCAATCAGCTTCGCTTCGCGAAGTTCCGTTACGCGTCAGGTACGCGAACCGGAGCGCTAACCGAAGCACTGTCACAGATATATCTGTTTTTTAAAACGTTAATTTCTCAAAATCCACTGGAGCACATATATCGAGACATAGCAAAGGCACGTCGGGCAAACCATATCTACAATTTTGCCAAGTTTCGTGTAAATCCATTCAGCCGATCGAGCTAAAAGTGAGTCCAACCGCCCTATGGAAAACTCAATGTTAAAAACGCGTTTTGGGACCCCCCTTTTTTCTCGGCCCCCCTTGACAAACCCCCCCCCAAATTTTCAGGGGCTGCTCAGAATCAAAATGTGCCATTTTTCTGAAAATTTCAGCCAATTCCGTCCACAAACGCCAAAGTTATTCGACATAGAATTTTCAAAAATCCCATAGGAAAAAAATCCTAACTATATATACCTACTGGCGACCACCAGTAGGTAATATATATATATTACCTACTGGTGGTCGCCAGTAGGTATATATAGGTAGGGTTTTTTCTCTATGGAACTTTTGAAAATTCTATGTCTAATAACTTTGGCGTTTGTGGACGGAATCAACTGAAATTTTCAGGAAAATGGCACATTTTGATACTGGTCAGCCCCTGAAAATTTGGGGGGGTTTCGTCAAGGGGGGGGCAAGAAAAAAGGGGGGTCCCAAAACGCGTTTTTCCCATTCATTTTTCCATAGGGCGTTTGGCCTCACTTTTAGCTCGAACGGCTGAATGGATTTACACAAAACTTGGCAACATTGTAGGGACTGTTAGCCCGATGTGCCTTTGCTGGGTCTCAATATATGTGCTCCAGTGGATTTTGAGAAATTAACGTTTAAAAAAACAGATATATCTGTGACAGCGTCCTGGATAGCGTACCAGTTCGCGTACTTTTCGCGTAACGGAGCTTTGCGAAGCGAAGCTGATTGGCTCTCCGGTGTCTGTCAACATTCTAAACAGTCCGTAGCGGCCGCCATCTTGTCTCTCGGTAGGATCGAGAGACAAGAGGAGGCCAAAGCGAAGGGGCAAATGACCATAAGGGGGCATAGTAGATCCTCCCTGACCCCCTAGGTTTGATGTGGAGGCTTTAAAAGGGCCCCGCGGGGTTTTAAAAAAAAATGTTTTTTTTACGTGGGGCGCCCGGTACGCGCACTCGAAAGCTATCCAGGGATCGTACTATAGGGAAACAAGAATGAAAGACTTTTTAAATATTGTATGTTTATTGATTGTTCGTTTTTTTGTTTTTTTTTTATTTTTATTTACGTAGCAACATGTAGGTACCAATGCAGAGTGTAAAAATGAATAAACGTTGTCTCCTTTGTAGATATCTTGCAAGTTGTTTCAGAAGTTATTGTGGTATATGGAATTCATACCATAGTCTGTCTGGAAAGCCGAAACAATATGGAGGCGGGAGATGATAAAGAGATGTTAAATACACATTGGAGATAATATAGTTGGAGAAAGGAAGTAACTATGAGGAAATTTACTACGTAACATAAACAAGTTTTACAGTATACTATAAGTCTGACTTTACATTATAATCAATTTGGTACTAGTTTATGAATTACATATAAAAAAGATTAAAGACTCGAACAATTTTTGATTATTAAATATAAATGTATTCTTCTGATTTTTCTGATTCTTTTTCAATATTTAATAGACTGTCTAATATTTGACTGTCCGAAATGTCCTCTTGTTGAGTGAACAACACCATATTTTATCGTCCTCATAATGAAGTAACAAATCCACAGATTCTACACATTGTAGAAGTTCTTGGTCTCGTGATTCGTCCATGAATTTTAAGTCAATGCGTTCAATGATTTTCTCATTGTTCATCTCTAGGGCAATTTTCAAAGGAAACGTTCTGTTCTCCTTCCTTTTTTGTGCTGAAATTTGCATAAAAATAAATATATCAGTAGAGATAAGGAAAATAATTATGCATTTCCGTATAAGTTTGTTGACGTCACTTCGGCACGCAATGTAAGCGCCCTCGGAAGCGGATACGTTCGCGCCGCGTTTGTGCGTTTGGGCCCCGGAAGCGCCTACGTTCGCGCCGCGTAAACGCACCCGGAATCGCTCCTGAGCGCGCAGCGTAAGCGCGTCGGGTCATGTGACCTTAAAATAACACTTTTCATTGGATGCTAACAGTTTTTTTTTACGAAGAATGAAATCCCCACCCATTTCCTTCACTTCTTCTTTCACTTTTGTGACTGAAAGACCTGCCTTTTTGCTCCAGGATATTTCTTGGTTTTTCAATGGCTGCCAGACAATCCAGCAGTGAGGATGACTCCAATGAATTCATCAATGAACAGCCTCCTCAACGAAAAGTTAAGGAGCATTTCATTTGGAAATTTTTTATAATCCCACCTGGACTAAAAAAGGTTAATGCTCCAAAAGTACAGTGCAGGATCTGCAAAGAAGAGCTGTCTCGAGGTAATCCTTTGAAAAAGTACTCTTTTGGGAACTTTACAATGATCCAGCATGTGGAGAGGAAGCACCCCCAGAATTTTGCCAGGGAAAGTGTCAGGGCTCTGGCACAAGAGGTTCCCAAAGATGGGGCCTCTACATCAACCGGAGGACCAACTTCTTCTGGGAGGGAGCAATCACAGGAGCAGGTGCCAAACATTCAACCTGCATTTAACCATGGGGTCGTCAGATGCAGATACTGCAATCAACTCCTCACCTATGGGGAGCAAAGTGGCCAGCTCATGGTTCGAGCATTGGAGAACCATCGCTGCCTTTTCCCACCCCTAATTTTTTTTTTTTTTTGCTCCTGTTGAGCAGTTTCCATTCCCTGTTTTTGTTCCAGTTTTGAAAAAGAAGAAAACCAAAAGTTCTTTTCAGAACTACCTCCAATTCTCATCAAAGAGCTATATTCTTAAAAAAATGAAAAAGAGTAAGTGAAATAGAGAATGAGTAAGAAAGAACAGAAAGGTATGAGAGGAGAAAGTAACTCCTTGCGACATGATTCATCATACATTAAATATGACACATCTGGAATGTCGTAAGGAGTGCGCACAGAAAAGTGATGCATCGCACCAGCGGTGTAAAAAATGCACCTCGTTGCGCTATATTTAAAAAGTGACGCATCTAGATAGATGGGTCACTTTTTAAAACCCTGCTCCACATTATACCTGCGTCAGGTATAATGTATGCAAGGGGGGCGTAAAAGAAGAATACATTTTACAGCTTTTGATATTTGCTATTAAAAAACCATTGAAATTCACTGAAAAAACCATAGGTTATAGACCATATATAGTTAGGGATTAGCATTTACAAAACCTTAATTTACTCGCACAAAACCATACATCTGCTCTACAACGTTGTAGCATTAAAATGACATATTTCCCAAATCTTTCTATAAATAATATTGACAACATTTCCGATTTATAATGAGAATATTTCATTTCTTGATTAGCTGATTTTAGTAACTTGGTAAAAGATACTGATTCACAATCTGGTATTGTAAAATATATGATACTTTCTGTGTCTATTTTAGTGAATGAAAATGAACACTCTTCACATTTATGATTCATCTGTAAATTAGAACAAAGAAATATTCAATTTCTATTCCTTCATCTCCCAAAACTGCAAACATACACATAAGAAACTCTTGTGCATCTTGTTTTACATTAAGAGTAAATTGCAAAGAACAGTGCATATATCCAAAAGATGCCAAGTGCCAGAAACTGTATTGATTTACCAACTTTTGAAAAATATAATGCAGTAAAGAACAGAATCTTTTTTCTCCATTTTGCATAATTTTTAGATGAAGAGCATAGCTGTTGATACCTGAACTATTTTCTAACTTGTATCCTACAATTTCATCAAAAAGGTCAATTTTCTTTGCAGCTTCATCATTCTCAGGAATTGTTTTTTTTTAAATCTCAGTAGAATGTTTATCATATTCCCGTTTTGGCATACTACACATTTTTCAAATACAGTATATTCACCTAAGTTACACGCATACAGTCTCCTTAACAATTATATTCTCTCACACAGTTTGCATCAGCACAAAGTTTTTTTAAAAATCGAAATCGATCAAATATTATGCAGATAATGTTCTTACTCGAGACAATGCAACATATGCCACGCCCTCTTTAAACAGTAAGTACTATCTACACTTAAACCTTGAGATTTATGAATGGTTACAGCATACCCTAAAGAAAGAGTTAACAGTTTTTTACAAACATACTAGTTTTTTACAAGCAAAAAACGAACAGCACAACGTCCAATCTGTTTTATGTCTTAAATCTGATTAAATTTAATCTTCAAAAATTCAATTCCATCTCTCTTCTCATTTAACAAAATCAACAACTTTTCCCATTGCTCCATTTACTAAACTTTTTTCTACATCCAAATTATTCCTAAATATTATCTAACAGTTTGCACATACTTATAAAGTCTTTTATAAACCAGCAGTCTTGGATATTGACTTTTCCAAAGAATCCAATTTTGACTGTAATTTCTCTGATAACTCCTTCATGTTCCATTTTATCAATGGCTTCCATGTTCACTATTGGTTGTTTCTCTAGTTTCAAAAGTTCTTGATTGAATGTGGCATTAGGCAAACTATTGACTTATTTTCTCCAATTTGTTTGTACAATATTTTCATTTGGAAACAAGTTTGTTAGTAGCCGACTTTGTAAATTTCTTTACTGTGTTTTGTCAAAACACCAATTCTAATATCTTGAAGAATGTTTCCATACTGTTCATCACTTGCTTGCCACATATTCTTAATAAGTACTTTACATTCAAAAGGAGACCAAATATTCACATTTCCAATACTTCCCAAATATTTCTTAGAGTCTTCATGAACAAGTGTTTTAAAAACTCGTTGTCCTTTCAAAGGAGTAAGTTGTAGTAGATCACCAAATACAATTACATGTTTCCCTCCAAATAAAACATCCCAATCTGTTTTTAAAATCTGTTGCATTCTTAAATGTAGAAAAGCAGGCGTTAAGTTTGAGACCATGCTCACCTCATCAATGATCAGAAGTTTCATTTTTTTGAGTACTCTTGAAACTTCATAACAAGCTTCTCCAGATAGCTTGTAATATTCAAACTTATTTTCATGTTCAACTGGTAGAATAAGTATACAATGTAAAGTAATCCCTTTAATGTTATGTGCTGCTAACTCAGTTGGTGTGGTTACAACATATGATAAATGTGATTAGGTGATTTTGTGTGGATAACTGGTCAAAACTTTAATTAAGAAACGTTTTCCCGTTTCAGCTTGCCCACTGATATACATTCAAATAGGTTTAAATGATGTGCGTTGAAAATCTTTTTTTTCATGCACTAAACCATGCTATATCTGTTGTGTCACTTGCTGATATATTTCTTTCTGTTTAATACTTAGTTGTTCTTCTAACTTTTCAAACTCAATAATATCCTGTTGTGCTTGTTGCATTGCTGTTTCTACTCTACTCATAGATATAGCTGCTTCATTTTCAATAATTGGTTGTCCTAGTGGATCTTGACTTAGTGAAGCAGAACATTGACTATCTTGGGAACTGTCTCTAGATATTTCAGATGCGATAGTAGTTTTCTGTTCAATCTCTTCATTCAACATTTGTAGATAATTTGAAAATATTATACATTCAATGCTATCTTTACATACATTAAAATAATCTTTATAACAGTCAAACTCTCCAAGTAATTCCATTTTAGTACACGAAGGATTGAAGAGTTGCAATAGTGCTAAATAGAAACATTCTGTTTTATCTGGAGCATCACAACTAAGTTTCCAGTGATTAATAGGATTTCCTTTGGCATGTTTTACCAAACATCCATCACATCCAATTGCTGCATATTTTTCTTTATTTATATAAGCTGTAATGTTGCAGTACTTCATAAAGGCATATGTTTTACATATGTGAACTTCTTTTAGTATAGTACGTATCCACCATATTTTTTTAACAATATCTGTACTTTCTGGTTCATTCAATGCTAAGTATCCAAATTCTTGTACAAACTCAATTTTGTGTTACATCAAGACCTAGACTTACCTAAATGATTCCTCTTGACTTTGAAAATAAACTTGCAGAGATCAACCAATCCGAAAATTCATAGGATCCAATCTCTCGATGGGAAAGCATCTTTAAACGAAACCTGTACAATTTGTTGCAAAGAGTGTTCTCTTGTGAAATTTCTTGCCACATTTATTTCAACTCGGTCTTCTCAGATTTGGTTATATATGATGTAGCATAGTGAGCAACAGCAATCAAATTATCTGCAACATACTGTATATCCATATTTGCATTTCACATCATCAAAATGACTGGATTGTAGTCATTAATATATTTTGAATCTTCAGATCTTTTTAAATTGTAAGTATTCTTTAGAGATTTTTGAGTTATAGTATGTCTTACTGCCGAAATGAAACTATTCACTCTTTTTTTTTAAATTACTGGATGTGGGAATCCAAACTGACATTTTGTGTAAAATGTTCCCTTTGACTTGTATTTCGGTCGATCATTTTTCCCACATCGATGACTTTGAAACCGTAAAACTTGTTGTCTCAAGCTGTTTTCTCCTCCTTTTTTTGGTATAGCGCAGGTAACATATTCTTCAATGAAAGATAAAACACTTTTAATCTGTATCAGTTTCAAACTTTGGTGCATTCTTGATCCATGACAGCATGTGAATATAAGGTGCACCTCTGGCTTGGTACTCCTTTCTCCAAATAAATAACTACTCCAAGAGGTGAAATATTTTTTTTGCAGGTGAAAGACACCATAGCTTGAAACCTATGCTTAAAATATCTGCAAACATTTACAAGATCCAAGGAACATAGTGCCATATTATCAAGAAAGGGCGATACATTTTCACCACTTTTATCGGCAGGAAAACTGCTGCTAAAGCGGTGATAATGTGCTTGAAAACATGCCCTTGTGAATTCCCATAGCAGCCCAGGTTAACACCAGAATCTGGGCTGCTGTGGGAATTTACAAGAGCATATTATCAAGCCCATTATCAGTTTCCTGATGATAAAAGCGGTGATAATGTATCGCCCTTTCTTGATAATATGGCCATAGTTCTCCAGCTGTTTTCAATTCAATGTTTTTACATTTGAATTTGCTTCTCATAGAAATTCAAATAGATCACCCCAAGCGCACTCAGCACAGCTAAGAGTTCCAGAGCATGTAGACAACATACATTTTAGTTCTCCATGACAATGATACCAATACTCTTTAGTACCATGTTGAAATGCCATCAAATTAATTAACTGAGGTTCTAAATGATCGTCTCTTTGTTCAAATTTGTCCAAAAACTCCTTTGCAGAAAGATGTCTAAGATGAACTCCTGTTTTTCATATGTGGTTCACTGCATATGAAAGTACAGAAAAGTCACTTTCAAACAGAAGATGTAATAAACATGGAATACACTGTCAAAATCTTGAATCTTCTGAACACTATCTTGTTGAACGGTATTCTGAAGCCTGAATATCTACTGGTCATTCATCATATCAGCCACCTATTCCAGTGGGTTAGAGCTGTGGAAAACAATGGGCTTCTGTTCTTTCCCAAACACTCATTGGAGGTCCCGTCACTTTCTTCATTTTGAATAATTGAATAGTATTTACAATCACTTCTTTTGAATGAAAAGGATGATTACTATATTGTTCATAAATTTCTTCACTCCTGGGATTGTCCACTTTTTTGATTTGACCAGTTGCAATTTCTGTATTATATTCTAAGTATATTTCTGGTTCTTCAAGATATACATTTTTATAATAAATATTGTTTTCTATGAGGTGTCTCACTATTTCTGCAGTGTCTAAATACAGCTGTGTCTGTTTCTGGATTTTCACCTGGTTTTGGGGCAGTGTTTCCTGTCTGTACTAATACACCGCCCTGGCTTATTCTTGGAGCGTGGGGGGCTATAGGGGCTTTCTTATTTACATTTAGATTGCTAACAACTGTGGTTAAATCATCAATTTTGACTTGCATCCCCTTAATTAGGTCACATAGATGAGTTACAAGTTTATACAGAGGATTATTAGTTTGATCATCTGCCTCGGGATCACCCTGTAGAATGGTTACTGACTCGCTAGGACCAGGATTTGTCATATCTGGCTCCTTGTCTAGATGCAAATTCTCAATTTGAGCTGGAATAGCAAATTCATTGGTACAAGGTATGTTTAAAACATTTACGATGTTTCCACTCACACTCGCTAGGCTTTCATCTGATATTTCCTGTGGTGATGATTCATCCCCTGATTGTGACTTGGACATAAACATTTCAGGTATTACCACTGGTCCCCTTGTAGCAATCTTTCCATCCTTTACAATTCCTATGCCAGTAGCCACATGGTCATCAACCCCTTCATTAGAGGAGGTTGTTAGCAAGTCAGAACAGTCTGCAAGTAGGTCATCAATTCTGTCCATTACACAGTTCCCTGCTGCATGTAGTTGGCGCTTTCTGGTAGGCTTGCATTTTTGTCTTTTTGGTTGTTTTCCTCCCTTGGTATGCCCCCCAGCATCAGTAAGTTCCTCTGTATTCTTCCTTTTCCCCATTATACAGGAAACAGTGAATCAAAATAGTATATGGACAGTACCTTTGCTGGTATGAGTAAGGGGGGTGGCCCAGCCCAGCCTCCTCCGGCCCCTGATGGCCACAGACGGCCCACCCTTTGTCCGGGCTCCGTCCCGCGCTGCGTCCCACGCTGCATCGACCTGTTGTTGTTTTATCGCCGGCGGGCAGGTGGGCGTGTCTCCTCTAGCACCTGGTCACGCACGGGCTCCTGGACTCTGGAGTCCCGTGCGGTGCTGCTGTGGTTGGCGCTGGGCTCCTCGGGGAGCTGGAACCGCCTCCGTGCAGTGAATGTAGGCAGCGCTGCGGGACCCGCGCCAGCGGGTCCGGCGAGGAGTTTTAGCGGCAGCGGGCAGGTGGGTGTGCCTCCTCTAGCACCTGGTCACACACGGGCTCCTGGACTCTGAAGTCCCGTGCGGTGCTGCTGTGGTTGGCGCTGGGCTCCTCCGGGAGCTGGAACCGCCTCCGTGCAGTGAATGTAGGCAGCGCTGCGGGTTTTCTATGAGATATAACGTACCCTTTTTTAACTTTGATGACATCTACTCTTGCCATATTTTCCGACTCTTCGAAGGTACACCATTAACTAAAATAACTACAGGTTCACTTTAATCCCTATCTACACCAACAGTTTCCATATTTTTCTTAAAATCTAATGGAAAGTACACAACTTTTCCTTTTAAACCTCTTTGTAAATCCATTTGAGGCAGCTTACCAGTTTTAGACGCCATCTGAACTACAGCCTGAAACGGTTGCACAGATTGAATAAGAATAGAATACATATTTAAATCTACCTGTTCTGGAGGGATAGCTACCAACTCTAAATTAATCTGTACAGCTTTAGCTAGCATTTTGTTCTCTTCTAGTTTGTAAATATTTACAAATATGTTTATCCCTGCCCAATTCAAGACGACCTTCCATGAACAAACAAGCATCAAATTGCTCCACTTATCATTGTTTTGCTTTTCACTTTTTAAATATACATCAACATTCCTAGTATGACTTTTATAGTGAGTAAGTCGACAACAAACACAGTTTGGTCTTTCATAACAAATTATCTTAAACTTTGTAATTTCTTCTATAAACTTCTCAGAAGTACTATCTTCCAACTCTTCTTTAACACCTACACTTACCAAACTGTCACTTTCTCTACACTCCTCTTCAGGACCAAGGAAACAAAACGGTATGTAATCCCAAACTTTTTTTACATCCAATAGTGAACCAAGCAAAATAGCTTTTTATTTCACAAAATAATGAAGGACAATCTTCTTACTAATGTCCGCATTGCAGAGTGATGTGGTGCTAACTAGCGCAAATGATGAAAAGTACTTTGACACACTTTTCTAGACAGACAAGCCAGAGAACGACCCTGCAACGCTTCAACCCGGTAATTTTTCTCAATTCTCTTTGATCTAGTCCTTGCAACATCTTAATCTTTTGTTTAATACATGTCTAGTATACTCTCGTAAAACATTTAGTAAAATATCAATAGATTTCTGTCGTATACTACAAATACACCTACAATCCCACGTATACACTGGAACTTGTGAACCTCTCCCTTGAACTTCTTCAGCTTTCACTCACCACTTCCACATTTCTAGCAACCATCTTTACTTTTTTAATTGGAAAACCATATTTAACCACATGACTGCTAAGCTGATTCCTCTTCTGTGCTAGAAATTGTTATATCCCATGGTTCATGACGAGCTCAGCTCGTCATGAGCACACGACCAGTGTACTGCATGACGAGCTGAGCTCGTCATGAGCAGCGAAGGGGTTAACCTCAAAAGAATGATCATTAGCATTAACTACGTGAACTAATGTATTTTGTTGAAACTAATGTTCTTCATTAACACCATCGCTGCTAATGGTTTTCCCCTCCTGTGCTGATTGATGTGTAAATCCCATTGTTCATGACAAGCTCAGCTCGTCATCAGCACAGCTCATCCGTGCCTCTTGACGAGCTGAGCTCGTCTTGAGCATCGAAGGGGTTAAAAAAGGTTCTGAACTAGAAGTGTGCTTCCATTCACCCAAAATGTTCTTACAAAAGTTAGTTCTATTCACTAGCCTTTCTCCTTGACTTTTCTCTTTCATGAACTGCATTGTTTTGTTCAATGTCTTCATTTTCTTTATTAGTAATACAAACTATCTTCCTTTAAATTCAAAAGCCTTTTCGACTACAATTTCAATCTATTGTTTTTTCTTGTAAAATACAGATTGTTTTATATTTTTTGTAATTTTTCTATACAATTTGTAGTACTACACTTTTATACATTAGTACCCTAATGTCCTTATATTGTTTCATCAGTCTTTTGACATAGATTGTTTCCCCACAACCTGATTTTCCATTAATTTGTCCTTTTTTCATTTCATTCTCCTTGGTTGTACACATTTTCTTTCTATTTTCCTCATTATCAAAATTCTTTCCAGTCCCTAAAAGTCTTTTAACAAATTCCTTAGTTCTCTTACCAGAAGTTTTTTTCTTCAATGTCACTGTTGTATTTCATCTAATTTCTGCTTTTCTTTCTCCTTTAAATAGTACTTTTTTGTGTTCTCTTTTCTTTTGCACTTTTCTTGTCATAATGAATCGTTCTTAATAATAATGGAGAATATCTAAAAAAAATGTTTTAATATTATTTAAACAATTATTTCAATTACTAAAGAAACCTTCTATTTAAAAGATACTTACAAATGCATACATGATTTTCAGAATGGTGAGACGTATACCTGAGACATGTTATAGGCTTTTTTATAAATTTGCCTAAGCCCTACACTTTCAACATTACTAGAATAGTAAAGCAGAAGGACAAAGGTAATGTTTAAGTCATGTTAAAAATGGACAGCAACAGAGGAGTAGAAAGAAGAAAGAACACTGCAGTAAGAAACAACAGAGGTACACAAGAAGGGAAAGGATGTGTAGAAAGAGGCAAGAGCACTAGAGAAAAAAACAATACACATGCAGAAAAAAAAGGATAGAGAAAGAGGCACAAGAGATACAGGACAAACAAAAAGAAGTGCAGAAATAGCAACGGATTTGCAAAAAGACAAAAGGAGTGCAGGAAAAAGGGTAGATCAAACAACAAAGAGCTGTGCAGAAACAGAAAAAAACATGCTAAACATGCATGAGATGTGCACAAAAGTGAAAAAAGTACAGAAAGAGGCAAGTAAAGTGCTGAAAGAGGAAAGAGCTTTTCAGAAAAAGGCAAGAGAGTTAAAGAAAGAAGCAAGTGTGGTGCACAAAGAACAAACAGAGATGAAGAAAGATGCATGTCAGGTGCACAAACAACCAAAAAAAGTGCACAAAGAGGTAACAGAATTGCTGAAAGAAGGAATAGAACTGTAGAAAGAAGCAAAACAAGTGCAGAAAAAGGTAGTGGAGGTGCAGTAAGAGGTAAGAGAGGTACAAAAAAGGAAAGAAGAATGCAGAAAGAAAATAAGAAGTGCAGAAAGAAGGAACACAGCAAGAAAAATAAGGGAAGGGGGTACACAAACAAACAAGAGGAGTGTAGAAAAAAGCAAAAGATTAACACAAAGAAAAAAAGAAGTATACAAAAAACGAACAGAGGTGCAGAAAGAGCCAATAGGGTGCAGTAAGACACAAGAGGGATGCAGAAATTTGGAACAGAGGAGCAGGAAGACGCCAGACAATGCAGAAAGAACCAACAGAGTTGTACAGAAATGGAACAGGTGGGCAGACTAAGGCAACACAGGTGCAGAAAGAGGAATCAAGGCTTCAGAAAAAGGCAAGATATATGCAGAAATTTGGAACAGAAGAGCAGGAAGAAGCCAGAGAACTGCATAAAGAACCAACAGAGGTCAACAAACTGTCATGAACTGTAGCAAAAGAGACAGGTGAAATATAGAACTTACCGAAAGAGATGCAGAAACAAACATGCAGAAAAAGGGAAGAAAAGTGCAAAAAGTCATAAAAGGGGTGCAGAAAGAAGCAACACATGCAGAAAGACACAACAAAAAAGTAATACCTTGGTGATTTCATGAGTGCATTGATAGTGCCTGGATGATTCCATCAGTGGAGCAGCAATGCCTGATAATTACAACATTGCATATATACTGCCTGCATCATTGGAAGTCGGTATGCCGAGTACTTGGGTGTTTTTATAACGGCATGAGAATTTGGCCTAGCCAAATATAAAGCAGCAGACTATTACATGACTCAACTATAAGTCTCTCCATATTGTTACAAGCACACATACATATGTCTCATATGTCGCTACATTTTCAAATCACCATGATACGTAAAACAAATATGTGTACAACATTTCTGGAATATAGTGAAACCTTGAAACTAAGACATGTAATAGATCTGCTTGAGTGATTGCATACATCCATGGGTTGTGCTTGGGTGATTGTATGAGTGCAAAGTTAGTCACTTGGTAATTGCAGTAGAAGATGAAAAGTGACTGGTTAATTGCACGAGTGCAGACATAAACATTGGAGAAAGGATAATGTATAAATACCACCTGATGGCATAGATGAGTCATTAAGTAGTGCCAAGGTGAATAGATGAGTGCAACAATAGGGTCTACACGATTCTATGATCACAAGAGTAGTGTGTGGGTTATTACATGAGTGCATAGATACATCCTGCAAGTTGCATAACTGCAGGGGGGGTACATAACTAGTAAGCATGGGCGAATTTTGCGAATCTCGCGTTGGCGAATTTTGCGGATTTGCGAACTCGCAATCCGCAAAATCCGCGAATTCTCGCGAATGTGCGTTTTTTTTTTTTGTGTTCGCGCGGGTTTCTGCCAGTTCGCGAGGGTTTTGTACAATTTCGCAAAACGCGAACTTACCTGTCGGGTCGCAAGTTTCGCGAACTTGTTGTTTCTACGTGTCCAGCCTGTTTGGGACACTCTTCTTCATCACTGCCACTCTCTGTCACCACTGCCACTCTCTGACTACTCATGCCACCCTCTGGCCCACCCATGCTACCCTCTGTTTCATCACAGCACCCTCTGGTTGTCCAGTCAGTGTACATTATTGTGGCAAAGCAAGCACACCTTCCCTGCCTCAAGTGACCTGAATTAATTTGGGGCTGATTAATGTGTCACAGAATATTTTTTTAGCTGGCACCTGCTTCCTTAGTGCTTCCTGATTAGTGATCTTTTGCACTTGCTAAGTGCTTTCATTGTTGCAAAATTAGTTACAACACCTGCCCTGCCCCAACTGACAATAATGAATTAGGGGCTGATTAATGGATTTGAACTTCCAGCCTGGCTCCTGCTTGTCTCCCTTAGCTGTAATTCAGGACCTTTGTGGCATATGTGTAACTATTCTGAGGTTCAGAGCAGGGTCACATAAATGTATGTAAATGTATTGGCATTTATATAGCGCACTACTTACCCGTAGGGTCCCGAGGCGCTTCGACCGCTGCAAAACCCTTCCTGGCTTCCCTGAGAGATGGTCACTTAATGGGTATCTCCAGGGTGAGACCAGGCATCCCCGGCGATCTGGTGGGGCCGTTAGTGAAGATGAGGCAAGCTAATGCCCAGAGTTGCCGAGTGTGATCGCTGATCACAGTGGGCACCGAGGCGAGAGAATTATCGAGTCCGCTGACCCTGGTCCAGAAACCTGCCGCGTCGGGAATCGAACCCTGGTCCCGGGCCGTCCTCTGCTCTCGGGTCTGCCGCCTCTAACCAGTGAGCCACACTACTTCACTTCACTTCATAATAGTTGCAACTGGCAACTGAACTCTGGAGGGGCCCCTCAGGAAGCACTACAGGAAATGGCTACTAATGATGAGCCTGAACTTTTGAACCCGGTAAGTAGTTTCAGTTTTGCTAACATCGTATTTCTGCAATTTTGCGCTTATTCGCGGGGCGCGAAGTTGTACTGGGAAGCCGCGAACTCACGCGAACAGTGCGAGCAAGCCATAAAATCCGCTGCTCGCGGATTTGCGGATTTTGCGGGAGATTCGCGAATCTCGTGGATTGCGAATTTACCGAAAATCCGCAAAATCCGCGAGCGAAACGGATTTTCCGCCCATGCTTAATAACTAGTGCCTGGGTGATGGAAATACTACAAAGGTAATCTGGTGTATTACTGGAGTACATAGCAAGTGACTGTCTGGGTTTCTAAGTGCATGAGTACCGTCTGAGTTATTACTGAACTACTAAGATACTCCCTGACTCATTAAAGGAGGGAAAATGTAGTGAATGGGGGATTTTAAAAGTACAAAAGTGCTGGGTAGGCGATTATATAAGTACAATAAAACTTTGTGCATGTTTGAAAGAGTGCACGGATACTGTCTGGGTGATTGGAGCACTCTATATCTTATGCTTTGGTGACTGCATGAGTACAGCAGTAACGTATGGGGGATTAAAGGAGTACATAGGTAACACCTGGGTGATTGCATGACTACCGGGGTAATATCTAGGGATACACATGATTACATAGGAAGTGACTGGGTGATTTTAAAAGTGCATGGGTACTTCTTGGGTGATTGCAGCACTGCTGATAAAGGAGTGCAAAGGTAATGCCTGGGTGATTTTATAATTGCATGACTACTAGCTGAGTGAAGACATGAGTTCAAAGGTAGTACCTACATGATTGAAGGACAGCAAAGGTAGTTCCTGGGTGATTATATAAGTGCATGATGGTGCCTACATGATGTAAATAGTGCATGGGTAATACCTTGGTGAGTACATGAGTGCATAGATAGTGCCTGGATGATTCCATCGGTGCAGCAGTAATGCCGGAGTACTTACACCACTGCATCTGTACTGCCTGCCTCATTGGAAGACTGCATGGTGGGTACTTGGGTGTTTTTATAACTGCATGAGTGTTTGGCCTAGCCAAATATAAAGCTGCAGACTATTACATGATTCAACTATAAGTCTCTCCATATTGTTACAAGCACACATGCATATGTGTCATATGTCTCTACGCTTTAAAATTACCATGATATGTAAAACAAATATGTGTAAAACATTTCTGGAATACAGTGAAACCTTGAAACTGAGACATGGAATAGATCTGCTTGAGTGATTGCATAACTCCATGGGTAGTGCTTGGGTAATTGTATGAGTACAAAGGCAGTCACTGGGGAATTGCAGTAGAAGATGAAAAGTGACTGGCTAATTGCAGGAGTGCAGATGTAGATGTTGAGTGAAAGGATAATGTATGAATATCGCCTGAAAGCATAGATGAGTCATTAAGTAGTGCCTAGGTGAATAAATGAGTGGAACAGTAGGGCCTGCATGATTCTATGACTACAAGAGTAGTGTGTGGGTTATTACACAAGTGCATGGATACGTCCTGCATGATTTCATAACTGCAGGGGTAGTACATAACTAGTGCCTGGGTGACATATCAAGTGACTGTCTGGTTTTCTAAGTTCATGAGTACCGCTTGAGTGATTGCTGAACTACTAAGATACTCCCTGACTGACTACAGGAGTGCAAACGTAGTGACTGGGTGATTTTAAAAGTACATAAGTACTGGCTGAGTGACTATATAAGTTCAAGAAAACTGCATGCATGATTAAAAGAGTGCAAGGGTAGTCTGACGGTTTTTACATGACTGCATAGGTACAGCCTGCATGACTGCATGACTGTAGGGGTAGTACATAACTAGTTCCTTTCTGATTGCATGACTGCAGGAGTAATATCTTGGAGATTATTAGAATACATGAAAAATGACTGGTTAATTGTATAAGTGCAAGAGTACTTCTTGAGTGATTGTAGGACTACTGAGGTAGAGCCTGAGTGAATAAAGGAGTGCATAGGTAGTGCCTGGGTGATTTCATAAAATCATGACTACTGCCTGAGTGATTACATAAGTACAGGGGTAGTGCCTCTGTGATTGAAGTAGTGCAACAGTACTGCCTGGAGGATTATATAAGTGCATGAGTAGTGGCTGCATGATTGAAAGAGTGTATGGGTAATACCTTGGTGATTGCATGAGTGCAAAGGTAGTGCATGGGTGGTTCTATAAATGTATGAGCAAATAGACACATATCTCAGTCACAACATACACTGCTCCAAACTTCACAGAGTACACTTCACTTTTCGAACAGACACTGAAAAGTATGCAGTATCTATGAAATATAATGTTCTTCACATCATACAAATATTCTAATAAATAGCATCGCTACAAACACCTCAAACCTCACTTTAAGGCTACTGCTTAACCACTCTTCAACTACGTATAGTGTCACACCTACCCAAATAAAAAGTAGAAATCCTTCGCAAAGCTTTAGTAAAACTCTCGCCATCTTACTAAAACCATACATGAATATGTATATACCATAACACTATCCAAACTTCAGAAAATTCACAGAACAAACTTCCAATGTCAAGCAAACATCAAAAATTATGTGGCGTATTTCAACTGTACCTCTCTAGAAATGTTTAAATGAAGGCTAATTAATAGCACCTTATGCCAGCATCTTTAACATCACACTTTTGTGCTACATCCTCACCAGTCTACTAGTACTCACAGTCTTCAGCCTACCACATAAAAAGCAACAACACCTCTTTCTTATGCATCAAGCACCTTCATATGTATAAGACTTATGAAAATACATATACAAGTAGAAACATACTTCAGACAGAAGTGCATGCACACCTTAAAACTTGACAGTCTCCACCTCCAAATTTAAAGCAACAAATAAAATTATGAGGTATTCAACAAATGTACATTTCTACACACTAAAACAATGTACTTTAATCACTAAACCATATTCCAAAATAACACGTAATACTATACAGAATCTATTTTAAACAAAATTCAACTTCTATAAAACATACTAAAATAAACATCTCTACAATGAAAAATATATACCAAATATTAAAGTTCTTGATTAATTATTGAACTTGACAAATAAAGCTAACCCAAAATACACCTCACAAATATGTAACTCACCTTCCAAATGAATTTGTAGAATAAGTAATATCAGAAACTCTGTAAAGATTTTCTTATGCACCCAATCAATGTAATGCACTGCTCTCAGCAAGGCAAACCCGATAATAGCAAAGTTTCCCTCTCTTTCTCCACACAAATAAATGTAGGTAACAACTCAAATTGCTTCCTACATTTTTTCAAGTTGTAAAACACATTTCTATTGGTTAGACATATTAACCCTTAGAAACTGACTTCTAAAAGTGCCCAAACTGCTTCTGGAGTTTTTTGGAGTCGTGTCTACGGCGAGCACCAAAGTGATGGAGCCGCGAATCCATACAGGAGTTCAAAAGTATATTACAAATAGAAATACCACTGATGAAGCCTCAAATCCATACAGGAGTTCAAAAATATATCACAAATAAAAATATCACTATTTTTTAAGAACACACCACTTCTAAATATAGTACTGACTTGGGAAATGTCACTTTAAAAACATATCACTTATACCTAATTTACTTTTTCACATTTTAAATCCACAGTTAACTTTGAAACCTTTCCCCATTCTGCTTAATACCAGTTTCCGTACAAACAGTTCATGGAACATTTACCTTAACTGTCAGGTCACAAGTTCACCATATTTTCAAGTTCACCACACAATATTGCAAACAGGCGTGGTTGACTTCGCGAAATATGACCTTATCCTTTCTACTGTACCTCTCAAACACTTTTTACTGACCAATAAGAAACACGCTTTTTAACAAAGTAAAATGCACCCTATTTTTGATTGTACAATGTTCTTAAACAGCTAATCAATTCTCTCTTTTTTTAAAACAGCATCTTGTCCACCATTTTACATACCTCCCATTCTATCAACTGACTATCTCAGCTACAGATATATTTTCCTATCTTCTAGACATCCCTTAAATATGCTTACACTGTATATTGTTGGACAGCCATGTTTTCTTTAGCAAAAGGTATGATGAATGCAGAGGTATTGACAAAGACCTAGCTCTGTAAAATGTGAATATTAAATGGATTGCACAGAGAAGATTAAATTGATGCCTTTGGTTAAAACCTTTTTGCATCTCCAACCCACTGACCTCATGATTGTGCACTGTGATGGCAATGACTTAGGCTCATTGACTGGGGTAGGTCTGGATATGCTAATGAAGGACACCTTTGCACAATTGATGTTGTTTTTGCCTCAAACTGTCTTTTTATACTCTAACATATGCCAAAGACAGAAATGGAAGTGGTCAAGTCAATTCTATCCACAGATTGAAAAAGCTAGGAAAAATTTCAAAAAGCTGTTTCTGCATACCTAAGAGATCATAGAATGGGGTCAATCTACAAAAACAATATACGCTTTGAAATGGATGACGTTTACAAAAGTGATGGAGTACACTTCATAGATCAAGGAAACAGATTTTTTCTCAACAACCTAAAGCTCTGCATTAGCACTTTCGTAGCTACAATAAAACCCAGATGAAAACAAGGGTTCTTTCTAGAGCCACCCTAGACCATAATACTAAATATATTTTTTTTACATATACATCTTTCGTTTTTTTAAATTATGGATTTGCGCGACCAATGCGAACCCACAAAACAAAAGCATACATTAAATGTACTACAGCACAACACATTTTTCAAGTTTAACTATTCATTTTTAGTTTTATATATTTTTTAACAACCCTTTCAATTGTAATCTTGTCATTAACTTCCATCACAGTACCTTTTTAAACCAACTTCACAAATACACCACCTTCTAAATTTTTTACTACTTTATTATTTAGTTAAGGTGAATTTGCAAATCCAACTCAATGTTAGACATGGGTTATGCTGAGAGCTGCGCTGGAGTCTCGAAAGGAAAAAAAAACTGGAATTCCATTATTCGATATTCGCCCCAGGAACCACATTCCCTGAGGCATGCCAAAATGTTAAAAAATAAGGGGAGGGACTACATGACCCCCCTCCTTAGGCCATATTGGCCCCTGGGAACCCATCCTCCAGGGCCCGGCCATTTGTTAAAAAAATAAAGAGAGAAGGCGTGTGGCCCCCCTCCCCTAGGACACTATTGGCCCCGGGGACCCCGTCCCCCAGGGCCTGGCCTCTTTTTTATAAAAATATAAATTAAAGGAGGGCTGCATGGCCCCCCTCCTGGGCAACTACTGGCCCTGGGACTCCATTTCCGGGGCCGGCATTTGGCATTATGGACCATGGGGGGAGCCCAAATTCCCCCATGGTCCTAGCTGGCTCCCCACCTCGTGCAGGAGCCAGCATTCCTTTTGGGAAAAGGGCGCTGCTAACATGAAGCTCCCATTGATTACAAACAATATTGCTTTGCTTCTTAGGAGCAATTGCAGAGCTTGCAATGACAGGGCGGGGGCCACACGGCTACTGCTCTGTTATTACAAACGGGTACCCTGGAATATTGCAGGAGCCGGCCCTGGGCCAAGGATAGCTCCAGGATCAATTATTTGTTTAGAATTAATCTCTTACTTTCTTGTTCTTGTGTTCTTCTAATGACCTCGATTTGCTATGTACTGCTTTAAATAGCAATATTGTAGTCAAGCAGAAAAGGGGATGAGGCTGCAAAGGCCGCACAGAGGGTCAAGTTTCTACTATTTTTATAATCTGGGTGCAAATGTTCTGGGATACAACCCCCTAGATCCCAACATAAAACAAACAGGCATTTGTTTTATACATCAAAATTCACAAGTTGACCTCGCACACCAAAAACAATATGATAAACATAATATTAGTGCTTAGTAGACATTTGTCTTGTGACAGAGATGGAATCCAATAGTTCTCCCAAGAAAATTCCAAGTCAATTTTCTTCTTTTTATTCTTTCTTTTATTATTCAAAATTTGCAGATAAAAACAATAGCCAACGCGTTTCGTCCGAAACCGGACTTCTTCAGGGCTTAACACAGTGTATCTTTATACAACGCATCCCATCCGTCTTGATAGTTGTATATCCAATGGGGTTTTTAATTGTATAGTTGGCGGGTCATGCAAATCTTATACCATCCGTTCGTTATATTTCAGTCAGAAAAGAGAAGAATAGAGTATATGCCATGTATCCGGCGTCGCCGTCTCGTACGTGTGCGGTCGTCTGGTCTGTTGACTGAAATATAACGAACGGATGGTATAAGATTTGCGTGACCCGCCAACTGTCTGTAATGGTGAGTGAGTGGGTGAGTGGGTGAATGAGTGGATGTATGGGTGAGTGAGTGGCTGTTTGAGTGAATGTATGGGTCTGAGAATGGATATGTCAATGGCTGTATTGGTGAGTGTCTATGAGAGTAGCTTTATGGGTGAGTGAGTACACGTGTGAGTGCTTTCATGGGTATGTGAGCCGTCAGTGAGTGGCTCTTATGATAAGCTGTATGGGTGAGTGACAGGGTGTGTGAGTACTGGTATGGGAAGTGCGTGGCTCTGTGAGTGGCACGATGAGTCAGTGAGTAGGTAGGTGAGTGGTTAAATGGGTGCATGAGTAGGTGTAAGTGGTTGTGTGGATATGTAAGTAGTTCTGTCATTTGAGATGTCATCAGTGATGTCATGAGTCATGTCATAGACCATGTTATGAGTGATGTAAAATCTGAGGTAATTAGCAGGTCCTTTCATTTCCCACAGTGAGATTTTGCCCTTACATGGGACACTCTCTACTTGGGACGATACTACAAATACCATCTCTATTACAATTATTGCCCTGAAGAAGCCCGCTCTATGGACAACCGTCCTTCACCTCATATGCTCGACCACTGGTGTCAACTGCATGCACCAAATACATATCCTGAAAGTAACTTTCTTCATTAAAAAATGGCTCAAAACTTGAACTATGCTTCCATTCTCCAGAAAAAACATCACAAAAATTAGTCTGATTAATTACTCTCCTCCTCTTACATTTTGATTTGAACACATTGATTACTTTATCTAGTGTACGAATTCTATTCATTACTAAACTAAACAATGTATTTTTCACTTTAAATGCTTCATCCACAACCTTAACTATTGTTTTCTCTTGTAAAAAGCAGTCTTTTTTTATACCTTTTTATATTCTTTATTAAATTGCTTATGATTCTGTAGTAAAACATTCGCCTACGAATTTCAATGAATTGAGTTGTTTTTCTATTGGTATAGAGAACATCATCTCCTTGTAGAGATCTAACATTTTTAGAGGGACACACTTTCTTCTGAAATTAAAGGTGTCTTACTTTTCGTTGAAGTCACATGTTTTATTTTTTGACATTTCAATAAGTTCCTGAGAAAATTTTTAGTTTGCTTACCAGAAGCATTATTTTTTTTTCACTGAAGATTTTGTTTTGGATGAGTTATGTATTTTTCTTTCCTTAGACCTTAACTCTTTTTTATATTCCTTTGCACGTCTTTGTTTGGATGGCATATTGTTTTTCCTTTGTATAGATGATTATAATCTGAGGTAAAGAAAAAATAACATAATATAGACAATTACAAACATATTACATAGCAATTATAATAAGTAAAAAATATAAACACTAGTATACAACAAAAGGCTGATTTACATTACATGTGCTTTGCTTTGTGTAAACAACTGATCATGTGCCTAAGATCACACTGTGAGTGAAGCTTGATTCACTCATCAGTGTGATCTTAGGCAAAGACACACATACTGTTTGCAGAGACAGACATGGTAGATTATGTGTAACATTCTGATCTGTGAGTGAAGCTTGATTCACCCATCAGTGTGATCTTAGGCAGAGACACACATACTGTTTGCAGAGACAGGCATGGTAGATTATATGTAACATTCTGATCATGTGCCTAAGATCACATTGTGAGTGAAGCTTGATTCATCCATCAGTGTGATCTTAGCCAGAGACATACATACTATTGGCAGAGACAGACATGGTAGATTATATGTAACATTCTGATCATGTGCCTAAGATCACACTGTGAGGGAAGCTTGATTCACCCATCAGTGTGATCTTAGGCAGAGACACACATACTGTTTGCAGAGACAGACATGGTAGATTATAAGTAACATTCTGATAATATGCCTACGATCGCACTGTTAGTGAAGCTTGATTCACCCATCAGTGTGATCTTAGGCATAGAAACACATACTGTTTGCAGAGACAGACATGGTAGATTATGTGTAACATTCTGATCATGTGCCTAAGATCACACTGTGAGTGAAGCTTGATTCACCCATCAGTGTGATCTTAGGCAGAGACACACATACTGTTTGCAGAGACAGACATGGTAGATTAAAAGTAACATTCTGATCATATGCCTAAGATCACACAGTGAGTGAAGCTTGATTCACCCATCAGTGAGTAAGTAAGTAAGTAAGTAAGTATTTTTATTGTTTTTAGGTTAATTAAAACCATTACAAAAGTACATTGATAGTTCATGCATTCAGATAAAAGATTGTAAAGAAAGATATATTAGTTTTTTAAAACAAGAGAACTTAATAAAAACGTTTTGGTACGGCTATGTGGTCATGATGTAAAGTCTTGGCCATTTTTCAACTAGTCCAGTCTTGTGCTCTCTGCCAGATTTTTTAGTTTCAGTTCCAGACATTTCAAGAATTTTACCAACTTCCCGTTTAGTGGGGGAAGGCCTGGGTCAAAACAAGCAAGAACCGCTTGTCTACGTGTGCGGATTTTTTGTTCGTTGAAGGCAGTTTTTAACAGGGCTACTCTTTCCTCTTTCAGCCTTGGGCAGATACATAATAGGTGTTCGAGATCTTCATTTTCTGCCCCGCACAGCCTGCATTTTGTCCCACAGTCCCTTCTCAACCATGGTTGCAAATGTGGAATAGAGGATAAAATTCCTAGCCTGTATTTTAAAAAGGCTTCTTTTGATTTCCTGCCGTACCCCAGACTAAAGTATGCCTGTCGCCCAGGCGATTTATATGTGGCCAGAGTCATCCAAGCGTGTCGCCTTTGTGAAAAAGTCGCTTTATCTTCCAAGTGCGATTGACTTTTTATGCTCTTGTTTACAACACGCTTGAACTGCGCATGCGGTAAAGGAGTTTCCCATAGTTCTTTGAGACCTGTGACAGTCAGGGATTCCTCTAAGAAAGTTTTTGCCGGCAATTGAAGAGAGCTGCTTAAGTCTAGCCATAGCAGATGGTTAAGTGAATTTTCTGGCGAGTTCTTGATTTTCTGCCAGCACTTTATGTACGCGCCTCTCCTCGCAAGGTTTTGGGAGGTCAGTCCAAACTCTAGCCGGATCTGGGCCTGTGAGGTATAGGTTGGCAGGTTAAAGAGAAGTCGATAAGCCTTTGCAATTGTTGTGTCCAGCAGTTTCGCGTCTTTGCCTTTTAGAGCCTCACTGCCGTATGTAATAGATGACTCTAGCTTAACTTGTACCACACGGAGCAGTGGGAGTAGAGTAGGACCATTTAGATTAGACTTTAGCTGTTTGAGCGTGGTCGCTATCAGCATCCCTTTCCTCCTGATTCCCTCTAATTGGTTCGAGAAGCGACCTCCTTTGTCAAACGATATTCCCAGGTATTTATATTCTAAACAGTTTGCGACAACCTTTGTTCCAAGGAACCAAGTATGCAGCTTTTTGTTCCCATTTATAGACAGAACTTTGGTCTTGTCAAGATTTATTTCCAACAGGTTCGCTTCGGCATATCCTTGCAGTGCGTTGATGAGGTTTTGGAGACCTATTTTGGTGTGGCTGACCAGGACCACGTCGTCTGCGTAAGATATACTGGGCAACGCTTTACCTCCCAAGCGTGGGGCGTGCCCATTGCAGATTTCTAGGGCGGGTGGTAAGTCGGCTGTAAATAAGTTGAAGAGGGTCGGTGCTAAAACGCACCCTTTCTTTAGGCCGTTAGTGGTCGGGATGCGCCTGGAGAGGTGTGTGCCGTTGCCGAGTTTTACCTGGACCCACGTATTGGTATGCAGTTCGATCAAAGAGTGCAGAAGGGGGTCGGGGATCCCCCAGGAGGCCAATTTTCTCCAGAGGAGACCCCGGTTAACGTTATCAAACGCCGCCTTAAAGTCGACAAAGCAAAGGTGAAGAGCCTGTTTATTCACCCTCGCTTTGTCGATAAGTTGCGAAATTGCCAGCAAGTTTGTCGTAGTTCCCGTTTCTCTGCTGAACCCAGTTTGACTTGAAGGAATTATGTTGTGGTGTGTTGCCCATTCGCACAGGTGGGTCAGCAGGAGCCCCGCAAAATATTTGGCCTCGATATCCAGGAGTGCTATCAGCCGATAATTTTTTGGCAGCATTCTATCCCCCGCTTTATAAATTGGTGAAATGATTGAACCCCTCCATGAGGCAGGAAGAGTTCTAAATCGACTCACAGATATGTAAAGAGAGGTCAGCGTTTTTGCCCAGTATTCTGGCTCAAGTTTGAAGAGGGCCGGAGGAATCCCGTTTGGCCCTGCTGTGTGATCTTAGGCAGAGACACACATACTGTTTGCAGAGACAGACATGGTAGCTTATGTGTAACATTCTGATCATGTGCCTAAGATCACACTGCTTGATTCACCCATCAGTGTAATCTTAGGCAGAGACACACATACTATTGGCAGATACAGACATGGTAGATTATAAGTAACATTCTGATCATGTGCCTAAGATCACACTGTGAGTGAAGCTTGATTCACCCATCAGTGTGATCTTAGGCAGAGACACTCAGACTGTTTACAGAGACAGATATGGTAGATTATGTGTAACATTCCGATCATGTGCCTAAGATCACACTGTGAGTGATGTTTTATTCACCCATCAGTGTGATCTCAGGCAGAGACACACATACTATTGGCAGAGACAGACATGGTAGATTATATGTAACATTCTGATCATGCACCTAAGATCACACTGTGAGTAAAGCTTGATTCACCCATCAGTGTGAACTTAGGCATAGACACACATCCTGTTTGCAGAGACAGATATGGCAGATTATATACCATCTCTCTAACTCTCATCAAATTATTCACCCAGATCCATTTAAAATCAAGCTTGACTCGCAGTGTGATCTTAGACACATGACCAGGATGTAACATGTAATATACCATGTCTTTAAAAAACATGTACTTCCATATTTTTAAAGACATCATCTAAGCATACCTTTTTACCAGAAAACATTTTCTATAGTAAATAGTTTTTTACACAAAGCACAGCCCTTTTAAATGACCACTACAAAGCAATGCAGAAACCTGACTCATTTCCAAAATAAATTTCCAATTTTCAGTGGTGAATTTTAAGAAAGCACCAATCATTTCTTGTTTTTCAAGTGCACTGAATCTCACTTTCAAACTGCCATTTCATTTCCACAACTCATCTGAATACAAGCACATCTACCTTCCAAATGCCAAAAGTCTGGTTTGTGGGTCATAGTTATGTCTTCTGGAGTGAAATATTTGCAAGTAACAGAGGTATTTACAACCTTGATTTACCAAATGTGGACATTGTGTGGATTGGACAGAGAGGATTAAGAAGTCACCATTTGATACCATTGGTAAAATCCTTTATGCATCTACCACACCCTGCCCTCATAATTGTGCACTGTGGTGGCAATGACCTGGGCACTTTGACTGGGGGAGGTCTGGAAATGCTTTTAAAGGACATCTTTGGGCAATTGATGTCACTTTTTCCAAAAACTGCCTTGGTATTTTCTAATATATGCCAAAGGCAAAAATGGAACTGGTCCAACCAATTGTGTTCACAGATTGAGAAAGCAAGGAAACATGTGAATAGACTATGGTATGGGGTCCATATACCACAACAACTTGTGTTACAACATGCAAGGCATCGATAGGAGAGATGGTGTACATTTTACAGATCAGGGGAATAAAGTCTTCCTCTTGAATTTGAGACTCTGCATTGGTACCTACTTGTAGGTACAAAAAACACCCAAATAACACAACAGCTCTTTTCAGAGCTAACGTACCTCTAAGCACTCTAAATTATTTTTTTACTCAATTTTTTTTCACTGTTTTTTCCCGTGGTGCGCTCAAGGTGCGCGTACCGGAGAGCGCACCTGGGAACGCACCCAGTGCTTACCCCACGAAAATTGCAAAAAAATAGATTTTTCACCCATCAGGGTCCTTCTAGACCAACCACAAAAAAACTAGGGAGTCAGGGAGTGTCTTTCCTGCCCCCTTTTACACATTTCCCCCTTTTTTTTCACTTCAGGTGTCTCGATTTTCCAGAGACACAAGATGGCGGACTCTAAGGACTGTTAAGAATGTTGACAGACACCCGACAGCCAATCAGTTTTCCGCTCGCGCACTCCCGTAGCGCGCTGGGTGCGTTTTCGGGTACGCGTACCGGTGAGCGCTTGGAGAGCGCCCATAGAAATATATGTGTTTTTGAAGTTGCTTTTCATAAAAACCACTGGAGCTATTTTAAACAAATATGGAAAATGCCCTACTACATACTAGTGCCTATCATTTTGCCAACTTTGGTGTAATTCCTTTCAGCCATTCAGGCTGTAGCCGTATCTAAATGTCCTATGAAAACTGCATGGGGAAAACACATTTGAAACTATTGAAAATTAGAACCAATCAAAATGTAACTTACGTTTTGAATTTGTATGTGATGAAGTATGATTGGTTATGTATATATCTTAAATGAGAGGAAAACACGGCCATTTTGTGATACTCCGGTCAGAGGTACTTTTGAGAGCAATTTTGGCTGCTCAATTTCTGAACTTTCAAATACACAGTACTTACTCTTCTACTTTCAAAAAGGTGAGTTGTTAATTTGTAAGGGGAACTATATTGTACACTTTAAGATAATTTGGAAAATGTATTCTGTTAGTTATTTACAGTCCTTCTTTTATAATTATGGATTAAGATAGGCTTCATCTCATGCAGTGCTTTATATTTCTAATACCTGCCTGATACTATACACTGCCCAATTAATTTTAAATAAATAAATACTTGATTAAGCTAATTTTATGTTATGTATTCCCAAAAACGATAAATGAAAGTGATTACTTTTTTCTGCAATTTACAGCAAGAAATTTGAAATCAAAATGGAGGAGAGCAAGGAAATTTCTTTTGAAATTAAAACAACATATCTGAAAAATGTCATGGATATTGAAAACACAATTTCATCACAAGGAGAAGATGACTTAAAAGATTTTTTGAATCAATCTCTAGATGAAGAATTAATTATGAGAAATCTGAACAATAAATTATTAATTACAAATTAAAAATTAGTTGACATATTATTATTTTTTGTTTCTAATTTATGCGGTAAAAGCGAAGTGATTGTAGTATAATGTAATATGGCTGAGATACCCGCCACCCCCTCTCAACACAATCCCCAAAAGAAGGGAAACCGGAAACAGTTCTTGAAGTTTTTGGAAGTGGGATGGAGTGACCATCCCTGGCCGTATTTATTAAAACAAAATTTAAAAAATTAAACGTTTCATGTCATGTACAATTTCATTATCACATTGCGAAGTTTGGCTAACCTTAACATATTCTCTAATACAGAGGTTCTCCTAGCCGAACTAGCATCCTGCAAAAACATTCTCTAAAAATACTGAAATTGTACATCCTAACGTTTAAGGGCCAACGGCAAGGTCATAACCGGTGTCAAGATCCCTAACCAGACTTACCCCTCCCACTTGGGAGGGGCGACAGCACAGAGGCTTACCTCAAGTGCAACTACTAACAATTTCCCTTGACTTGACGGGGGCACTTAAGACTCGACGCCATTTAAAGGTCGTTCGAAGACTCGTGTGAGGTATCTAGAAGGTATCGTGGACCTCCCCCCCACCCCACACAACTTACCGCATCTGCCGTCGCAGATGACACTGGCCCCGGGAAATTCCCCAGGAGGGGGCTGTAACCCCTCCTACAAAGGAAGGGGCCTTGACCGCCTTTCCTTTACTTCCGGCGACCCATCCTTAGACGGGACCGCCTCCCCATTGAGGGGCCAATGGCCACCTCTCCCGAGCGCTCCCATCCGTGTTGGGTGACGCCCACTCATAGGGATCTTCTAATTAGTGCTCACCGATCATGACCTTACCGCCTACCAAAAATAAATACGACAATTCTACTCGAACCTATGAAAACATTGGTCGCTACGACCGAAAAAGCATGCTTAAAAATGCAACACTATGTCAAATCATTTTAATCGTAAAACATACACCATTCTTTATTATGATCAACATCAACTGATACCATCACAACCTGTAAACGAATCGGAAAACAGACATATAAATCACTTTATTATAAAACAACTGGCTGTCCTCAGGGGCTGGTGGGTGGGTCAAAATTGGCTCTTCGTTCTGTCCCGAGCTCACGTGTAGCGAGGAGGTGCAGCTTCGGAGCACAAGAACAAGAGGACGTCTTCTGGTCTTGCGTCCCTTTTTATCCGTCTTCAGGGCGGGCGTAAACCCGCCCCTGCCTGCCCCGAGGGCGTGGCTGGCTACGTCGGTGTCTAGGCCAGCCCACTCTAGGGCGGGAACAAGCGCGCCCCGGCTACGCCGCTTCGGGCATACCAGCCGAGACGCGCTTCCCGCCCAAAAATGGCTTCCCGGGGGGATCGAGGCACTCCGCCATACGTTCGGGGGGACCGAGTGGTCGCCCCTTTCCATATGGCTGAGATACCCGCCACCCCCTCTCAACACAATCCCCAAAAGAAGGGAAACCGGAAACAGTTCTTGAAGTTTTTGGAAGTGGGATGGAGTGACCATCCCTGGCCGTATTTATTAAAACAAAATTTAAAAAATTAAACGTTTCATGTCATGTACAATTTCATTATCACATTGCGAAGTTTGGCTAACCTTAACATATTCTCTAATACAGAGGTTCTCCTAGCCGAACTAGCATCCTGCAAAAACATTCTCTAAAAATACTGAAATTGTACATCCTAACGTTTAAGGGCCAACGGCAAGGTCATAACCGGTGTCAAGATCCCTAACCAGACTTACCCCTCCCACTTGGGAGGGGCGACAGCACAGAGGCTTACCTCAAGTGCAACTACTAACAATTTCCCTTGACTTGACGGGGGCACTTAAGACTCGACGCCATTTAAAGGTCGTTCGAAGACTCGTGTGAGGTATCTAGAAGGTATCGTGGACCTCCCCCCCACCCCACACAACTTACCGCATCTGCCGTCGCAGATGACACTGGCCCCGGGAAATTCCCCAGGAGGGGGCTGTAACCCCTCCTACAAAGGAAGGGGCCTTGACCGCCTTTCCTTTACTTCCGGCGACCCATCCTTAGACGGGACCGCCTCCCCATTGAGGGGCCAATGGCCACCTCTCCCGAGCGCTCCCATCCGTGTTGGGTGACGCCCACTCATAGGGATATTCTAATTAGTGCTCACCGATCATGACCTTACCGCCACAGGTCCGGATAGTTGACCGGCTATCCGGACCCCCCACAAAACTCCTACCTAAAGGTCATGTTTTAACGTTTTTAACCAAGCCAAGAAGTCTCCTATGAGTAACTCATTCCCCACCCTCGACAAATGCACACCATCCCCCAAATACATACTATCATCGTTAATACAACTATGCGAGATCGAATGCAATGTCTTGGAACGGAACAACCTACTCACTTTGTTATTAAGTTTTCTAACAGAATGATTCAAAGCAGGGATCGAGATAGCCCCCCGCCACACTTTTCGTGGGATCATATGAGACCACGCAATTATGCACCCCGGAACTTTCCTTGCTAACCAACTTACCGTGGATAGCATTGCCTCTAGGAGAAGTCGTCTACCGGTGGTGACCAAATCATTGCCCCCTAAATGTACTATGATTATAGACGGCGGTGACCTCGTCCGCCCTAACAAACCCTCAAAGAATGCTTGAAACTGGTCAATACAGAGACCGCCCCTTCCGTAGAAGGACACTCTGTACCCGTATTCCCCAGGTACGTGAATCATGTCACCTGCTTTGAATACGTCTGCGGCACGTCTCACGTATGAGTGGCCCACGACCCACACCTCCTGTCTCACAGCCGGTGATGTCTGACCGCTGGCCTGGTGTTGGGTCGACTGCATAGTCCGCCCTGCCTCGTAGGCTTGCGTAACTGAAACAAACAAAAACAAGAAGCGTGAGTACATCATTACAGCCTCACAACATGTGCAATCGCACGTATCTTTTATAACAATCGGAGGACCATCGCCCCACTCGTTTCACTTGTTCTACATTAAGACCCCTGGCTGTAGCTTCAGTGGCAGCCCCTATTCGAAAGGAATGGGTCCCGAACTCGCCCGGGTCCAAGCCGGCTGCGGCAATGGCCATTGCAAGCACCCGCTGAAACTGAAACCTCGTCAGTGGGGTGGCGTCTGCATGCCTCAACAAAGTCCCCCCCCATGATGCCACCCTTCGTGCTAGGTAATCTTCTAAACACTGTACCGGGCACATGGAGGACCTGGGGATCCTGCGAATGATCGTGCAGTCCCCCTTCCCATCTTGGTCGGTCTTGGACCTGAGAAAGGAGACAATCATCGCATCACCCCTGATCTGAACGTGTTCCCGGCACAACCCCCCCACCACATCCTGTTTGTTCCTTGCAACCAGCTCACTTATCCTCATAGCCCCGTGAAATGCCAGCGTAAATGCAGTCCGGAACAAACATGTCTCGAAAGGAGACGAGCATGTGCTAGGGAGAGTGGCCAGCAACTGGGACAACCTATCCAGACCTATCGGTCGTCTTTCATCTACTCTGCGACCCTCCAGACGTTGCCACCCACGCAGCGCCTTCTGTACTGCAAAAGACGCTGTCGGGTCCAGGATGTTATGAGCCCTGGCAACAAAGGAAATGGCGGCACGATGCCTTTGGGCCGTAGCCACCGACTTCCCAGCCCTACGTAAGGACATCAGAAAATGTACTACCCACTCTTCCTGACCCCAAAGTCCCCCTCTCTCAGTCCCCAAAAAGGCTAAATAGGCCCGAAACGCCCCTTCATATGCCTTCCTTGTCCTGGGTGCTAGACTCTCTCCCACGAGGTGACGAAGTTCGGGGCACCGAGAGACCAGAGAGCTTCGGGGAAGGGTGCCGGCTCTGGGTCCGCTGAAGGAAGGAAACCCGAGAAAGCCTGCATGTGAAAACGAGACAGTGCATCAGCTGCCTGATTCATCACCCCCGGGACATGTTTTGCTCTGAATATCACGTTCAGTTGCATACACAGTAAGACAATTTCTTTGAGCAGCCTCAAAATCAGTTTACAACGGGCTGCCTGACTATTGATGCATTCTACAACGGTCATATTATCGGACCAAAACACGACAGAATGATCTCTGAACCCTTCAGGCCAGGTTCTCAGGGCCACCAGAATGGGAAATAGTTCGAGGAAAGCAATATTACTCGTCAGCCCCTTCTCATGCCACCATAGGGGCCACCTTTGTGCCGACCATTTTTTGCCGAAGATGGCGCCAAAGCCTATGCTTCCCGCTGAATCCGTCCATAGCCCAAGCTCTTCGGAGGACACGGCTGGCTTGTTCCAGACGACTCGACCATTGAAGTCCGCCAAAAATGCTAACCAAATACGCATGTCCTGGCGGACCTCGGCCGACAACCTCGTGCGATGATGACCCTCCTTTAGGCCAACCATCGCTTGGGCGATTGAGCGGGAAAAAGGGCGGGCCATTGGGATCACCCTCAAGGCAAAATTCAACTTCCCCACCAATTGTTGCAACTGATGCAGTGTAACCTTAGATGCACTTAAACATACTTGGAGGGCTGCTCTAAATTTCAACACTTTGCTAGCTGGCAAACGGAAACACCCCTCCCCAGAGTCCAACTCGATCCCCAAAAACTCGAGGCAAGTCGTGGGACCCATCGTTTTACCTGGTGCCAATGGCACGCCAAAATGACCCATCAACACACAGAATTCGGCTAAGGCCTGGGCACATTCGGGATTTCCGGCGGGGCCAAGGAACAAAAAGTCGTCAAGGTAGTGCATTACATTTCGGAAGCCCGTTTTCTTAGTGAACACCCATTGCAGAAAAGTACTGAATTTCTCAAAATAAGCACATGATATAGAGCATCCAATTGGCATACACCTATCCATGTAAAATGACCCCTGAAACCCGAATCCCAGAAAACGCTGGTCGTCTGGGTGTACCGGGAGCAACCGGAACGCTGACTCGATATCTGATTTCGCCATCAACGTCCCGGGCCCCAGGCGATTCAAGATGGCTACTGCCTCATCAAACGATGCGTATCGCACCGAACAAACCTCAGGATCAATTGCATCGTTCACCGAAAGACCATGTGGAGCAGACAGATTATGGATCAAACGAAACTCACCTGGGTCCTTCTTGGGGACCACCCCTAACGGAGAACAGACAAAAAAACGGTACCGGGGGTACACTAAACGGGCCGGCGACCCGTCCCCGGCTAACCTCTTTCCTAATTTTCTCTTGTACTACAGAAGTATGTTGTAAAACGGAAAGTTGATTTTTGCACGTCCCTACACCCTGAAAGTCCCCCACCGGGATGCGGAAACCATGTGTAAAACCGTTCCGCAGCACCCCGGCAGAAGTACGATCCGGGTATTTGCTGAGCCAGGGAATCATTGCCAAGGTATCAATCGGGGTTGGTAAAGGCGCCCCTCGGACTTTCTTAGACCTGTTTGGCGCCTCCCCTACCCCCATTCTCACCCGTTCTGGCTCTGCACGATGACTCAGGATGGGACGACCCACAAGTACTACATTCATGTTTGAATTTACACGATCCCGGAGGCCTGGTACATTTCCCTTTGTTGAAATTAAAGCAGAAACCCTTTTTCCCTGTATTGCCTGCGGGTCTCGAATAATCATCGGTGCTCGTATTTGGTCGAAAGGGCGTCCCCACATTTTGGCGGGAGTAATCAACAACATTGCTCCCAACCAATGGCATTTTTAACATTCCTGATTCTTTCATTTTATCCCATGTCACGGAATCGTAACAGTCCCAAGTCAAACTCTTGTTATGTTCCTTTTCTTTCCTGAACAGATTGTCATAACAAAACCAATGGTTACCTTGATACGCTGTCGAGTAACCCATAATTCGTGATTGATAAATGGGAAACTCAGGAAGCAACTCGGGCCTACGTTCCCCCAAAATCGATGTAAAAATACCCCACGCATTGCCCCAGTTGCCAATATTCTCATTTACCTTAAAGGCGGCCATTTTTGCGCGCCAAACACTCGGATGCATTAGATCCTTCTGACTTTTAACATGCTCCACCTCATAATGATCAACAAGCAAGGAGAAAATATTCACGTACTCCCCCGCCCAGATCTTTTCCTTTATAGCTAAAGGCACATGTTGTCCCAATCTCTCTCTACGAGAGGGTGCTGACTCGTCCCTTGCAATCGGCAATGGCCGCTTACCTGAACCGGACGCAGCTTCTGCCGCTTGCGGCTTGTCTATTCCCGCCAACGGCGCAGTCACTTTAGCTGCATCACTCTTCTCACGAAGCCCTTTTATCAGCGCCTGTGCCTCGGCAGCCGTGGCGCCATCACTACTATCCCCCAACCATGCTGCTAGCTGTGCTGCCAGCTCGGGGGGCATGTCTTCCTTGGATGTCGGGGTGACGACAACGGGGATTGGATTCCCCTCCATCGGTACTGGGGTCGGCGCCTCGAGCGGGGCAGAGGGAACCGGGACGTCTCCACCGGCTGGAACCCTTCTCGGCCTCTTAGGTCTCCCTCCAGCCGGCGCAGGGCCCGAACCCTCCTCCCCGTCTCGCTCCGCCAACCGTTTCTTTATGTCGGACACCTCTTTGCAAAGGGCCCGCACCATCTGGTCGGTCGTCATTCTCTTTGCGCCTTTCTTGGGCATCTCTCCGACGAAGTATCTAGAAGACAAAGAAAAAGATCAAAACGCTCAAAATTGGCTCTTCGTTCTGTCCCGAGCTCACGTGTAGCGAGGAGGTGCAGCTTCGGAGCACAAGAACAAGAGGACGTCTTCTGGTCTTGCGTCCCTTTTTATCCGTCTTCAGGGCGGGCGTAAACCCGCCCCTGCCTGCCCCGAGGGCGTGGCTGGCTACGTCGGTGTCTAGGCCAGCCCACTCTAGGGCGGGAACAAGCGCGCCCCGGCTACGCCGCTTCGGGCATACCAGCCGAGACGCGCTTCCCGCCCAAAAATGGCTTCCCGGGGGGATCGAGGCACTCCGCCATACGTTCGGGGGGACCGAGTGGTCGCCCCTTTCCATACTTATTGTATAGAGTGCAACATTTTTATGTTACATAATAGGTTTACTCATATTTACTGCCTTTCTCCCACTGTATTTTTACCAATGTATATTTGACATCTCTTCTTCATCTCCTGCCTCCTTACTTTCACTGTCTGAATCTGATGCACCCTATCGCCACCATTTTGTGAAGTTGCAGAAGAGAGTGAAATGTAATACTTCAAAACTTGAAAAGTGAGCAGGGTAGAGTGCCCCTCACCTCCTAGACCTTTTCAGGAGGTCCCAAAAGGATCTGTTTCTGCTTTCCTTAGAAACTATGGTATGAGTTGAATATACCACAATAACTTGCATTACAACATGCAAGATATCTACAGAGGAGACGATGTACATTTCTCAGATGAGAAGAACAGAGTTTTGCTCTTGAATTTTAGACTCTACATCAGTACCTACTTGTAGGTACTTAAATCACCCATATAACACAAGAGCTCTTTTTAGAGCTACCCTACCTCTAAGTAATCCAAATTATTATTTAAAACTATTTTCCTTCACTGTTTTACCCTGTGGTGTGCTCAGGGTGCGCGTACCGGAGAGCGTACATGGGAACGCACCCAGCGCTTACCACGTGAAAATCTTTAAAAAAATTATATTTTTTTTGCCCTTCAGGGTCCTTCTAGGCCCCCCTCAGAAAACCTAGAGGGTCAGGGGGTGTCTACCCTGCCCCCTTTTAATCATTACCCCCTTTTTATTTTCACCTCAGGTGTCTCGATTTTACCAAGACACAAGATAGGGGACTCTCCGGACTGTTTAGAATGTTGACAAACATCCGACAGCCAATCACATTTTCCGCTCGTGCACTCCCGTAGCGCGCCGGGTGCGCTCCCCGGTACGCATACCAGTGAGTGCTCGGAGAGCACCTATGCCCTCATAATTGTGCACTGTGGTGGCAATGACCTGGGCACTTTGACTGGGGGAGGTCTGGAAATGCTTTTAAAGGACATCTTTGGGCAATTGATGTCACTTTTTCCAAAAACTGCCTTGGTATTTTCTAATATATGCCAAAGGCAAAAATGGAACTGGTCCAACCAATTGTGTTCACAGATTGAGAAAGCAAGGAAACATGTGAATAGACTATGGTATGGGGTCCATATACCACAACAACTTGTGTTACAACATGCAAGGCATCGATAGGAGAGATGGTGTACATTTTACAGATCAGGGGAATAAAGTCTTCCTCTTGAATTTGAGACTCTGCATTGGTACCTACTTGTAGGTACAAAAAACACCCACATAACACAACAGCTCTTTTCAGAGCTAACGTACCTCTAAGCACTCTAAATTATTTTTTTACTCAATTTTTTTTCACTGTTTTTTCCCGTGGTGCGCTCAAGGTGCGCGTACCGGAGAGCGCACCTGGGAACGCACCCAGTGCTTACCCCACGAAAATTGCAAAAAAATAGATTTTTCACCCATCAGGGTCCTTCTAGACCAACCACAAAAAAACTAGGGAGTCAGGGAGTGTCTTTCCTGCCCCCTTTTACACATTTCCCCCTTTTTTTTCACTTCAGGTGTCTCGATTTTCCAGAGACACAAGATGGCGGACTCTAAGGACTGTTAAGAATGTTGACAGACACCCGACAGCCAATCAGTTTTCCGCTCGCGCACTCCCGTAGCGCGCTGGGTGCGTTTTCGGGTACGCGTACCGGTGAGCGCTTGGAGAGCGCCCATAGAAATATATGTGTTTTTGAAGTTGCTTTTCATAAAAACCACTGGAGCTATTTTAAACAAATATGGAAAATGCCCTACTACATACTAGTGCCTATCATTTTGCCAACTTTGGTGTAATTCCTTTCAGCCATTCAGGCTGTAGCCGTATCTAAATGTCCTATGAAAACTGCATGGGGAAAACACATTTGAAACTATTGAAAATTAGAACCAATCAAAATGTAACTTACGTTTTGAATTTGTATGTGATGAAGTATGATTGGTTATGTATATATCTTAAATGAGAGGAAAACACGGCCATTTTGTGATACTCCGGTCAGAGGTACTTTTGAGAGCAATTTTGGCTGCTCAATTTCTGAACTTTCAAATACACAGTACTTACTCTTCTACTTTCAAAAAGGTGAGTTGTTAATTTGTAAGGGGAACTATATTGTACACTTTAAGATAATTTGGAAAATGTATTCTGTTAGTTATTTACAGTCCTTCTTTTATAATTATGGATTAAGATAGGCTTCATCTCATGCAGTGCTTTATATTTCTAATACCTGCCTGATACTATACACTGCCCAATTAATTTTAAATAAATAAATACTTGATTAAGCTAATTTTATGTTATGTATTCCCAAAAACGATAAATGAAAGTGATTACTTTTTTCTGCAATTTACAGCAAGAAATTTGAAATCAAAATGGAGGAGAGCAAGGAAATTTCTTTTGAAATTAAAACAACATATCTGAAAAATGTCATGGATATTGAAAACACAATTTCATCACAAGGAGAAGATGACTTAAAAGATTTTTTGAATCAATCTCTAGATGAAGAATTAATTATGAGAAATCTGAACAATAAATTATTAATTACAAATTAAAAATTAGTTGACATATTATTATTTTTTGTTTCTAATTTATGCGGTAAAAGCGAAGTGATTGTAGTATAATGTAATACTTATTGTATAGAGTGCAACATTTTTATGTTACATAATAGGTTTACTCATATTTACTGCCTTTCTCCCACTGTATTTTTACCAATGTATATTTGACATCTCTTCTTCATCTCCTGCCTCCTTACTTTCACTGTCTGAATCTGATGCACCCTATCGCCACCATTTTGTGAAGTTGCAGAAGAGAGTGAAATGTAATACTTCAAAACTTGAAAAGAGAGCAGGGTAGAGTGCCCCTCACCTCCTAGACCTTTTCAGGAGGTCCCAAAAGGATCTGTTTCTGCTTTCCTTAGAAACTATGGTATGAGTTGAATATACCACAATAACTTGCATTACAACATGCAAGATATCTACAGAGGAGACGATGTACATTTCTCAGATGAGAAGAACAGAGTTTTGCTCTTGAATTTTAGACTCTACATCAGTACCTACTTGTAGGTACTTAAATCACCCATATAACACAAGAGCTCTTTTTAGAGCTACCCTACCTCTAAGTAATCCAAATTATTATTTAAAACTATTTTCCTTCACTGTTTTACCCTGTGGTGTGCTCAGGGTGCGCGTACCGGAGAGCGTACATGGGAACGCACCCAGCGCTTACCACGTGAAAATCTTTAAAAAAATTATATTTTTTTTGCCCTTCAGGGTCCTTCTAGGCCCCCCTCAGAAAACCTAGAGGGTCAGGGGGTGTCTACCCTGCCCCCTTTTAATCATTACCCCCTTTTTATTTTCACCTCAGGTGTCTCGATTTTACCAAGACACAAGATAGGGGACTCTCCGGACTGTTTAGAATGTTGACAAACATCCGACAGCCAATCACATTTTCCGCTCGTGCACTCCCGTAGCGCGCCGGGTGCGCTCCCCGGTACGCATACCAGTGAGTGCTCGGAGAGCACCTATAGATATATATGTGTTTTAGAAGTTAATTTTCATAAAAACCACTGGAGCAATTTTCACCAAACATTGCAAAGGCACATCTGCGTACCAGTCCCTACAATTTTGCCATGTTTGGTGTAATTCCGTTCAGCGGTTCGGGCTGTAAACTTGTCAGACCGTCCTATGGAAATTAACATCGGGAAAACTCGTTTTGGGACCCCCTTTTTTTCTCAGCCCCCACTTTTTTTCCATCAAAAGCCCTGAAGCAGTGAGAGGGCACACAGCAACATCCTGCACTCCGGCTCTGTATTGCTGTCCGCATTCAACATCCCCACTTATTCTCCATGCCGACGCATTTCGAAGCCTTGAGCTTCTTCTGCCTGGGCTGCCACGAACTCCACAAATGACTCGCATTTCCAGTGAAAAGCTTTTATTTAACGCAGTGCCTCCCTCAAGGGCGTGTCCTCTTTTCTACAGCCATGATGAATTGTGGGGCACGTAGTCTTATAATGCGATATTGTTTTTGACCTTTAAGTAAGTTCAATATTGGAGTATATATATATATGGCAGTGAAAGCGCCAGAATATATCAACAGAACGTTCTCCTTGATTGCAAAATAAAAGAAAATGCTGCACACCAAACATCTTGGAGCACTTAACTTATTTCGGCTGCTAGAGAACCTGCTTCTGCCAACACTGTTATCAACTGACTTTGTATAAACTACATTTCATCTATGAACTGCAGATTTGAATTTCACAATCTAATCAGTATTACTTTAGCAATTACAATATCAGTAACAAAATACGAAAACAACATAATCTAAAATCAGGGGGTCGTAAGCTTAGTATCAAATAAAGATTTTCCAGTTTATTTGAAATTACAAATGTTTGAATTGATACTGGCTTAGGAGTATGATTTCATAAATCTATTTAATTATTGTTATGTAAGATTATATTAATATGCATTCAAATTTTTTGTGAACATACTCTTTCAATATTATATTCATTATGATCACTCTCAATGGTACATAGATCACATCGTTCTATTTAACTTGTGGCCAAATAAGCTGATGGTTTATTGCCAATTTACTACAAAATGTAAGTTTACCCAATTCCAGTTTAATTGAATTAACCTACTATTTTCAGAAGTCCTGCCACAGTGTGCAAATCCAGTTTCTTTGGAGGTTTTCTTTGTTTTTTTGAGAACTGTGTTCTTTGAGGGAGAGGAAGGTGGGCCTGGAGAAACTAAGTGACCTGGCGCTCAATGAAAGTTGGGGGTAAAAGCTGTTCATGTCATCGAGCCAGGTTTGGATTGTTTTGTTTTTCATTACTTAGCAAGTAACACAAACTCTGCCTTTGTTGTATTGAGTTTTAGGTAGGTGCTAGACATTCAGGTCTGGATACAGTGTTTGCAGCATTGAGTGTCTGAAGCAAATTAGACTTTTAAGTAGATCTGTGGATATTACAGGCTAGTTTGAACTGACATCTGGCCTTTTAGACGAGACACTTGAAGTAGGGCTGCTGATTTGTGTGTTCCTTCTAGAGGTTAAAAGTGAATTCTGGGCATGCCATTCAGTAGGCTATTACTATAATCAGGCTTTGAGAGGACCAGATATTATACTTTGGCCTTGGATGCATCGGCGTGGATAATCATTTTGATTTTATAGAGGAGTCTGATTTTGTGTTGCCTGCTCCTTGACCAGACATTAAAATGTGTGAAGAAATAGGTTCTTATTCAGTTTAAAACCTAGGAATTTTGCTGTTGATGGATTGCAGTCAAGTATGCCAGTTGCATCTAACCATGATTAGTATAGGAGAATTGCTGTGTTGAGGAGAGATCAGCAGAAGTTCAGTTTTCTCTGGATTTAATGACAGGAAATGTAAGGTCATCCAGGACTGAAGCTTCTTAACGTTTAGTCCAAGCAAATTAATGTATTCAGGAGATGAGGCTCTTAAGTATAACTGGATAAATAGTCGGAGTCGCTCATTAGATGCTCAGAAAGGGAGGTCTGAGGTTCCATTTATAAGTTGAAAAGTATGGGTAAAAGGATGGAGCTTTGTGCCACTCTTTTTTTAAGGGGTCTATGTATTGAAAACTGACTTACCAGCATTATTTGTTATGAACAGTGCAAATAAGTGTGATTCAAATCATGATAGAACAGATCCTTCTAGGCCAAACTGTTCTTTGAAGGTTATTAACATTCAGGAATGGATGATCATGTCAAATACTGCTTGCAAATCTAGAAGAATTAGGGAGTAGGATTCCCCTTTCCCTAATATAGTGATTGTATCCTCATACGTTGAGGTATTGTAAATCCCCCTATGTATCCTGGAATCTAAAATGCAAGCTCCTATTCCCCTGAACCATCTAAAAAATGTATGGTTGTAAGGTTAGGGGCGGAGATTCTGATGCTTTAACTTGTGACATGTGTACCACAATATGGATCTTCATCGGCCTGGTGTAAAGCTAAGGGGTCTATCAGTTGAGTGGTCCAAAAGAAACTCCCTATAAATATGTACATAAACTAGAATTCGTCCCCTCAGTTAGGAGATGTGATGTGAATGGGCATACCCTAGGTCTCACTTGACAACTAGGAGGATGCTTCCGGTGTCTGCTATGAAAACTTTTGTAATCTGATTGGCTGTTAATTAAATGTGAAGCAGCAGAATTCTCATCGCTATTTAGGTGTTTTCATTAATCCCGGGTAAATGCTTAACATCGGCGTAATTAGAATAATGTTACTAATTTTGTGTAACGCAATGTACTCGAAATCACAGAGATTACGCCATTACACCACATTGCATTATATGTGGGGGTAAACCTTGATGTGATATGTACAATTAGGGGAATTTTTTATTGCGAGTGGCATTTCAGGTAGGTTTTTTACCTGGTTAGACCATTCAGGTAATTGTTTTTCAGTTGGAAACTACAAATCTGCATGCGAGCAGCACTGTTTTGAATTCAAGCAGCTGTTCCTTTAAAGTGGGAGGTTAATAAACATTTCTGGTAAATGTTTACTGAAGGGACTGTTCTGGTAATTTTTTAGCCCAAACTGCCAAATCAGAATGCAAGTGACTAGAAATCAGCTCAAAATTGTTTTTTTTTTGCTGAATTTACACCCAAACAACAGCTCGCTACATGTTTGAGCTCAGGGTGTATTTCAGGTAATTACACATAATTTTGTGGTAATTTGACGTAATTATGCTCGAGCAAATTACACATGTTTTACACATTCCTAGTTTGAATAGGGAAGAGACAGGGGGTAAATAATGTGGAAGGCTGGAAACCTTACATGGAATAGATATAGTCTCTCAGTTTCTGTCTGGGGATGATATCTCAAGAACTTATAATTCACCGCCCCAGAGACAGTAGTAAAATGTTCCAAACTTTGTCTAGCAACTCATTCAGGTGTACAAAATGTGCATTTTTGAGAAATATTCCACAACCGCTAAAAAATTTGTAAAACCTTGTGACAGAGTTAGATAACACAATAAAGTCCCTAGAAATATCAACCTAAGAAGGAGAGAGAGTTGGCAAAAAATTGCAAAGCCCACATTGATTCTTAATAATCTCTTTTTGCTTGGATGCAATGTTATCGATCTGTTCAATAACATTATAGTGATCCATAATCCACCAAAAATATGACAAGATGAGTTCTAAAGTGGTCCCATAATACCAACCACTAGGGAGATATGGGTTGAGAAGAAATAGTCTAAAGTAAAGGAATGTCATGTACACAAAGATAATTAACATGATGCCTTTGTTGCATAAACTTAAGTAGTATAAAAACTAATTTCATAATTGATAATTTTTTAGTGAGGGAGGATGCTTTACACACTAAAAAATAGCCCAAAATTGTATGAGACAAAAACAACTGCTCATTTTTGGTTAGTTTGTTTTCTTTCCATGCTCCTGCAATGGATTATTATCTAAATAAAGTCTCAGTTACAAAACACAGGGTAAATGCATAATTGCAGGCATTTCACGTAACATTCATATTACAAAGAAATGGAAATTTCATGAGATTACTTAGTATAAATTAGATTTCATACAGTTCATTATAAAGATAAATGTCAAACCACTCTGTTGAGCTTTACCTTTGTCTGGGTTAGTAGGGATCCGGTCATTGAGGACCAGATATTAATATTATGCAGCAAAAAATCAAAACTATATGACAGATTCTCTAGCAGTATTATTTAAATGTATTGCAGCCAAAGGCATTTATGTGAAATTGGCAAATTTTGCAAATTGTGTAGCAAATGCACTAAATCCATCACAATGTGGTAAACTTTACATCCATAGAATATTAATATTATTATTATTAATGGCAATTTGTATACAGAAAGCGCAACTAAACCCATAGGCATCAAGGCGCTGAAGATGGTAACCAGAGAGCTCAAATATCAACCAGGGGGGGGACTTAGAGATAGGCTGCTAGAAATAGCCAAGTCTTAAGTGCCCTGCGAAACTGAAGGTGAGAGGAGATCAGCTTGAGATCACTAGGGAGCGTATTCCAGAGTCTAGGCGCAAGGAAGCGAAAAGACCTTCCTCCCCACCAGACCTTGGATATACGAGGAACCACAAGCAGGTTTTTGTTGGAAGAGCGAAGTGCTCTCCCAGGGACATAGTGGGCCACCAGGGCACGAATAGCCTCCGGTCCAGATTCATTAAGGGCACGATGAGTAAGGCATAGAGCCTTAAAGTTGATCCTTGCCTGCATGGGGAGCCAATGCAGGTCTTTTCTGATGGTAGTGCCCGAGGAACGTTTAGGAGCACCTACAACAAACCGGGCAGCCGCATTCTGTACGGTCTGGAGGCGCTGAATGAGACCACTGCTGATGCCAAAGTATAGGGCATTGCAATAGTCCAGTCTCGAGGCAATGACCGCTATTGCTACCTGTTTGCGTGCCTCAGGGGAAAGGTAGTGAGAGATCTTCCTTAAAACCCTCAGGGCATTACAGCAAGTGGACACTGTCCTACTGACCTGTTTGTCCAAGGAAAGAGAGGTGTCCAATATGATCCCAAGGTTACGGGCAGAGAAAGTGGGCGTAGGACAGGCCCCGAGGACAGACGGCCACCAATCCATAGACCAGATCTCACTTTTGCCTCCAAAAACAAGGACCTCCGTTTTCTCGCCATTTAACTTAAGGAAGTTCTTAAGCATCCATCCGGCGACCGCCTCCATACAGTTTTTAAAATTGTACCCGGTTTGGCTCACAGATTGGGAGATGGAAGCCATAATCTGCGTGTCGTCGGCGTAGGAGAGAACTTCCAGGCCAAAGGATCTTATAAGCCTGGCGAGAGGGGCGACGTAAATGTTAAAACGCGTCGGGCTCAGTGAAGAGCCCTGGGGGACCCCACATTTCACGGCATTGACAGATGACATATACTCGCCAAGCTTGACCCTTTGCTTCCGTTGGTCAAGAAAGGAGGCAAGAAGATTGAGTGCAGAATCCTTGACTCCCAGCTCACTGAGTCGGTTAACAAGAATATTTGGAGACAGGGTGTCGAAAGCCGCCGTAAGGTCTAGTAACACCAGTAAGGTTGTCTGATCGGTGTCGACCTTAGAGCGAATGCTATCGACTACCACTGTAAGTGCCGACTCAGTGCTATGGGTCCTCCAAAAACCATGCTGTGAGGGATCAAGAGAGTTGGTACTGTCAAGGAAAGAGCTCAGGTGGAGGTTGAGATGAGTCTCCAAAAGTTTAGCAGGGGCAGGAAGAAGGGAGATGGGACGAAAGTTCTTTAATGTCCCAGGGTCCAGGGTAGGTTTCTTAAGTAGGGGCTTGGCAGTGGCCAATTTCCAAGAGAGGGGATAAATCCCCTCTGAAATGGCCAAGTTCATCACTTCCATCAAAGGGGGAATAGCATAAATCACTTAAATAATGTGTCCGTCACCATTGCGTATTGATTTATCAACAATTTTTTCATGAAAGGCAAACATTTTTGTAGCAGGCTGTCAGCAGACCTGACCAAACCTTGCTGCGCATAGTAGAAGGCTATATGTCACACAGAAGCAAATTCTTTCCCTGAAGAAGGATGTAGTACCATTACCCAAAGCCCAATGACACAACACTGCAACAATTCCTAATTTCTTTGGGATAGGGGTTGTAAGACCCCTGGCCGCATTTATTATCATTTCACACACAAAAATAAACACACACAATAAAAAAACAATTTATAACCTTTACGCAGGAACTACATTATTTACATTGTCAGCTTACAATTGTGACTGAGCCTAAACAGAGACTCTAGTACAAGGGAATCACCTAACCATAACTAGTCTGTTCCTGTGCAACCAACAAAAATTATTAGGTAACCGTTCTAAGTGAGATCAAGACTGTCTCTGCCCCTTCTTTAACCCTTTGGGGGCACTCCTGATGGGATGAGCCTACTCTCCCTCTCCCCTGAGAAAATTCCTGTACAGGGGGCCCGTCTGCCCATAGCACACCTACTGTGGGCACCCCCTTCACCCAGGTTTGTTGTTCCCCAAGAGCCAGTGCTAGGTTGTGCCCAAGTGCACCTGTGCGGATGGTTAATAATAAAGGCCTCATGTCAGTGACCTCTCAGAATCTCACGCACCCATGCCACCTCCTTCAGGCCTGGTGACAGCAACCCTTGGAGGGTCCATGGATGCAGGTGTTATATTTGGTAAACCGGGATACTTTAAAGGGCCCAAAGAGTCCCCTCAATCTTGACTTCACCCACCACAAACCAGCATAGTTCACCGACTGTCTGTCCCCTTTCCTGCCAACGATGCACGCTGGCCAAGCCAGATAAGCACATTTTCCCAAAAACATTAAGGTACACTCAATCCTGCAATAAAAACCCTTTAACTTTGATGCAGTTGAAGGTATGGCTGACAGTCGATCTGACCTGAACAATTTACCCACTTTTCAATTCAACCTTTTTACTGACTCATTTATGGCTCTTACTGAGTTACCACCTATCCAACTCAACCTCGGGACAATATTGGAGCATGCAATTTTTGCCTCCGGGAACTACTTTGCCAGTCAACACATTTCCGAAACGATCAATTAAAATAAGTCTCAGCGACCTAGTTACATAAAATCATTGCCTCCAAGATGTACAATTTTCACCCCTGGAAGCATAAGTCACCGAGGCAACATTCTGTCCAATGCAGTTCTACAGTTGGACAGGCGCAGGCCCCCCTGACTACAGAAAGTTAGCTGTTATCCATCCTTCTTTGCAAGTGCTGCGTAGTCACCTGCTAAATAAAAACTCTTTGCGCTCCTCACCTAGGAATGGCCCACCACCAGCACATGTGTAACTTCTCTTGCTTCAGCGTAGATCTGAGGCAATGAAGCAACCAGCTGCTGGATCTCCTTGGACTCTCCACTACCTGCATTGATAGGAGAAATAAGGTAAGGAACTAAAACAAACAGGTGGCATTCACAACATGTTAAATCTCACATAGTGCTTATAGCCATCAGATTTCCATCGGCCTATCCTCTGAACCATCTGTCCCATACTCTTGGCAGTGGTTGCTGCTCCAATTGCAAAATGAAAGGGAACCATATTCAGCAGGATCCAAGCCTGCAGCCACCAACACCTTCCGGTGTAGCAGCATGTGATTCCCCTACCCACTTGGTCAGTCTTGGAATGGGAAACAGTGATAGCTAGGGAGCCATTTGGCCATTGTATAGCCATTCCCTGTAGGTCACTCTTCAAATCTTTTTTGGTCTTTTCCACCAAATAGCTAACCCTTAATGCCCCATAAAATGCCAAGGAGAATGCCTCCCTGAAAAACCGAACTTCATCAGATTATCTACACACCACATCAAGAGAGGCCATGATTTTGGCCAATTTCACTGTGTCCATGGGACACCTGAGGTCTATTTACACCCCTCTAAATGCTGCCAGCCCCTAAGACCCCTTTAGTTTGCACCAGGAATATTTTTGTACCACATCATTTTTGCAAAAAATGAAAGTGCCACAATATGACGTTTGGCATTGAAAATAGGTTTCCCTTCCTCTCTCAGGTACTTCAAGAATGATATTGCTGACTCATGGGATAACCAACCCCCATCCCTTGTACTTTCCGAAACCTGCGATATGTGCCAAATGCTCCCTCATAGGCACGCCTTGTCCTGGGTGCTAAGCTGGCCGAAACAAGGTCTATCAGACTGGGGCATCAAGCTGCCATAGATGTCCTGGGAATGGTGAGGGGAATTGAAAATGACATGTAATCTTAGGCTTAGCAATATAATCTCTGTCAGTAATCGCAAGATCATTTTACACCTGCCAGCTTGTTGATTAATGCACTCAACCACTGCATGTTATCTGACCAAAATACCACTGACTGGTTGTGAAACTGTTCTGGCCATATTGTGAGGGCCACCAGGATGGGAAAAATCTCAAGAAAACCAATATACGCCACCAGCCCAGATTCACACCATTCAACTGGCCATTTTTTCTTACACCAGGCTGGTCCCAGAATGGCCCCAAAGCCTGCACTGCCTGCAGCATTCATAAATAGACCTAACTCTTTATTGTTCTTGGCAGGGCTTGGCCATACCACTGTTCCATTAAAGTTCTTCAAAAATGATTCCTATATTCTCATTTCTTGGCGGACCTCACTTTTCATGCTTTGACTTGAGACCTGACATGTCTTGGCAATAGACCTAGAAAATAAATGGCCCATGGGTATAATGCAGAGTGCCAAATATAACTGCTCCACCACCTGTACCTGATGCAGTGCCACCATTTGTGCCCTTAGGCATTTTTCTTTGCCTTTGTGGGAGCCTGTCATGGAATCCAATTCTATGCCCAGGAATGCTATAGTGGTTGTTGGTCCACAGGTCTTTGCTTGTGCCAGTGGCACTTTAAATCCCCCCATCAAATCCTAGAAGAAATGCAAACGGTCCCATAGTCAACTGTGCCAGAAGCTCCCAAGAACAGGAAGTCATTGAAATAATGAAGTGCCCTGATCCCTTTCTAAATGCCCATTCTAAAAATGTGCTCAACCTCTCGAAGTAAGCACATGAGACTGAGCAACCCATGGGCATACACTTGTCAAAATAGAATGAACCTTCAAACTTGAAACCCGTCAAATAAAAATCCTTCAGATGAACCAGTAGCAGCCGAAAATTCTATGTCAGCTTTTGCCAACAAAGTCCCAGGTCCCAGCTCCTGGAACATTGCAATTACTTGATCAAGTGAGGCATACTTAAAGGAGCACAATGCCCCTTTGATATCCTCAATGACTGACTGTACTTTCGGTGCTGAAAGGTTATGAATCAGACAGTACTCACCTGGGTCTTTTTGTGACACTATGCCCAGAGGTGAACACTTAAAATTCTCACAAGGCAATGATTCAAAAAGACCTGTCACCCTCCCTTTGTTCTTCTCCTTCGTAATATTATTTCTGGCAATGTTCGGTTAGCCCTTAAAGACTGCTGGTTTTTGGAATAGGCCACGCCCACACAACCCTCAGCTGGAATCCTAAAACCGATCCTAAATCCCTCATATAAAAACTGTGCTTCAGTTGTATTACTGCAGATGTTCAACCATGACACTATTTCTTGCTTGTTAACCGGGGAGGGGCCTTGGCCATGGACAGGGGCCCCTTTGATTTCTTAAAGCACTTAATGGGATATTCACGATGAAGGGTTAAACTATCGCCATCATCAGCCAACGTCAGAAAAGGTAACGCCGCCTAACCCTGAATTTTATCACCATGTTAGTGGGGTGTTATCAAGCCCACGCTACATGGCAATAGTGACAGGGAAGGGGTGTTAAAACCCACATTAAAATCATCATGATGGCGATGTAAAATCCTCTGTTAGCCGGCAATACGTGGCGATTGGCCAATTATCGCCAGAAAAGTCTCATCATCACTCCCTGTGATATTGCTCTGAGAATATGCCCCACAGACTGTTAAATTGTCTGAGAGGGCTTTAACATTCTTAACACTGAAGTGTGCAACAATTAGTGCCGCAGTAAAAGGTCCACCTAGTAAAGCTAAAAAACGCACCCTGGACCCTGTTTCCACCACAGACGCCTACCTTCATGGAGACATACGTTTTCCTAAAAATAAACAACAGTTTTGTTCACTATGCCTACTTGCTCATCATGAGTGCCCTGGTGCCTGTAAACTTGGGCAGAGTTGCTGTAAACACTGTGCTCCATTTTTCCAGTAAGGACACCTCATGGTATAAAAATGCATTTGCTTGTTCTTGCCCACTGCATGCTCTAATTTGGGGCAATACCTGATACATTATTAGGTGCAAGTGGGATTTCACAACGTGGTTATAGTGTTGGATGATTCTATAACGCAACACAGACTGAGTTGTCTAAAATGTTAATTTCTCCTAATGCGTTGCATCAAAAACTAGTTCAAGATATTTTATTTCAGGCTTTTTGTGGCTCTCAATTTCATGTACTGCCTTCAAGGGACATCTGATGAGGAATGAGGTGCAGTTTTCTTGCCAGTTACAACTTGGAAGGACTTGTCATGTAGAGGACCACCAAGAACATGCAGGGACATATTTACCTTGGAAGGACTTGTCATGTCCTTTATAAAAATTATGAAATACTTTTAAAACATCCTTAGTTTCTGTATATGTATTACCATTTTCGTCGATACGTGCAATGTGGTTTTTTGACTTTTCTTGCCTTAACCGAAGTGCAAGGGCTCTCCCTGCTTGCTCTTCTGTTTCATACCTCTTTACTCTGGATGTTTTGAAAATCCCTTATTGCCCTTTGTGTTACTTCCTTCTGTATATCCGCTTTAATAGTCAGCAAGACATTATGACTTTCATCACCATCTCCTCCAGTGGCAATAACTGCGATATGTTGTGCTTCCGCGGTGGAGAGTTTACCCATAAGTTTCTCTACCTCCATCCTATCCCCCCTTCTGAGTCTTGAAAAGCAACTGATCGTCTCACCTCTCAGCGCAGCTTTAAAAGCCTCCCAGACCCCATTCCGTGATGTACTGTACCTATTTGCTGCAAAGTATTCTTCCGCCCACTTATTCATATGATCGACAAAATTAACATCTGCTAACAAACGTCTTTCAAAGGACCAAGATGATTTAATTCTCTCCCCTCTTTCCAAGTCATAGATAAGCAACAGGAGGTTATGGTCAGAAAGCACTCTTGGGAGTTTGAGGATCTCAACCTTCTCTATTTCTGTGTTGGATATCAGGATATAATCTAATTTAGAATATTTCTGAGCTGGATTTGAGAAATATGTGTATCCTGGGTTCTGGGGTTCTTTTGTTTGCCATACATCTAACAGCCCGTGCGATCTAATGAGAGCCTGGACAGATCTAGAAACTCTGGGTTTTCGTCCTACATAGGATGTGCCCTTACCCCAGTCTGTGAAATATTTATGTCTCCTGTGACTACCAAGGGAGTACGCCAACCGCCCAACTCTGTTTCCAAATAATCAAAAATTTCAGGATCATCATCATTTGACCCATAGATCACACAGATTGAAAAACCTAAGTCCATCTCTGCAATTGCCCATCTACCATTCTACCTTCTCTATCCAAGATTATGCCACAACCAATAACATTGATGTGGCGCTAGAGAGATATGAAAAGGCAGTAACCATTGCCATTGAGCACATAGCTCCTATGAAAACCTTTAAGACCCGCCCGACGAAAAATCAGGAGGTGTGGTTTTCAGAGGACCTGAGATCCATGAAGCGTAGAACAAGAAAATTAGAGAAAACCTGGCGTAGATCTTATCTGGAGTCAGATAAATTAGAGTATCAGAGGGCATTAAAATCATATCACAAAGCTATTCGAACAGCTCATAAATATCATATTACCTCACAGTTAGAGGCAGTAGGAAATGCGCCGAGGATGCTTTATCAAATACTGAACTCCTTCCTGAAGCCGGCAGCATGTGCGAGGGTTGACACTTCATCTCAACAACTTTGTAATGATATTTCCTGCTTCTTTACGAACAAGATTGAAACCATCTATGAGAAGATTCATGCCTCCATTGCTTGCATTGGACATGTTACTCTTCCCACTGTTGTCCCAGCGAGTAAAAAGATCATCGCTTCCACTCTGTCGAACTTTTCTAACATCACCCTGGCTGAAGTGGAGGGACTCATTACAACTATAAAGAGTGGGAGTCCTATGGACCAGCTTCCACCGAGAGTGATGGTTTCAGTGAGGAGCATATTAGCACCAGAAATACAAGGTTTGGTCAACCTTTCCTTGGACACAGGCTGTGTCCCACTGGAGTGGAAGAGAGCCCAAGTGCGAGCCATCCGCAAGAACACCGCCACTGCATGGGCTGACGTGACCAATCTGAGACCCATTTCCCTTTTACCATTCATAGGAAAGCTCATAGAAAAGCACGTCAATAAGCACTTGTCCAATCACCTGGAACATACTGGTGCCCTAGATCCATCTCAGTCGGGCTTTAGACCAAAATACAGCACGGAAACAGCATTGCTGTCGATCACCGATGAACTACGCATGCTCCAGGACAAAGGAACATCAGATGTCCTGGTGCTGCTAGATTTATCGACATCTTTTGACACCATCTCACATAAGATTTTGGTTGAGCGTCTGACTGGGAGTGGACTAGGGGGCATGGCACTGGCTTGGCTAAAGAGCTTTCTTTCGGATCGGATCCAATGTATCACCATGGGCGATTTCCGATCCGAGGAGACCAGGATTACTAAGGGGGTGCCACAGGGCTCCTGTTTGAGCCCTACATTATTCAACATCTATGTGGCCCCCCTGGCTAATATCCTGAGAGCCTTTGGTTTTTGCCCAGTGTCATATGCTGACGATACCCAGCTGCTCTTTCCCTTTGACCATCTTACTCCAGAGGTATTACATTCTTTCTCTGAGGGGATGAGAGCAGTTTCCCAGTGGATGTCTTTGAATATGTTGCAGTGCAATGTTTCAAAGACAGAGGTTATGCTTTTCGGTGAGGCTAAGATCTGCTGGGCTCCTGACTGGTGGCCTTTAGATCTAGGCCCAGTCCCCGAGCCTAAGCAGGTAGTCAAGAACCTAGGGGTACGTCTGGAACAAGAACTCAGCATGAAGCAGCATGTTACCAACATTGTTGGATCTTGCTTTCGGACCATTGGATTGCTGCGCAGAGTTTTTCCATTGCTTCCAGACACCATCAGAAAGACCCTGGTCCAGGCGTTGGTTATCAGCCGTCTCGACTATTGTAATGGTCTCTTGCTGTCAGCTAATGAGGAGGATCTGGATAGGTTACAGGTTTTGCAGAACACCGCAGCCAGGTTGGTTCTAAATGCCCCTCCGAGAACACCTTCAAAACCTCTACTTGCCAGGCTTCATTGGCTTTCCATCCGTCAGAGAGTTGTTTTTAAGATCTGTTGTACGGTCCACAAAGGACTTCATGGTTTGGGTCCCTCCTATCTGGCAGACAAGTTTGTGCCATATGTTCCTTCTCGTGCTCTACGGTTCAGTGACCAAATGCTTCTCACGATTCCTAGGATCAAGCGGGTAAGGCAAGGGGGTAAGGCTCTGTCTGTGAGGGGTCCGAGGATATGGAATGGTCTCCCTCTCCAGCTTAGGCAGCTTGAAAATCATCTGGCCTTCAGAAAAAAGCTGAAGACGTTCTTGTTCCAGGTCTAACCACACAGTTTAAGAACTAGATTGGACCCAGGGAATTCGATCTCCTGCAAGTTTAGCAGTCAGATAGCGTGGAGATACTCCCTTGGGAGTTTATTCAAGCGCTCTACAAACCCGCAAATTAAATTAAATTAAATTAAATTGCAGTCCGTTCTCACTTTCCTGGCCTTGCCCAAGGCGGTTCTTGCTAGTATGGCAACTCCTCTAACCATTGACGATTGGGTTGAACAAGCGACTACTTCGAAACCCCCTAAAAATAATAAATTCCTCTTAGCCCAAGGAAGGTGGGTTTCCTGAAGGCATAGAATATCTATTCTGTTATACTTCACCAAGTATTCTAGTCGCTGTCTTTTCTTCCAGTCATTTAAACCAGCCACATTCAATGTACAGATTCTAATGCTCGTCATCTTTTTGGACACAATTGCCCACGATGAAAAACATACCAGATATTTCTTTTAACCTTATTTGCTCTCTTTGATCTCTTTCCATATTGCAACATTTCCTTCTTTCCTTGATTTTTACCCCCCGCACCCCCTCCCCTCCACCCTCCTCCCCCCCAGCAGCATCCCCCCCAATCATCCCCCCCTCCACCATCCCCTCCCCTAACCCTCCACCCCCCAACCTCCCTACTCTGTAAGGCGCTCAGATATGTCTGAGCGTGTGATGGATCGCGATGCTTTCGATGAAAACTGCCATGACATACCAGCAGACCATTACAAAACATTAGAGCTCAAAAAAGTACCAATTAACACAAAACATAAATTACTTTCAGTGACAACCAATATAATCAGCACCCGGCTAACCAGCTAACCAGCCCATCGTCTTTAAACCAATAAGACAATAAGTAATTTCAGTCAATGTAAATGTCTTATATTAATTTCCGATAGAGTCTAAATACTCCTTTGCTTTGATCTCAGAGGAGAAAAACAATGCTCTCTCTTCATTAATTATTGTTAGTTGCGCAGGGTTTATTAGGAATGCCTGCATCTTTTTGTCCTGAAAGGGTTTAATCAAGTTCCTTAAGCGCCAGCATCTTTCTACCGTCGTATGGCAGAAATCTGGTCTCACGAAGAAAGAGAACCCCTCGCCATCTTGTTTTGTGTTCGGTTTTGCTAAATCGGATATCGATTTTCTTAGGTTAAAATTTCCCAGAAATATCAAAATCGCCCTGGGTTTACCCCCTGCTTTCATGCTCCTTTTAACTCTGTAGGGGGTGCGATGAACTCTCTGTAATTCTCTTGACCAGTCCCAATCCTTAAGCTCTGGAAAAGACTGCTCAAGGGGTTTTAACATGAATAACCTTATGTCCGACCCTTCTGATCCCTCTGGAATTCCCAGGACTCTCAGGTTGTTTCTACAGAGCATGTTCTCCATCGCCTCAAGCTTCCATTGGATGTCAACAACCTGAGAGCTTTGAGCATTAACTTTCGCCACAGCCACCTCAACTTCTGCTTCTGTAGAGACAATCCTGTCCTCCAAATTTGATACTCTATTTCCTGTGTTGGTGCAGGCCTTAGATAGTTTCCTGACAACACCCCTCATTTTTCTGATAGCTGCCTGTGATTTGCGGCTTTCTTGACGTGTCTCCTCTCTGTGGGCTAAAATCTCTTGATGGATTGTCTCTAATAAAGATATCTGGGTTCTCTCAATGCTCGGGCTGTCCTGTACGGTTACAGATGGCGGGTGATCCCAGCTAAGTTCACATCGTGGGTCTTTCAGGTCTTTAGTTGAGTCTATTAATGTCTTCCTTGCCGTTGTGGGGTGTTCTGATTTGAGATCACTGTCTGAATCCCCCAGGAAGCTACAGTCACCCTCCTCATCCTCTTCAGACCATTCCAAGCCATCAGAGGCAGAGAAGAAAGCCTCGTTTTGAGCTGCATCCGTACCTGTCGCGACAATTTCATACATCTCCCCCCTATCTGATGACCCTGGCTCCTTATTGCTGACTTCCAGGCTGTCTTTATTATTCTGTGTCAGTACCTGTAGTTTAGCCTGTTTTACCTCTTGTCTAGGGGGCTCAGATGTAGTCCCGGTAGACACTGCCTGATGCGTATTGAGGTTACAGTGGTCTTCCCCTTATTTGAGCCTCTCGGGAGCCCCAGCTTCATTATCTGATTTCGAGTTAATACTCTCACAGCTCACTTTTTGTGGTACTTCAGTTAGTTCTAATTCAGCCTCCGTTATTTCGGGTAATTCGGGAGCCCCCCTGCTGCCTCAAGCCCCTTCTCCTTACCGGCTTTTCTTAGCATTTCGGCTATTGAGACAGCCGCTTGGCGGGTCCGGGTTACTGGTTGCTTCTCCTTTGGGCTCTCCGGTGTTTGGTCTCCATTTGCCTTGCCAGTGCCGCCTTCCCGGAGGAGATTTTTCTTTTTCGAATTCGCTTTAGTGCTGGTGTTGATTTTAGGAGCCATTCCTGACTTATAGACAGCCCTGGACCTCTGCCGTCTACACGAGCTTTCAAACGGTATCCGATTCGGGCGTTCCAAGCCCCTCTCTGGCCTCGGCTGCGTTCTTCGTATCGGGCTCCGCCCTCCCAGGAAGCCGTGCCGTCTAGCTCCGAGAGAGCCAAGAGAGAGAGCCAGCAAGGTAGCTGCCAGTTCCCGCAGCACATGAACCGCCGAGCCGCGGCAGGACAATGCGGCTAACATCCCCCCCCTCGAAAATGCCTCCAGACCATCAAATCAGCAGGAATCAGCAGAATAGGTGAGGGGCTGGTCGTGTTTTTTCGTTTGTCATCTGTGGTCCGTTTCGCTCATTCAGCCAGCAGCTTCACCAGAGCACCGCTACAGCTGCGTCTAAGCAGCCGCCATCTTGCCTAATGGGAACAAGCAAGGGCAAAATTACTCAGATAACGGTCCTTGTTTGAAGGGGATAACTAGAACTGACCTCGATAGAGATATATCCTTTGCTGAAGTGTTGTCTGTTCTGCGGGAATTAGCTCCAGGCAAAGCTGCTGGCCCAGACGGGATACCCCTGGAAATGTACAAAGCATTGCAGTGTGAGATTGTACCAATGTTAGTAGATCTATTTAATGGAATTCTGTACTCCGGGGTTGTGCCCGATTCATGGAGGGAAACGAATATTGTAATTTTCAAAAGAAAGGCAAGCCAGTGGAGAAGCTGGGCTCCTATCGGCCGATATCACTGATTAACGCTGATACTAAGCTCTACTCAAAAATCTGGGCCAAGCGGTTGGGCAGGATCATTGGCAATCTCGTCTCCCTGTGGCAACATGGGTTTGTCCCTGGCAGGGGGACAACTGACCATACATGCAGAGCTATAAGCCTTTTTGACGCCCAGGCTGCCACGGGGGGGGGGAGGTTGCCTTGATCCTGCTGGACGCAGAGAAAGCTTTTGATCGTGTGGAGTGGAGTGGAGAATTGTGGCTCAATGGTTAGAGCGTCAGACCCTGATGCAGAGGTCTAGCCTGGGACCAGGGTTCAATTCCCAGCCTCGGCGGGTCTTGGGCTCAAAAATTCCACGGACCTGATAATTCTCACCTCGGTGCCTATTCCAATCATGGAGTCCCACTCTGCAACTTTGGGCAATAGCTTGCTTAATCTCCACAACGGCCCCCACAACGCTAAGGATGCCTGGCCTCCACCTTGGGGTGCCCAGGAGTGGACGCATCACAGGGAAAGCCAGGATGGGTTCCACAGCGGTATTCGTTCACGTGCCTTGAGACCCTTGCGGGTGAGTAGGCGCTATACAAGTATCAATTTACATTTACATTTTTACATCGTGTTTATTGGTGCTTTCTCTGGGGGATATTGGCAGGTAGAGGATTTGGGGAGAAAGTCATCTGGGCACTTAGAGCCATGTATGTAGACTCGATTGCGAGAGTCGTGGCTATGGGGAAAAAGTCAAATATATTCTCTATAAAGAGAGGGACACGTCAGGGTTGTCCCTGCTCCCCTATTTTGTTCTCTTTATATATCGATCCCCTCATCCAGAAAATACTAGAGAACCCAAATATCCCCCTGGTGATATTTAACGGATATACAAATAAACTATTAGCATATGCCAATGATTTAGCTATAATTACAACGAACCTCCAACAGAATTTACCGGTTTTGGTACAAATGGCAAAGACCTTTGGACTGAGTTCTGGGTACCTCTTAAACGAATCCAAGACTCAAATAATCTGTTCAAAAAACATTGCAAAGTCTGATTCCCGATTTGTGGAATCTGCGGTTTATTTTGGGGTTTAAATTAATGCATTGGTCGAAAAAATAGTAGAAGAAAATTATCTCCCATTTAATAAAAACATAGAGACAGAATTGAGAAGAATTGATGTGTTGAATCTCTCTCTGGTCGGAATGGTAAATGCTATAAAAATGGTAATGTTCCCCAAAGTCCTGTACATTTTTAGGGTGATTCCCCTTCTTATAGACGATAAAATATTGAACAAGCTGGAATTAGTCTTCATAAAATGTATTTGGCATTATGGCAAGATCAGACGCTCTACTAATTTTATGTAATTTCCAAGGGAAAGGGGTGGTATGGCACTCCCAAATCTAAGAATATACCGTTGGTCTTGCCTTCTAATTTAAATGCCTATATCACTCCAAATCAATACCAACTCTGTCGAGGGGAACTTCAATCCTGAAACTCATGGACCACCCCCATTTTATGAAATGTTGATGGGAAGAAACGCCACTGGACTTTTGCTCTGTGAAGTTGAGCGTAGGTTTTATAAAAGGGCATGCTTTAAGACCTTATTAGGGGCCTGGTCTGTATGGAAAACCATTCTGAAACATTTTAAAGCCCCTAAAGTAAACTCATATCTCCTCCTGGCAAATTCATGTCTATTTCCACAATTGAGGTCAGATAGGAGTCTTCAGGAATGGAAGCGTATGGGGGTTATGAGTATCGAAAATGTAATGGAGGGAGATAAGATCAGAGGGTTTGAGGACCTGCAAAAGCTGTATAACATTCCACCTACACATTGGCTCCTATATGAACAAATAGCCCGCACTCTACGGGGCCTAAGACCTAAATTAAAGCCCAAAATAGATATCACTGTTCTTGAGGCATTCGACAGAGGATGTAGAAAGATTAAAATAATATATAACTTACTAGTAGATAAGATTCAAGATCACATCGAGAAAACGGAGAGCGGTTAGGCTAATAAATTGAACAATCCCGATGTCGATCTTGATCTCTCTATCGAATTGAATAAAAAGCTCTTTCGGACCTCAAATCTACGGGCTCAGCATTATAAGAGAGTATTTAAGCTGTATCATACCCCGGCTAAATTATTTGAGTGGGGTGTTAGACAGGATGACTGTTGCCCTAGATGTGGCTCACATCAAGTGGACATAATTCATATGTTTGTCCCATGTGTTAGATTGGGCCCTCTTAAGGATGAGATAATGAAATTCTGGGAGGGGCTGCTAGGTCACAAGATCGATCTATCCCCGACATTGGTATTAATTGGCACAGACTCAAAACTGGGTCTAGAAGAAAATGAGGAAGCCCTGGTCTTTCTGTCAGTAACGGTCATGCAAATACTGATTTCTGCAAATTGGAAAGATGAAAACGCGCCCTCCTTTCAGATGTGGTTACCAAGACTCCTAGGCATTCATAATATTGAGTCCTGTCTGTATGAATTTAAAGGAGTTGAAAAACGTGAGATGGGAAGACGTCTATGGGCGCCTATCCTGAAATGGAGGGAAGGCAGAACCATTTTATGAACAGAGTATGACTCAATTATATCATTTTATCTGTATTTAATTGCCCTGATTGAATTCCAGTCACATATTATGAATTGAACATTTATCTATTTGGAATAACTTATCTATTTAAGTCATTTTATGTATGTATTTGGTTTTAATGCTCTATCTGTATTTACTCAATCATTTAAGATGTATATTGCAATTTACCTTCAATAAAAAAAAATTAAAAAAAGGAAGGACTTGTCATGTCATGGGGTGAACCACCGAAAACGTGTTTGGACATATGTCCCACTACAGCCCATAGGCAGGTGCCTAAGGATGTAAGTGGTCAGAGCGCTCCATGTCATAAGCTTTAGAAGCTTCTCAACTATAGGAATTTGCGGCTAAAGCTTGAAAGGCTTGTTTGTGGGGACTGGGGAGCACGGTGATCTGGGCAGGTTGGAATGGGTTTGTCGGGTACTTGGCTGACGTTTTATTTAATCAGGTTTTCATCTGAGTTCTCTTCCTTTTTACGCTCTGGTTGATCACAATAATAGATCTGACTTGGTATTAAAAAATCTTTACTTTTAATGTGTATTTTAGTATAGCAAGAGCAACCCAAATGTCCATACAAACCTGGGTACAAAGTGAAATAAATACCAAGATCGTGCAGATGCACAGTGGAAGCCATTGAATAAGGGAGTGGGAGTGCGGCACAGCTGGGAGCCAGGAGAGGGAATTGCTGGGGGGCGAGTCACTCAGCCATATCAGACGTAGATGACGCACCCCCAGTGGCAGCTCATCCGGTATGGCGAAGAGCGTTGCCCCACTCCCTTCAAGCAGTGCAGAAGAGGGACAATCTTCACATGAAGATTATTTACTGATGTTATGCTATGAATCATGAGGTGGTGGGAGGGTGGGAAGTAGTGCTCCACTCACGGAGCAGGGCAGGGGCAGAGTGGCATACCCACTCAAGTGTTTAATGACTGTTTGCTCTGCCCACTCAGGCCACACAAAGCAGTATTGCACACTTCCCTGTTCGCAGTGCAGGCTGCATTAAAGCCTGCATGTAGAAAATGCCCATCCCTACGGCCCATGGATGCATGACTTGTCCTGTGGAAAAGTAACAATCACACTGCCGCATTGCAGGGTTGTGATTGACTCAGGGTAGGGAGCCTGGCTGGCAAATACCTTTTCCTGGAAGCAGACGCAGGGGAGCAGGAGCTACGAAGACACAGGGCACGGCTTCGAGGTAAGACTTAAGTCATTACAATATTAACGACACACGCTCACACACATACCCGCGTCCTGGCACCATCCAGTATTATTTCTGGCGTTTACAACCCCACAGCTGTCTGCCACACTTGTATGTCAAAGGCACATACATAGTTACAACGCATTACATGACATTGCATTCCATCCCAATGCATGCTAATACTAGGCTCATTATAACAATAGGTTAGATGTTGCATTAGTGAGATATGAAAATCTCTATACCAACTCCAGTGAGTGCAACCCTAAACTATCCTTTACACCCCAATCCCAAATGTGAACACAAGTATTCCTTTTTGAGCCAGAACTCACCCAGAACTGAACTCTAAATTGACCCAAATGCAAACCCCAAATGTCATAGTGAGCCCCAAAAAACAGGCCAATTTTTATATTTTACCCGAAATAACACCCCCATTTTCATAATGAGCCCCAAAAAACAGCCCAATTTTCATATTTTCATATTTTACCCCACATAAAACCCCAATTTTCTTATTTTACATCTGGAACTCATACCCACCCAAAATAAATTAATTTACACCATTACTACCCTCACAATGTGATATAATCAAATACAATGTAAAGGCACCTGTGGTGTCGGAGTTGTGTTGTTGATGATGTACCACCTGCATTGTACTGGACGTCTCACGTGCCAAAGACAAATCATAGGATAGCCCTTTTGCATCCGTCTGCCACTGGACCATGCTCAGCACCAAGGAGGCCTTCCTCATGGACTCTGTAACGCTACGAAGCCAGCACCAGCCTCACCATCAACCCATGGACGCCACCTCGTCTGCCAGGACCAGCCTCTGCTCCAGACGAGACATCGCCATCACCATCACTGACTGCTGCAGTCCCCCCGACCCTTGGCCCCTCATTCTCAAATATCATTGTTGACCTCATTGTACACCAGGGTCTCCCATCCACCGACGACATCCTATTCAGTTATCTCAAGTTCCACCTGGACAACCCTAGGGAGCAGAACACCACCGACTTCTGGGGAAGGTCCCCAACATCAGACACAAGCAGCACTCACCTCAACAGGCCACATAGCAGGACACATGGTCAAGCACATCACCTCCGCCAGCGGGAGCTTCAACTTCATACACAACACCAGACTCTCCTGTACCAACCATCATTGGATGCATCCCATTTTTCCCTTCCCACCCAACCCCAACGCCATCATCTCAACCCTTCATAGCTGGATCAAGTCCACCACAGGATGTCTGGTCAACCCTCTCAGTACCAACACTCCACCACTGCTTCCAAACTATGACACCGCAGCCCACAATCACCAATGATGGATCTCCAACAGTGACGACATTTGGGCACCCCTAATGGAGGGCACTGTGTCAGTGCCTGGTGGCAGGCGTGAGGGTGACACAGTGTCACAGGGATAGACTGGCCACATGCATTACTGGAGTTGCATCATGGTTGTGACACAATTCCAGAAATGCGTGACTTTACATTCCTCAGGATTCATGACGTAACTATCATTACTTTTGTCATACAGAACTGTCCAGTGAGTACAGAGCATCCATGCTGTCGCAAAAAGGGCGTAGTTAGTAGTGTTGCAACGCTGTCATGTTGCTTCTTTTTGCCCCTGTCGCCACCCCTGCCACCCACCAGCTCCCCTTGTTCGCTCTTCCCGCCGCTACCTCCCTGTGGCCCGACCCCCTTCTGCTGCCCCATTTGCCGCTCCGCTCCCGCCTCCCAGCTGCTCCTGCCTCCCATAGCCCCTCATATGGAGGCCGCGTGGTGGTGAAGGGAGGGACCTTACACCCTGTCACCAGGGAGGTCGCCCCCCTCAGCGGCCACACGGTCCCCCTTTACTGCTGTCCCGCTGCCCTCTGTGTCCTCGCCTGGTTGCCTGTATTTGCTTCTTCTGCCTCGGACTGTTTCTTTTCTTCTTGCCACTGTCACTGGTTTTCCTTTGCCACCATTTACTGTTTCTCCACCTAATTGTTGCTTCTTTTTGCCACTGTTGCCTCTTGTGCCCTGTGCCCTACCCCTCCTGCCCCCCCACCCACTCCCCTCCCTCGCACTTCCCGCCGCTGCCTCCCTGCAGCCTGCCCCCTGGGGTGCCCTATTTGCCAACCAGATCCCGCCTCCCAGCTGTCCTCCCTATCATAGCCCCTCATATGGAGGCTGCGCAGCAGACGTGCAAAGGCAAGCCTGTCCGGGCCCGTCTTCGCCTGGACCACGCCCAGCACCAGAACTCCGCCCCACCCACTGAACCAAAGCCCCCTACATCCACCCTCAGCACTTGGACTCCCATCAGCACCAAAGACACCACCCAGGCTATGAACACCATCCACTCCGGCTCTCCTTCCGACCCATGCCCTCACCACATCTTCAACGAAGCCGACACCATCATCGCTCCCCACCTACAGAACGTCATAAACAACTCCCTCGTGTCTGCCACCTTCCCCGAGAGCTGGAGACACGCAGAGATCAACGCCCTACAGAAGAAACCCACAGCGGACCCTAAAGACCTCAAAAACCTCCGCCCCATCTCTCTTCTTCCCTTCCCTGCAAATGTTATCGAGAAGATCGTCAACAAACAGCTGACCGCTTTCCTCAAGGCCAATGGATCCCTTGACCCATCCCAGTCTGGATTTTGAGCCAACCACAGCACCAAGACCACCCGCATTGCAGCCACTGGATCATCTCGTTCCTCTCCGACAGAACCCAGAGAGTGCGCCTCCCTCCCTTCCGCGGCCACCGAGAACATCTGCGGCGTACCCCAAGGCTCATCGCTCAGCCCAACCCTCTTCAATTTATACATGAGCCCCCTCGCCAACATTGCACGCAAACATAACCTCAACATAATCTCATACGCCGACGACACCCAGCTGAAGCTCTCCCTCACCAAAGACCCAGCCACCGTTAAACTCAACCTCCAGGAAGGAATGAAAAACATCGCTGAATGGATGAAACTCAGCCGTCTGAAACTGAACTCAGACAAGACGGAGGTCCTCATCCTCAGACCATCCCCATCCCCTTGGGACGACTCCTGGTGGCCCACAGACTGGGCACCCCACCGACACCCACTGACCACGCACGCAACCTGGGAATCATCCTGGGCCCATCTCTCACGATGACCAAGCAAGTCAACGTCATCTCATCATCATGCTTCAACACCCGGCGCATGCTCCATAAGGTCTTCCGGTGGATCCCTACGGGAACTAGAAAGACGGACACCCAGGCCCTCGTCACCAGCTGACTAGACTACGGGAACGCCCTATACGCAGGAACCGCAGTCAAACTTCAGAAAAGACTCCAACACATACAAAACGCATCCGCACGATTCATCCTCGACATCCTCGTCGCAGCCACATATCATCCTACCTGAGAGACCTGCACTGGGTCCCCATCAACAAAAGGATCACGTTCAGGCTCCTCACCCATGCACCAAAGCACTCCACGACATAGGTCCCGAATACCTCAACAACCGCCTCACATTCTACACTCCAACACGCAAACTCCGCTCCACCAGCCTCGCCCTTGCCACCGTCCCAGGGATCCACAGAACCACTGCAGGAGGAAGATCATTCTCCTACCTGGCGGCCAATACGTGGACTTTCCTCCCCGCCTACCTACCACTGACCCAGGACCACCTCACATTCAGGAAACACCTCAAGACCTGGCTTTTTTGAGCAGTAGCTGCACTCCCCTCCCCTCCCCCAGCACCTTGGGACAACTACGGGTGAGTAGCGCACTCTGCAAATGTATTGATTGATTGATTGATTGGTGTTAAAACCAGAAAAGTACTACTTTTGGTTGCATAGGGCAATGCTCCCATTGATGGTATTCGAAACATTTCTAAGTGAAATAGATTTGTGCACAAAATGATGACCATAATGTTGGTAACAGTACAATGCGTCATAGTCCGAATTATCTTATTTATTTATAAAATGTCTAATTTATTTATTTAGAAAATTTATAAAGCGCACAAATACCTTCCGGTGTCTTGGCGCTAGAGTTCACAGATTGCAGAGGATTTCCATTGATAACTTACTGATTGAAAAGCCAGGTCTTGAGATGTTTTCGGAATGTTAATAGTGAAGGGCTAAGTTTAATGTGGGAAGGGAGCTGATTCCATTGTTTTGAGGCAGCCACCACAAAACGTTTGTCTCCCCATGTTGCCTTTTTTGTGCACGGAATTTGGAGCTGTTGGGCTGAAGATGAATGTAATGTTCGACCAGGCTTGTACACATTAATTGCTTTTTTGAGGAATTCTGGTCCATTATTGTTCAGAGCCTTGAAAATAATACACATGGCCTTAAACTTTGTCCGGCTTCTAATTGGTAACCAATGAAGCTCGCGAATGATGGGGGAGATGGATGAGTGTTTAGGTGTGCCAGTCAGAATCCTTGCGGCAGCATTTTGAACAAGCTGTAATTTGTTCAAAACTTGCTTTTGTGCGTTAAGCAATAGGCCATTGCAGTAGTCCACCTTAGATAATACTAGGGTGGACATTAGGGTCTTGCCTGCATTTGGGGGAAGAAATGGTAGCAATTTCTTTACCATTTTAAGGGTAAAGAAGGAGGATGAGACAACTGCGTTGGCATGGCTGACAAAGGCTAGCTTGTTGTCGAAGAGCACGCCCACATTTCTCACTTTAGATACTGGTGGTGGTGGAGTTTCTAACAATTCAGTATTCAGAAATGCAGCAGCTTTTTCTAAATCAGACAATATGTTATTAATAGTTTCAGTGTCCCAATCATCAGAAAATGTACTGGAGGCAATGATATCACTTACAGAAATTTTAAATAAATGATGCTTTTTCAAAAGATCAGTAGGGCTGAATATATCGAAATCAAACTTGTCCCAATCTATACCGTCTGATATAGGAACTGCTGTAATGTTCACTGATGACAAGTCTCTTTGTTCATGGTGTGATGATTGATGTGGCATTTAGATAAAGTTAACTTTTTGGGCTGGAGTAATTTGCTGAAGGTATCTTCCATTAACCCGTTGCGTGTTCGTGACGTAACCGCTCCGTCACGAGCCTCCGGTGGGCTGTGCTGCTGACGGAACAGTTCCGTCCCGGCCTGCTTGCCGCGCCTGCACGGTGCTGATTTTGCATCTGTGCGGTGCGTTCTATTAAGCGGGTGGGGCCGTGACGGAACCGTTACGTCTCAAGCACAGCCCACCCCAGGCTCGTGATGGAGCGGTTCCGTCATGAGTACAGGAACGCCGCGCGGCTCCCCCTCCCCCTTAGCTCTGCGGCAGAATAGCCACCGCAGCTAAGGAGTTAAAAAGCTAAAAGTTATTACTAAGCCTAGCCGGAAAAGAAAAAACAGTATCCCAGTAAATATCCAGAGTTCTACCCAAGGCGATACCAGGTATGTCTTTTGAAGAAAATGACGAAAGTTCTCAATTTGTTGCTTTAGTGATGTTTCGGCTGGCGTCATTTACATTTCACTTGGATCCAAAGAAAAAGTATCAAAGTTGCCATAAGCAGTTTGATAAATTGTTGGAATTGCATCGGGATTTGTTGAAATTGTATTTTGCTCTCTTTGAGGCATGTTGATGTAGAATTCTGTGTTTGGTCTAATTGCAACTTGGGTGTTGCTTTGAGTTTGATTTTGAAGTTCGGGTTCCAGAGCATTGTTGCATAGTTCATCATTCCCTACAGGAGGCTCCTCAAACATGATGAGTCTTTCTGTTTGAACTTCTTGGATTGTAGCAAGAGGAGGGTGAATGCTACTGTGGAGTCCACAATACCTTCTGTTTATTATCGGCAACATAGTGTGGTTTGATTAAGCCAATTGAGAAAAATCTTTTCACCTTTTTTGCTTCAAGAGGCGTGAGCAGCACAGTTCTTGTTCCTTGTATGGCTCGGTCAGGTACAGGTGTTCTGTAGGATGGTCCAACTTCTTTTTTGTCTGCTATTTTCTCTCTGACCTGATCCCCGACTTTTGGGATCCAGACAGGTCTTGCTGTGACTGCTTTGACTTTCCAAGTGGTGGTCTGTTTTGAAAGGACATTGCTTTGGCTTTCCCTGGTTTTATATAGATCCTGTAAAACAGCCAAACGATCACGGATGTCAAATGGTTTCTCATCCACCTCTACACCTTCACATTCAAGATCAGGTATAGTGTACTTCCCATAGTACCCCTGCAGAACCTGCGCTTTTGGATAACATACACTGTGGGTCTGGTGGTAGACTGATTCTGTGCACCCCCACCGTGAATGTTAGCCTTGTTTGCATTAGCTAGCTCACAGTGTCACTAGAATCTCCTTTTATTCGAGAGATTCGTTTTTGGCAAACTCAGAACATAACAACCCTGAGTCCCCAGACTCATGGAAACAATACTACTTTTCACCCAGTCACTCGCGCTTGCTCATTTGGTCTCAGTGAGCTACACGGAAGAAACAGTTGAGCGTGTTAACAATAAGAATTTATTGCACAGTTGTTCTTAAGTATAAAATATATGGCGTGCTACAACTGTTACACAGTATCAGAGATATAGGATCAGCAGTACAATGAATAACAAGCATTGGAAATGCAATAGGTCTCGCATTAGGAAAGTTTGAGCTATTGGTCTTATAAATGATTTTTTTTAATATATGTGTTGTTTTTCCAAATACCTAAATTAATAGCTTTGTCATTTACAATGCCAATAGTTATAACTTTCGCAAATGTGACACCTATAGCATTTGTAATGCAACATGTTTTGTATTTACGTGACTTAGATGTATTGATATTACAAATAACAATGGATTTTTTTTTTAATATTTAATAATTAATTTAATTTTTAATGTCAATAGCTTTAAGTTTTGTAAATAACTTTTGTGAAGATTATGTTCACTGTTTTTTATTGTGAAGAAAAACGAAGAACAAAAGTGAAATATTATCATAATTGAAAGTATTGTAAAAAAAATTTTAAAAGTAGTTTTGAGAAGGTGAAAATGTCTAGCTTCATAAATATCCATATGAACATGTCACTTCTTGATTCCTTAGCGCCTAAAAGCAATAACGTTCGGATTATGCACTAACATAAGTAAAATAAACATGTTCAATGGACACTTTATGCTGCCCGTAAGGGGTTATCATGCAAGTGAAGGAATTAAAATGAGAACGGAACAGTCCTGGGGCTGAGAGAAGCACTGAAAAACTAGTGACTTGTTGCAGTCGTCTTCTACACATGCATATCGCCCTTTCAGTGTTTTGCAGTGCTCCTTTGAAGTAACTCAACTAATCTCCGACTCACTGACAGAGAGATGTACGACTTTCACAGACCATAGTGGCCCGGCTGACAATATTTACACAAAAGTTAAAGGTGATATTTTCAGTCGCTAGTTGCAAAGCCGTGCAGGCACAGAAGATAAGACAGTTATCGCTCAGTGGGGCTTATAAGTAAAATGCTCGAATAATTACGTTATCGAGCTGGGCCTGTTCTCTTTGGTGGCTCGCTTGCTGCGTTACTGTACTCCACTGTTTATGAAGGGACAATCTTTTGCACACTGAGTCATGTGCCCGTGTTAACTTATTCCGGCTAGCATTCTCATCGTTGGTTGCTACTCCGTTATTTTGAGCAAGAAAGTGTTCCCAAAGAAGATAGGATAATATGAGCGTGTCCTATTGCGTAAGAGACGCGTAAAAAAAGCACCATATATTCCGTTCAAAGCACTTTACAGAGCACCAGTTTCTACTTTGAATAAAGTGTAACATTAAATACAGTAAAACTTTACTGCCTCACATTCACATGTTTAATTACTCAAGCCTTCGCGCTTTGCTGCGTCATGAGGGCGGATGCAGTTTAACGGATGACCATCTCTTTACGAAAAGGAGAAAGACGGCCTGGCAGCTTGCAAAAAGGATTGTAATCTTACGTGCAGGCACTTTTGTCTCACGTTATGAAGCATTCCCATGCTCTGAGAATTGCCCCCTCCCATCTCGACGAACATTGATGAAGTTCTCTGATGTTCGAAAAATACGTCAGTTAACTGGTTTATCAGAAATGTATATAGCGAGGAAGGCGCAGTAGTTTGCCAGAGCAGGCCAGGATTGAAAGCTTTTATAAAATACCACTACTTCCTGCTGACTGTCAGGGAACCACCCCACCACCCCCCTCCCCAGTGCCTGCGTGTGCAGCTTGTAGTGATAAATGAAGTGAGATGCAATTTACGTGACGGATAAAGTGAACAGCCCTCCGTCATTAACGTCCGTTTGAAGCCTTGAATATACTACAGTAAAATTTAAGTAGCTTATCACGAAATACAGATAAGCAACTTACCTTCTTGTGTTATCGCGCGCGTTAATGCGCCGCAGTCAGGAGCGGCAGCTGTGGATTGAAAATTTCAGAGCGGGAAACAATTAGCAGTTTAAACAATGCGAGGATGGCATCGGAGTGGAATCTTTCAGAGGGGATTAGGCGGCAGATAGGGCCCGCTCCGTGGTTTCTTTAAACAAACCCTACTAGAAGTAATGTCATTAGGGGAGAGTCGGGGGCGCTCTCAAGAGACAGACCCCGACCGCTAGATCAGCGATGCCTTGCTAAGCAAGCTGAGCCCGGGATTAAGCAATATTGCCCAATAAGGAGTTTGCATTATTAAACAAAATGATTTTCTCATCCACGACATTACGGGGAAGTAAAAGCAACTCTTACGGCGGGTAAGATCAGAAACAAATTTCTCAGGGGCGATTTTCAGGGCAAACTCCATGATAGACGAGAAGAGGAAAGCAGAGACATGAAATTATTGAAGAAACACTTCTCTTTGTTGAAGCATTAATTGTCCCACCAGCCAAAGAAAAAGAATGGGTGGTAAGAAAAGCACATCTCTCCTTGCCAGCATTCCACCACAGGGCCAGCCAGTCGTTTTCCTTTAAAAACAAGTAACGCTCTAATCTGCGACTTACTTTAAAAAGTAAACGCTCTGGGGGTCCAAACCTGAGCGGCAAGGTTGTGCTGGGAGAGAGAGAGTGGGGAGGAGAGTAGGAGGAGGAGGGGGGAGGAGAGTAGGAGGAGGAGGGGGGAGGAGAGTAGGGGAGGCACGGCCTAGCGGCCGTGCAACCAAGAAGTGAGGGGGCGGAGCTGGGGGAGGCTGTGAGAGAGAGAGTGGGGAGGAGAGTAGGAGGAGGAGGGGGGAGGAGAGTAGGAGGAGGAGGGGGGCTAAAAGAGACAAGACGGAGGGAAGGCAGAGAAGGGGAGGGGGGAGGAGAAATGCGACACGGCGGGCAGGGGAGGGGGCGGAGAGGGTGTGAAAGCAGCAGGGGCCTGGAGTGCGGCTGACGGAAGTGACGAAATGCGACACGGCAGGCAGGGGAGGGGGCGGAGCAAGGGTGTGGGAGGAGTGCGCCGAAAATACATGCAAGGCAGGCGGCTGGGGGCATGTGCACGCGCTTTCAAACTCAATGCGCATTGAGCTTGAATTTCACGGGCACTGCAAGGAATCGCCACGATTCCTTGCAAGTTAGTTAAAGACTGTTTAAGCCCCCATAGTCTCGCAAGCTCGATGCGCATGCGCATCGACAGGAGAAACCTAAAAAGGAATAGTACAGTTCTGCCATTTTGCAATAATCATGAACATATGCATGAATATAAAATGCATTAAGAAAATAGCCCTTTTGCATCCGTCTGCCACTGGACCATGCTCAGCACCAAGGAGGCCTTCCTCATGGACTCTGTAACGCTACGAAGCCAGCACCAGCCTCACCATCAACCCATGGACGCCACCTCGTCTGCCAGGACCAGCCTCTGCTCCAGACGAGACATCGCCATCACCATCACTGACTGCTGCAGTCCCCCCGACCCTTGGCCCCTCATTCTCAAATATCATTGTTGACCTCATTGTACACCAGGGTCTCCCATCCACCGACGACATCCTATTCAGTTATCTCAAGTTCCACCTGGACAACCCTAGGGAGCAGAACACCACCGACTTCTGGGGAAGGTCCCCAACATCAGACACAAGCAGCACTCACCTCAACAGGCCACATAGCAGGACACATGGTCAAGCACATCACCTCCGCCAGCGGGAGCTTCAACTTCATACACAACACCAGACTCTCCTGTACCAACCATCATTGGATGCATCCCATTTTTCCCTTCCCACCCAACCCCAACGCCATCATCTCAACCCTTCATAGCTGGATCAAGTCCACCACAGGATGTCTGGTCAACCCTCTCAGTACCAACACTCCACCACTGCTTCCAAACTATGACACCGCAGCCCACAATCACCAATGATGGATCTCCAACAGTGACGACATTTGGGCACCCCTAATGGAGGGCACTGTGTCAGTGCCTGGTGGCAGGCGTGAGGGTGACACAGTGTCACAGGGATAGACTGGCCACATGCATTACTGGAGTTGCATCATGGTTGTGACACAATTCCAGAAATGCGTGACTTTACATTCCTCAGGATTCATGACGTAACTATCATTACTTTTGTCATACAGAACTGTCCAGTGAGTACAGAGCATCCATGCTGTCGCAAAAAGGGCGTAGTTAGTAGTGTTGCAACGCTGTCATGTTGCTTCTTTTTGCCCCTGTCGCCACCCCTGCCACCCACCAGCTCCCCTTGTTCGCTCTTCCCGCCGCTACCTCCCTGTGGCCCGACCCCCTTCTGCTGCCCCATTTGCCGCTCCGCTCCCGCCTCCCAGCTGCTCCTGCCTCCCATAGCCCCTCATATGGAGGCCGCGTGGTGGTGAAGGGAGGGACCTTACACCCTGTCACCAGGGAGGTCGCCCCCCTCAGCGGCCACACGGTCCCCCTTTACTGCTGTCCCGCTGCCCTCTGTGTCCTCGCCTGGTTGCCTGTATTTGCTTCTTCTGCCTCGGACTGTTTCTTTTCTTCTTGCCACTGTCACTGGTTTTCCTTTGCCACCATTTACTGTTTCTCCACCTAATTGTTGCTTCTTTTTGCCACTGTTGCCTCTTGTGCCCTGTGCCCTACCCCTCCTGCCCCCCCACCCACTCCCCTCCCTCGCACTTCCCGCCGCTGCCTCCCTGCAGCCTGCCCCCTGGGGTGCCCTATTTGCCAACCAGATCCCGCCTCCCAGCTGTCCTCCCTATCATAGCCCCTCATATGGAGGCTGCGCAGCAGACGTGCAAAGGCAAGCCTGTCCGGGCCCGTCTTCGCCTGGACCACGCCCAGCACCAGAACTCCGCCCCACCCACTGAACCAAAGCCCCCTACATCCACCCTCAGCACTTGGACTCCCATCAGCACCAAAGACACCACCCAGGCTATGAACACCATCCACTCCGGCTCTCCTTCCGACCCATGCCCTCACCACATCTTCAACGAAGCCGACACCATCATCGCTCCCCACCTACAGAACGTCATAAACAACTCCCTCGTGTCTGCCACCTTCCCCGAGAGCTGGAGACACGCAGAGATCAACGCCCTACAGAAGAAACCCACAGCGGACCCTAAAGACCTCAAAAACCTCCGCCCCATCTCTCTTCTTCCCTTCCCTGCAAATGTTATCGAGAAGATCGTCAACAAACAGCTGACCGCTTTCCTCAAGGCCAATGGATCCCTTGACCCATCCCAGTCTGGATTTTGAGCCAACCACAGCACCAAGACCACCCGCATTGCAGCCACTGGATCATCTCGTTCCTCTCCGACAGAACCCAGAGAGTGCGCCTCCCTCCCTTCCGCGGCCACCGAGAACATCTGCGGCGTACCCCAAGGCTCATCGCTCAGCCCAACCCTCTTCAATTTATACATGAGCCCCCTCGCCAACATTGCACGCAAACATAACCTCAACATAATCTCATACGCCGACGACACCCAGCTGAAGCTCTCCCTCACCAAAGACCCAGCCACCGTTAAACTCAACCTCCAGGAAGGAATGAAAAACATCGCTGAATGGATGAAACTCAGCCGTCTGAAACTGAACTCAGACAAGACGGAGGTCCTCATCCTCAGACCATCCCCATCCCCTTGGGACGACTCCTGGTGGCCCACAGACTGGGCACCCCACCGACACCCACTGACCACGCACGCAACCTGGGAATCATCCTGGGCCCATCTCTCACGATGACCAAGCAAGTCAACGTCATCTCATCATCATGCTTCAACACCCGGCGCATGCTCCATAAGGTCTTCCGGTGGATCCCTACGGGAACTAGAAAGACGGACACCCAGGCCCTCGTCACCAGCTGACTAGACTACGGGAACGCCCTATACGCAGGAACCGCAGTCAAACTTCAGAAAAGACTCCAACACATACAAAACGCATCCGCACGATTCATCCTCGACATCCTCGTCGCAGCCACATATCATCCTACCTGAGAGACCTGCACTGGGTCCCCATCAACAAAAGGATCACGTTCAGGCTCCTCACCCATGCACCAAAGCACTCCACGACATAGGTCCCGAATACCTCAACAACCGCCTCACATTCTACACTCCAACACGCAAACTCCGCTCCACCAGCCTCGCCCTTGCCACCGTCCCAGGGATCCACAGAACCACTGCAGGAGGAAGATCATTCTCCTACCTGGCGGCCAATACGTGGACTTTCCTCCCCGCCTACCTACCACTGACCCAGGACCACCTCACATTCAGGAAACACCTCAAGACCTGGCTTTTTTGAGCAGTAGCTGCACTCCCCTCCCCTCCCCCAGCACCTTGGGACAACTACGGGTGAGTAGCGCACTCTGCAAATGTATTGATTGATTGATTGATTGGTGTTAAAACCAGAAAAGTACTACTTTTGGTTGCATAGGGCAATGCTCCCATTGATGGTATTCGAAACATTTCTAAGTGAAATAGATTTGTGCACAAAATGATGACCATAATGTTGGTAACAGTACAATGCGTCATAGTCCGAATTATCTTATTTATTTATAAAATGTCTAATTTATTTATTTAGAAAATTTATAAAGCGCACAAATACCTTCCGGTGTCTTGGCGCTAGAGTTCACAGATTGCAGAGGATTTCCATTGATAACTTACTGATTGAAAAGCCAGGTCTTGAGATGTTTTCGGAATGTTAATAGTGAAGGGCTAAGTTTAATGTGGGAAGGGAGCTGATTCCATTGTTTTGAGGCAGCCACCACAAAACGTTTGTCTCCCCATGTTGCCTTTTTTGTGCACGGAATTTGGAGCTGTTGGGCTGAAGATGAATGTAATGTTCGACCAGGCTTGTACACATTAATTGCTTTTTTGAGGAATTCTGGTCCATTATTGTTCAGAGCCTTGAAAATAATACACATGGCCTTAAACTTTGTCCGGCTTCTAATTGGTAACCAATGAAGCTCGCGAATGATGGGGGAGATGGATGAGTGTTTAGGTGTGCCAGTCAGAATCCTTGCGGCAGCATTTTGAACAAGCTGTAATTTGTTCAAAACTTGCTTTTGTGCGTTAAGCAATAGGCCATTGCAGTAGTCCACCTTAGATAATACTAGGGTGGACATTAGGGTCTTGCCTGCATTTGGGGGAAGAAATGGTAGCAATTTCTTTACCATTTTAAGGGTAAAGAAGGAGGATGAGACAACTGCGTTGGCATGGCTGACAAAGGCTAGCTTGTTGTCGAAGAGCACGCCCACATTTCTCACTTTAGATACTGGTGGTGGTGGAGTTTCTAACAATTCAGTATTCAGAAATGCAGCAGCTTTTTCTAAATCAGACAATATGTTATTAATAGTTTCAGTGTCCCAATCATCAGAAAATGTACTGGAGGCAATGATATCACTTACAGAAATTTTAAATAAATGATGCTTTTTCAAAAGATCAGTAGGGCTGAATATATCGAAATCAAACTTGTCCCAATCTATACCGTCTGATATAGGAACTGCTGTAATGTTCACTGATGACAAGTCTCTTTGTTCATGGTGTGATGATTGATGTGGCATTTAGATAAAGTTAACTTTTTGGGCTGGAGTAATTTGCTGAAGGTATCTTCCATTAACCCGTTGCGTGTTCGTGACGTAACCGCTCCGTCACGAGCCTCCGGTGGGCTGTGCTGCTGACGGAACAGTTCCGTCCCGGCCTGCTTGCCGCGCCTGCACGGTGCTGATTTTGCATCTGTGCGGTGCGTTCTATTAAGCGGGTGGGGCCGTGACGGAACCGTTACGTCTCAAGCACAGCCCACCCCAGGCTCGTGATGGAGCGGTTCCGTCATGAGTACAGGAACGCCGCGCGGCTCCCCCTCCCCCTTAGCTCTGCGGCAGAATAGCCACCGCAGCTAAGGAGTTAAAAAGCTAAAAGTTATTACTAAGCCTAGCCGGAAAAGAAAAAACAGTATCCCAGTAAATATCCAGAGTTCTACCCAAGGCGATACCAGGTATGTCTTTTGAAGAAAATGACGAAAGTTCTCAATTTGTTGCTTTAGTGATGTTTCGGCTGGCGTCATTTACATTTCACTTGGATCCAAAGAAAAAGTATCAAAGTTGCCATAAGCAGTTTGATAAATTGTTGGAATTGCATCGGGATTTGTTGAAATTGTATTTTGCTCTCTTTGAGGCATGTTGATGTAGAATTCTGTGTTTGGTCTAATTGCAACTTGGGTGTTGCTTTGAGTTTGATTTTGAAGTTCGGGTTCCAGAGCATTGTTGCATAGTTCATCATTCCCTACAGGAGGCTCCTCAAACATGATGAGTCTTTCTGTTTGAACTTCTTGGATTGTAGCAAGAGGAGGGTGAATGCTACTGTGGAGTCCACAATACCTTCTGTTTATTATCGGCAACATAGTGTGGTTTGATTAAGCCAATTGAGAAAAATCTTTTCACCTTTTTTGCTTCAAGAGGCGTGAGCAGCACAGTTCTTGTTCCTTGTATGGCTCGGTCAGGTACAGGTGTTCTGTAGGATGGTCCAACTTCTTTTTTGTCTGCTATTTTCTCTCTGACCTGATCCCCGACTTTTGGGATCCAGACAGGTCTTGCTGTGACTGCTTTGACTTTCCAAGTGGTGGTCTGTTTTGAAAGGACATTGCTTTGGCTTTCCCTGGTTTTATATAGATCCTGTAAAACAGCCAAACGATCACGGATGTCAAATGGTTTCTCATCCACCTCTACACCTTCACATTCAAGATCAGGTATAGTGTACTTCCCATAGTACCCCTGCAGAACCTGCGCTTTTGGATAACATACACTGTGGGTCTGGTGGTAGACTGATTCTGTGCACCCCCACCGTGAATGTTAGCCTTGTTTGCATTAGCTAGCTCACAGTGTCACTAGAATCTCCTTTTATTCGAGAGATTCGTTTTTGGCAAACTCAGAACATAACAACCCTGAGTCCCCAGACTCATGGAAACAATACTACTTTTCACCCAGTCACTCGCGCTTGCTCATTTGGTCTCAGTGAGCTACACGGAAGAAACAGTTGAGCGTGTTAACAATAAGAATTTATTGCACAGTTGTTCTTAAGTATAAAATATATGGCGTGCTACAACTGTTACACAGTATCAGAGATATAGGATCAGCAGTACAATGAATAACAAGCATTGGAAATGCAATAGGTCTCGCATTAGGAAAGTTTGAGCTATTGGTCTTATAAATGATTTTTTTTAATATATGTGTTGTTTTTCCAAATACCTAAATTAATAGCTTTGTCATTTACAATGCCAATAGTTATAACTTTCGCAAATGTGACACCTATAGCATTTGTAATGCAACATGTTTTGTATTTACGTGACTTAGATGTATTGATATTACAAATAACAATGGATTTTTTTTTTAATATTTAATAATTAATTTAATTTTTAATGTCAATAGCTTTAAGTTTTGTAAATAACTTTTGTGAAGATTATGTTCACTGTTTTTTATTGTGAAGAAAAACGAAGAACAAAAGTGAAATATTATCATAATTGAAAGTATTGTAAAAAAAATTTTAAAAGTAGTTTTGAGAAGGTGAAAATGTCTAGCTTCATAAATATCCATATGAACATGTCACTTCTTGATTCCTTAGCGCCTAAAAGCAATAACGTTCGGATTATGCACTAACATAAGTAAAATAAACATGTTCAATGGACACTTTATGCTGCCCGTAAGGGGTTATCATGCAAGTGAAGGAATTAAAATGAGAACGGAACAGTCCTGGGGCTGAGAGAAGCACTGAAAAACTAGTGACTTGTTGCAGTCGTCTTCTACACATGCATATCGCCCTTTCAGTGTTTTGCAGTGCTCCTTTGAAGTAACTCAACTAATCTCCGACTCACTGACAGAGAGATGTACGACTTTCACAGACCATAGTGGCCCGGCTGACAATATTTACACAAAAGTTAAAGGTGATATTTTCAGTCGCTAGTTGCAAAGCCGTGCAGGCACAGAAGATAAGACAGTTATCGCTCAGTGGGGCTTATAAGTAAAATGCTCGAATAATTACGTTATCGAGCTGGGCCTGTTCTCTTTGGTGGCTCGCTTGCTGCGTTACTGTACTCCACTGTTTATGAAGGGACAATCTTTTGCACACTGAGTCATGTGCCCGTGTTAACTTATTCCGGCTAGCATTCTCATCGTTGGTTGCTACTCCGTTATTTTGAGCAAGAAAGTGTTCCCAAAGAAGATAGGATAATATGAGCGTGTCCTATTGCGTAAGAGACGCGTAAAAAAAGCACCATATATTCCGTTCAAAGCACTTTACAGAGCACCAGTTTCTACTTTGAATAAAGTGTAACATTAAATACAGTAAAACTTTACTGCCTCACATTCACATGTTTAATTACTCAAGCCTTCGCGCTTTGCTGCGTCATGAGGGCGGATGCAGTTTAACGGATGACCATCTCTTTACGAAAAGGAGAAAGACGGCCTGGCAGCTTGCAAAAAGGATTGTAATCTTACGTGCAGGCACTTTTGTCTCACGTTATGAAGCATTCCCATGCTCTGAGAATTGCCCCCTCCCATCTCGACGAACATTGATGAAGTTCTCTGATGTTCGAAAAATACGTCAGTTAACTGGTTTATCAGAAATGTATATAGCGAGGAAGGCGCAGTAGTTTGCCAGAGCAGGCCAGGATTGAAAGCTTTTATAAAATACCACTACTTCCTGCTGACTGTCAGGGAACCACCCCACCACCCCCCTCCCCAGTGCCTGCGTGTGCAGCTTGTAGTGATAAATGAAGTGAGATGCAATTTACGTGACGGATAAAGTGAACAGCCCTCCGTCATTAACGTCCGTTTGAAGCCTTGAATATACTACAGTAAAATTTAAGTAGCTTATCACGAAATACAGATAAGCAACTTACCTTCTTGTGTTATCGCGCGCGTTAATGCGCCGCAGTCAGGAGCGGCAGCTGTGGATTGAAAATTTCAGAGCGGGAAACAATTAGCAGTTTAAACAATGCGAGGATGGCATCGGAGTGGAATCTTTCAGAGGGGATTAGGCGGCAGATAGGGCCCGCTCCGTGGTTTCTTTAAACAAACCCTACTAGAAGTAATGTCATTAGGGGAGAGTCGGGGGCGCTCTCAAGAGACAGACCCCGACCGCTAGATCAGCGATGCCTTGCTAAGCAAGCTGAGCCCGGGATTAAGCAATATTGCCCAATAAGGAGTTTGCATTATTAAACAAAAGGATTTTCTCATCCACGACATTACGGGGAAGTAAAAGCAACTCTTACGGCGGGTAAGATCAGAAACAAATTTCTCAGGGGCGATTTTCAGGGCAAACTCCATGATAGACGAGAAGAGGAAAGCAGAGACATGAAATTATTGAAGAAACACTTCTCTTTGTTGAAGCATTAATTGTCCCACCAGCCAAAGAAAAAGAATGGGTGGTAAGAATAGCACATCTCTCCTTGCCAGCATTCCACCACAGGGCCAGCCAGTCGTTTTCCTTTAAAAACAAGTAACGCTCTAATCTGCGACTTACTTTAAAAAGTAAACGCTCTGGGGGTCCAAACCTGAGCGGCAAGGTTGTGCTGGGAGAGAGAGAGTGGGGAGGAGAGTAGGAGGAGGAGGGGGGAGGAGAGTAGGAGGAGGAGGGGGGAGGAGAGTAGGGGAGGCACGGCCTAGCGGCCGTGCAACCAAGAAGTGAGGGGGCGGAGCTGGGGGAGGCTGTGAGAGAGAGAGTGGGGAGGAGAGTAGGAGGAGGAGGGGGGAGGAGAGTAGGAGGAGGAGGGGGGCTAAAAGAGACAAGACGGAGGGAAGGCAGAGAAGGGGAGGGGGGAGGAGAAATGCGACACGGCGGGCAGGGGAGGGGGCGGAGAGGGTGTGAAAGCAGCAGGGGCCTGGAGTGCGGCTGACGGAAGTGACGAAATGCGACACGGCAGGCAGGGGAGGGGGCGGAGCAAGGGTTTGGGAGGAGTGCGCCGAAAATACATGCAAGGCAGGCGGCTGGGGGCATGTGCACGCGCTTTCAAACTCAATGCGCATGCGCATTGAGCTTGAATTTCACGGGCACTGCAAGGAATCGCCACGATTCCTTGCAAGTTAGTTAAAGACTGTTTAAGCCCCCATAGTCTCGCAAGCTCGATGCGCATGCGCATCGACAGGAGAAACCTAAAAAGGAATAGTACAGTTCTGCCATTTTGCAATAATCATGAACATATGCATGAATATAAAATGCATTAAGAAAATAAAGCGCATACTCCTACGATGCCTGTCTAGATGTACCTAAGTGTTCCTTGCATGCGAGTAGGTGAAAAAAGCTATTAAGCCTAGGAGATAAAAATCCAGCTAGTATTTTGTCAAACCCCATTACCTGAATAATGAGAGTGTGGGACTTTGTCCTGCCCTTAAGTTGGACACCGCACAAGCGATGTTTAGACCACTGTCAGCTGGAGTGACTGCATGCAGGAGCCTCAGTGTCTCTGGTCAGTGTGTCGGCCTTGAAGTCTCAGTTCCCTCCAACTACTGATAGCAAGAGGTGCTGTATTTATACAAACTCCCTTTGTCCCTTGTGCGTGTGTTAGCCATTGTTTAGTATGAGGATAACGTATAGGATAATCCTTGTGCGTAGATAGGAAGGAGGTGAAGTATACCCCCTGAGTAGTATCCTCATAAATTATTCATATGTGCTAAGGAACTAGGTGCAAGGTTTAGTCCATGGAAGCAGTTCAATCCTTATATGGCATTCTTTCCTAATTAGGTGTGCTGTCCTTATAAGGCATTATGCCCCTAAAAGGCTTGTTCATGTGAAATGTAGGGAAGATGATGTAGGTGGAAGGGTATGATGTTCCCTAGACCTATATTAGAGTACCTATATGAAACATAACAGTACCAACATTCTTGTCCCAAATAGAACCTCATATGGAGTGACACCCCCTGGAGAACTTCTTGGCTGGTTGTTAAGTGTTCTCTGAACCCAATAAAAGTGATTGACCCAACTTCCACCCTTGCTTAATAACCTAGCTCTTAAAGATTCCTTTAAGTCCCAGTTTTTCCTCTCCACGACCGAATTTCGTTCAGGATGGTACAGAGAGAAGTACCAAAATGCTACACCCATACTTTCCATTGCCTCTTTGTAAGCCCAAGAGCTAAATGCCGGGCCATGGTCAGAATGTAATGTGCCAACTGCGTACATCCTGATAAAGACTTGCAAATCTTTTGTAACTGTTCGAGCGTCAGCCGAGCGCTGAAGCAAAACCCATAGGAATCTGGAGCACGAATAGACTGCAACCATGATATATATGTTTTAGCCCCATCAGATTATAAAGGGCCGCAGAGGTCCTAGTACACACATGCAAGATGTTTGTCTGATTTTAATAATGGTGTCTGTACCAGGTGTGTAATGGTGGATCCCTTCATCTGCTGGCAGATGACACATTTCAAGACGTAATCCTTAGTTTGTTTTGTTAGAACTGGTCTGTTTCAATAAAGAAATAGTTGCTGTAACGCCTGTGTGCGCAGAGCCCAAACCCTTGTGTGCTGCTAGAATTAAATCTTACCTACAATCCATATCTGGTGTTACCCTATCCCCCATTTCAGGAATCTGAACATATGGAATGTTTTGTGCATCTAACTTGTAGGAGAACTTGATTGGAAACTTTTTAGGTGCAGCTGATCTGCTTTTGCGAGAAGCAATGACAGCCACCATAATATCACCAGTCAGTCAAGTATGCTTTATTCGAGGTACAAAAGACTCATAAAAGCAGAGCACATATAAAACCATACGTTCATAGCAATAATGTTAAAAACCTATTTACAATCACAGAAATGGTAAAAAATAAAGCTACAAGACTTCCATTAAAATTCACTATTAAACCACAAAATTCATACAGATACAACACCAATGTATAGGCAGATTCTCAATAGCTAATTGGAGGGGCAGAAAAAGGACTGCATTTCTCTAAACATCCTATTGTTGTGCCAGGAAAGTTCTTCTAATTGCCCATACCCAGCCTAGATATTTCGCAACAGCCACAGCAATGGTGGAGGAAGAATTAATATATATTATTCTGAGGGCCACAACACTGTCCTTTGTACCAAGCTGTTTGCACATGGCCCTCAACCAGACACGTCGGGGTAGACAGTAGGCAGCGCATACAAAAAGTAGATGGGCAATGGTCTCTGTGCAGACTTTACAAGATGGACAGATATAAGAGTTACCTTCGGCCCATCTAATAGGAATAGACCCCACCCTGAGCTGGAAGTATAACTTCCTTTCCTGGGGCTTAGTTATAATGTCCCAGTAGGACTCGAGGGAAGGGCAAGATTTCACTTTGAGATACTGGCCCTCCAAAGTAGAAGCATCAGCATCATTCCAGTTCCTATGGTTTACTGTTTCCCAGTACTTTGTTTTTATAACTTCCTTGGCCGGGAACTGCACCTCCTCTGGTTTCTCCCAAAGCTCGTTCATACCCAAAGTCCCCAAAGATCTACGCAAATCCCCTAACCAACCTATCTTGTGGAACTTATCACGGTTGATTACATCCAGGCAGCCCCTTGCGTAATGTGCGAGTTCAGGAGTGACCCAGTTGCGACGCCAGTATAGAATGGCTCGCAATCTAGCCATATCAGATATGGCTTTCCTACCCAACTCGCAACGTAGCGGCTTCATGGGTGTGCTATTAGGTAGGGCAGTGAGGCTTTGGAGGAATTTGTTTTCTGTGAGTGTTAGTGGTACCAAGTTGTCATAGCCCCAAAGCTCAGCGCGGTATAGCGCAGAGCTAACTGCTTTGGCCTCATATACCTGAAGTGCTGGCTTGATTGGTCTAGTCAATGATTTTTTATGCTCAGCACTTATGACACCTGTGTTTTGGCGGAATTTGAGGGCCGCTAATTCCGTATGTTTCTTCCACTTAACACCCTTGTCTATATGAACTCCCAGATAGACGAAGTCTGATACTACTTTCACCTTTTGGCCATCCAAGAAAAAGTTCCCTCTGAAGCTGGGGTGAGGATTCAAAGTCATGAGCTCTGTTTTTGCCACATTTACTTCAAGCCCACTATCCCTACAAAAGTCCTCAAAAATGTTCAGGCCACTAGGGGTTTTAGATAATATCAGTGTGTCATCTGCAAAAAGAAGTATTGGTGTTTTCAAATCATCCAAAATTGGAGTGTCGACAGACGCAGACAACATGCGCTTTACAACACCATTAATATATAGGGAAAAAAGTGTTGGAGCCATGGCACAGCCTTGGCGTACCCCTCTTTCCACTGTGAACTCCTCAGATACCTGGCCATGCCTACCCCACTGGATCTTTGCATGATTAGCCTTGTGTAATCTCATGACCAGGGATAAAATCTCAGCTGGCATACCCATCTCGCTTAAGACTTTCCATAGCATGGAGCGGGGGACTAAATCAAAAGCTGCACGCAGGTCGATGAAAGCAGTGTACAGACTACCCTTCTCCAGCTGCACTGTTTTCCAAAATAGCAGGGTAAACCGAAAAATCTGATCTATTGTGCTGGTCAATTTACGGAATCCAGCTTGATAGGGAGATAATACATTAGATTCTTCCACCCAGTTCATGATCTTTGTTAGGGTCATTTTACCTACAACCTTCTGGACCGTATCTATTAGGCTGATGGGCCTGTAATTCCCTGGTATAGTTTTGTCTCCCTTTTTGAATATGGGTATAATTACTGCCCTCAGCCACGAATTTGGCACTGGTGCCCCTAAAGCTACCGAATTCGCCAGGTTCAAGATATACTTCCCCAGCAAGTTTTTTCGTGGAGAAAGACATCAGCGGGCACCCCATCTGGACCCGGGGCCTTGCCCCGCGCCACTGAGTCTAGGGCCATTGCTACATCAGTTTTAATAAAAGGTGGTGTTTTAAAAACTGTCATTGGCACAGGTTCTCCCGGGATGTCCTCCGGGCGAGACATGTATTGGGGCCCAAAGTAGTCCAACCAGCTACTCTGGGAGACTTAGTTTGAGGGTGGTTCGGGGATGCCACCTTTCCCCCACTTAACTATATTACAGAATAGTCTGGAGTCTTTGGCCGAACTGGTGGCCTTAAGATCTAACCAATGCTGCTCATCCCAGTCCTTCTTGGCCTGGAGAACACTGGCCTTATACACCTATCTCGCCTCCCTCACAACAACTGGAACTTTAGTCTTAATAGCCATCCCCAGTGAACTTCTTGCTGCCCTACACTGGGCGTTATACCACCCTGTTTGGTGTGGGGAGATTTTCTTACCAGGTTGCACACGTACTACCCTATAGAAGTGACCTTTTATTAGGCTAAAGAATGCACAATGGAGTTTGGTAATCTCATCCATTTCTATTCCTCCCTTTGTTCCCATCTTCAACATAGCTTCCATGGCAACAATAGTAGTCTTCAGTTCTTTGTTAATACTGTCCAAGGCCTCTTGGTTCACCGCTACTTTGGGCCACTTTACTCTTCTCATGTCGTTCGTTGGAACAATCTCTACTATCCCCTCTACTATATCGTTTGAACCCTCCACCTCCCCACCCCACAGTTTGTGAGTGATACATAGGGGATTATGGTCACTCTCCTGCCTACTGACCACCCTCATGTCTGTCATTAAGTGCCAGATCGCCAAATTACAGATGACATAATCAATTCTACTTTGCCATCGTCCATTATCAAAAGTATTAGCCCCTTGTCCATCACTTGCTGAACTTCCATTCAGAGCTCTTACCACCCTTTCAATACATAGGGCATTCATCTGAATTACTTCAGCTGACCATCTGCTCACAGTCTATTCTTGTTTTTGAGTGAGTAATTTCAGCAATGGAAGCTGTGCGTACAGCCCCCTTTGAGGCTCCATCAGCCAATGAATTCCCTTTAGCGTGAACGACATCCCTCTGATGACTCAGTGTATGGATCACGTGAGCCCTTGGTAGTTCGTTTTTCAAATCTACTACCTGTTCCCATTGCATTTTATGCTTATTTGTGCCACCTTTTGCATCTTTAAACCCCTTTAGTTCCCATTGATGTAAGTAATCATTGCACAACTGTGCACAATAAAAGGAATCACTCACAATTAGTGTAGGGAATTTGTGATCAGTATTAACGTGTTCCAAGATTAGTGCTTTGAGTTCTGCCAACTGAGCCATGCAGTCTCCTAGAGATTGCATTTTAGTGCAACTTGGATGGAACTTTCCATCCTGTATCTGACCTTTAATGAAAGCACATGCTGCACTGTATTTCTGTTTACTTCCTATGGCCTGGTGAGAAGATCCGTCAGTGTAAATAATTTATTCATACTGATCTTGAAGTTAATTTGGTAGAGGATATTCTTGATCGTATTGCAGGAATGCTTGTGTTTTTAGACTTGGATCAAATCTGTATTTAATGTCTGTTGCAGTTAGAGAATTAGCCCATTATATCCATTTTGGGTGTAAGGCTTTTGCATTTGGGATGCTAGCCTTTGTAACAGCTTCTAAAGCCGGTACCAGAGATACGTCAATTATGCGTTTCCCATAAGCCAGTGCTCTTTCTCTTGCTACAGCGGTCTGAACTGCGGTCAGAATTTTTTACAGTTAAAGTGAAACGCATTTCTGCATTTGTCAACAGGTGTGATTTGTATGCGATCACTACTGTTTTTCCTACATTGAAGGTTAAGTTAGTACACTAAGCCTGGGCAGAAAACTACTCTACAATTGCTTAGTTTGCTTAGTTTGTGCAACTATACGCTAAGCGAATTGCATGTAGCACAGTTCAAAAACGCGTAGTGAAGCGTAACAGGCATTTTTTGATTGCTCGCAGTCCTCAACTTCAAGTTGCCAACCGCAAACGAGAAAAATGACATCCCAGCGAGACTTTTTCCTCATTCGCAATCAACAACATCTATTTGCCGATCACGAGCATAGAAAATAAACCTCCCGGGGAGATTCTCAATGCGGTGAGGTCAGGTTTCTCATTGTGAGTGGTCGCGTATGCTCGCGACCTCTCGCAATGAGAAACTACCAGTCCGCGTTGAGAAAAGTGCCGCTCGAGTACAAATCTACTCAAGCGGCAGAAGACAACTGCTTTCACTGTGCATTATACAGTTTGCAATGATTGCACAGTGCGGACAAGCATCCAGCACTGTGCAATCACTGCGAACAGCATTTCCCTACCGCACTATGCAGTTTGCATAGTGCTACGTGTAGCCTGCGTAGTGTGAAATGCACTTTGCATATCTACACCAACTACGTCCAGGGCTAAAGTGTACCTGCATTGACCTGCTATAACATGGATCACCAAGTTGCGTACATTTACGTGTGTCTGTAAGTGATTGGAAGCAATCATGTCTTTTCGTAATGAACCTAGTTTATTTGAATGTTCCTGTGTCCAATGTCTAACTGAAAAGTCAGGTTTTATTAAATCATTGAAAGGTTTTACTCTTTCTGCTTAATCCAAAATGTATGTTCTGCTAAAATGTAGGAATCCCAGTATTGACTGTAGAGTCTTTTTTATGTTTTTGGAGGTTTGAAGTAACGCAAACTTTTCTAAACAGTTAGCTGGCAGGGTTTTCTCTTCACTTGACAACTTGTATCCTAGAAACAGAACACTGAGGTGGGCTATTTTTGATTTTTTTAAGTTAAATTTGTAGCCCTCAGAGGCGAATCTCATAATAATAGTGTTCATCCTGGTCAAGTGCCTCATTAAGTTATTGTTTGTCAAATAAATATCATCCACATAGGACAATGCTTCTTCATCAAAATTTTGTAGTAACTCTGTTACCCTTGCTGAAAATACCCCTACAAAATTGTCGATGGGACCCTAATGCTGAGAATGCAGTCAAATACCTGCTTTCAGGCGCTACATTTTGTTTGCAGAAAAATCCATTTGAGATATCAAGTGTAGCTTTGTATTTTTTACGCACAATGTTATTCATCTATGCGGCAGTGTGTGCATTTTAGACAGCAAATGTCTTTGTGCAAGTGTTTACATGTCTGTAAATCTAAAACCAGACAATATGAACTAACTGGTTTTGAAAGCAGGAAACAAAGGATTGTTCATTGGTGAGGTGCAATTTTCAATCACCCCTCAGTATTCAAGTTGATCTAAGAACACCCTGACCAGTTTTTTAGCTTCTTGCTCTATAGGGTATTGCCTCTGAGCATTTGCTAAAATTTTTAACAGGATTATGTGGTAGGTTGACTCCTCATCCCACCCTGCATGATTTTTATACAATGGTGGAGCTAGGGCTACAGTCCACTCCCGTGCATATGTATGTATAAGATGTATGGGAACAAGGTTGGAAAAAGATGGAAAAATAAATGTTCTCCATTAGGCACTTCATAACGAATGCTAGTGGCCAATCTTGTTCTGCTAATAGGATATTGTACCCGGATGACAGATTTTCCCAAAAGAGACCCTTAACTTTCCTGGGCTTGTCCCCCTCTATTTGGAGTGTTATCTTGTGCAACTTATGATGGATGTTCATCCTTGTGTCTGGTGTTTCCACCGTGATGTAATCATTCAAGTCCGCTGTCACCAGAAATTCCATCAGGTTCTGGTGAGCTATTGTTACTTCTGCTGCACAGCCTAGCATCGTCAGAGCCCATTCCCAGTTCATGTGCTGTCTCCTCAGTATTCTGGGCATGTCTGATCTTCAGACCTGAAACTTTCTTATTCTTAAATTGAGGTTTTGATTTTGGATTGTCTTACTTTTGGAAGTATAGTCTTGAGCGTGTTGCTTGTCTCTGGACTCTTCCCTGTGTTCTGATCCTCCTTCTCATTGAGTGGAACGTGTATCAGTATCCTGATGCCTGTCAGGTTTCCTAATATTATCCCTATTCCTAAGGTTGTACTAAGCATGGGCGAATTTTGCGAATCTCGCGTTCGCGAATTTTGCGGATTTGCGAACTCGCAATCCGCAAAATCCGCGAATTCTCGCGAATTTGCGGATTTTTTTTTTTGTGTTCGCGCGGGTTTCTGCCAGTTCGCGAGGGTTTGTACAATTTCGCAAACGCGAACTTACCTGTCGGGTCGCAAGTTTTGCGAACTTGTTGTTTCTACGTGTCCAGCCTGTTTGGGACACTCTTCTTCATCACTGCCACTCTCTGTCACCACTGCCACTCTCTGACTACTCATGCCACCCTCTGGCCCACCCATGTCACTCTCTGTTTCATCACAGCACCCTCTGGTGTACATTATTGTGGCAAAGCAAAGCACACCTTCCCTGCCTCAAGTGACCTGAATTAATTTGGGGCTGATTAATGTGTCACAGAATATTTTTTTAGCTGGCACCTGCTTCCTTAGTGCTTCCTGATTAGTGATCTTTTGCACTTGCTAAGTGCTTTCATTGTTGCAAAATTAGTTACAACACCTGCCCTGCCCCAACTGACAATAATGAATTAGGGGCTGATTAATGTGTCACTGGATTTGAACTTCCAGCCTGGCTCCTGCTTGTCTGCCTTAGCTGTAATTCAGGACCTTTGTGTAACTATTCTGAGGGTCAGAGCAGGGTCACATAATAGTTGCAAGTAGGCAACTGAACTCTGGAGGGGCCCCTCAGGAAGCACTACAGGAAATGGCTACTAATGATGAGCTTGAACTTTTGAACCTGGTAAGTAGTTTCAGTTTTGCTAAAATCGTATTTCTGCAATTTAGCACTTATTCGCGGGGCGCGAAGTTGAACTGGGAAGCCGCGAACTCACGCGAACAGTGCGAGCAAGCCATAAAATCCGCTGCTCGCGGATTTGCGGATTTTGCGGGAAATTCGCGAATCTCGCGGATTGCGAATTTACCGAAAATCCGCAAAATCCGCGAGCGTAACGGATTTTCCGCCCATGCTTAGGTTGTACCTCTTTTCAGAGGGCTTCTGCGGATGAGATCTACTTCAAGTTTGAGATCTTTTTTCTCTATAGTTGATTGTTTTTTATTATCCCACTTCTTTTTAGGGGAGGCAGCAGGTGTCTGTTAGAAGTGTCCTTTTCAGGACTGCTCATCAGTTGTGGTTTTTAAGCTTTCTCACCTAAACTTTGATCTAGTATGACTGAACTACTCAGATCCTACTGTCAAATAAGTGCATTTCCAACTTTGCTGGTGCCATTTTGTGTAGTTCCTATAGTAGCCATGCAGGACCTACATGTTTGGATAACATAAACTGTAGGATTGGTGGCAGACTAACTCTGGGCACCCCCAGCAGGTGTGTTAGCCGGTTTGCATATATGCTAGCTCACAGTGCCACTAGTGTCTCCTCCTATCAGGGAGAGATTGGTTTCTGGCAGCCTCGGAACAAGACATCGAAACACATAATCCACATTATCTGTACTTGCCCTATGGTTTAATCCATTTGGTCGTATAAAGGCCAAGTTTTACAATTCACTTTGCCTCTGGGTTTACCATTAACATCAGTTACCATCCTCTTGCATGATTTATGAACTTCATCCCACTTTTCCAAACTGCAATGCCGTCTTTTACATACTGCTCTGGCCACAGCTAAAATATGTATTTTACGACAATGGAAATCTGCGATTCCATCCTTCCCATGAGTCTTGGTTGGTGACTATGGTTCAAAATGCCTCCTACGAAAGAATCTTTTATACATTGCATGACCAGACAGAATTATTTATTAAGTCTAGGCCCCCTTTTTGCAAATGAATACTGATTGTGTGATAGACAATGTTGCCCACCTTAAAATGGCTACTACAGTACCAGTCGTTTTCTTTCATTCCTGTTTTTTTTCTTTTTCTTGCTATTCTCTCAATGCCTCTTTCTCTCATTGTTACATGTTTGTGTAATCACACTGGGAAGATATGATAAATACCCTCCTATCTTGCATCCTATATCTTTTTTTCTTGTATTTATATCATTTTTCTATAGTGTATACTATATTATATGTTCTGTTTGATTATACTCAATCACATTTATATTCTTCTTCATTAATATTCCTTTCCTATTTATTAATTTTTCCTGTCCCATCTTCATTCTCTACTCTTCATCTTTATAATCATTATTTGAGTTTCTTTATCAGACTACCTACTGTTCTTTCTCACAATTGGGATTTTACATTTTCCTTAGATTTTAATATTGTATTATCTGTTTTCTAGTAAGATAAATGTGATGGTCCATCTAATAATCATTTTTCTTCAGATGTATGGATATATGCACCTTTCTAAATTAATTAATAAAAGTATATATAGTATTATGCAATGTAATCTGCGTTATTGTATTACAAACTCTTGTTTTGTAATATATTTATAAAATACTAATAAACAATTTCAACACAAAAAAATTAATTGTGGAAACTATGTACTACTGTTCTACCAAGTCACTTGTGCTCGTTTCCACTCAGTCACTTGTGCTCGTTTAGTTTATCTCAGAGATACACAGAATAAACAGTCTGGGTGTTTTAATAAAGATTCTTTGAACATTTGTTATTCTCGTGTTGAGTCATGAGCTGTAACAAACATTAGACAGTAGCAGATATATATAATTAGCAGTACTATGAATATAAACAGATAGTACAGTTCTACCAGTGTGCAATTAGCATGAATAAATACAAATAGTCAAACCCCTTTACCTGAACTATGAGAAATGTTGGAGCCCTTCTTGGTATCGAGTTGGATACCCCACATGGGATGTTCAGACCACTGTCAGCTGGAGCGTCTGCATGCAGGAGCCTCAGTGTGTCTGGTCAGTGTGTCAGCCTGGAAGTCTCAGTTCTCTCTAACTACTGCTAGCAAGAGGGGCTGTATTTATACAGAAAAGTATATAGAGCCCCTTTGTCTCTTGTCCTTGTGTTAGACATTGTTTGGTATGAGAATGACGTATGTGATGAATCTTGTGCGTAGATATTAGGAAGGTGGTGTATAGCCCCTGCCTGGTTTCTAAGTAGCCTTATGAATATTTATTCATACTGTGTTATCTAAAGATGAAGTCATAGAATGCTATTGTTCAGGTAAAACCCTCCTTCTCCACACAGGCCTAGAACTAGGTAAAAGGTTCAGTCCATAAAAAGCGTTCAATCCTTAAAGGGCTCATTATTGTTTAATGTAGGGGAGGTGATGTAGGTGAAGGGATATGATGTTACCTGGGCCTATGTTAGGTTACCTATATGAAACATAACAGTGCTTGAACTAGCACATTCCTGGAGCTCTGGTGCAAGTTTTTCTATTGAGATCCCAGCATGCCCCCTTCCCTAATCCCGCCTCCTGAATTACTGTTTGTTTCCATGCCCATTTGAAAGGGCTGACATGGGCTGGCCATCGCTCTCTGTGGATACATGTAATGCAACCATGCATTCACATCTATCGTATCCAATCCCAACGTGGGTCTAGTAGCCTTAATACCCCTGAATTCCTTATGATACTCTCTCCAGGCCATACCTCCAAACTCGTCACATGCACAAGCTATCCGATTTTGGTAGCATGCTAACTGCCCCTCAACGTAGAGAACTTCTCTGCCATGATTGCCTGGAAAAGCGTGAAATCTCTGACCCAATTCATGATGGTCTACTCCACCCTCTTCTTGTAATGCCAATGCCCGCATCCCCTGGATTATGAACACTGTTTGGCTTCCACCTTGTTAGGTATATCTACAATATGCTGACAAATATCCACATAAGCCCCTTTCCAAATCTTTTCTTTCATATCTGGATGCACGTGCCTGGCCAACTGATCAGGCTGAGAGCTCATCCTCCATACCCACACTCGGCAAATGGTTGAAACATACCTGATGGTGTAGTTGCCTTGGGGGTGTTAAGGGACCGGCTGCTTCCTGCACTGTCTGAGGCCCAATACTTGTTTGTGAGGTCCCTGCTAAAACTGATCCCTGCACTGCTGACCCAACTTCCAACTCTTCCTGTCTTTGCACACCTGGTGCATACCAATTACATCAACATGTGCCACCAACATTTTGGCCCTATCAACATGATCAACCTCCACCACCCTTGCCAATGCACCCTTCAATACTGGTGCAGACCATACAATGCCTGCCCTGGAAAGCCAAGCAGGACGATTACCAACTCCTGCCCCAAAAGCACTTTAGTGCTTCCAAGGCAGTGGTCGCATAGTCTAATCAGTGGAATCCCCTGCTTGTAGGATGGGGCAGCCACGCCCCATCTGTCCAGCTGTCCCCTGGCTCCCCGCCATATTGGCGGCTCTCCTTGGGAGAGCCTCAGTTAAAAGTACAGAAATTAACACACGCATTTCTTTTGCTCTTCTGCTCTATCACCCTCAAGTCATACCACTGGATTGTGCACTTTAACAATATTGTTTCTAAACTGTTGGTTGAATTGAAATCCAGTTCCTCTAATTTGGGTGCAGTTTTGCTTACTCTCCCAGACAAGTCAAATCTATTAATCACGCTCATATTCTTGTTTCCTTGCACCTGTTTATGGAGAGCTGGAAGACTCACTCTTTGGCTTCTGGTTCATCTAATTTACACACCCGACTCTGCCCCAAGTCTTGCGTTCCTTTTGTGCTGTTCTTCGTTTTTCTCAAGGTATTACTGTTCTGTATTTTTTGGGGGCACTACTATTGTGTATTTCTCTGGGGCATTCCAGTTGGGTGATTTCGGGGCATAATAATGTTTCTTCCTGCTACCCACAGTGTACTGCACCACCACTAGCCCCAACCCCTGACCCAGCCCCTCTCCTGTTTCCACCTATCCTCCCGCCCCCTCCCATACCTAATGCCAAAGGTGCGCCCATGGCAAGCCCATCTGCGCCCGTCCGCACCTGGTCCGTGCCCAGGGCCAGACCCCCTGGCCTCCGCAAGCGACCCCCTGGCCTCCGCTGCTACGACTCCAACACCCTCCACACACTCAACTCCAGCTGACCCTCTACCTGCTTCCAGGCCACCCCAAAGCTCACCCACAGACCCTTCTCCTGCCAAAACGGCAACTACACCAGCCAGCGCACACCTGCACGCCCTGCCCATCATACCGCCTCCAACCACAACAAACTCAGCTGCATACTACTCACCACCCCCTCAGTCTACAAACACACTGTCAAACTCTGGGACTTGCTCGACTCCACTGGCCCAGACATCGCCTCCCTGACAGAGACCTGTATGAACATCTCCTCAGCGTCTGACATAACCATAGCCATCCCGGACGGCTACAAAATCACCGTAGGGACCGTTACAACAACAAACCAGGTGGAGGAATCGCCATCATCCACAGGAACACCATCAGAGTCTCAAATTTCACCAAATACTCCCTCAGCATGGACGAATACCTACACTTCCAGATCCACATCAATCACAACACCACCCTCAGAGGTACCCTCATCTACCGACCCCTAGGCCCCCGTGCACAATTCAGCGATTCCATCGCTGACCTTATCAGCACACATGCCCTCGCCTCCATAGACTACATCCTCATCAGGGACCTGAACTTCGAGAATGCCAATGACAGTAACATCACAACCCTAATCGCCAACCTCGCCAACCTTGCCAACCTCAGACTCAAAAACGTTCCACCGAGCCCTCCGAGACCAACGCAGCAGCCCACAATTTCAGACAATGGATTTACGACTGCACCAACATCCTCTCCACGATCAGTAAACCCTCCAACAAGTACACCAACACAAAAGCCATCTGGTTCAACGTCAGACTCCTGAACTCCAAGCACACCTGCCGAAGACTCAAGAAGCAATGGCGCAACGACCAGAAAACCACACCGCCCTCACGAACGCCAGACGCGAACACCATCAACTTTTCTGATCCATCAAAAGAACCTCCTTCAAGGAACAACGGTCACAACAGCAAAGAGCTCTTCATCATTCTGAAAGAATTCGCCTCCACCAGTTCCAGCTCCAACGACATCCCACCATCACAAGAACTCTGCGACTCCCTGGCCACCTTCTCCCACCGCAACATCGCAGACATCCACAGCAGCTTTGACACTCAGAAGACAACAACAGACGCAGACACCCCGACCCAAAACCCACCAAACACACCAACCTCCTGCTCTCCTGGAACCACGTCAATGATGAACACACCATAAAAATCATAAACACTATACACTCTGGCTCACCCTTCGACCCCTGCCCTCACCATACCTTCAACAAGGCAAGCTCCATCATCGCACCCTAACTCCGAAAAAACATCAACAGCTCCTTCGAGACCACCACCTTCCCAGAAAGCTGAAAACACTCCCTGCTCCCATTTCCAGCGAAAGTCAAGGAAAAGATGGCCAACAGACATCTGACCCACTTCCTGTAGGAGATTAATGCCCTGGACTACTCCCAATCCGGATTCAGCAGCAACCACAGCACCAAACCCGCCCTTATCACCGCCACTGATGACATCAGAACCATACTGGACAACGGCTAAACCAAGGCCCTGAATCTCCTGGACCTCTCGACACTGCCTTCGACACTGTCTGCCACCACACCCTCCGCACATGTCGCCACAATGCAAGGATCCAAGACAAAACCTATCTCCCTTTCCAATCTGAAGCCACCACGATCACCTACGGCATACCCCAAGGATCATCCCTCAGCCCAACCCTTTTTAACATCTACATGGCACCACTCTGCAACTTCGTCCGAGCACACCACCTCAGCATTGTCTCCTATGCCGATGACAAACAGCTGATCCTCTCCATTACCATGTACCGGACCAATGCCAAATCCAACATCCACGAGTGAATAAGTTGGAAGTTTGTCTAAATCTGTATTCCAAACCTGAGGTTGTTTTCACAACATTTAATATACTTTGTGGTGCAATCAGGACAGCCCTTACTTTACCAAGCAAGACAACATACACTGAAAGGGATGAGCAGAGGTTTGGCCAACTTTTCTCCAAAGCCCATCGGGAACTAAAGAATGCTCTTAATTATTGCTTGAGGGATACGGGGAAGGTGGCTTTGTTACATACCCAATATGAGAAGGTGATAAAAGAAAGCAGAGTCTATAAAGATTAAGGCTTGATATCAATGGATTTCTGCAAGTGATTCAGGTAGTTGCACTGTGCTTTGTCAGGGTGTTAAAATACCTTTTTTAGGGGCACCAATTGGATCTCCTCTGATCTTGGATTGAAGAGGATAAATGGTAGTATGAGTATTTTTCATCCAATTATTACCTGGAAATAGGTTCAGATGCCCTGCCTATCTTTGTTGCACACTAAATCATATCCATCCATTCCTGTTGCTGAGGTAACTCGGGCTATTCTTAAATTGGCTGGCAATAAGGCCCCAGGCCCGAAAGGGTTCCAGATGGCCAACAGACATCTGACCCACTTCATATAGCTAGGAGATTAATGCCATGGACAAATCAGAGGCCCCTATTTATGTTGGTAGGTGGTATGAGATTATAGTAGTCTATGTCTCAATTTCCTCCACCATTTAGTTGCAGTAGCTGAGTACCAGGTGAAAGAGTCAGGCTGGAGCGACCATCATCCTCTTGTCTTGTCTCATTAAAGTTTGCTTGAGAAGCGGGCTCTACCGGTTCCTTCTTCTTCTGATTTAACCCTCCGGGACCAATATAGACTGTTGAAATAGATGAAAGTAACTCCGAACAAATTTTTGGGTGATCTGTGTAAACAGTGTCATAATGAGTTGGAAGTTTGTCTAAATCTGTATTCCAAACCTAATGTTGTTTTCACAACATTTAATATACTTTGTGGTGCAATCAGGACAGCCCTTACTTTACCAAGCAAGACAACATCCACTGAAAGGGATGAGCAGAGGTTTGGCCAACTTTTCTCCAAAGCCCATCCGGAACTGAAGAATGCTCTTAATTATTGCTTGAGGGATACGGGTGAGGTGGATTTGTTACATACCCAATATGAGAAGGTGATAAAAGAAAGTAGAGTCTATAAAGATTAAGGCTTGGTATCAATGGATTTCTGCAAGTGATTCAGGTAATTGCACTGTATTTTGTCAGGGTGTTAAAATACCTTTTTTAGGGGCATCAATTGGATCTCCTCTGATCTTGGATTGAAGAGGATAAATGGTAGTATGAGTATTTTTCATCCAATTATTCACTGGAAATAGGTTCAGATGATCTTTTTAAAACTGACACCCTTTTTTTTTTACTTGACACCTTTTCAGAGTTCATGACCCATTTAGATGTTTCCATCAACCTAATTAAAAATTCTATTATTGTTACTGGCTCTTAATGTTCTAAGCATAAAACCTTTTCTGTAATGAACCGAACTTTACCAGGTACATGCCTTTAGCTACTTGTGAATCCTGTTGAACAGTAAGACTACTTGGGGTGCCTTCTTAAGTCTAAACATCCACACTAACTTGTACATGGTTCGAAGATTGGGATTTGACACCGTGGTCAGGGGAGCCTGATAAAACCTCTCATTGACATCTATAGAGCCAAATGATATGTGGGAATTCTAGGAGTTTGTAGTTCATGAAGAACTTGGTCTTAAAATATATCTTGGATCTTATTGCATCCCTGCCCTAATTGAGGTGGATCTCTGTGTCATATAAAGATAAATTATTCTTTAACTGTTCGATTATTAGGCAATGTCTTTCTAGACAACGCCAAAGCAATATTCTGGTTTGGATTTAAAAAGAAAAAACTCACCTACATAGGTCATCCGGACCTTTTCTCTACCCTGGAAAAAATGTCTAAAGCTGGCTATGTATGGGTTAAGCATACTGTTATCACCCAGGCCAAGGCCTTTAGAGAGAATGGCAAATTGTCCAAACCAGTTGCCCATGCCCAATGTATAATAAAAACAGTGGCTTTTACAGAATGTTACTTGTCATGGGTGCCTAATGTTCATCATTGGCAGTTGCTAACCAGGTTTCAGACTCAGTTTTGTCAATATTTGGTATATTTGGTCTGTTTCCACAAGGGCTGTTTTGCCCCGGGTACACTAGGCCCTTGTACCTGTGATAATATGGTTGACTAAAATATCAAGCACTTTGTCCTGTTCTGTTTCCATTTTCTTTTACCCAGAACTTGGTTTAATACCTCTCTTGAAAAAACTGAAGTTTACAACTGTAAACCTTGCTATGTTCCATCTTTTTTTAAAAAATGTATTTTCTTTATTTGAGAGTCAAAACAAGTCATGCTGGGCATCATTAACATAAATAAGCAAATCAAGCAAAAAATAGAAGAACCGTAGAACGAGGTGCAGGAAAAACTAAAAAACATTAGATCATAGTTACAATCAATTATACAGCCTAATGGGGGGGGCGTGGCCAACGGCATGGCTGACTAGACGTGCCTCGCCGGAGCTCCGGCCGAGTTGCCCCAGAATCCGACTTTAATCCTTGCCATCGAGCCTGAAAATCACACCACCCTACGGGAAAACCTCTCCGTTTCACAGCGCACTGGTGACCCGGGTGGTTGTGTGAGCCTACTTCGGATTTTCGAGCGTGGAGTGCCTGCGCCGCGGACGGAGCGGCCAAGATGGCGGCGGCGAGGTGCGGAGAAAAGGGGGATCGCTGCCCACAGCTCAACTAACGGGGGTCGGACCAAGAGACAGACCATGCTGTGACACGCCCTGGCTGGTCCACGCCTGAAGCGCTGACCCGGGGAGACATTCCGGACCCGCGCTGGACATTTGGCCGAGGGAGCCGTTGGACCAAGATGGCGGCGGGCGGTGAGTGCTACGCCTAGCCGGGCCACGGTGGAGAGCTGGGAGTTGAAGGGAGAGGCACGTCAAGGGAGCGGCCGGACATCCAGACGCGCCCAGGCCGCCCTGACCGGGACACCTCCCCGACCTCCGCCCACCGGTGCGACGCACCAGCGGAGAGCGCGGGCTGAGCGCGGGTCGAGCCGCCCATCACTTGCTCCCCGTCTACCCCCCTCGGGTCCCGGGATCCGGCTCTTGCAATATCCATCCCCCCTCTGTCCACGTGGGGGACCATGAAGGGGAAGAAGGACACGGCCGCCAGGGCGCTGAAACAGGTGCCCATGGACAACTTTGCAGCCCCGAGAGCAGTGGCCGACCCACCGGGCTCCCGCCCCGACATGACGGTGCTGCTGGAGGCCATCCAGGCGTCCAGGACGGATATACAAGCGTCGCGCTCGGCGCTGGAGACCAAGATCGGCGAGGTGGGCGCGGAGGTGACTCTGCTCCGCCAGGACTTTCGAAACCTGTCCGAGAGGGTGACGACTGCGGAGGAGAGGCTGAAGGAGGATGGTGAGGCCATCACAGCACTTAGGAGAGACATGGCGGAACTCCAGGCTTCCCACCGCAACCTTCAGTGGAAGGTGGACGATGCGGAAAATAGGTCCAGGTGCAACAACCTCCGTTTTGTGGGATTTAGGGAAGGAATCGAGGGCAAAGACATGGCGGCCTTCTTGCTGAATTGGCTCAAGACCACCTTCCCGACGGCGCCATTTTCGTCCTGCTTTGTTATCGAACGGGCGCATAGGGCGCTCTTGGCTAAACCCCCGGAGGGGGCCCGACCCCGGCCAGTCATTGCCCGTTTTCTGAACTTTGCTGATAGAGACCTGATCCTGCGAGAAGCCAGAGTCTTGGGGGAGATCCGCCTGGAGAACGCCATGATCATGATCTTCCCCGACTATAGCCAAGAAGTGTCGAAGCAGCGCCGCTCGTACGACGCGGTTAAAGCAAAGTTGAGATCCCTCCAAATCAGGTACATGCTCCTATTCCCCGCCAAGCTGAAAGTGATTTACAAAGACAAGACATTCTTTTTCGCTACTCCGGAGGAGGCATGGCAGTGGCTGGAGGAGCGCCCCATCCTGAACAGTAGGGAGGTGGCCAGCCGAGAGGCCATGGACAAAACCGCCCGCAGCAAGCCGCGGTGGGAACTGCCCAGGCCCCAGAGAATACGCTCCCGGCGGACCCACAATATGAACACAGCGACTCCGTATAGCACCAGAGGAGCGGAGAACCGGAGGGCTGGTGGATCGGAGTCCCCCAACCCGGCGGTGGGTGCGAGAACCAGCGCACCTCGGAGGGGCGCTAGATCGGAAGGGGACGACATGGAGGAGTCAGAGGACCTCTCATCCGGAGCTGAGGACATGGAACTTTTGCAGGAATCCTTACATCCGCTGGTCAAGGAGATCCGACACATGGAATTGGAACTGTCGGGCCACGGCCCGTCAACGGACACGCAGGACTCCCACTCGTGAACATTGTTACCCTTGAGACTCGATGGAGACGGCAACTCGGCGCACTAGGAGCACGCAAGTTGGCACGAAACCCCTCAAGTACTTTACTCTTCTTTCCCCAGAGTTCGCTCTGGTTGTTGTTTGAGTTTTGGGAGGGATGTGCGGGAGGGCGACTGACCTGCTCCCATTGATAGTATGGCCTCATGTTGGGGCGCAGCTGGAAGGGGAGGGAGGTGGGGTGGGGGTGGGGGGGATACGTTGGGTTTGTTATTGCCTCATGTTGGGGTGTTGGTTTGTTGAAGGGGGGGGGGGACAGCTCTACACCAAGCGGCGAAGTCTGGGAGGGCCACACTTCTCACATCGAGCAACACAATGGCAGGTACACTAACTGAATCGTCCCGAGACGGGCCCGGGGTGAAGGTGCTCACGTGGAACGTGAACGGCCTGGGCTCCAAAATCAAGAGAGGCCTGGTCACGGCCTACATTAAACGAGCAGCGCCAGACATTATCTTCCTACAGGAAACGCATTTGAGAGGGAACAGGTGCGCTTTTCTGGCTCGGGGCCAATACGTAGTACTAGCACATGCGGGGTACACCACGGACTCACGGGGCACGGCCATACTCATTAGGAAAACGACCCCTTTCACCTCCACGCGCACATGGTTAGATCCCCAGGGGACGTTTGCGGGGGTACAGGGGACCTGGAGGCGGCGCAGGTACACGCTACTGTCGGTCTACGCCCCACCCAAACTTCAGGCGCGCACAATGCAGGAGATCACTAACATACTACTGCACACGGCTGACACGGTGCAAATTATAGGTGGGGATTTCAACGATGTGATGTGCACGGCACGAGATAGGTCCGGCAACACCCATGCAGTAACAACAGACACGGCACTTGCACGTCAGATGCACACGCTTGGCCTCACTGATGTCTGGAGATGGCTCCACCCCACACAGACCGAATACTCTTTCTTCTCCGGGGCACACAAAGTCTTTTCAAGATTAGATTACATCTTCACCTCGAGGCAGGAGCTATCGTTGGGGGACCAGGCCGAGTATAGGGCAAGGGGCATTTCAGATCACTCCCCTCTGCTTGCACACATAGGGCGTGATGGGGGTGGCAGGCGGGCCCACTGGCACATGTCGGCATGGGACATACAGACACCTGAAATTCTGGGGGGTATTAGGGCGGACATCCGAGTGTATGTGGCGGAGAATGAGGGCTCAGTTCAGTCCAGGGTTACATTGTGGGAGGCCATGAAAACGGTCCTGAGGGATCGCTTCCAATCTAGGGTGGGTGAGGCTCGGAGGAAGCGTGATGAGGCAATTGCAACTGGGGAGGCGAACATACTGTCTCTAGAGACCGATTACCATAGATCGGGGAGTGAGATAGACCTTAGGAAACTGCTTGACGCCCAAAAGCTTCACAGGGAATTGGCAACGAACGAGGCACGCACGCAGGCATTGGCCACCCTACACCGTCTTTATGATGTGGGTGACAAATCAGGGAAACTTATGGCCTGGCTGAGTAGGCGGGAGAGAGCTGCTAGGTGGGTGGACGAGATCAGGCTCCAAGGGGGCGCGCGGGCGTCCACAGATGACTCCGTGGCAGAGGCCTTCGCGGCCTACTTCGAAAATTTTTATCGGGCTAGAGACCTAGGGGGAGCGGAGGAAGTACGGGCCTTTCTGGGAGATATGGAAGTCCCACAGTTGACCCCCGAGGATTGTGAGACCCTGGAGGCAGACTTATCACTTGACGAAATTACGGAGGCGCTGGCGCTTTTGAAGCCCGGGAAGGTGCCGGGCCCCAACGGTTTTCCGGCGGAGTTTTTCAAACGGACGGGAGACCTCCTCTCGCGCCACCTGCAGGGGTTGTTCGTCGAGGCGTTTGATGCAGGGCGGCTCCCGCCAGATTTGACCCTAGCCACCATAGTCCCAATCTATAAGGAGGATAAACCCAGGGAGGAGTGCTCCTCCTATCGCCCAATCTCTCTCCTTAATATCGAGACCAAACTGTTGGCCACTATTTTGGCGCGGCGCCTACGACAGGTCATCCCAGATCTAGTGCACCCGGACCAATCTGGGTTTCTCCCGGATAGGGCCACCAAACTCAACCTACGGCGCACCCACAATTGGCTCCAGGAGGTCTGTGACAGGGATGAACCCCACTGGTTCCTCTCCCTGGATGCGGAGAAAGCGTTCGACGCGGTACATTGGCCCTTCTTGATGGGCACGCTCGAACGCTTTGGGTTAGGGCCCAAGTTTTTATGCTGGGTGAAGCTGCTATATTCGAACCCCAGAGCGAAGGTGAGGGTCAATGGAAGGTTATCCAGGGAGTTTGCGATAGAGCGGGGGACACGACAGGGGTGCCCGCTATCCCCGCTGCGTTTCACCCTCACGATTGAAATCCTGGCGATTCGCATTCGGCGTAACCGGGACGTGAGGGGGTTTCACTGGGGGGAGTCGGACGCGGACCAGGAGAAAATCTCCCTCTACGCTGACGACGTTTTATTGTACATCACGGATCCGACTAGGACTATCCCTGCCCTATTTAAGGAGTTGGGAGACTTCGGGGCAGTGGCTGGTCATACCATTAACTGGCACAAATCGGTCATATACGACCCGCAGGGGGCCCCTAGGGGGGAGTGCCTGCCCGAACAGCTCCTGCACACCACAGAGGGCTTTCGATACCTGGGGGTCTTCATCACCCGAGACACCCGTCGTTCCTATACCGCTAACATTGACAGGATCCTGGTGGCCGCGAAGGCGGAAATGGATCGATGGCGACAACTCCCACTCACCATCCTGGGCAGGGCCGCCCTGTATAAAATGATCCTTTTACCGAAATTCTTATACGCCCTCCAAAACGAATATTACCCGCTGCCAGCTGCAACTATACCGAAAATACACGCTGACCTCCGCTCCTTCCTGTGGCTGGGGAAACAACCGCGAGTGGCACTAACGACTTTGCAGCGGCACCAATACAGCGGGGGCATCTCGCTGCCCAACTTAGAGGCATACTACTGGGCTGAACACCTGGCCCCAGTCAACGAATGGATACATGCCCCCGCAGATCACCCGACCTATGCGCTGGAAAAATCCAAATGGGGCGCAAAGACGGTGCTACACTTCCTCTACGGGGGTAAGGGGGGACGTAGGCTTCTCCCGGCGACTAGAATCACCCTAACGGCGTGGCGTAGAGCTACGGTGAAAATGGGATGGCATAATAGACCCACCCGGCAAACCCCCCTGTGGTCCTGCAGCTGGCTGACCGAACTTCACAAACTGAGGGGATTCAAACAGTGGGATGACATTGGCATTTCTACGATCGGGGATGTCGTGGCGAGAGGGGAGCTGAAGACCTTCCAGGCGCTGCAACAGGACTTTGGTCTTCATAACACACAATACTTCCGATACCTGCAATTACGACATGCGTGGGGGGCACAGAACATCTCCCTTACTGACATTCCCCAGTATGCACCACTTGAGGGACGCCTGCTCCAGGAGCGGATACACAGAGGGGCGGTATCCATGATCTACAAAACACTGACAAACAATATGCTAGGAGACCTACAGGCTTTGAGAGAGAGATGGGAGGGTGATGTGGGCACGTTTGAAAACCTGGATTGGGAACTCATCCTCATGCACCCTCGGGAAGTGGCCATCAAATCACGGCTTCGCCTCATCCAGTTCAAGGTTCTTCATAGGGCCTACTTTGATAGGACCCGACTCTTCCGGATGGGGAGGGCCGCTAATGCCTCCTGCCTGCGGTGCCAACATCCTCAGGGTGATTTTTACCACATTGTTTGGGGTTGTTCCGTGATTCAGGGATACTGGAATGAGGTCTTCACAGAATTATCAGCAGTTCTGGAGGTTGACGTTCCCAGGGACCCTAGGCTGGCACTCCTGGGCATGTCAACTGAGGTGGATGTTACACGGCACTCACTTATCTTTCTGTTGTTGGCGCTGGTAGTTGCCAAGAGAGATATAGCTAGAATGTGGGGGGCGCCAGGACGGCCAAATCTGGATGACTGGAGGCGAGGCCTAGACATGTACATGGCAGCTGAGAGGGTTACGTATAAAGCGAGGGGGTGCCCGAGGAAATTTCGAAAAATATGGGCCAAGTGGCGGCACTATCACGGACTCGAGTAGGGGGGTGAACTGTGGAGGTGAGGGAGTGAGGGGTACGATATGGCCCACGGAGATGGTCTCATGTACGAATGATTTGCACCTGTTGAACCTGGGGGACCTGGAGGATGAGTCGCACTAATGTTTTGCTGCTTCTGCCATGTGGGGTGTGGCAGACACTGAGATCCGGGAGTGGGGTGAGGTATGGGGGACGAGCTGCTTGGGGGGAGGGGGGGAGGTGGAGGGCGGGAAGGGGGACCTCGGATAGAGGTCTCTCAGTTGCCCGGGGATATTCTTTGTGGAAGTTGGGAGGGGGGGTCTGGGATGTAAAAATGGAACACGAAATGATCTTGTCATGATAAATGCCGTATGCTACTGTGTTCAAAAGTTGCGTATAACCGGGGGTTGCGGAATGTTGACGCTCCCCCCCGGAATGCCACACTGCTTTTCTTGCTGATACGTATGATGCAACAATAAAAAGAAATTTACAAAAAAAAAAATTATACAGCCTAATGAGCAGGATATGAGGGGCAGAGCAAAAAAAAAACTGTGCATGATCTGTGCATGAATTACATTTGGACCTTCTCCATAATGAGAGTCAAGGCTTAGACCATTCCTCCAGTGGGCCCATATATTTGAAGCCAAATCCCGCCTCCTTCTTCCCCTTAATAGAAACACTGAGGGCTCCCAATTATAAAGTGCTAACATCCTAGCTTTCCAATTGAAAAAGGTGGGGGCTTCTGAACGTAGCCATTGGGACGTAATGCACAGTCAGATCACAGCCACTGCTACAAACAAGAAAGTGACAGCATATCTAGATTTTTCGGCCATCACAATGTTCGTTCACACCCCATGATCACCATCTCCGAGGAGATTACTACCGGAATACAGAGCACCGTATTTATGAAAATCTCAACTTCACAGAGGAAGTACCCCAGATTTGAACACAACTAAAACATGTGTATGGCATCGGCCGCTTGAAGCCCACACCTACCGCAACAATTACCCTTACAACCCCCCCACTTTGCAAACTTTGCCAGTGTACAATATAGATCAAACATTGCCATATAGCTTTGAGTCCGTAGACTACCGGAGACTAAAATATAGCTTGCTATTTCCAATGCGGGCCTTAAATCCACCCCGATTTTGCCAAATTTCCTCTCCCACGTAATGGTCTATACATCAAGCTCATCCGGAAAGCCAGAAAGAAGATGTAGATAAACTATACCTATTCTAGCCCTCCTCTGAGCTAGTTCAATTACAATAACTTTATCGAACATTGTGGGGGTATCATGATGATATTTATCAATGAAAATTCTGATTTGAAAATATTTACAAAAGTAATGAGTATTTAAATTAATTTTTTCCCTTAAAGAGGAGAAGGAGGCAATTTGTCCACCCAAGCATAGGTCCCCAATATCCTGCAAACCCGATAGCCACAATCTAAAAGTAACCTGATTCTGAAAGATAGGAGGCAGAACGCCCACAGCCTTAAAGGGTGTATAAAAAGTTATATTTGAGATTGACCATTTGTGGCAGATTTTCCGCCAGACCAAAAACAGAGCTCTGATGACTTTAAACTTTGTTTTTTTAAAGTAACTAGGTTCCGCATTAATATACCCTTAGCCGCCTTGCCCAAGCCTATCTCATAAATATTTGGTCTATTGGACAGCTGAACCTCTGCCCTCTCTCCTACCAGTGGTAACCCAAAATGTTGCAGCGTGGCTGACCAGTAATATATTAAAAAAATTGGGAACCGCCCAGCTCCCACAGTTCCTGGAAAGGCACACTTAGCCGCCACCGGTACCCCCAGAGAAACTTAGGACAAATCCTCTCGGCACTGACCAAACTTGCTTTTGGCAACTCTAGTTGAATGGTTTTAAATAAATACAAAAACTTTGGCAGGATCAGCATTTTAAGTACATTACAGCGGCAATGCAGTGACAAATGCAAATGGTTTAGTCTTTCTAACTTAGCATTAACAGATTCAACCACTGGGAGGATATTTAAATCAGGAATACTGACTACTGAGGCAAAAATGTCAACCCCCAGAGATAATGCTTCTGTAAAAACAGGGACATCAGAGGGACACAAAGAGGCTGACTGAATAACCTGAGTTTTAGAAACATCTACCTTATACCTTGATAATAGGCCAAATTGTTCAGCAAGGATCATTAGAGCTGCAAAGGCAGGACCGACATCACTGCTTAAAATCACAATGTCATCTGCATAGGCCAGCATCCTATACTCTGCACCACTGACCCTGAGAGCAAGATATTTGAGTTCTCCACAATTTTATTAAAAAAGGGTTCAATGTACAGAGCAAAGAGCAAAGGCGAGCAAGGGCACCCTTGCCTGGTGTCCCTGCTGATGTTAAAGAGCCCGGACTCCTGGCCATAAATGCGGATTGTTGCAGCAGGTGACATATAGAGTGACTGAACGGCCTGCACAAATTCAGAATTAAAGCCCTTCCAACGGAGCACTGCCCACAGGAACCCCCAGGAGACCCTGTTGAACGCCTTCTCTGCATCTAAAAGGATCACTCCAAGGGGAGACCCAGTGGCCTGAGCCCAATTCAGTAAGGCAATAACCCGTCAAACATGATCAGTCGTAACCCTACCAGGGATAAACCCATGCTGGCGCAAGGAGACTAGAGGGGTAATGACCTCCAGGAGTCTAGAAGAGAGATTTTTTTTTATTTATTTTACTATCTGTGTTTGTTAACGAGATAGGTCAATAGGATGAGGGGTTTAACTCTGATTTTTCTTTTTTCCTAAAAAGTACTATTGTAGTTTGTCGCCAGTGAGGAAATATAGATTTTATGGTCAAGTTGTGTTCCCTAGCGTGTACCCCACCGACTCCATGTACCAGCTTAAAGTGCATGCAACTTCCCTCCTGTGCCAGCTATGAAGACGCAAATACATTTGCGTCCAACGTTAACATGTCCTCTTTCAGACCCACCCTGAATGGGTTGAATAGTCCGTTCCTAAGTATGCCATGCCAACGTCTTTTTGTAGTGTACTTTACACGTTTTTCAGCTCTGGCAAAGCAGGCCCTGAATTTCTGCCATCGAGCCTTTTTCTCCTGGCTTCTGACTCTGAAAGCCTCAGTCCAGGCTGTCTCTGTACCCGTGAACTCTGACTTACTTCCAGCGCGGCCCACCGCGCTTAGCTCAGCCTGCTGCCTGCCAAGACTGACTACAACCTTCAAATTATCTGTTCCGCTCCTCGAAAATACATTCCTGCCTACCAGTTTAAGTAAACATTCCCCCAGCTGCAGAGCAAAGGGCCGGCCTACTGTCTCCATGCAAGTAATTCATAGCTCTGGTACCATGGAAGGCCCATGCCCCCACGCTTCTCATGCAGACACTTAGGCGCTTATACACGCACTCACAGTCAGTATAGAATAGCTTCTGCCCCAGAGACCTTTTCCGTTCAGATAATATGGTTCCCAAACATCAGATATCAGATATGATAGAAGTACGAGTTGATCTGACATGCCAGACTTCTGTCTCTTTCCGTCAGTGAAAATGTCAAGTCCCCTGCACCCTCCAGTTTCCACGTCAATCACACGTCATGCAGCTGCGCGCGCATCCAAGCTCCAGTTTTCTGCTGACATTGCAACATTCTGCTTTGTGCCACCCCTTTGTGACACCTATCTGTGACGTTTCTAGCACACACCTCTATGTTCACGCCTAGTTCACGCCTTCTAATTACGTATCCTTACCACGTGGATGCTGTTATCTTGTCTTCTCTCAGCTGTTACGCCTACTATATTGGTTTCTATGACATGATTTAAGTATATAAGCTATGTATTGTCAATAAAATATTGCTCTATCCCTTCCTGAACCCCTTGTGGTTGCAGGAACATGATATCCAGTTCCGGAACGATTCCTTTTTGAGGAATAAAACCCTTAAGAACTCTAACACCACGGACTCTGTTTTTTTCTTTCCGATTGAGTTATTATTGATTAAGTACTTACCTGCATAGAAATTAAGATGGTAAATTAAATATTTACGACACCAGGAATCTGGTATAACACCCCCCTGTGCTGCCCTAAAAACTGATAACAAATCTTGGCAAATCTCAGAGGAAAAGGCCCTATAAAATTCTAAGGGTATAGCATCAGGGCCTGCAGCCGTTCCATTAGTCAGCGATTTTATTGCCAACTCTACCTCCTTCCAAGTAATTGGAACCGAAAGAACCTAATTTTGCCCGTTGTTACTTTAAGAGTATCGATATCTTGGAGAATACCCTCGACTGAGCACTCATTCTGGAGACTGACACTCTCTTCCTTATAAAGCAGAGTGTAAAACTTCTTAAACACATCAATGACCCCTTCCTGCGTATCGTGAATATCACCCTGCTGAATCTGGATTCTAATGAGTCGGTTTGCCACACTTTTCTGTTGCAGCCTTTTGGCAAGAACTCTACCCGAGTTTTCCCCAAACTCGTACATCCTCGTACGATATTGCACATACTTTGCGGCTAAATCATGACCAAAAAATTCCCAAATTTTGGATATGGTTATGGCCACTGCCTGCTGGGTCTGATATGTATTAAGACCATCCTTAATATTTTGTGTTATTTCCATTTCTGCCACCCGCAGCTCCTCCGCAAGGCCCTTAATCTATTCCTGAGCGGTCTTCCAATGATAAGCTGCAAAACTTTTGGTCTCGCCACGTAGTGCAGCCTCGAATGTATCCCAGTCTATACAATCAAGAGCAGTTTTTCTATTACTACCTAAGAATTTAATTATCCACTTTGTCGTGTGATCCCGTTAAGAGTTGTCCAGCAGCAACTTTCTTTTAAATGTCCCTGGCCTGGGAGCTCTAACCAACCGACCCCAAAGGTCACTCCAATATCAATGAATTATGCTCCAATAGAATTCTTGGGGATACAACGAAAGCGGCTGACCCTACTAACTGATCAGACATAAAGAAATAATTGAGCTAGTTCTAAATTTAAACCCTTGAGGACTTCTGGGTCATCTACATTTGACCCGTATATCGTGCAGATGGATAAAAGTCCCATTTATCACACTTTCCACTAAAGGCCATCTGCCTGCAGTATCCTCTCTGACTTTTTTGCAAGACCCCACCTCACGCTTTAGTAGAATGGCCATACCTCTGATCATAGATGTCTGTCGAGAACAGGCTATTAAGTCATAACCAGGTACTATAAGACACTCCCCTTCTCGCCTGGATGCCTGGACGCTACGCTGACACGGCCCACCTTCCTTCTGTGGAGACAGCATTCAACTGCTGCAACGCCTCGCCGGACCCAATTTGCGGGTCCCACAGCGCGGCTTCAACCGCTGATTCATCATCCATAAAGGGGCAGTAACCTTCAACCGGCAGGGCTGTGAGCACTAGCAGGTAGTCCGAGGACCAGGAGTCCCTGCGCGCCCTATAAAGACCAGCTGGGCTGCTCTCCCTGCCGGCCCCGCCCGTCTGCCAAGAGTGTTAAAAGGCTGCTTCCTTAGCAAGCGAGTGGGTTTCTCACCTGGACGCTATGCTGACATGGCCCACCTTCCTTCTGTGGAGACAGCATTCAACTGCTGCAACGCCTCGCCGGACCCGCTTTGCGGGTCCCGCAGCGCAGCTTCAACCGCTGATTCACCATTCATAAAGGGGCACTAAAATTCAACCGGCAGGGCTGCGAGCACTAGCAGGGACTCCGAGGATCAGGAGTCCCTGCGCGCCCTATCGAGACCAGCTGGGCGGCTCTCCCTGCCGGCCCCGCCCGCCCGCCAAGAGTGTAAAAGGCTGCTTCCTTAGCAAGCGAGTGGGTTTCTCACCTGGACGCTACGCTGACACGGCCCACCTTCCTTCTGTGGAGACAGCATTCAACTGCTGCAACGCCTCGCCGGACCCGCTTTGCGGGTCCCGCAGCGTGGCTTCAACCGCTGATTCACCATCCATAAAGAGGCAGTAACCTTCAACCGGCAGGGCTGCGAGCACTAGCAGGGACTCCGAGGACCAGGAGTCCCTGCACGCCCTATCGAGACCAGCTGGGCTGCTCTCCTTGCTGGCCCCGCCCGCCCGCCAAGAGTGTTAAAAGGCTGCTTCCTTAGCAAGCAAGTGGGTTTCTCACCTGGACGCTACGTTGACACGGCCCACCTTCCTTCTGTGGAGACAGCATTCAACTGCTGCAACGCCTCGCCGGACCCGCTTTGCGGGTCCCGCAGCGCGGCTTCAACCGCTGATTCACCATCCATAAAGGGGCAGTAACCTTCAACCGGCAGGGCTGCGAGCACTAGCAGGGATTCCGAGGACCAGGAGTCCCTGCGCGCCCTATCGAGACCAGCTGGGCTGCTCTCCCTGCCGGCCCCGCCCACCCGCCTAATAGATCTGTTGTTATATAAAGGCAGACGTGATCCCGCTGCGCGGGAGGGCGCCGGGAGAATCCCGGGACAAGGGCGGGACCGTCTGTGGCCGTCAGGGGCCGAAGGAGGCCGGGCTGGGCCACGTCCCTAACTATCTTCCCTTTATTATTTGTGTGTTAATCTCCCCCCGATATATACCTCCTGTGTAAGCCGTCAGGGGGTCTAGTACATTGTGGTTATTTTTTGTCCATTCTGCAAATATGATAAGTTCCCCTTCACTTAATGCGGGTGCATTATTTCAGGGGCCCCTTGATAAATATTTTGATAAAGTCAATAAGGAGATTAATAAAGAACTTCTCTTAGCAGAAAAGCGGGCTGAGCGTCGCCGTTCTATAGAACACCTGAAACAAACTTTGTTGTCTACTCAGCCTGCATCCACGGATTTCCAAGATCTGGCAGTGCAAGGGAAAACGATTATCGATTTGGATTTGACAAGCACTGACCAAATACCGAGTATTTTTCGTGCACCTATTTGTTCCCCTGTTTGCTCCCTTATGAATTGTGAGGGTCAAAATAATAGTTCCAATCCCGCCCGGTCTAGCTCCATTGATTTTACTGATCGTGTTGAACAGATTGCTGCCCCAGAGTTACATTCAACCCTTACCAACCAATCTTGTTTAAGTGATGTTCAGGGAGGGAACACGCTGATTCATTCTAATCTTGTCCCTGAGTCTAATGCTTCAAGAAAAGTACGTGCTGCCTGCCCTCCACCCAGGAAGAAAAGGAAAAAGGGTGGTGTGAAAAGAAAAGGTATAGCTCTACAAACTTGTCCCCCCACCCCAATCACCCAGTTATCTGACTTTTCAGCACTTCCTGTAATTGAGGTTCCCGCCGGGTCTCCCCAGCTACCAACACCCTCGGTGGATACCACAACTGGGTTTAATAAGGAGTGTTATGATATCTTTGAGAAACTCCTGAAATCATACATGTTGCCCCTTCTGGAAGGAGTAAGGTTATTAGGTGAAAAGATGGATAGACTCTTACTCACTGGGGTTACATCTTTACCAACGAGTCTGGTCGTCCAGCCTGCTCCCCCATCTAACCCTAGTGTTACTGCTGCTCCTTCTAACACTTAATCAGGAGTTTCCAGTAACAGTACAACACATAGCATATTGAAAGCACAGCAAGTGCCAACTGTTCCACAAAGTGTTCCCAATATTGCTAAAGGCAAGCCCAGCCTACCAAGTACTAAGCCATCAGAGGTGGGAAGCAAGGCAACTCCCAATATAGGTGTAGCCAGGTCTGCCAATTCTACCTCTAGACCCATTTTAAACCGCAGGAATATAGTTGAACTTCCACCCGAGTCTGCTAACTACGTTATTATTATGACGGGTGTGCCTCCACTACTAAATGGCTATAGGGAAAGCAATGTTAATTTAAAGAACAAGGTTATCTTTTGGTTGAAGGCCAACAGACCACTCCCGGCCCATCTTAATGGCGACATTATTTAAGTTCGTAGATGTAAGTAGGTGGGTCCTCGCCCAAAAGATATTGAGGGTGATACTGTGATTATTAACTTCAGGGATCATAGGGTAGTTTCCCACCTGACCGATTGGTATGTGGGAAGCTATGATGGTGGAATATCCACGAGGAACCTAAGTTATTTCTACCCAGAGTCCCTGGTTAAACCACAAGGACATCCACAAGGAAAACCACGCCCGACAAGATATTGCACATACTTTGCGGCTAAATCATGACCAAAAAATTCCCAAATTTTGGATATGGTTATGGCCACTGCCTGCTGGGTCTGATATGTATTAAGACCATCCTTAATATTTTGTGTTATTTCCATTTCTGCCACCCGCAGCTCCTCCGCAAGGCCCTTAATCTATTCCTGAGCGGTCTTCCAACGATAAGCTGCAAAACTTTTGGTCTCGCCACGTAGTGCAGCCTCGAATGTATCCCAGTCTATACAATCAAGAGCAGTTTTTCTATTACTACCTAAGAATTTAATTATCCACTTTGTCGTGTGATCCCGTTAAGAGTTGTCCAGCAGCAACTTTCTTTTAAATGTCCCTGGCCTGGGAGCTCTAACCAACCGACCCCAAAGGTCACTCCAATATCAATGAATTATGCTCCAATAGAATTCTTGGGGATACAACGAAAGCGGCTGACCCTACTAACTGATCAGACATAAAGAAATAATTGAGCTAGTTCTAAATTTAAATACTTGAGGACTTCTGGGTCATCTACATTTGACCCGTATATCGTGCAGATGGATAAAAGTCCCATTTATCACACTTTCCACTAAAGGGCATCTGCCTGCAGTATCCTCTCTGACTTTTTTGCAAGACCCCACCTCACGCTTTAGTAGAATGGCCATACCTCTCACCTGGACGCTATGCTGACATGGCCCACCTTCCTTCTGTGGAGACAGCATTCAACTGCTGCAACGCCTCGCCGGACCCGCTTTGCGGGTCCCGCAGCGCAGCTTCAACCGCTGATTCACCATTCATAAAGGGGCACTAAAATTCAACCGGCAGGGCTGCGAGCACTAGCAGGGACTCCGAGGATCAGGAGTCCCTGCGCGCCCTATCGAGACCAGCTGGGCGGCTCTCCCTGCCGGCCCCGCCCGCCCGCCAAGAGTGTAAAAGGCTGCTTCCTTAGCAAGCGAGTGGGTTTCTCACCTGGACGCTACGCTGACACGGCCCACCTTCCTTCTGTGGAGACAGCATTCAACTGCTGCAACGCCTCGCCGGACCCGCTTTGCGGGTCCCGCAGCGTGGCTTCAACCGCTGATTCACCATCCATAAAGAGGCAGTAACCTTCAACCGGCAGGGCTGCGAGCACTAGCAGGGACTCCGAGGACCAGGAGTCCCTGCACGCCCTATCGAGACCAGCTGGGCTGCTCTCCTTGCTGGCCCCGCCCGCCCGCCCGCCAAGAGTGTTAAAAGGCTGCTTCCTTAGCAAGCAAGTGGGTTTCTCACCTGGACGCTACGTTGACACGGCCCACCTTCCTTCTGTGGAGACAGCATTCAACTCCCCCCGATATATACCTCCTGTGTAAGCCGTCAGGGGGTCTAGTACATTGTGGTTATTTTTTGTCCATTCTGCAAATATGATAAGTTCCCCTTCACTTAATGCGGGTGCATTATTTCAGGGGCCCCTTGATAAATATTTTGATAAAGTCAATAAGGAGATTAATAAAGAACTTCTCTTAGCAGAAAAGCGGGCTGAGCGTCGCCGTTCTATAGAACACCTGAAACAAACTTTGTTGTCTACTCAGCCTGCATCCACGGATTTCCAAGATCTGGCAGTGCAAGGGAAAACGATTATCGATTTGGATTTGACAAGCACTGACCAAATACCGAGTATTTTTCGTGCACCTATTTGTTCCCCTGTTTGCTCCCTTATGAATTGTGAGGGTCAAAATAATAGTTCCAATCCCGCCCGGTCTAGCTCCATTGATTTTACTGATCGTGTTGAGCAGATTGCTGCCCCAGAGTTACATTCAACCCTTACCAACCAATCTTGTTTAAGTGATGTTCAGGGAGGGAACACGCTGATTCATTCTAATCTTGTCCCTGAGTCTTATGCTTCAAGAAAAGTACGTGCTGCCTGCCCTCCACCCAGGAAGAAAAGGAAAAAGGGTGGTGTGAAAAGAAAAGGTATAGCTCTACAAACTTGTCCCCCCACCCCAATCACCCAGTTATCTGACTTTTCAGCACTTCCTGTAATTGAGGTTCCCGCCGGGTCTCCCCAGCTACCAACACCCTCGGTGGATACCACAACTGGGTTTAATAAGGAGTGTTATGATATCTTTGAGAAACTCCTGAAATCATACATGTTGCCCCTTCTGGAAGGAGTAAGGTTATTAGGTGAAAAGATGGATAGACTCTTACTCACTGGGGTTACATCTTTACCAACAAGTCTGGTCGTCCAGCCTGCTCCCCCATCTAACCCTAGTGTTACTGCTGCTCCTTCTAACACTTAATCAGGAGTTTCCAGTAACAGTACAACACATAGCATATTGAAAGCACAGCAAGTGCCAACTGTTCCACAAAGTGTTCCCAATATTGCTAAAGGCAAGCCCAGCCTACCAAGTACTAAGCCATCAGAGGTGGGAAGCAAGGCAACTCCCAATATAGGTGTAGCCAGGTCTGCCAATTCTACCTCTAGACCCATTTTAAACCGCAGGAATATAGTTGAACTTCCACCCGAGTCTGCTAACTACGTTATTATTATGACGGGTGTGCCTCCACTACTAAATGGCTATAGGGAAAGCAATGTTAATTTAAAGAACAAGGTTATCTTTTGGTTGAAGACCAACAGACCACTCCCGGCCCATCTTAATGGCGACATTATTTAAGTTCGTAGATGTAAGTAGGTGGGTCCTCGCCCAAAAGATATTGAGGGTGATACTGTGATTATTAACTTCAGGGATCATAGGGTAGTTTCCCACCTGACCGATTGGTATGTGGGAAGCTATGATGGTGGAATATCCACGAGGAACCTAAGTTATTTCTACCCAGAGTCCCTGGTTAAACCACAAGGACATCCACAAGGAAAACCACGCCCGACAAGTAACCCCTATCCCCTTAAATGGACCAACTTTACCCCCAGATTCCACGGGCCTCAGATAAACCCAGAAGCTATGTATCATGCATATTCCCAATCAGCACATAATAGCTCTACTTATACACCGCCCTGGGCTAACTATAATTCAAACCCCCATTTCCCGGGTTACCCCGCACTACCTGTTTTCCCTAATTCTAGACAACATCACAGCCACCCTTCCAATTTTAATAACCCTGGCAAATTCATCCAGCCGAATGAGTATTGGAATATCCCGTTGAGGAATTTATAAGTTTTCCCAGGGGTTGCTGTTTCCGAATTGAATGATTTCTGTAAAGTTTTAGACCCTAGGGGTCAACCTGCTCAAAATGTTATTGATGTTTTTGTCGAATTGTATGGGTCTGGGGATTCAACGTTGGCGCTAGAACCTGTATTATCAACAGTTGCAACCATAGAGTCTGAAACCCTAGTAGTAAGCAAATTGGGTGAGCCCACTGGTTCTTGTGCAATAGTTGAATTGGGTGACAGTGTTGCTAAAATGGGAGCTGTCCCTTTGCATACAGTTGATATCCCAACCGCTGACGCTGAGTGTATTCCTGGAGAAGGGATATCTAGAGCCTCATTAGGTGGACATGGTACCATTCTGGCTAGCTGGAATATTTCCGGTCTGGAGTTCAGACTGTCTATTCCAGATTGGGTTAGTTTTATACGCAGAGGGGATGTCTGGTCCTTCCAAGAGACATGGGCACTCCAACCATTGTTTCTTACTGGCTACTTGTCCTTTAGTAAATTGGCTGTCAAGGGACAAAAAGGTCGTGCCATGGGGGGCCTGACAGTGTGGGTTAGGCAGCAAGTGGGTGTCACAGTAGAAGAAATTTTTATTGACAGTCCGGACATACTACTGGTTAGCATAAAATCCACAAGTGGCTTTGACATTTTAGTGATTAACATTTATGCCAGGGGTACTCAGGGCGGCAGGATACCTCCATCCCTCATTACCCTGGATGACTATCTAAGTAAAGCTTCGAATTCAGGACTAAAGGTGGTGATGGGAGATTTAAATTCTTGTTTTGAACCCCTAAGCCAGGATGACGGCTCGCTCACTGAGTCTGAAGACCAGGCCTGGGGAATCCCTCAACTGGATTTAGTTCCGATTAAAAGGTGGTCCCAGGTGGCTATTTTTATAAACGGCAGAACAGCCTCTGATAGGTTAGGCAAAGACACCTTTAATAATGGTAGACATAGTAGTAGAATTGACTATGTACTACTGGATGTTAAACTGTGGCACTTGTTGGTGGATATGGAGGTAACATCACACCCTGAAAGTGATCACGACCCCCTAGTGGTGGAACTAAGGGACACAAGTTTCATAGGCCTAGATAATTATGTTTCTAACGTCATACAGGATAATGTCCTTCTTACTAATGACACAAAATGAGTACGATGGCCAAACATCAGTGCGGATCCTGAAGCCTGTAAGACCATCAGAGCTTTGGTTTCTGATTCCCTGGTTAATATTTCTAAATGTGAGTCTCAGGAGGCAATTAACTCTATGATCACCGATACTCACACTCTCCTGTTTAGGTCTTTAAAGAAACTTTTCATTAAATCCCTCACCAAAAGGGGGGGAAGGGGGTGCAAGAAAAGGTTAAACTGGTTCGATGACGAGTGTCGTCAAACCCATGCCGAATTGTTTAAGGCCCTTAGACTTAAGGATTGTGCCTCATAAGGGAATGTAGGAAGGCTTTTAATGTAGCGAAACATAGAGCTAGGGTGAAATGGGACAAAGAAAGGTGGACCACTCTGGCTGATGCATGCAGCTCCAAGAATCTCCAGCAGTTCTGGCATCTACTTAGATGGGACCTGTCTCAGGATGATCGGCCGAGCCCTTCATCGGTGGGTCAACAACATTGCGTGAGCTACTTTGGGAATCAATTTAAGGGTCCAGATAGTTCACGGGAGAATATTTGTTGGCCTATAACAGCTGATCCTCTAGTGTTTACATCCACAGAAGTGAAATCTGTCTTGAAATCTATCCCGAGAGGGAAGGCACCTGGTCCAGATTGTATCCCAGCCGATTTATTCCTTCAGGATCCAGATCTATGGGTTCCATATCTGGTTCAGTTGGTTAATGCCTTGGCCTCTGGTGCCAGAGTCCCTGAATCCTGGGCTGGGGCTGAAATCTTGCCCATTTATAAGAAAGGTGATAGGTCGGTTCCCTCCAACTATCGGCCTATCAGCCTTATAGACGCGGTACAAAAAATCATAGCCCGTCTTGTCCTTGCTAGGATTCATGAATGGATAGACTCACATACTATTCTAACTCCATTACAGGCGGGTTTCAGGTCCCATGTAAGCACCTTAGACCAGGCCTATCGTTTTATGTTACTTTACTGGAAGACGGTCTTTTTAGGCAAGGGCAACCTATATGCAGCATTCGTAGATCTCAGGTCTGCATTTGACCTTGTACCGAGGGCTGGTTTATGGAAGTGCCTATTAGACATGGGAATGCCAGCCCCCATTGTTAGTCTGCTAATTAGCCTACATAGGAATACCTATGCCCAGGTACGTTGGGGCAAACCTGGGGAGGTGACTAATAGGTTCTCTGTGGCCAAAGGTGTTAGGCAAGGCTGTGTTTTAGCCCCTACCCTATTTTCGTTATATATTAATAGGGTTGTGAACTATTTTGCTAATCACCCCACAGATGCCCCGTCACTAGCGGGAATGAAAATACCTCTACTCATGTTCGCTGACGATACCCTTTTAATATCTAAAACCAGACAGGGTCTCCGGCAGGCCCTCTCTAGGTTCGAGCTATTCTGTCACAAACATGAGTTGGAGGTAAACGTTTCTAAGACTAAGTTTATGGTCTTAAGAAGCCACAATCAGATCACTGCAAGGGTTACAATGGGGGTATGCCCTTAGAACAAATGAAGTTGTTTACATATTTAGGAGTGACATTTAGTGACTCCCTAAGCTGGACCCGCCAGATTGAGCTTATGGCCTTAAAACACCTGCAGATTGGGGGTGCACTGATCAAAGAGCACAAATGCTCCTTTACTCGGCCCATCACGCCCCTAATTAAGATCTACGGATCCAAGGTTCTCCCCTCTGTCCTTTATGGGGCGGAATTGTGGGGGTATAGCAAATTAGACCCGTTGAGATTAGCCCAAAACAAATTTCTCAGGGTGGCCATTGGTCTGCCGCAGTCAACCCCAAGGATCCCACTCATGTATGATCTTGGGTGTCTACCGGTTGAGGAGCAGGCTAGATTTAGGCCATTGGCATTCTGGAGGCGCCTATGGACGACGCCGGAACTCAATCTGTACGCCAGGGCTTGTCTAGATGTCAGAGCCATCTTAGGTTCATCGAGCATAAGCTGGTTTAGAGATCTTAGATCATCACTCTATGCCCTGGGGCTAAGCGATCTTTGGGTATCTCCTGACTCAGCTGTCTTTCCCCCAAAGAAAATACTAAAAGCACTGTATTGGGATTGGGTGACCACAATCCGTCACCAGAGTTTGCCTGCAAACAATCTATCTAGCAAATTCATCGACCTTAAAGATGCCCCCAAGCTTGAAAAATACTGGGATCTGATCACCAAACCTATGGATCGTAAATTGTTTCATCAATTTAGATGTGGTACGCTTCCATTAAGGGTGTTTACCAACAAATGGTGTACAAGTGGGTCTGACTGCTGCCCGCACTGTCAAGTTTTGGGTGAAAGTGTTGATCACTTTTTGTTTGTTTGCCCTCTGTATGCTGCTCCTAGGTCCAAATGGCTCAGCCCGGTCTGCAGAACCCTGGGTACTCGCCACGCTATAGAGGCCAGCAGAATTTTAAGATCTAACCTAACGCCTCTTATTGTCATTGGTCTGGCAAAATTCCTTGGATGGGCGTGGGTGATTAGAACTAGGTATCTAAAAAACAGCCAGTGTTAGGTTGCCTATGATCATTTATATGTGATTTTTAATAGTCTGTTCTAGGTCTTCCAGGTTTTAATATTGTGCTATTAATCAATGTGTTGTACCCATTATGAGAATGTCTGTTCCTACTGATTTAATACTTTTTTAATGTCAAAATGAATTTGTCTATTTTATCATGTATATTTTGTATGTTTGTCTTTTAAGATGAATAATCGAATAAAGACTTCTTAAATAAATGGACACTCCCCTTCCCCCATGGTATATATGTCTCTTGAAGACACAGAATGTCCACTTGCATGGTTTGCACAATTTTAGACAGCAAGGCCTGTTTTCTACTGTCATTTAGGCCACAGATGTTCCATGAGCTAATTCGCAATCTACTCTGCCCAATTTAAACCAAGCATTACTCCTAGTCTCCGCGCTAATACCAAATATCCTTTTTAATCACAAACTTTAACATAGCAGAAAAGATGCTGATACGAATCCCACGACAATAATTCAAACTCAAAGCATTGCTGAACCTCTAACAAACCCCCCCTTTAAGCCAAACCCACCCTCCTCCATGACCCCTACCTGCCCCCCACCTCTAACCAACCCGAGCCCTTCATCCACCTTATGAGGCAACAAGACCAAGGTACTTGTGATGGAATAGGCTGGTTCCCCCGCTCTCCATAAATCCTTCCTCCCAATTTTAACCAACTACCGAGGATCTGAGCCCATTGCCCCAAAAAAAATCTGAGAAAAAAGAAAATCTAACAATTGGCTCAGCCCCCATTATGATACCTCAAAGCCCCTGGTATGGTGACATAAAAAAGCGAACATTTTCCTAACTATATAGAATTAAAAAACTCCTGCGCCTGAACTTCAGATAAAAAAAATCTGGTTTGGCCCTTGTGGATTATTTTCAGCTTTGAGGGATAGAGCAGGAAAGCTTGGGCTCCCTTTGCTTGAAATGGGGATATTAACTGGCGGAGCTGCCACCTCCGCTCAACAGTTGCTGGACAAAAATCTGGTCTAACAAAAAACTCACAAACTTTCCCTACCCTCTTCCTGTCTGGCCTAGCTAGGTCATAGACCTTCTCCCTAGCCAAAATGTTATTTAAACAAATTAATATTGCCCGAGGCCTATAGCCAGCCACGCCAGACTTCAGCCTTTGCTTGAAGGGAAAACAATGTTCACGTTAAACTTTGGGTGCCAGTCCAACTGCGTTACATCTGGGAAAGCTTCAGAAAAAAGTTCAGAGACAAACTTTCTGATGTCCGACCCCTCCCTGCCCTCCAGGTTTCCCAAAATCCTTAAGTTATTTCTGCTGGCGCTATTTTCAAGATCGGTCAGTTACCAGAGAATGTCATCCCCTTGCACTTTAATAAAATCTGTAAGGCCTTTCTGGATGGCCAACTCATCCTCCTGAGTAGAAATTCTTTCCTCAGCCTCTACAATTCTGACAGCAATGTCTGAACAAGTTTTAGCCACTCTTCGGATTAAATTTTACATCCTACGACAAGCACCCTGCGTGCAAGCACTCTCCAGACGCGTCTCCTCACGATGTGCCATAATATTCTGATAAATGATTGATAATGTGATTTCTCCAGAGGGCACCTGAGGAGGGTTGGTAGTACTCAGTCCAGCTGCAGCAGTGGCGTTGCCAGTTGAGCCAGACTGCGTGGAAAAAGAATAGTCCAATGACCGCAGAAGAGCCCCTTGATCTTTCAATTTCGCAGCTTTACGGACCGTACGAGACCCATGGGGCGAAACTTCATCCTTTAATACTTCATTAGCCCACCAGTCTGCATGATCACTCTCATCATCTGTCCACTCTCTGCCTGCACCTTCATCCCCTGATGAACCTGTATGGTCAGACATTGGATAGGAATTATCTCCCCCTTCGGACTCCTTTATATATCCATTAACATCAAGAGAGCCATTTTAGCGGGCCCCATGAGCAGCTAAACCAGCTGAACTTTGAACTGAAGTATTTTGAGTGGGTGAATCATAAGTTTGTTGAGCACAGATAGCCAAAGCTGCCACGAACTGGACTACAGATCCCATAGTTCTGCTGCCCGGGAGAGGAGCAATTGGCTGGGATTCACTATTGCCATCATTCCCAACTTCAGGGACTTTGCCATCACCACCGAGCGGCGTCATTCAATTGTTTGGGGCGGTCCCATTAGAGTCCAACAGGCGGGCCAGGGTATGTTCCTGAGACCGGGGGGCTATTTTGCTTAGGAAGAGGGGCCGAAGCGTTATCATCACAAGCAGCCATAGTCACAGGTATAGAGGAAATGGAGGCGGCACCTACCGATTTCAGTGTCAGATCCCTCCGCGTTTTTGAGTAGACGGCTGCTCTCGCTTACTGCCTCCCCGGCCCTCCAGAGTCTTTACTTTCCCCGCTTGAAGTTTGAACAATGCGGGCATGATCTGATACCCTTTACTGCTTCCAGGAGACGCCAGTTGCACATTGCCTGCATCTCCAGAAGCAGCCTCCTCGCTCCCGCGGGCAGCATGCTGCTCCTTCCCTCCCATGGCGGCTTTACCGGGGCAAGTTGCTTGCACAGTCACCGCTCGAGCCTTAGCGGTCACATTCTTTGAAGGCGCTTTCGGGGTCATAATTCCGGCTGAGCAACAAGGCAGACACGGAATACCGAGACACTTTGAGGGTTACCCGAGCCAGAGCCACAGTATTCTACCCGTATGTATTTCCTGCAATTGTGAGAGCTGGTTCAGCATATCTTTAATTGCTTTTGATTTAAATCAGGATAAAGCGCTTCACTTCAATATTCAACTATCACAAGGCACTGACATCTGGAATAGGAGGAATTAACCAGGAGAGCTCACAGCACCAGCTCACTCAGCCGAATGACAGGCCGCCATGTTGCCTTGCTATTTTCCATCTTATGATGCTCAGAAAAAAATGTATACCTGTGTCTGGCTCTACAAGTTTCTTAGTTCCACAATTAAGATACGAGAGGCCTGGCAATAAACTGTGTTGTCATCTGGGTGGGAGTGAGAGTTAGTTGAGGTTTAATCAGATTCTGTGCGGTCTAGATCCTTGATTTGCTTAGTACTTTGGTTTGTGATCTCCATTAGAATGTGTTAGAATCGGGGGTCTCTGGTTGGCACAGGGAGGTCCTTGTGACAAGCAGGGACCCTCTCCTCTAGTCAGGGGAAGGGAATTACTCTCTCAAAATAACCCCTGCTCACCCTCTAGGCTGCGTGGCGTGAGCAGTTAAGATTTATTTTAGAGGCGATGTACGCTAAGCAGTTGTGACCACATACAGTAATCCAGTGACAATACTGCCAATGGACACCACACAAGGGTTTATATAAAAAATAAGTATACTTTATATAGAGTTACCACAAGACCAATAAATGACAAAAAGAATCCACAGTACTATTAAACTTCGAGAGTTCTGGTTAAAAAGGTGTAAATCAAAGTTATGTGCGAGTCGGTAGCCTCGTCCGGCTACAGCGTGCTGAAAGAACAGAGTCTAACAAATCCAGCGGACTGTGGCAGTCCGGGCCCACGCAAATGTCGACAGACTCAAACACAGTACCTTTTCCTTGGGGCGGCCGGCACAGTTGTGCTAATTGCAGTGCTTCCAGCTTTACCGGAGCCGGAGTTCGGGAGCTGGTGTCGACCAGTCTAGACAGCGGTGAGAGTCAGGCGGTGCGTCGCAAAGCGTGTAATGCAGTGCCAAACTCTGGTGCGGTCACAGGACTCAAAGTCAGCAGCAGTGACGCGGCAGCCGGATCAGTTTGATTCAGTCTAGTGAGGCGTTGCACGTTGCGGTGTCCTTCTAGTTGCCTGACAAGCTACAGCTCATTGGTGGTGTCGATGAGCGCAGAGCTTGCGTTGTTTGAGGCGGACGTTGCTCAGTGCGGTGCCAACAGGACACCGGCCGGTCGGGAGAGTCCGTCACAGCTCCCTACCTCTGTAGCCACTTGTTTTCAGCAGAAATTAACAAAGGCTGGTAAAGTTCACTGGGCCTGGGGCTTCGGTCAGGGGACAAGCTCTATTCCAAGCCCTTGGAGATCTTTTGCACAGGCTGAAAATAAAGGTAAAGTCCACAAAGTCTTTCTCCTCTAATTTCATAGGATCAGGGTCCCAATACTTATACCCCAAAATCTTTTTTTCTCCCAGGGGAGAGGGGCCTTTGCCCAGTCCAAATCAGTTCATGAGCACTCTGTTTACCAGACTGCTCCTTTCCTTTCACCATGCAGGGCAGGAACATCAGACGCCCCACAGGAGGTGGAGCCAGCATTGTGGAAGGCAAGTACAGTCCAGGAGTACTCTGTTGACAGTCTTCTTTCTCTTCTTTCAGTGTGCAGGGCAGAGACATCAGACACACCACAGGAGGTGGGGACAGCACTGTGGGGGGCGGGCACAGTCCTATTCAGGTCTCAGATGTAACTTCTCCCTCCCATCTAGATGCAGATCTCTCTATTCACCAATGGGCTGACTCATACTGTCTCCTGGAATCCCCCAGCCCTTTCACTCAAACTCCAGACAAAGGAATACACATCCTAGCAGAGGCAGGTTTGAAAGGTTAGGCAAGCAAATACCTACTTTCTAAAAGTGGTATTTGCAAACAGAGAATATTAAAACCAACTTCACTGAAAGATGTATTTTATTATTCTGAGTTTAGGCATACTAAACTCAAATTTCTACCATGTTCTCTGAGTCTGTTAGGATTCTTAAATGTAACAATTCTAACAGCCCTTTCTGGCCTATGGAGAATATGAAGCCTTGCAATACTGAAACACGTAAATGACTGTAATTCACTATTAGGTCATGCCATACACACCAACGCTTGCCCTACCTTATACTTACAATGCACCCTTCCCTTGGGCCTACTATAGGGGTGACTGATATGCAGAAAAGGGAAGCTTTAGGGACTGGCAAGTGGGTGCACTTGCCCAGTCAGCATGACAGTACCAGATTGCTCACAGGCTCTGCAATGGCAGACCTTAGACACATTTTACAAGGCTGCTTCTGTGGGTGGCACAACCAGTGCTGCAGGCCCACCAGCAGCATTTGGATATACACGCCCTGGGCACGTCTGGTGCACTGTACTAGGGTCTGACAAGTAAACCAAATATCCAATCATAGAACCACTAAGCAATACATCAATTAACAGTAGGGAGAGCATATGCACTTTAGCACTGATCAGCAGTGGTAGAGTGCCCAAGTCATAAAAACGCCAACAACAGGTCAGAAAAAGTATAGGAGGAAGGCAAAAAGTTCAGGGTTGACCCTGCAAAAAGTCCAACAGACTGTTTTTAAATTATGTTTTATTTTATACATTGCTTTTATGGTACTTTGTTAATGTTTGTCTATGTGTATCTTGTATCTTTTTTTAAACTAAATAAAGATGTATCATTATTCTTAATACAATTATTATAACAAAAAACTACATTGTGGTTAGGATTTATTATACCACCTTAATGTATTTTTACAAAGCATCTGAAATTCACTTAAACAAAATACAATAAATTTGCCGATTTAGCTTTACAATCCATAGCTCATATCATGTAAACCATAACTCGTACATAAATGGCAATGCTTACGAAATTCATACCAAGAAGTGTCAACATCTAAAAGCGCAAAGTGACTAAGTACAAACATATCCTCAAACCAATAATCAATATCCTATTTATAGTTGACTCATTGATAGTGCTAGTAGTACTTGGATCTGTAGGTTCATCAGTGATATTTGTTATTGCCTCTGGTATATTAACCCCTTCGGTGCTGATGACGGCTCCCGGTCATCATCAGTTACGGTGTGCGTGTGCTGATGACGGCCGGGAGCCGCCATGACCAGGCCCACGATCGGAATGTGCCACACAGTTGCAGAATTCCCGTCGCAGCCAGGGGGTTAAAGGTGAAGTCACAAGCACTGCATTAGGTGGGATAAGAACAGTCATTGATGAGAGCCAGTGGATTTATGATTTCCAGTGGCTCTGGCAAGTACCTTATAAATATGGGTTTACTACATATTTTACACAAATGTTGTTTGAAGTTTAAATGGATGGACATAATGTTTCCATAGAATGCCCTGAATAATTTGGCATTCTGCCACAACATTTAGATATCAGAGTCACATAGTTTGATCCTGGATGCTGCATATATCTGGTACCCCTGAAAATGCTGAAGCTCTGCAGTGAAGTTTGAAGGCTGACTTTATGATGATGAAATCCCACATTTCTCCTAGATCTGTGATGTATTTTCACATTTCATGGGTCATTGTGCTATATAGGCCTTTTTACCATTGTATTTTGTGCAATCAAAATACCAAAAATGTTCATTAAATGATAGGATCAAACTTTATTTTAAATATAATATATTACAAATGAGGAAATCCATTTTAGACACTGGCGCATAGGCATAAAGCTGTCAGTAATCTCACAGAAAGTGTGTGGCACTTAGATGTGTCACACAGTCAGTGAGCCTCTGAAGGAGACCTGCAAAATATTTCCTTAAAGAAACATGAGACAGTAACTGTATCTTACTGCATACTCCTCTTGAAAAGTGATGCCAACAGTTGCCTGCTTCAAGGCAAGACAGAGTGGTGGCTTTAATCTGCAGTTATGCCTTTCACTTATGTACTGTTCCCAGTGCAGGGGCAAGTTTGCACCTACACATTGAACAGTACACTTGTAACACACTAACGAGAACCTGTCAGTAGTTCCCAGGTGGTTGCTCACGTGAGGTTCCTCCCGGCCACCTGCACATTTTTTCCTTATTTGTTTTTCTCTCCCTCTGCATGGATCTGTACAGGCTTGAGTGAGAGAATGGAATGTAGACACACATGAGGAGACACAAAGATAGTTTTTGAGGATATAATTTTTATTTCAAAAATAGGCACAACCTGTTGTGACTTGCAGAGTGGGTGTAAGGTTAAGTATAACCACACACATTAGTCAACAGAGGATGATAAGGAAAATATTGCCTATCTAGATCAGGAGCAGGTTGGTGTGATTAAAATGTAATCCTTTTTAGACCTGTTGTCCTTTGCATGGTATTTCCCCAGACTTTTTGCCTTCACCCTGTGATTTTTGTTAAACTTGTTTTCTTTGGCATAAAGAGTCTCCGCTTTCCCTGGTCTAACAAGTGGCAAAGCTCTTGTGCTTTCTCCTTCAAACATGGTAAAATTGGCATACACCCAATTTGCACCTTTAAATTACTTAATCTCACATTACCATGAACACCCGCCTAACCTAAGCCCAACCCTCAGACAAAACTACGTCAGTACTCTCGAGAAACGCCCTCCAAAATCTCCCCACCACCGCCTACTGGAAGACGCAAGCCTCTCTGCTTCCTCTAACCCTCCCAACCCTCCACCCCTTTGTCCCAACCTATATCCTCAACCTAATCTGCAACCCAACCTGTCCCCCTTACTTTAACAACCCTCAAACCTCCTGTCCCAACAAACCGCCTCAGTCGAATATGCCCCCAAACCCATTGCTCCCCTACCCCTAACCCGGACACAATGGAGGTAATAACTGAGCGCCTCATATGCATAGAAAAACAACTCAACTCACCTCATAACCATAACTGACAACCTGCCCCTACTCCACATCAACACCGGTGAACCACCTCAACAGCATAATCTCCAGATGACCAGCTGGTGCTCCTTCTCTTGCAATACCCAATTTCTCAGACCAAAAAGAACGATCCCTGATGTGTCTCTAAGAGAGGCAATGACACTCGCTAAAACCTACGACCCCAGCACAGAGAACCCAAACCCCCCCTTTCAACATCCAGGTAATCACCGGAATAGGTAGAGACAACAACCAACCTAGACCCAAAAGACTTCCCTCCCAACGCACAACCATTCCCCAAATCCCCCCTCCTCCCAAATCAAATCTAATAGCGGCAAGGTAAACTGCATGCTTTTAAACTGCAGCCAAGCATGCAATAGAGCTGGCTGAGGCCAAACTAAGTAACAACACTGACATTGCGCTTCTCACTGAAACCTGGCTCAATGAAACATCATAACCACTCCTTGACCTGCTAGTCCCCCCTGGCTTCTCAATCAATAAAAAAGACAGAATAGACCAACGCGGTGGTGGCATTGCCATCATCTATAAGAACAACAGCAATATAGTTGATACCAAAACCCACTCCTTCTCAACCTTCGAATACCTCAACACCAACATAACACATCAAAACAACAAAGTAACGAAAAGCCATCTCATCTACCACCCCCCAGAAAATTCTCCTGCTTTCAGTGAACAAATCTTGGACCTACTAACAGAGTGTTCCCTAGAAAAGTCTGACAACATCATCCTTTGTGACTTCAACCTCCCTTGGAATAACAAAAAAGATACTGTTATACAGTCACTAAATGAACTCCTCACAAATGAGCTCACCCGACACTGCAAGGGTCAAACCCACAACAAGGGCTCTACCTTAGATACAATCATAGCCAAAAGTGATACTATAACCATCAATATTATTCTCCCTGTCGACTGGTCAGATCACCACATCATGATATTATGCATCAATCAAACAGTAGCTCCACCAATCAAAACACAAATTACCCATCAAAGGAGCAGAAACTTCAAAGGCATCCCCCTCCCTGCCCTTCAAGAAACCATAACATCACTGCTCCTAACCTGTACAGACAACCTCAACACAGTGAGCTCACTACATTGTACAACAGGACAATGACAACTGCTCTTGACCAACTAGCCCCCCTGAAACCTAAAAGAGTCAGATACATCCCCTCCTGAGCCTGGCTCAATAATGACCTCAACTTCGAACGAAGAAAAATAAGAGCTGCTGAGAGACTCTGGAGAGGGAACCCATCCACAACCAACCTCTCCCGAACACAGGAAAGAACGCAGTAACTATATAAAAACACATAATCAAGGAGAAAGACTCCTTCTTCCGGAACGCACTAGACAAGGTCAAAAACTGCCTCAAAGAACTTTTCAACACCATCCAGAAACAGACCTCCAAGCCCACCAAAGCTAACCCCCCTGCCTCCAAACTTCAGTGTAACAACCTGGCCATATTCTTCAATGACATAATCTCCAATACCGAGTTCTCCTTAGACCCCCACCCTTAATCCCAACATGGCAAATCCTCACCCTTAATGAAACCTTACCCATCCCAAGCCCACAAAATGATCCCAGAAGCCAAGACCGCTCCTCTGTCGAGCCCCAAAATCACCCCTCACCCTAGTCCCCCATCCTCCTCTAAGCAGTAGAAAGACTTCAATCTTCTCTCCGAAGAGGACATTTCCAATGTGATTGCCAACTCCAAACCTTCCAACCACTACACAGACTGTCTACCCGCCTCCTTAGCTAAGAACTTTAACCTTACCCTAACCCCACTGTGGACAAATATTTTCAATAGCTCCCTAATCAACAGATTGATGCCCGACTACCTCAAACAAGGCCAAGTCACCACCCTTCTAAAAACAAAGTGATGCTGACCCGTATTACCTCAAAACCTTTAGGCCCATCACCAACCTTCCTTTCCTCGCCAAAATCCTGGAGAAATGTGTTCTCTTCCAACTAAACCAACACCTGGAATCTAACAACCTACTTGACTCACACCAATCCAGGTTCAGGAAGGGATGCAGCACAGAAACCGCTATACTGAGCACTACCGACAACATTCACAACTCCCTTGGCTCCAACAAATGCTGCCCTCCTCGAACTATCAGCTGCTTTTGACACGGTTGATCACAACCTACTCTTAGACGCCCTACAAAAACGTGTTGGAACAGATGGAAATGTCCAAAAATGGTTCTCCTCATTTCTACATAACCTCTCCCAATTCCAAAAAATCAAAAACTCAATGTCCGACACCCCCCCTCAACTCGAGGTGCCCCTCAAGGCTCAGTCTTCTCCCCACACTTTTCAACATTTACATGAAACCGCTTACTACCATTCTAAAACAAGCAAGCATTGCCTACCACCTCTATGCTAATGACACCCAGCTGTACCTCGAGATCTCCTCCCTCAATGACATCCTCCGTCTCAACTCGACTCTTTCAAAAGTAGAAAATTGGCTAACTCTCATTCATCTCAAACTCAACCAAGAAAAAAACAAAATCCTCGTCTTCTCCAATCACGAACAACCCCATCAGATCCAAGAATGGATAAACAAACTTGATTCCCTAAACTGCAAACTCACTCCAGCAAACTCAGTTAAATCACTAGGGTCTCCTTAGACCCAAGTCTCAACATGAGCTCCCACATTAAATCCACAGCAAAATCGCCCACTACAACCTAAAACTCCTCAACAAAATCAAACCTTTCATATCCCTCAATGGCCTAAAAATTGCAACCCAATCTCTAGTTTTGTCCAGACTTGACTATGGCAATGCCACACTAACGGGACAGCTAAAGCACACACAGCCCCCATGAGACCTACCCTAAACGCAGAAGCATGAATGGTCACAGGTATCAAGAAATATGACGTTATCACCCCTGCATTACAGGCCCTAAAATGGCTACCCATCGAAGCACTCTGCGCCTTTAAAAGTGCCTGTCTCACCCATAGAGCCTTACACATAGGCAAACGTGACTACCTCGCTACCAAACTCACAAAAGCCGGGCAATCAAGAAACCTAAGAAGCTCCAACTCACTCCTCTTACTTCCCCCAAAAAGACAGAAACAAAAAGCCCTCTCCCACTCTTTCTCTGGAAATGCCCCAAAAAACTGTAACTCTCTCCCTACCCACATCAGGACTAATCCCTCCTTCACGATCTTCAAGCAACAACAAAAAAGAATTGCTTCTCAACCAACATCTCTGTGCATCTGGCCAATGACTTCAATCTTTTTGGCCTCCAGTATTCTAGATGATACTCACTGTACTCTAATGTTTATGTTTTCTATTCATGTATGCTGCAAAGCGCTCTGATAACCCCTGGGTCTTGTAAGCGATATATAACACTCCAAAAATATAAAAATATTTTAAAAAAATACTTATAACTCTCTTAGGAAGATGGTACTATGTGCACCGAGAATCTGTAAATTAAATGTGACAAGTGGGCTGCAACATTCATTGTGCCACTCACTAAAGAAGCCTTGTAAAACATGTCTCAGACCTGCCATTGCAGTCTGTAGTGCAGTTTTGAACTATTTAAACCTGTCAAAATAAGACTTTTGCCAGAATTAAACCTTCCCTTTTAGCACTTATAAGTCCCCCCTAAGGTAGTCCCTAAAAGCTCGTAGTATACACAAAAGTGATGGAGGGAATGCTTGAGTAAATCTCACCAATGTTAATTACTTGGGGGCGCATTGTAGTTCATCATTATTTTGCACACCATGCCACCTGAGTTTCTACCCAGCCATATACAAATCAGTTTTGACCCTACTCCAATGGCAACAGAGCAGCCTGGACTGCCAGGGCATCTCTTCCCTGTACTGTAATAAAAGTAACCCCGGACTGGGTTACCTTTGTTAGGACACATAAGCCAGGTATGCCTTGATTCCAGTCATACATTGTGCACGTGTCCCTTGTCTGGGCATTCCCATCCCACGAAAAGATCAAAAGGAAGGGTCCATGGTATTTAAAAAGTAGGATATATGTAATTAAGGTCTACATGTCCTGGCCGTGGAAAACTCCTGAAGTTGTTTTACAATGATATAAGGTTATCTCTCTCATAGACTAACACTTTGTTGCCTTATTCCAAATAACAAATGCTAACTTCAAATTGAGGCCTGATAGAGGAATACTGTTTCCACTCAATCAATCAAGCAAACTTTATTTGGTTTTCACATATGAAACCATAAAAGAGTTTTTTTAAAACATACATGATGTTAAAAGGATAAAATATTTATACAAACGTCACATGGGAGATAAATCTACTCTAAAAAACTCATGCAGTTCATGAAATAAGTTATAAAGTGCATATAGCCTTGATCATAAAGAGTAAATAGAAAGTTAGAAGGAACGTACCCTTGTAGCTTCCGTCATTTGATCAAGACAAACTCTAAGTTTCACTGTAGATTTTAGGAAATTGAGAACAAATACAATAAAAATCTTCTTGCACCATTTGTAAATAAAAAAAAGCACCTGCTTGAATTTTAGCCTCCTTAAAAAAAAATGTAAAAATGTAAAAAAAGAGCAAACTACTCACCCCTACGGGTCTCAAGGCGCTGGGAACCGTTGCGGATGTTAAGTGAGCTATTGCCCTGAGTCACAGGGTGCGGAGCTGACCTGCCGCCAGAGCGTGGGATCGAACAGTGAAACCTGTTCTCCGAAGTCAGCTGCCCTGGCTGCTGCACCACACCTCTAAAAAAGGGATAATAAAGTTCTTCTGGGGGGTTGCATAATGGCTACCATATATAAAAATATTGAAGCATATCCTGGGAAGACTCACCGTCCCAGCCACAGGATTGTAAAATCTAGCCTCTGCTACTCCCCTGTGGCGAGGCCAACAGGAGATGAAACAGATCCAATTGAAATATGGTCAGTAGAAAATGTTCATAGGTACTAAAAGGTCCCTCAGTCATTTACGTTGTTTTCAAAATAAAAAATTTATGAATAGTAGGTTTCCTCAATTTCAGCGCTTCCCTCTCCAATTTCTTTAACCTGCAGAAAGACTCCCTGACCCACTCCAAATCATTCTTAGTCACCAATTTTGGGTTTGTAAATAGTTCCTCTCTTCCCAAATGTTTCAAAACTGCTCTTAATACATCTAAGCCAGGGAATGTAACAGGCATAATGAAGGCTTATGCACTCCTTCAGGATCAAACTACTCAAAGTCGATCCTTCATTTAGCCAGGTTTTTAGTCAAAACGTTAAGGGGCGTAAGTCCAATAAATCAGAAAGATATGGCACCCCCAGTTCTACCTGTACCACCATATTGGATGTTCCCCGGGGCACACCTAACAAGTGCTTCAAGAATAAGTTTTCAATGACTTGTAACTCGTTCATGGCCTGATATATGTGTTTCCATTCAAAGAATGGTAATTTCAAATCCTTTTTAATGTTAAAATCATATTTTAAGTTACAATTTCTGAAAAAGCCACTTTTCTAACGTTTGTATTGTTCTGCCCAACACCAATTTTGGCTTTCTGCTAGTGTTCTAGGTCAGATTACTATGAATGGATCCTCTTGTTGTGGGCTGTGTGTTACTAACAGACATTAAAATGCAATGGACATAGGTGTGAGCGGAGAGCCCTTCCTGGCCGGATGATGGAGTTGTGACTGCCCTGATTAGTCTTCAAAGGGCCCACCTGCTGCTCACATAAAGGGATCTGACTCCATGTATTTCCTTGTCTTTCCCACCCTAGACAGTTTGGGGCAAGGATCAGGAAAGGGAACCAGAACGATTTTTGGAGGTAGGTCAGAGAATTCACTCACACACAGAATGGCACCAGGTATAAAAATGATTTCTTCAGAACCTCTCATTGGAACCCTTCAGGAAGTGTAGAAGATTCGGAAGAAGGGCTGCCCTGCTTTCCTTGAACCCATGCACCTTAAATGTGACTCCAAGAGTCAGTTGGATGACCTCATGATTGAGCTACAGGGACACAGCAAGCTACCGGAGGACTTTCCTGCAACTGCCCAGTTGACCAGTACTAACTAGACCTGATTCAACATGCCTGAGCCCTGCTGCTGGCCTATACTGGAGTAAGTCCAGATCCTCAAGAGGTGTCCCTCAGGTCCCCAACACTTGGCTAGCATCTGAGAGCACTCCACACTGCCTAACTGAAGGTTCCGTCAGACATGAAACAAAGTGACTTGGGTCCCCACAAAGCTTTACAGCTCCAAACCCAAGGCTTCACTTGTACCAATGCCAAGTGATGCAGAACCATGCTGGGCAAATTTAATCTGAAAGCTATACTTGTCCCAACACAGAGTAATGCCTAGCCCCGCAGAGCCTCACAGTTCCTACCTGAAGACATCAACAGATCAATTGCCAAGCGATGCAGAACTTGCAGGGAGCTTCACTGGATCCAAATTTGGCTGATAAAGAGCCTGGCAGAGCCACACTGTGCAGATATCACATCAAGGGAAAAAAAGGTATAACTTCCAACCTGTACCGAGCCAGTGCTTCACTGCGGTCAGCCTCAATTTGTGTTCCAGACGGATAAGAATGGATAACTACAGTTAGTGCTCTGTGATTCTTGGTGCTATTTTCACATACACCTTTAAAATCTCTTATCACAGGTTCGACTGCTTGGATTATTGTTGTTTTGGTATTGTTTTAATGAAAACAATTTAGTCTAACTTACTAAATTGCTTTAAGATTTTTCTTATAACAAAAAGGTACCCCATAAATATTTTCTTATAACAGAAAGGTACCCTCATATATAAACTATGAGGTCCAAGAGCAAGGGGGAAATAACAACTATCATAAAGAAAAACTCTTGTCTGACCTATAGTGCTTTGTAAGTGGCCTCCAATAGGCTCATACTCAACGCAGGTACACAGCACAGCACTGGAACAGTCTGATTATTCAAAAAATATACATTCATGTTCTTAAGTGTACAAAATATTTTTAAGTGTTTTTTTAATAAATACATTTTTCCGGTAATATCAATTCAATTGAACAAGAATATACAATTATTTCTTGCTTTTAATGAACAATTAGCAACATGTCATTAATCACAGACACTAATCTCTACATCATAATATTATCTAAAGGACAAAAATAGAGTGATGTACACTACAATAAATAACTTTATAAAGTGCATTTACCATGACCCCAGTAACAACCATACATCAGCCATACTGACCAGTCAAATGCATCTCAATCAAGCAACACATTCACACACAAAATTAATTAAATTATTGTAGGAAATACTATTCTTTCAAATGACATACACCCAATCGTCAATTATGTGGCATAACTTAATCAAGAAGTTATCCACTGGTTTGTTGTCGTAGACAGGTTTCCCATATAGTCAGTCAGCTCACGTTTCGGTGGGTTGAGATTATCGCCACCTTCATCGGGACCATTTTAATTTAGAAGGAATCTCAAGGGTGGACGGTGGTTCTCTTCCATCTCTGGTTGAAACCAGTAAAGATATTCAGAATATGACGAACATATCCGACTCCTCCATTAAATATGCCTCCCCCTAGTATTTTTTCTGTGGCTTGCTTCCAAACTAGTTATATCAGCAAACTCGCATTGGGGCAGAATGTGACTTTGCGGTTCCTTGAGACCATCTTATCGCCACTCCAGATCGCACTGCTGCGGTTGGGTCCTCCAAATTAATTGAATAGGCTCCAAACACTGTCAAAATACATATTGGAAAGGGCTGGTAAGATACCCCAAAACTCAGATGAAGGAAAATGATAGCATACTAGTACCTCACAGGTGAAGTTTGACTTAGGGGCATGATCAAAGCTGTATTAGGAAGAGGATGGTGTTATTGTGTCATTACCACCAGTGTAAAACACTTAAGGAAAACAATTAAAAAACTAAGCAATATTACTGATGACTGTTCAACTATATATAAATCCATATTAAGTAAGACAGATGAAAAGCCAGTTGTAAGTGATATCGGATATGATATGGAAGTAAAGAATTTGACCGAGATAGGGTACACACACGCCGCACACTTTTTAGTGCGTGTTTACAGTGCACAGGCCATGTTACCAGTTGTGCAATCCCTCTCTCATGATAGGGAAGTCATACCGAGCTGTATTTAATGAAACAGATATACATCCTTTCCATGATTCTTTACTTGATAATATATTGTATAGAAATATGCATATTATAGTTGCTATTACACTGAATGATCTTTGTTATGTATGTTCTCCTATTTCCCATACCATAGAAACGCCACTTTTAGTGTTTCCTAAAGAAATGCCTGTTAATATCACACACTGTTGATTGCATTTTTTCTTGTGTCGGATAAAAAACACAGTTGCAGCCAATTCATGTTAGTCTTGTGACCGCTCCAGGTAATACAACTAGTTTGAAGTTTTTACAAATTCTGTCAGATAAAACAGAGATTATGAAAGAGATAACCATATTGATCGGAGCGGTGCAGAAATATAGGTCTGTAATTTGGAGGAAGCTGTATCACAATAAGATTTTCTAGGGAGATATATGGTTTACTGGAGCTACGTTCACATGTAGGGCCATATCTTTATAGAATGGTACAGAATCAAATAGCCCTTTGAGATTTGATGATGTAAAACGATCATGGCTGCTAAGACTCCTGAGGCGGAAGCCGGGAGAGGTCGCATTTTGTTATTTGCACTAAATTTTAAAACTTACTTGTTTTTAAACTGTAATAACTTGTAAAGCACCGCGCACTTCAGGGCACGGTAGAGCGGACCTAGAGCTCACGTGACCCCTAGCACCGGCTGCCTTCGCCGCTGGACACGCCCACCTTGAGGCCACGCCCACTTCCCGCCCTATAAAAGCGCTGACACGCTAGCGCTTGATTGAAGCTAAGACTCCTGAGGCGGAAGCCGGGAGAGGTCGCATTTTGTTATTGCACTAATTTTAAAACTTACTTGTTTTTAAACTGTAATAACTTGTAAAGCACCGCGCACTTCAGGGCACCGTAGAGCGGACCTAGCGCTCACGTGACCCCTAGCACCGGCTGCCTTCGCCGCTGGACACGCCCACCTTGAGGCCACGCCCACTTCCCGCCCTTTAAAAGCGCTGACACGCTAGCGCTTGATTGAAGCTAAGACTCCAGAGTCGGAAGCCGGGAGAGGTCGCATTTTGTTATTTGCACTAAATTTTAAAACTTACTTGTTTTTAAACTGTAATAACTTGTAAAGCACCGCGCACTTCAGGGCACGGTAGAGCGGACCTAGCGCTCACGTGACCCCTAGCACCGGCTGCCTTCGCCGCTGGACACGCCCACCTTGAGGCCACGCCCACTTCCCGCCCTTTAAAAGCGCTGACACGCTAGCGCTTGATTGAAGCTAAGACTCCTGAGGCGGAAGACGGGAGAGGTCGCATTTTGTTATTTGCACTAAATTTTAAAACGTACTTGTTTTTAAACTGTAATAACTTGTAAAGCACCGCGCACTTCAGGGCACGGTAGAGCGGACCTAGCACTCACGTGACCCCTAGCACCGGCTGCCTTCGCCGCTGGACACGCCCACCTTGAGGCCACGCCCACTTCCCGCCCTTTAAAAGCGCCGACACGCTAGTGCTTGATTGAAGCTAAGACTCCTGAGGTGGAAGCCGGGAGAGGTCGCATTTTGTTATTTGCACTAAATTTTAAAACTTACTTGTTTTTAAACTGTAATAACTTGTACAGCACCGCGCACTTCAGGGCACGGTAGAGCGGACCTAGCGCTCACGTGACCCCAAGCACCGGCTGCCTTCGCCGCTGGACACGCCCACCTTGAGGCCACGCCCACTTCCCGCCCTTTAAAAGCGCTGACACGCTAGCGCTTGATTGAAGCTAAGACTCCTGAGGCGGAAGCCGGGAGAGGTCGCATTTTGTTATTTGCACTAAATTTTAAAACTTACTTGTTTTTAAACTGTAATAACTTGTAAAGCACCGCGCACTTCAGGGCACGGTAGAGCGGACCTAGAGCTCACGTGACCCCTAGCACCGGCTGCCTTCGCCGCTGGACACGCCCACCTTGAGGCCACGCCCACTTCCCGCCCTATAAAAGCGCTGACACGCTAGCGCTTGATTGAAGCTAAGACTCCTGAGGCGGAAGCCGGGAGAGGTCGCATTTTGTTATTGCACTAATTTTAAAACTTACTTGTTTTTAAACTGTAATAACTTGTAAAGCACCGCGCACTTCAGGGCACCGTAGAGCGGACCTAGCGCTCACGTGACCCCTAGCACCGGCTGCCTTCGCCGCTGGACACGCCCACCTTGAGGCCACGCCCACTTCCCGCCCTTTAAAAGCGCTGACACGCTAGCGCTTGATTGAAGCTAAGACTCCTGAGGCGGAAGCCGGGAGAGGTCGCATTTTGTTATTTGCACTAAATTTTAAAACTTACTTGTTTTTAAACTGTAATAACTTGTAAAGCACCGCGCACTTCAGGGCACGGTAGAGCGGACCTAGCGCTCACGTGACCCCTAGCACCGGCTGCCTTCGCCGCTGGACACACCCACCTTGAGGCCACGCCCACTTCCCGCCCTTTAAAAGCGCTGACACGCTAGCGCTTGATTGAAGCTAAGACTCCTGAGGCGGAAGCCGGGAGAGGTCGCATTTTGTTATTTGCACTAAATTTTAAAACTTACTTGTTTTTAAACTGTAATAACTTGTAAAGCACCGCGCACTTCAGGGCACGGTAGAGCGGACCTAGCGCTCACGTGACCCCTAGCACCGGCTGCCTTCGCCGCTGGACACGCCCACCTTGAGGCCACGCCCACTTCCCGCCCTTTAAAAGCGCTGACACGCTAGCGCTTGATTGAAGCTAAGACTCCTGTGGCGGAAGCCGGGAGAGGTCGCGTTTTGTTATTTGCACTAAATTGTAAAACTTACTTGTTTTTAAACTGTAAAAACTTGTAAAGCACCACGCACTTCAGGGCACGGTAGAGCAGACCTAGCGCTCACGTGACCCCTAGCACCGGCTGCCTTCGCCGCTGGACACGCCCACCTTGAGGCCACGCCCACTTCCCGCCCTTTAAAAGCGCTAACACGCTAGCGCTTGACTGAAGCTAAGACTCCTGAGGCGGAAGCCGGGAGAGGTCGCATTTTGTTCTTTGCACTAAATTTTAAAACGTACTTGTTTTTAAACTGTAATAACTTGTAAAGCACCGCGCACTTCAGGGCACGGTAGAGCGGACCTAGCGCTCACGTGGCCCCTAGCACCGGCTACCTTTGCTGCTGGACACGCCCACCTTGAGGCCACGCCCACTTCCCGCTCTTTAAAAGCGCTGACACGCTAGCGCTTGATTGAAGCTAAGACTCCTGAGGCGGAAGCCGGGAGAGGTCGCATTTTGTTATTTGCACTAAATTTTAAAACGTACTTGTTTTTAAACTGTAATAACTTGTAAAGCACCGCGCACTTCAGGGCACGGTAGAGCGGACCTAGCGCTCACGTGACCCCTAGCACCGGCTGCCTTCGCCGCTGGACACGCCCACCTTGAGGCTACGCCCTCTTCCCGCCCTTTAAAAGCGCTGACACGCTAGCGCTTGACTGAAGCTAAGACTCCTGAGGCGGAAGCCGGGAGAGGTCGCATTTTGTTATTTGCACTAAATTTTAAAACTTACTTGTTTTTAAACTGTAATAACTTGTAAAGCACCGCGCACTTCAGGGCACGGTAGAGCGGACCTAGCGCTCACGTGACCCCTAGCACCGGCTGCCTTCGCCGCTGGACACACCCACCTTGAGGCCACGCCCACTTCCCGCCCTTTAAAAGCGCTGACACGCTAGCGCTTGATTGAAGCTAAGACTCCTGAGGCGGAAGCCGGGAGAGGTCGCATTTTGTTATTTGCACTAAATTTTAAAACTTACTTGTTTTTGAACTGTAATAACTTGTAAAGCACCGCGCACTTCAGGGCACGGTAGAGCGGACCTAGCGTTCACGTGACCCCTAGCACCGGCTGCCTTCGCCACTGGACACGCCCACCTTGAGGCCACGCCCACTTCCCGCCCTACGGCCCTATAAAACATGTGTAACTTTAAAACGCGCAGCGGGCGAGCGCAGCGGGCGAGCGCAGCGGGCGCGCTGTTTGCGCGCCGAAGGGGCGCCTAAGGCAAGCCCGTCTGCGACCGTCCGCGACCAGCCGGGACCCGGGGCCACAAATCTTGGCTCTCACGACACCCAGAGCAGGACCAACAGCTCGGCGGCCTTATACAGCATAGGTAGGACTGCCACTCCTCAGTGCTCCCACATCTTTGCTCCGTTAGAGCTACCCGTCCGATGTTCGGGGTGCAAACACTCATTCCGCAAATCCCCGTCGGCCGCAGCGCAAACGTACCGTATGTACGTGCTAAACTGCCGCTCCTTACCTAAACATAGCACACAGATTGCCATGCTGCTCGAGGAGCATAAGCCAGACGCGGTTTTCCTGACAGAAACGTGGCTTACTGCTCACTCTGAGCCAGACGTAGTTCAAGCCTTACCCGTAGGCTATCACATCCTTAGAGTGGATAGACCGGTAGGGAGAGGCGGAGGTCTGGCGATCATTCTGAAGAACCAGTACCGATGTCGTACCACAGCAGAGACTATCCCTGAATGTGAGAGCATAGCATTCTGCATACAGTTCAACGCTAACAACACTTTCTCTGGCACCTTGATCTACCGCCCCCGAGCCTGTAAAAGTGTTCCACAGGTCTCTTCCAGAGATCATAGCGGAAAGAATTCTTTCTGCCGCTAATTACACAATCTTAGGGGACCTTAATCTCCCTTTTAACTCCCCCTCAGATCACATTGCTCAGGAATTACTAGATGATCTGGAAGCTCTCCAACTGTCCCAACTGGTTGCTGCCCCGACCCATGAAAAGGGCAATTTACTTGACCCCATATTCAGCAACTGCCTGGATCTAACTGTTGATCAACCCACCCCCCTCCCATGGTCGGACCATTTTCTGGTCCCGTTCACCTGGGTCAAACACAAAACCCCCCAGCTACCTCCCCAAGTCACCTCCAGGAGGAACTGGTCTAAACTCCCATTGGAGTCCTGGCTGCATAACCTAGACTCCACTCGCCCTTCACTCTGCCTAGACCCCAATGTGGCTAACACCTACTACGAAAATTGGATCACCCATTCGCTAGACTCGATCCTCCCGGTTCGTAAATCCTCCTCGAAGAGACTAAAGAAATCTGCCCCTTGGTTCTCTGACTCTCTAAGACAACTAAAACGCCTCTGCAGGCAACGAGAGCGAGCCTGGCGTTTAGACTTCCTCCCAGATAAAAAGGCTTCCTACAAAGAGGCGATCAAAGCCTACAAAGAAGGGATCAGAACGGCCCAGGCAACCTACTATTCTGAGAAAATACTAGAAGCAAAATCTAAACCCAAAGAAATTTTCCAGATTATAAAGCACTGTTCCATTGCCAATACGGCACCCCCACCCAACAAAACCCAGGATCAATGCAACGAGCTTGCGGATTTTTTCCACAACAAAGTCACAAAAATGTACTCCACCTTCCCCACTTCAGCCACAACTCCGGATGTAATTAACCCACTCCCCCCTAAATCACCTCTTCACCCAGACCAGCCTTCCCTTGAGCACTTCCCTCCTCTTGACCTTGACACTTTAAGCAAGGTGGCACGACAAGTTAAATCCGGCTCCCCCTGTGATCCCGCTCCTCCAGAAGTCCTGATGCAGGCAAGCAAAGCCACTCTGCCTGTCATCTTGGATCTTCTAAACACCTCTATATCCGCTTGCTCAGTCCCCACAGCTTGGAAGCAGGCCATGGTACGGGCGTTGTTGAAGAAACCCAGCCTAGACCCAGACGACCATTCCAGCTACCGCCCCATCTCACTTCTCCCTTGGGCCAGCAAGGTATTAGAGAAGTACATAAACGCGCAGCTGGCCCAGTTCCTGGAGGACCACTCTCTATTACATACATCCCAGACAGGCTTCAGACCAAAGCATGGCACGGAAACCGCCTTGTTAGCTGTCATCGAAGAAACTAGAAGGATACTGGACCAGGGAGGATCAGTGGCAGTGATCCTCCTTGATCTAAGTGCCGCCTTCGATACGGTCAGCTATACCACCTTGCTGGACCGTCTCTATAACATCGGAGTTTCAGGTGACGCTTTAAGGTGGTTTGACTCCTTTCTGTCTGGGAGGTCGTTTCAGATCTTCGACGGAGAGACGGTGTCCTCGAGCAAACCCCTGAGCTGGGGAGTACCACAGGGCTCCTCCCTGAGCCCTGTATTGTTCAACGTATACATGAGGCCGCTGGCGGGTGTTGTCGAACCATATGGCATTAAAATCGTGTCATATGCCGATGACACCCAGCTTGTGGTCTCGTTGGCCACGAAGAACAACAGGCATTCCGCAGCCGACCTCCTAAAATGCCTAGTGGACGTCAAGGGATGGATGGCCAACTCCTCCCTAAAACTAAACGGAGAAAAGACGGAGCTCTTGCTCCTAGGCCCTACCTCCCCCGTGCCCTTCACCTTCCTGTGGCCCAGTGCTCTAGGCCCCCCCGACCCCTAAGGACAGTGTCAAAAGCTTGGGAGTGTGGCTGGACAACGAACTCTCCTTCTCCACCCAGGCCAAAAAACTGTCCGCCACTTGTTTTGGCCTACTGAGAATCTTGAGGAAGGTTCTCCCGCTACTTCCCCTAGAGGCCAAAAAGGTGGCGGTACAAGGTCTCATCCAGTCTCGCCTGGACTCGAACAATGCCCTATACGTGGGGGCACCTGAGATGACCCTCCGAAAATTGCAGGTCGTTCAAAACTGTGCAGCACGCACCTTGCTGAAAATCTCGCGCACTCACTCAGCCAGACCTGCTCTAAAAAGTCTCCACTGGCTGCCAGTAAGGCAGAGAGTGACCTTTAAGGCGCTGTGCTTGGCGCACCGCGCCTTCTGGAAAACGGCCCCAGCCATCAACACCGACCTTATCATCCCTTACCATCCTAACAGGAACCTTCGGTCGACGGAGGTTTTCCTCGCTGTTGTTCCCAGAGTGAAGCGAGCCAGGTCTGGGGGTAGGCTGTTCTCTTTGAACACCACCAAGCTCTGGAATGCTCTCCCCATCTCACTCCGGTCCAACCCAGACCTCCTCTCATTCCGTAAAAACCTAAAGACACTACTGTTTGCCAAATCCGATACCCCCTAGCTCCCCTCCAGTCACTTCCTGCTTCTACTCAGCGCTTGGACGCTTTCGGGCAGCAACCGCGCTTAACAAGTACTTTTACAATTACAATTACAATTATGGGATGCAAAGATACAGAGATATACATGGACTGGATCTAAATGTCATCCTAAGCTAGCTGTGAAACTAATTAAATTCTCTCTTTGTTTTCATGGAAATAGAATTACTAAGGTAAGTCGGAATGTCAATTGTAGCTCAACTATATACAATGTCAAAATGCTCAGCAGTACCTCCAGCATCATGGGTTTATTCTGGCAGTGTGACACTTGAGTGTACACTACACTACCCCCCTTCCATTAGAGTTGACGCTGCTCCTAGGAGACTCTACACACCCCAGCTATGGTAATACCAGCAAAAGGATTACAAGATTCGTATTTTCATTCTATAAGTAAAGCATCAACGTTGCTACATCATCACATTAGAAAAAAGATAGCTGAGTACTTTGGAACTTGAGTATGGCAGAATGTGCCTCAGCAGTATAGGCTGTTTAACGATGACCATACATTTTTGGGTAATTTGCTATCCATTGTTCAAGCAAAAGCAACTGGTTGTAAATTACCATTTGGGAGTTAATGAAAACAATACATGCGGTAGTACTATTAAAGAGGAGCTGTATTCAATCATATTTATGGTAATGCAGCTTCAATCTATATTGGACTTGATGATAGAGATCAAAGGAGGTAGGAGTAAGAAGAATTGTTTTGTATGCTGTACTTTTATACCAGCAAATGATGAAGATGAATGAAGCCGGATTTAGGCATTGGCATACTTTGCATACCTTGCATACACAAATGATGAAAGAGAGGGGTGCTCGTGATGAGTGGTTTACTGGCCGGTTGACTGAGGGCCATCCTGGATGTCAGGGTTGTTTAAAGCCTTGTTTCCTATATTTCTGTTGCTATTGATGTGACTATTATTTCAGATTATCTTATCAAGTTGCAAGAGGGTTACAGCTAAAGTGGGAGGTATATTTCCTACAATAAGAAATAAATAGACATGAAATACAGAAGGGAGAAATGCTTACACGTAGTGAAGAAGTAATCGAAGAATTGACTAGAGAGGGTAATTAAATTATTTTAAACCTTAATTTAGCTTTAGGCCCTAATTATTCTGTTCACCAAGAAACTGTGAAGTATTATTATTGTGTAAAGAAGGAGGCTGTTTAAATGTGTGGTTAAAGCACATGTATATGTTACACATTTATCTGGTAAATAGACTACAGGCTGATTTGAAATTTTTTAAATGTGGTCTGATTTTTTAGTGTTTTACCCTCCTGCACAGGATGTGTTTCTGGGGCACTTTGTGACTTGGATATTTAGCAGGTACCTCAGAGCAGCCTAGGATGTTACAAACTTAGATTTGTATAGGTAGTGTGACTGCTAGAATGATGAAAACAGGCAAGCTTTGCTCTGAGGAAGTGTGTGTAGTTATGAAGTGGCAGAATGGATAGGGAAGAATGGAAAAGCACAAAGATTGTTCTATTCTAACTTGTTTTGGAGTTATGGCTGCTAGCCCAAAATAGTATTAAAAAAATGTGTTCACAGCATGTGTAATTTGAGACTGACTTGTGCTTCTCTTATGGTGCAGTCACTCTCTCAGCTGCTTTTTTGTGTGCAAATGCAATAAACATGCTTGTCCTTCCTTTATTACAGATGGAGTGATTCATGATTTTAGTTACATAAAGGATTTTTCCAAACAGTACTGTAAAACTAAGAGAACAGATTTTTGGTAAGGTGAAGATTGCAGGCCCAAGTAAGCTATTATTCACCACGTGTTTGCTGAGAAGGCTTTCTTGCTCATGCTCAGTCAAAACAAGAGAGTGGCAATGGAACCCCCCCCCCCCAATGTTGTGCTATCATTAATTTATACAGTATACCAACAGTTTCCATGAAAGTGCAGCATGGCAGGAAAGTAATAAAAACCTATTGCATTCCCAACATTGACCATACAACCCCTTCATTGTGCTATAAAAACTCATCGTAGCTCTCTCCCTCTATTATGAGAATTGTTTTGGCATTGGCTTGATTTCCTGGATTTTCTAAAATATCAATGAACAAACCTCCCAACATGATAGTTCAGATAGAAGATACTGCAAATGTAATGGGTGTAAATATTTAGGAGGCAAATCTGATATCAAAAATGCATATTTTTCTTTCTGCACAGATCACCAGTGCCCAAGCAAGCAGCAGTTCATGTGTGACAGAGGGAACCCAGGATGTTGGAGGGGGAGGAGTCCCAGCAAGGACATGAACGAGTAATAGTTGCTTATTTACAAATGAATCATACTTTATTTGTTAAGCGAGGCAGATATCCGACCCATCATTATGACCTCTCTGAATTGAATTTGAATTTAAAATATTTGTATAGCGCATCATTCACCAGGCGGTTTCTTGGCGCTGTGGAAGCAACTTTAGCAGTAGGGACGAGAACTGGCAAAAAGAAAGAAAAAAAGGGGGGTCAGTTTACATTGCAGAAAGCCTGAGTGAATAGAAAGGTCTTGAGATCTTTTCTAAAAGTGGAGTATTGTGTGGCCAGACGTAAGTGGTCGGGGAGGGAATTCCAGAAGGATGGTGCTAGGAATGAAAAATTGGTTCCACCCCATTTCTTACGTCTGTACCGGGGGACCTGAAGAAGAGCTTGAGTAGATGAGCGAAGCTCACGAGCAGGGGTATATTCTTTTAACAATGAAGAGATGAAAGCAGGGGCAGTGCCCTGGCGGGCCTGAAAGACCATGCAGCCTGTTTTAAAAAGGGATCACTCCCTAACAGGTAGCCAGTGTAGTGCCTTCAATAGAGGGGTAGAGTGGTGGGAACGAGAGAGGCCATGCACCAATCTGGCCGCCTGGTTTTGAACCAGCTCGAGCTTCCGCAGACTATACGCTGGGATGCCGTTGTAGAGGGCGTTGGCATAGTCCAGCCGGGAAACAACCAGAGCGGACATGATTAGCTTAAGTGCAGGAGGAGAGAAAAAACGAGAGACAGAGCGAATAGTTCGAAGAACAAGAAAGCAGGAAGAAACAACAGAACTGATTTGTGAGTGAAGGTTGAGATGATGGTTGAGTTTGATGCCCAGGGTCTTAACTGAGGGAGAGGGTGTGGGAGAGGATCCAAGAGAAGAAGGCCAAAAGGAAGAATTCCAGGGACTGGAGGAACCACCCGTAAGGACCAATTCTGTTTTGTCAGGGTTCAACTTCAGATGGTTGTGGTTCATCCAGTCCCTGATAAAAATCATAATAGACTGAAAATTGGAAATAGAGTGAGAGGAAGAGGACAGATTGAAGATGAGCTGGAGGTCGTCTGCATAATTGTAGACAGTGACCTCCAGTTGCTGAAGTGCGAAAATCAGAGGATAGATATAAAGATTGAACAAAAGAGGGGAAAGAGAAGAACCCAGGGGGACACCACATGTGACCAGAGCCTGGCGGCAGTTTTGGTCCATGCCCTCCCTGAGGTTATTAAGGACCGACACCACGACAGACTCGGTGGAGTGCCTAGGCCGAAAGCCTGCCTGGCGGGACGCTAGGCCCCCATTGGCTTCCACATGGGCACTGAGGACCGATGTTACGTGTCGCTCCAGCACCTTGCCCAAGTAGGGCAGGAGAGAGATGGGACGATAGTTGGCTGGAGCAGAGGGGTCTGCGCCAGGCTTTTTAAGAATGGGCACTATGGTGGCGGTTTTAAGTGCTGGAATTACCACCCCCTGGGCCAATGAGTTGTTAAGAAGGGAGATTGGCGGTTTAGGGCAAACAGAGTAAATCTGTTGCAAAATATGGGCTGGACAGATATCCGCCGGGGAGCCAGACTTAACTTTGGGGAGTATTGTGAGAAACATTTCTTCAGTAAGTGGGGGGATAGAGGAAAGACAACAGTGAACAGAAGGGGGAGAAGGCTCGGAGAAGGTGGGGGAGGGAAGTGGGATATTAGCTTTGATATTACTAATTTTTTCTAAAAAATAAACATTCAAAGAATCACAGAGGGATTGAGTGGGGGGGCTTAAGGGTGGCCCTGTCAGAATAGGCCAAGTCCTGAACGATGGAGAAGATCTCCCTAGATTTGTTCTCTGCCATAAGAATTTTTGTTGAGAAATATTCAGATTTAGCATTTAGTATGGCCCTTTTGTAATCGCTCAGCACCGTCAAATAATGAGTTTTTAATAGAGGGCAATAGTCTTTTCTCCATTGCCTCTCGGCCCGCCGGAGAGTCAACTTCTTGGTCTTCAAGTCATCACCAAACCACCGATTCGACTCCTTGGATCTTCGGGTTGATATCCGTCGTAATGGGGCTACCGTGTCTCAGCCTTCGGCAAGCCAGGTGTCGATAGCAGCGGCTTGAGAGATAGAGGATAAGCCCTCTAAGTTAGGTGCGGAGTTTAAAAGGGAGGATGACAATGCAGGGAGGTCTACCCTGTTCCAGTTCCGCGCCCAGGTGTTTTTGACAGGCGGGATCTTTGTGGCCAACTTGAGGCAGAGGGAGAATGAAATCAGGGCATGGTCTGACCAGGGGCAAGGGGACACGGACATGGAAGAGACCAAGGTGTTGAGAGACCAGACCTGGTCTAGTACATGACCGTGAGTGTGTGTAGGGGTCAGGAGGTGAGAAACAAAATTCAGGGATGTAAGAGAGTCAGAAAATTGCTTCGAAGCGGTGCATTCGTTGGGGTCCGAGGGCCAATAATTGAAGTCCCCCAATACCAGAACTGAGGTGTGATTAATCGCTAAGGTGGCTAATAAGTCTTGGAATGCTGGCAAGAACAGGTGAGAGGGCTGGGGAGGGCGATACATTAATAGACAGGTGAGCGGAGGAGAGAAGGCAAGAGAACGCGCCACAAGGTGCTCGGTAGGATTGATAGGGGAGGAGGGAAGGAGTTGAAAGTTGTGCTCTGATCGAGAGATGAGGGCCACACCTCCCCCTGCCTTGCCTGCTGGTCGATCAGCACGGAGGGCCACATAAGAAGGGGGCAATAGAGAGGGTAGGGAAGACTCACAGAACCATGTTTCTGTTAACAATAACATGTCAGGCTGGTGAGTGTCGAGCAGCACAAAAAGCTCCTGATGGTGCTTTACTGCCGACCTGGTATTAAGTAAAATGATGGACAATGAAGGAGAGAGGGGTGAAGAGCCTGAATGGGGAGCATGGGACAAAGGAGAAGCTGGGTTAGTAGGTATAGAATGAAGGGAGGTGGGATCAAGGCCAAGAGCAGAAATGCGCTTGATGACGGGGACATCCAGGGGCCAGTGACCCTGCATAGCCAGTAGCTCATCAGATGTATATGGGGGGACATGAGGACGCGCCCCTAGCCCCGTCTGGCCGCGGACGGGCGCAGACGGGCTTGACTAAGGCTCGACTTCGGCGCGCCTTCGTCGCGCCCGCTGCGCTCGTCCGCTGCGCTGCCTCATTGGGGGACGTCTAAAATAGGGGCGGAGCGCGGGGGGTGTGACGCCGAGCTAGGTCGCCTGACCAGCCCAACCAAAGATGGCGCCCACACTCCACCGAGCCCAGACAAGGTAGAATTAAAATTAGTCTCCAGTTGACTTTGTGATGATAAAAACAGCTTCTCTAGTCCAGCGCCGCTGCTATCGTTCAGCAGGGCGCCTAGCAAGGCACAGTCTCGTTTCCTGAGTGCAGGCGCGAACCCACTGCCACTGGGGTCGCCTGCTTCCAATCACGAGTGAAGAGATCAGCCCCTCCTAAATAGGGGCGGAGCGCGGGGGGTGTGACGCCGAGCTAGGTCGCCTGACCAGCCCAACCAAAGATGGCGCCCACACTCCACCGAGCCCAGACAAGGTAGAATTAAAATTAGTCTCCAGTTGACTTTGTGATGATAAAAACAGCTTCTCTAGTCCAGCGCCGCTGCTATCGTTCAGCAGGGCGCCTAGCAAGGCACAGTCTTGTTTCCTGAGTGCAGGCGCGAACCCACTGCCACTGGGGTCGCCTGCTTCCAATCACGAGTGAAGAGATCAGCCCCTCCTAAATAGGGGCGGAGCGCGGGGGTGTGACGCCGAGCTAGGTCGCCTGACCAGCCCAACCAAAGATGGCGCCCACACTCCACCGAGCCCAGACAAGGTAGAATTAAAATTAGTCTCCAGTTGACTTTGTGATGATAAAAACAGCTTCTCTAGTCCAGCACCGCTGCTATCGTTCAGCAGGGCGCCTAGCAAGGCACAGTCTCGTTTCCTGAGTGCAGGCGCGAACCCACTGCCACTGGGGTCGCCTCTCTGCCAATGGCATTTGATCATCTGTGACCTAAATGCAACAGGGTTCAATTCAGCACTGCAGTGTTGGTTGTGCAATGTGCCTCTCCTTCAGGTAATGTGATAGTACAACATTTTTAATGCATTACAAACTTAAAACAGATGTGTATCTCAGTGCCCACTCATTCACATCCTACTAGTACTTCACTCTATTATGTTTTCCGAAGTTCTGTCCCAGCCTACCAAAAAAAATGAAAAATCCATTCTTAGCATCTGTCACATTTTTTCTAGCCAAGTGATTTATGTAGATCAGTGACTAAATATCGAGAGACAAAATATCGACTACACAAAAAATAAACGCAAAAATATAGAAAACTACAATGTTTACCACCAATACTTAATTAAAAAATATCAAACCCACTACATCGACTAAAAATAATATAATTTCTAACATTATCAAATAACAAAATATCGAAATAAAAATTATCGAAATTCATACAATTAATACAGAAATAACAATAATATCGAAAACTAAAACATAGACAGCGAACAATACCGATTCTAGGATAATATCGATTAAATATAAAACACTTTATCACATATAAACTCATATAAAACACACATATTTACAACACAATCATACACAATACAATTAATGCATATAACTAAATTTTTATAAACCCATTCGCACCAAAATATATATTTACTAATATTACGTTAAAAGAAAAATAAATAAATACTTTACAAAATAAACACCAAAATATATATTATTACATTATTTATAAATCATATTTAAACTATACTGTATACTTAAAATAAATAACTATGACCTAATTAGCATCGTCCATATATGAAAACAACAAAATAAAAAAATTCTAACTAAACACAACAACAAATCATAATGTAGCAGCAACAAAAATAACCAATACCAGAAACTAACTAATCAAAACAACAGCATAAAACCCCCAAAAAAGTTACTCTTTTCTACTTCAACAACAAAATAAACCAGAGGAGGAAATGCTACCAGTTTATTCCCTGATAATAAGACTCCATTTTGAAAGAAAACTTTAGCTCCTTCGACGCTCATGACGAGCTCAGCTCGTCATGATGTACACCTCCATACACTCATGACAAGCTGAGCTCGTCATGAACAATGGGAAAACCAAAAGCTCAGCACAGGAGGAAAATAACACTAGCATCAATGGTGTTAAAATAAAAGAAGTAAATAATCTTTTATAAAACTTTATCGTGCTAAAAAGTTCTAAATAATGCTTCAAAATTATATCAAACTAAAATATACTGCCATGTATTTATATGCCCACAACAGATTCTTCCAGCTGAGGAAATATAAATTTTATGGTCAAGTTGTGTTCCCTAGCGCGTACCCCACCGTCTCCATGTACCAGCTTAAAGTGCATGTAACTTCCCTCCTGTGCCAGCTATGAAGACGCAAATACATTTGCGTCCAACGTCAACATGTCCTCTTTCAGACCCACCCTGAACGGGTTGAATAGTCCGTTCCTAAGTATGCTATGCCACCGTCTTTTTGTAGTGTACTTTACATGTTTCTCTGCTCTGGCAAAGTAGGCCCTGAATTTCTGCCATCGAGCCTCTTTTTCTGGCTTCTGACTCTGAGAGCCCCAGCCCAGGCTGCCTCTGTACCCGTGAACTCTGACTTACTTTCAGCGCGGCCCACCGTGCTCAGCTCAGCCTGCTGCCTGCCAAGACTGACTATAACCTTCGAGTTATCTGTTCCGCTCCTCGAAAATACATTCCTGCCTACTAGCTTCAGTAAACATCCTCCTCAGCTGCAGAGCCAAAGGGCCGACCTGTCTAGTGCAAGTAATTCATAGTCTCTGTTTCCATGCTCCCATGGAAGGCCCCATGCCCCACGCTTCTCATGCAGACACTCAGGCGCATATACACGCATTCACAGTCAGTATAGAATAGCTTCTGCCCCAGAGACCTTTCCGTCCAGATAATATGGTTCCCAAACATCAGATATCAGATATGATAGAAGTACAAGTTGATCTGACATGCCAGACTTCTGTCTCTTTCCGTTAGTGTAAATGTCAAGTCCCTGCACCCTCCAGTTTCACGTCAATCACACGTCATGTAGCTGCGCGCGCATCCAAGCTTCCGATTTCTGCTGACATTGCAACATTTCTGTTAGTGCCACCCCTTTGTGACACTTACCTGTGACGTTCTCAGCACACACCTCCAGTTCACGCCTAGTCCACGCCTTCTGATTACGTACTAGTAACACGTGGATACTGTTATCTTGTCTTCTCTCAGCTGTTACGCCTACTGCACTGCTTCTTATGACATGAATTAAGTATATAAGCTATGTATTGTCAATAAAATGTAGCGTGCTCTTACTATCCCTTCTTCCACCCCTGTGGTGGGAAGAACATGATATCTTGGTCATGACCATTCCTTTTGAGGAATAAAACCCCTAAGAACTCTAACACCACGGACTCTGGTTTCTTTCTTTCCGATTGAGTTATTATTGATTAAGTACTTACCTGCATAGAAATTAAGAGAGTAAATTATATATTTACGTCATTTTGGCGCCCGAACAGGGACCCCTCCCCCACCTCACGCGCCGGTTGGTGCGTTGCAAGCTCTGTCCCCTGCCATCAGTTAGATGGAAACTACGCGTACCGGCAGGATTTCCTGCATCTCCCTCTGACCCACGGAGGTGACGAAGACTGCGATCAGTACCCAGACGAGGTGGTGAGGAGTGAGGAGGATCCCGACCAGAGCCTAGCCGAAAGAAGCAAGGTCCGAGGTGTCAAGAGGCCCACCAGTTTTCCGAAGTTTTCCGAAGTTTTCCGAAGTCGAGCCGAGTCGAGTCCAGTCCAGTCGAGTTTTCCGAGGCCTTCTGTTACCGTGCTTCCCGGTGAGTACCATTGCTGGGACGTATCTAGACGGGTTTGGGTACACAAGTCCGGTCTGCACTGTTTTTAGGCAGTGTATCTGTACTGTTTAGCAGTATATCTAGTATTCTGAATTTCTGCACTGTTACACCAGTGTATCTGTACTGTTTAGCAGTACATCCAGTATAGGGGGTAGTCATCTATGTCTCAAATGTCTTTTCATGTGATTAATGTCGTGGTATGAATGTGACCGTTTTAATGTGCATTATTGTGTTTCTTGTATAAACTAGCTGTATCCAGTATTAAGTAGTTAGGATTGAGCATTCAGTACCAAGTAAACAAGATGCCGTTTTTCAACAAGTTAAAGCAGATAGGAACTAGGAAAGGGATACTAGAGGAAGAAATTCCTATCCCCCCTAGGGACACTCCAGGCAACTTTATGTACCACAAACATGGCATAGATGCCATATTATTTCTAGAGTTATGGGCCGACTATACTAAACATCTAGACGAAAGACACAGATGGCCTGTTAACGGGACATGGGATGCTGAGTGCATCATGAAGGTAGAGGAAGTACTATGGAAAAAAAAAGCCAGACAATCTCAGAAAGACGCCATAGAATTTTGGCGTAAGGAATCGCATAGGCGTGCTGAAAAAGCACTACGTAGAGAAGACAGACTTAAAGAATCAGACAAGGCCCAAGAAAACGAGTTAGTTAACGAGGGGATCCGAGTAAAAACAGAGCAAGTAGACCGCGCACGAAATAACCTCGTGAACGGTATGTATCTCGCGGCTGAGGGTTCGCCTGAGGCCATTTCTGAAATACCAAAGAATCTGCCGCCACCATTAGTTCCAACTAAAGTAATGCATAAGACTACTAAAGACATATTCCTGAATTCCTATCTAGAGGATGTAGCACCTGCTTACACCAATCTGCCTGTCCGCACCCTGCCTAACAACAGGGACGGGGGTGGCAACCCGCCCCAAAATCCTATTCCGCCAGTACCACAACAGAATGCTCCTGCTCCACCACCCCCACCACTTCCCGCACCTAAAGTTGATTTGCCGAAACCACTTCTACCTGATCCTACTAAAAGACAAGTTCAAGTTCAGATACAGACTCCGCCGAGAGATAATGCCCAAGCTTCTGCCTCAGGGGGTGCGGCAGGGGGTCTTCATACACCGCCATTGACACACAGGTTACAGCTCAGGGACTTGCGGAGCCCTTTTACGTTCAAATCACCCCGCCTTGACGCACTCAAAGAAAACCTTTCAGTTTGCAGATATGATCCAGTACCCGGTAAAGATGATATAATGATGTTAGCATCACTACGGTTAAGATCTGCCACTGATTTCCTGCTGTGCTATGCAGGAATGAAGGACCGCCTAGACAGAATATATGAGTTTATTCAGACAGGGAAAGACCCTGACAGTATTCAGGAAGCCATGGAGCGTCAGAAAGTTGACGTTCAAGCACAGATACTACGTTTTTTCATAAATTGCCTAATAAGAGAACGAGACAGGCCTGGAACAGACCAGAGTGAATTGGATGCACTAAACAGATGGGGTCAAAATATAGCTGACGGAAAACATGACAAGGGGACTTGCATAGCCAGTATGTACAAGAAAATTAGAAAGACAGTAATAGAAATACACCAAAAAGAGAAAGAAAAGGCTTCCTCCGAGGAGGAAGAAGAGCTTGAAGAACCAGAAAAGACTACAGATACTATAGCGTATGTAGGTAAGGGAGCTTACCTTAGGAAAGGTATCCGTCCGGAAAACAAGAGAGTTTTTCTCCCTGCCTTAACAAACCCAAATTCTGCGGAACATCAGTTCCAGGAAACCGATAAAAGACTCAGAGACCGAGTGGGGTACCACATACTCAATTCGATGGATGAACAAGAACTAGCCCGGTCAGCCATATTATGGGCTGAAAATCCGGATATGTACAATGATGACACAGTAGCGCAGACATTTCTGAACCTCTCCCCAGACGAACAGAAATTAGCAGGTGTATACATGATGCAGCACCTCCTCACGAAATACAGAGACCAACATTCTGATCCAGGTCCCTTACATGAAACATTAGAAGCACTACTCATGGATAGATGGAGAGGTCTCAGTACCAAATTAATACAAATAATTCTAGAACAACGACATAGATATAACACTTTCATAAGCCCTGAATATGTTCCCGCTCCGCCCCCAGAAAGGAAAACGTATCACATGCAATGCCTGAGTGGCATTGAAAGTCAGAACCCCTTACGAGAAGTACACCCAGTTATGGGTGCGGATCACCTCTTGAAACGTGTATATGTACACACGCCACTGACTAAGTTAGAACTGTTAGAAATGAAGAAACTAGTTCCGAGCCATGATAAAGACCCTGCAGGTTTTCACAGAGAGCTTAAAGATATGTTACTGATGGGGGATTACACGTATGATGATATCATGAAAATGTTAAAGGTACTGCTGCCCACGGGCATCTACGAGAAACTAAAAGAAAAGGAATGGGAGGTGGGAGAGAAAAAGATTGTATGGGCAGAAATAGAAGACGAAGAAAGCAAACGTGTCCCAGGGGTAGGCCTTGGGGACAAAACTAAAGCATTACCAGGTTTGATAGTACAGGTTCTGCCAAGATTATTGGCAACTAGAAAAGAAGACTGGGATGCAATCTCAGCATGTAAGCAGAAACCCGACGAAGATACTAGTGACTTTTATTCAAGATTCGAGAAATGTTTTATTATTAATAGTGGTCTTAAACCAAGTAGCGAGTCGTACCCGCATCTCTTTGTATCAAAGTTAGTTGAGAATTCCCTGTTAGCAGTCAAGAATCGTGTATACAAGGTCGAGAGTACATGGCAAGCAAATACGCCATCCCAGATGTTACAAATGTTACAATACCATCAGAATAGAATTAGAGAAGAACAAGACCAGGAACAAAAACGTATGAAAGACACGAAAATGAAAATGTTAGTAGCCCAGTCGGTCCATACCGACGGAAACAGAAAGGGTACGAACCAGACAGGTCACGTCGCAGGTCCCGTTAAAGGGACGTGCAATTATTGCAAGCAGCCAGGTCACTACGTACATGAATGTCCAGTCCTGAAACATAACATAGCAACAGGTAAAACTAAAGAGAGACCGCATCCACCCAGACAAGATCAGGTCCAGCAACAGACCTCACAGAATGTACAGCCCATGCAGAGCACACAACCTATGCATGCCACATCTCATACAGCGCAGACAGTAGCAGTACCACAGCCCACTGCCACGACTCAACAGGTTTCTCAACAGATGTACCAGTATGCCCAATCTGCTTACCCTGAGTATCAACGATACACATGAAACAGCCTAGAGAGGGAATTTGGCTTGCCTCTTATTGAAATTCCTGTGGATCAAGAAGGTCCTTATGTACACAGTCAAGTATTGGGAAAAGACAGAAAGTTTTTAATTGACACAGGGGCAAGCCGCACTACAATAAGTCATAATGAAGTCCCAGGGGCACCTCTCTCAGGCTCACAGAATGTTTCCCTTGGTTTTTCAGGACAGCCCATTGTAAATGAAGTATCGGAACCAGTACCGTTGGCTGTGGGTCCATTATCACGAGTTACAGACTTGTTACTTACGAACTCATGCCCAGAAAATCTGTTAGGAATTAAAACATTGAAGGCTCTAGGAGCTATAATCTGCTGTTCCCCGGAGGGAGTTAGACTCTTTCTACGGGATTTCAAGGGTCATTATGTGTTGCGAGAATTCGATGTCAGATTGAGAAATGTACCAGATCACCTGTGGGCAAAAGGCCCAACTGATGTAGGTTGTATGCATATCACACCATACCGTGTTACACTCAAGACAGGAGTTGTACTACCCCGAATCAGACAATACAAGTTACCGCCCGATGCTGTAGTGGCTTTACTGGAAATCATTGAAGAGCTCATTGCCCAAGGAGTGGTCGTAGAAACCGACTCCAATATCTGTAATTCACCTATCATTCCAATTCTTAAACGTACTGATCCCAATGCACCGCCAGTATATCGGCTGGTGATTGATCTTCGAGAGCTGAATAAATGTATTGTACCACAGTACCCTGTGGTCCCCGATATCTCTTCCCTATTGACTGCTATTGATTCAGAAGCAACGTTCTTTACTGTAATTGATCTCAAGAACGCATTCTTTAGTGTACCTATTGATCCGGAGAGCCAATATCTCTTCGGATTCAGTTTAAATGGACGAAGCTTCAAATTTTCCCGCGCACCTCAAGGATTCACAGAAAGCCCCAGCATCTATAGTCAAGCATTGAAAAGACAACTAGATTGTATTCAAATGCCAGTTAACACCGCTTTACTGCAATACGTCGATGATCTATTGATCACCGCACGAAGTGAGCCCGAATGTGAACAAGCATCACTGACAGTTTTACATTTCCTGGCAGACAAGGGACACAAGGTGTCTCCTTCGAAGCTACAATTCTGTGTTCAGCAAGTTGTGTACTTGGGTCACTTGCTGTCCAAAGTGGGGAGACAGCTCACTCCCGATCGCATTCAGTTAATTGTAAATATGCCACGACCCCAGACACAAAAGGAAGTGCGGGCCTTCATAGGCCTCACCTCGTACTGCAGACAATGGATTCCTCAATATGCATTTCTAGCTAAACCACTCATCCAGTTAACAACGCAGGAGGCAGCGACTTCGACTGTCCTCCCTTGGACTCAGGAACATACACAAGCCTTTGAGGAATTAAAGAAAACATTATGCCAAGCACCAGTTTTAGCGACACCATGTTACAGCAAATCGTTTACACTTTTTGTTACAGAACGTGATGGTACAGCATTGTCTGTCCTCACTCAAGACCAAGCAGGCTCACATAAGCCTTGCGCTTATTTTTATAGTACATTGGATTCAGTAGCCCAGGCACTCCCTGCATGCTTAAAGTCAGTAGCAGCAACAGCGTTAGCAATAAGACAGAGCGATTCAATTGTTTTAGGCCATCAGTTAACAGTACAAGTTCCACATTCTGTAGAGGTTCTGTTAAACAGAACTCAGACTCAACACTTGACCATAGCACGACTGACAGGTTACGAATTAACGCTATTCCAGCCACACATAGAGATCAGACGCTGCAGCATTCTGAACCCCGCAACACTGTTACCTATAATTATGACAGATCCAGCCCCGCATGATTGCATAGAGATCATTAATGCAGTAACAAAGCCCAGACGAGACTTAACAGATGTTCCATTGACAAATCCAGACCTGACACTTTATGTGGATGGTTCATGTATGCGAACAAGTACAGGAGAATCAGTGGCCGCGTATGCAGTGACCACTGAAACCGAAGTTAAAGAAACACATCGTATTGACACACTGTCTTCCCAAGCGGCAGAGCTTGTTGCTCTGACCCGAGCCTGTATTCTAGCCAAGAACAGAAATGTCAACATATACACTGATTCCCGTTATGCGTTCGGAGTTGTACACGACTTCGGCATGTTATGGCAAGAACGAGGTTTTCTGACCTCTCATGGTGCCAAGATCCAACACGGTCCCCTCATTCAAGCACTGTTAGGAGCAATACATCTGCCTTCAGGCATATCCGTCATGAAGTGTAAAGCACATACCAAAGTTACAGATTCTGTTTCCCAGGGTAACGACCTGGCAGACCAAACAGCAAAACATACAGCATTGACTCACACTCAGACAACGGACATGACAAAGACAATAGGACCGACAAATTGCATGACAGTCAGAGATCCCACACTAGATGTTATTGATATTCAGACACATGCTACCCCAGACGAAATAAAGAAATGGATTGAACTAGGAGGGATCCAGACAGATCAAGGTTGGATGACGAAGGGAAAATCTACATGGTTTCTCCCTGACTCTATGGTTCAAGTCATGATTAATACAGCACATAGTCCAGCACATCTAGGAGAGAAAGCGATGTTAGACAGTTTACAAAATCTTTGGAGCAATAAACACTTACGAGCAGCAGCAAAACAGAAAGTGCGTACTTGCATGATCTGTTGTCAGTTCAATCCAGGTAAAAGCGTCCCTGTAGAGCAAGGTGGATTTCATCCTCCCGATCACCCTTTTGAAGTCCTCCAGATGGATTATATCCAGATGGACCGTTGTCGAGGATTCAAATATGTCCTCGTAATTGTTTGTGCTCTGTCCCGTTGGACCGAAGCATACCCAGTCCCAGATTACACTGCTCCGACCACTGCCAGGCAGTTGGTTCGTGAATTCTTCCCACGGTACGGCTTGCCTCGTGTCGTGTATTCAGATAACGGTCAGCCATTCTCCTCCGAATTAATGAAGCAGGTTTCCTTACTGCTGGGATATCAATGGAAATTCCATTGTGTCCGACATCCCGAAGCAGCAGGCCTTGTAGAAAGGCATAATCAGACACTAAAGACACGCCTTGCAAAAATATGTCAAGAGAAAGGGGTCGACTGGATAGTCGCCCTGCCAGTGGCACTGTTCTATATGAGAATGGTTGCCCATTCGAGATCAGGGCTATCCCCGTACGAGGTGGTTTTTGGTAGACCACCAAATATGTGGGGGACGCCCATTCCGAAGAAGATTACTGATGTTGATTGTAATATGTTGACAGATTACCTTGCCTCCTTGATGTCTGCACTCCAATCATGTCGTTCACAGGTTGCCGCAGCCTTCCCTGACAACACCGATGTAAAGCCACATGATGTCCGTCCAGGTGATCTGATCCTCATCAGGAACTTCGATCGGAAAAGTCCGCTGGAGCCCCGTTGGAAATCGCCGAAGACCGTTCTACTCACCACCAGGACAGCGGTGAAGATTGAGGGAAGGAAGGGGTGGGTCCACATGAGCCACGTTAAGCTGTGTAATGAACTGAAGTCCGACCCAGGCTCATCCACCTCTCCCAAAGACTGTATCGAGCTCAGAGACTTTAAAACTTCCGAACGAGAGAAAACTCCCCAAGAGGAGTATAGACTTAAGCTCCGATCTAGCAAGTCAGACAGTTTAATTGTTTAAGTCCTCCCCTAGGTGAATCGGTTAAATAGTTTCTGACATGTATCCCCTAGATCGAGATAGAGAGAGAGAAAGACAATTCAAGAAACGTACATATTGCAAATCACTGCGTAGTCACTGTATAGTGACACTGTTAATAATGTTTTTTCTAAGTCTTCTGATAATAGTTGTAAGTGTGCTTCTCCCTATCTACTACCCTATTTTCAAGCGTGAACAATCTGCTTACAATGTTTCTGCTGAACACACTTTTAGCGAGTTACCTCCACACGAACTCTCCTACAGACTTGCGCTGCGCAACAACACTTTCATTAGTATGCTACATCATTCCCATCAGACTAACAATGCTACAAACTGCTGGATATGTGGCCGACTCCCTCCCTACCAGAATTACAAGGGAGCTCTGCCCCTCTTTCCGTACCCGTTCACTCACAATGGTTCCTGTGGTGCATGGTTTAAAATAATTAATTCCTTAGATCCTGACATTGCTGTTTTCGATGGGGGCTGGGTTTGGGGAAACTTGAACTTGGTCCTGCTCGACGTCTGTTACCCTGATAAGGAGGGACTCCCCACTAGAATAGGAACTGATCTAGAAAATGAAGTATATGGATTAGGTAATTATACAATTAGCCTTATGATTCTTACTGTCGAGTCCGAAGATACACCAGATATGCCCATTATGTCAGTACTACCAGTCACTGGTGAATTATGTATCAGGAAAAAAGGTTCAGTACACTTAGGTCATAGTAAATGTACTACTGTGGTCGAATTCAGTGATCATGGTAAATCGTCCTTCAAAGCTATCCGTCATTCCTATTTTGTTTGTGGTCATACCGCATACATACGCCTACCTCCAGATTGGGATGGTACCTGTTATATAGCATTCCTTCTGCCACCTGTTTTCCTAGCTCCTCCTGATTACCACAGAAATACAAATCTAGTAAAGAATAGACCCAGAAGAGATATCCCACTTGTCGACTACACAGAAACGGCATGGGAACAGTATACCGATTTTAATAAAGGATTCTTTTTCTTTTTAGGACCTGTTCAAAATAGTAAACTAATACGCAGATTAACTAGAACACTTGAAGCAGTAGTAAATGAAACTGCCTCCGCCCTAGGTAACTTAACCGAAGAGCAGTCCGCCATGCGGGTTGTTGTCCTTCAGAATCGTCTTGTTATTGACGTCATCTTGGCAGATAGAGGCGGAGCCTGTAAGGTCATCGGGTCAAGTTGCTGTGTTTTCATTCCACAAAACGCACCATCTGTATATCAAGCTATTACACGTCTCCATAAAATTGCAAATCAGATACATCAGAATCCAGGCACCTGGACTTGGTCCGGTTGGTTCTGGACAATGTTAACGGCTTGGGGATGGAAGATCCTATCCTTCCTAGGCATTGGCCTAGTCCTAGTATTCAGTTGCTGCCTGTGCCTTCAGTGCGGGCCAGCGATTTGTGGACTGTGTGCCACATCTTGTATTGAACATTCCAGTTTCCTTTCAAAACGCAAAAGACAGAAAGAAGAGCAAATGATGTTACAAGAACAAACTGATCGGTTCATGAGGATCGATATATCATGAAGGGTCCCTAGGGAACAAGGAGGGAATGAGGAAATATAAATTTTATGGTCAAGTTGTGTTCCCTAGCGCGTACCCCACCGTCTCCATGTACCAGCTTAAAGTGCATGTAACTTCCCTCCTGTGCCAGCTATGAAGACGCAAATACATTTGCGTCCAACGTCAACATGTCCTCTTTCAGACCCACCCTGAACGGGTTGAATAGTCCGTTCCTAAGTATGCTATGCCACCGTCTTTTTGTAGTGTACTTTACATGTTTCTCTGCTCTGGCAAAGTAGGCCCTGAATTTCTGCCATCGAGCCTCTTTTTCTGGCTTCTGACTCTGAGAGCCCCAGCCCAGGCTGCCTCTGTACCCGTGAACTCTGACTTACTTTCAGCGCGGCCCACCGTGCTCAGCTCAGCCTGCTGCCTGCCAAGACTGACTATAACCTTCGAGTTATCTGTTCCGCTCCTCGAAAATACATTCCTGCCTACTAGCTTCAGTAAACATCCTCCTCAGCTGCAGAGCCAAAGGGCCGACCTGTCTAGTGCAAGTAATTCAGAGTCTCTGTTTCCATGCTCCCATGGAAGGCCCCATGCCCCACGCTTCTCATGCAGACACTCAGGCGCATATACACGCATTCACAGTCAGTATAGAATAGCTTCTGCCCCAGAGACCTTTCCGTCCAGATAATATGGTTCCCAAACATCAGATATCAGATATGATAGAAGTACAAGTTGATCTGACATGCCAGACTTCTGTCTCTTTCCGTTAGTGTAAATGTCAAGTCCCCGCACCCTCCAGTTTCACGTCAATCACACGTCAATCACACGTCATGTAGCTGCGCGCGCATCCAAGCTTCCGATTTCTGCTGACATTGCAACATTTCTGTTAGTGCCACCCCTTTGTGACACTTACCTGTGACGTTCTCAGCACACACCTCCAGTTCACGCCTAGTCCACGCCTTCTGATTACGTACTAGTAACAAGTGGATACTGTTATCTTGTCTTCTCTCAGCTGTTACGCCTACTGCACTGCTTCTTATGACATGAATTAAGTATATAAGCTATGTATTGTCAATAAAATGTAGCGTGCTCTTACTATCCCTTCTTCCACCCCTGTGGTGGGAAGAACATGATATCTTGGTCATGACCATTCCTTTTGAGGAATAAAACCCCTAAGAACTCTAACACCACGGACTCTGGTTTCTTTCTTTCCGATTGAGTTATTATTGATTAAGTACTTACCTGCATAGAAATTAAGAGAGTAAATTATATATTTACGTCACAGCCACAAGAAGAATTATCTACAACAAATATGAAAATAAAGATAAACAAGAAGTAAGTAAATAATCTTTTGTACAACATTAATAGTGCTAAAATGTTCTTACAAAATACAACCAAATAAGATTAAACTAAAATATACTTTCATTTATTAATTTATCCAGTACAGATTATTGTAGCCACAAAAAGAATTATCTACAAGTACGAAAGTAAAGCTAAACAAAAAGTAAATAATCTTTTGTACAACATTAATAATGCTAAAATGTTCTTAAAAATACAACCAAATGAGATTAAACTAAAATATACTTTCATTTATTTATATATACACTACAGATTCTTCCAGTCACAAGAGGAATTATCTACAACAAGTAAGAAAATAAAGCTAAACAAAAAGTAAGTAAATAATCTTTTTTACAACATTAATAGTGCTAAAATGTACATAAAAATACAACTAAATAAGATTAAACTAAAATATACTTTCATTTATTTATATCTCCAGTACAGATTCTTCAAAGCACAACAATACCTAGCTCCAACAACTAAGAAAATAAAGCAAATAATAAAGTAAGTATATAAAATAAGTACTCTAAAGAAAAAGGACAATGTATTTAATTAAAATAAACTCTTTTCCAATTGCCATCTAACCTACAATATATGCTTCAAATTATGTTACCATTTTTTCTTATTATATCAACAGATATACCTTCTACAAACCAAAAATAACAGCAAGCATCTATCAACAGAAAATTCTTTTCAACATCTAAATCAACATTGTAAGTATATATCAACAAATGTATATATTTCTAAAATAAAGATTTTACTACATCATATTAACTTATTTGTATCTACATTTTCTTCAGCGCTAAACACACCAGTATAACTGAAGGCACACAATTCATAGAATCACAAAAGGGAAAAATGCTCCTATGTTACATATATATATATATATATATATATATATATATATATATATATATATATATATATATATATATATATATATAGGAGGAGAAGTCGAGCAGCAAACCGGCACAGTGAAGCCACCAGTGAGGGGCCGGGGACGCAAACGCTGGAACCGCAAATAAATGCACAAGTAAGCGACCAACTTTCTGTAATTAACCTTTCAGATGTCCACTTAACCGCCAATGAGATCAAAACTTTATCATTGGGTTTGACATATTGCCCCCCATGTACATTTAACTATGCGCAAACAAGAATGGATTTTTTTAAATACATTAGAAAATTGAAACTTAAAAAACTATTCTTGCAGAATAAATATAAAATGCGCATGTTATCCCAGGACAATAACAGAACTGATCTGGATTCGGGTCCGTGTTTGGCAGGAGAGGTCGGTCTCTATGTGGACTTGGTTGAATTAAATAAAGAAGGTGGAACTTTGGAGGAAACTGATATAGAACAACAGATAACAATTGATGCTCCAGGGGCTACGGGTTTCAAGCCCAAATCAACATTTAACCCTATATCAGTTTATGACAATATAGAGGTTTTTAACAATCTGGTTATATCTGATTTAAAAGAACTGCATCAGGCATCTATGGTAAAGGATGTTAGGTACAACACAAAGAGTAACAATGCTTATGGTAGCCTAATGAAAAAATTGCAGGGTGAGAACACAGTGATTGTTAAGCAATCAGATAAGGGGGGCAACATTAGCATTTACAAAACCTTGAAAATTCACTGAAAAAACCATAGGTTATAGACCATATATAGTTAGGAATTCGCATTTACAAAACCTTAGTTTTACTCACACAAAACCATTGAAATTCCATATATAGTTAGTTGCACTAACTATATATCGCGCACCCGCAATCCACTGCTGATGATGTCACATATTACATCATTCATGACATGGTCAGTGACATCACTGATGACATCACTGATGACATCTCAAATGACATCACTGATGACATCTCAAATGACATCACTGATGACATCACTGATGACATCTCATTTGACATTACTGATCACATCACTGATGATATCATTCATGTGATAATACGATGAACCTCTTCAGACTCTAATATAACCTTAGATACAATCAGTGTAAACAGACACTCACAGACTGTCACTCATCCATGGAGTTACTCACACACCTAGTCAGTCATGCAAAAAATCAATCACACCTCCATTTCCTCAACTATACAGTTATACAAACTTTACTTATTCAAACATATACTAACACATATTTACTCTCTTATACAATCCCTGATACAAGTTCACAATGATCCATACAGCCACTCACACATTCACTGGCTCTTATGCACAGTTATTTATATATGTCAACTCTCACATGTTCTGTGTTTTACATATGTACTTACTTTGACATGTAGCACTGAGATATCCATTCACTCACCAATACACTCATGCACACAGTCAACCGCCCATACAGCTGTTTCCACATGCACTTTGAAACCATACATCTAGTGAATCAACTGCTCACACATCTATGCACAGAGTCATACACCTCCCAGCCACCCACACACACACTCAGTCTCCCATACAAATACTTGGGCAACCAATCAATAACCCATATAGTTACTCATATAGCTACTTATCAACACAAGCAACAGTTTACAGAACAACAGGCATAATGATGCACAAATTAAGACAGTTTAGTCACTAACCCATGCACTCAGTGAGACACATTTAATCACTCACTCATACAGTCAGTCATGCACCTACTAAATCCTTCATCCAGACACTTACATATCCACTCATTCTTCAATATGTAAGACATATTTTAACTTTACAGAAACATACAGTCACTGGATGTTGTCATCAGTGATGTCATCAGTGATGTCATTTGAGATGTCATCAGTGATGTCATCAGTGATGTCACTGACCATGTCATGAATGATGTAATATGTGACATCATCAGCAGTGGATTGCGGGTGCGCGATATATAGTTAGTGCAACTAACTATATATGGAATTTCAATGGTTTTGTGTGAGTAAAACTAAGGTTTTGTAAATGCGAATTCCTAACTATATATGGTCTATAACCTATGGTTTTTTCAGTGAATTTTCAAGGTTTTGTAAATGCTAATTCCTAACTATATATGGTCTATAACCTATGGTTTTTTCAGTGAATTTTCAAGGTTTTGTAAATGCTAATTCCTAACTATATATGGTCTATAGCCTATGGTTTTTTTCAGTGAATATATATATATACATACATATATAAACATATATCATCTGTATATCTATATAAATAGAAACATAAATGCATGCATACATATACTTATATGCATACAGATGCATGTTATTTACATGAAAGTTGAAAAAACACTAATAAAAGCAAAGCTAAAAAGCCACCTCATTACAAACAGAATGGCTTTAACTTAAACGAGGGCGAGATCTATTGCATTTTCAATGCTTGTTTACTTTAGTTCCATCAAGAAGGCATTCAGATGTGTCACACATTTGCCATAAATTCTGAATGTTAGCACTCTAGTTGCACATTAGATCACTGTAGTAAAGCTACTGCTCACCAGGGACGTCTGCTGCTGGTATTCAAAGTGCATGTTTCAGTCTGCATGTCAGAATTTTTTTAATGAAATAGAAGAGGATTTGAGAAGTCACTCAAAATGATCCCTAATTTTTCTTTCTGAAGCACTAATCATACTTTCTATGGCAAAATTAACCCCCTCATGTTGTTCCTTTTTAAATTGAGTGTTTTCAGACTTACCACTTCATTCCAATCAAGATGGCTTCTGGTGTGCCATACTTTTGTCATAAGTAAGACTGTTAGCGCTCTAGTTGTTCTTTAGAACACTCTGGGACATTCTGTCATTGGGCTATACTTGGGGTACATCTGGGTGATATTTGGGCTACATTTAGGCTCTTTTGTCTCTGGTGGCCATCTTGGGAGACTGTATGTCAGAATTTTTTAATGAAATTGAAGAGGGTTTAAGAAGTCACTCAAAATGTGCCCTAATTTTTCTTTCTGCAGCACTAATCATAATTCATATGGCAAAATATACCCCCTCATGTTGTTCCTTTTTAAATTAAATGTTTTAAGAGTTACCACTTTATTCCAATCAAGATGGCTTCAGGTGTGCCATACCTTTGTAATAAGTAGGACTGTTAGCGCTCTAGTTGTTCTTTAGAACACTCTGGGACATTCTGTCATTGGGCTATACTTGGGCTACATCTGGGTGATATTTGGGCTACATTTGGGCTCTTTTGTCTCTGGTGGCCATTTTGGGAGACTGCATGTCAGAATGTTTTAATGAAATAGAAAAGGATTTGAGAAGTCACTCAAAATGTGCCCTAATTTTTCATTCTGCAGCACTAATCATACTTTCTATGGCAAAATATACCCCCTCATGTTGTTTCTTTTTAAATTAAATGTTTTAAGAGTTACCACTTTATTCCAATCAAGATGGCTTCAGGTGTGCCATACCTTTGTAATAAGTAGGACTGTTAGCGCTCTAGTTGTTCTTTAGAACACTCTAGGAGGCTGCAGTAGAACACAAAGGAATCAACTGACAGTCTCTGTCCTTGTTGGATGTACATGTTTTACTTAGAATGTCAGACTTCATTTTCACATGACTGAGAAAGATAATGTGAATTTACAGAAAATATGCTTTCAGTTTAGCTTATAGATCCCCTTCCAAACCACTGTGGGAAAATCATGAGATATTAGTTTTCTTTCAAACAATATTCATGATATCACAGCAGAAGGTTTTTTCACATGGTAAAATCACCTTAGAACCCACCACAATTCCTAAAACGAGTATGGTACCATCAACAAATGATTTATAATGTAACTAAAGTCCTAAAACCCTCTATTAACTACAATGCTTTTTAATGAGGTGTTATCATGTATATTGGTCCCAAGATGGCTGCCAACACTTCTTGGATGAAGTGCTGACAGCCAATCAGATCAGATGTGTGGTTAGGCTCCGCCCAGATATATATCTTTTTTTGAACCTAAATTACTCAAAATCCACTGGAGCACATATATTGAGACCTAGCAAAGGGACATCGGGCTAACAGTCCCTACAATTTTGCCAAGTTTCATGCAAATCCATTCAGCCGTTCGAGCTAAAAGTGAGGCCAACCGCCCTATGGAAATTAACATGGGAAAAACGCGTTTTGGGACCCCCCTTTTTTCTCGGCCCCCCCTTGATGAAACCCCCCCAAATTGTCAGGGGCTGCTCAAAAACAAAATGTTCCATTTTCATGAAAATTTCAGCCAATTCCGTCCACAAACGCTAAAGTTATTAGACATAGAATTTTCAAAAATCCCATAGAGAAAAAATCCTAACTATATATACCTACTGGCGACCGCCAGTAGGTAATATATATATATATATATATATATATATATATATATATATATATATATATATATATATATATATATATATATATATTATTTTTTAATTTTTTTTTTTTTTTTTTTTTAACTGGCAAAAGAAAAACTGGATGTGAAGAAATCAAACATAACTAGAAAAGAATGGGAAGCGATAAAATCTCTAAGCAGTGAGGAAACTATTGAAATTAAACCCTCCGACAAAGGTGGAAACATCGTCATTTTTTCCAAAGAGAACTATCAGGAGGAGGCCCTGAGACAACTAAAGGAATAAAGACTGCTATAGAACAATCAACAGGCAGGAATACAACAAAAGCATTATGGACTTTAACAAACTATTGGGAGTCTGGAGAGAAAAAGGAATGCTGAGCATGGACGAACTGTTGTACCTACAATGTGATTCACCTATCCTTCCAACATTCTATCACTTGCCAAATGTCCATAAGGATCCAAAGAGACCTCCAGGACGGCCAATTGTCTCGGCAATTGGCAGTTTATTAGAGAACGCATCTAGATTTATTGATGGTTATGTTGCATCAATTGTCAAAGAACTTCCTTCCTATGTGAGGGACAAACAGGACTTTCTTCGATTGATAGACAACATTGCCTGGGAACCTGGTTTTCTATTAATAACTCTTGACGTTGTCAACCTCTATACCTATTGCTGCAGTAAAGTGGTTCCTTGATCAGAAACATGGTCAATATCGGGACCACAATGAAATGTTGATACAACTGATAACATTCTGCCTTAACAACAACATATTTTTGTTTGCAGGACAGCTATATAGACAGGTTAGAGGAACATCTATGGGCTTGTGCTTCTGTCCCAGCTACGCAAATCTATTCGTCGGCTGATGGGAGAAGCACGAGGCCTGGGGGGAGGCCAACGACCAGTGGACAGACAACATTCTTCTATGGACAAGATACATAGACGACCTGTTTGTGGTTTGGCGCGGCAGTAGATCCTCGGCTGAGGAATATATTGCCGCACTCAACAACAACAATTGGAACCTCAAATTTACCAGTGAAATCAGTGACACCAGGGTATATTACCTTGATCTGGAGGTTTATGTAGACAACGGGAAAATACAGACCCGGTTGTATAGAAAACCAACGGCCGGAAATGCTGTTGTACATGCAGCGAGCCAACATCCCAAATGTCTTATAGGAAGTATACCGTATGGCGAATTCCTTCGCCTGAAAAGAAACTGCTCGGACGAGGAGGAGTACGTTCGGGCAAAGGAAGAAGACAAAATGAGGTTCCAGACCAGAGGATATTCTCGGAACGTACTAACAAGTGCGGAAGAGAAATCCAAAAAAATCCAAAGGGACCAGCTTTTGGTGGGAAAACAGGTGTCAAAGAATGAGGAAAATCCAAGAATGATCACCACATTTAACTCTAAGTCAGGCAGGATTATGCACATATTTCAAAAGAACTGGCATATCCTCAAAACGGATCAGACAATGAGAAAAGTCCTTCCAGAGAGACCTATTTTAACATACAAATGCAGTCAATCTCTGGCGGACCATCTTGTCCATTGCCATTTTGTATCAAACAAAAAGAAGCCTGTCCAAATCACTAAATCCAAAGGATTCTTTCCATGTCGAGCCTGCAAGGCCTGTAAGAATAGCAAAATAACAAAAACTTACCCAGGTAAAACTGACGAAAATGAACCCGAGAGAAACATCAAAAAATTACTCAACTGCAACTCTGAGTACACCATCTACTGCCTCACTTGTCCATGTGGGAAACGCTATATAGGCAGTACTATCAAGCCTACCAAAATGCGAATTCTCGAACATCTGCAGGCAATAGTGAATAGAGATAAGTCGTACCCTGTGGCACGACACTTCGCAGAATTCCACAAAAGCGACAGGGATCTGCTTAGCTTTTACTGTATTGATCAGGTGGAACGCAGCAAAAGGGGTGGTGACAGAGAAAGAACACTTCGCACTTTAGAGTCCAAATACATTATCGGGTTAAAAACTACGGTTCCCTGGGGTCTTAACAACAATGAGGAAATGTGGGTACATCTGGAATAACAACTATGCATTGTATAACATCAAACAAATTCCACATTCCTTCTGCAGGTCCTTGCTGTTCCGCACTCTCAACATTGTTTTGTATTTACCCTATTTTGATTTTGCCCATTCAGGGCTGAATAGACTGTTCATATTTAGAAGGGTTGTAAAAGCCCATCCAGGGCGCAGATCTGATTCAGTAGAAATTCCTGTGTGCGGTAACAATCTAAAAATAATGATGTGAGATGAATAAGAACATCTATATTGCAACAGCAGGGTATAACTGTGTTTGACGAAACATAAGCATGCATGCACTTTAGATATAAATTCATTGCTTACCTGAATGTTTTTAATTGGCACTGAGCACTTTATGTTATTACAACGCCATGAAATGTATACATTTTTGCGAGATTTGCATATTGAAAGATGGCTGCCATGAATTGTATTTCGAGAATGTTAAACCGTCAGTGATTTCCATGACGAGTTGGCTTTAAATGGCCTTGTGTACTGTAACACGGGTGAACATTGATGAAGCCTCTTGGCGAAACGCGTCTGTTGTGGGGGTAGGGGCTTTAATTAAAAACTTTTTGAAATCGATGGTATGGTGTGCTGGCTTTTGTCTAGCCAGACTGGAGTGGACTGTTTTGAAAAAAAAAAAAATATATATATATATATATATATATATATATATATATATATATATATATATATATATATATATATATACATATATATATATATATATGTATATGTATGTATTACCTACTGGCGGTCGCCAGTAGGTAGTTATAGTTAGGATTTTTTTCAATGTTAAATCTCAAAATTCTATTTGGAATAACTTTGGCTTCAGTTGACGAATCTGCCTGAAAATTTCTTCAAAATGGTCTCGCAGCGCCCTGGTCCTTCCCTGAAAGTATGGGGGGGATTCGTCAAGCGGGTGCCGAGATAAAAGGGGGGTCCCAAAACGCTTTTTCTCCATGTTAATTTCCATAGGGCGGTCGATTTCACTTTTAGCCCGAACGGCTGAATGGATTTTCACCAAATTTAGCAAAATTGTAGGGACTGGTAGCCCGATGTGCCTTTGCTATGTCTCGAGATATGTGCACCTGTAGATTTTGAGTAATTTAGGTTAAAAAAAAATATATATCTATAGGCGCGCCCCGGTACGCGCCCCGGGGAGCGCTCCGTGCGCGCCACGTGAGGTGCGCACGGAAAGCTGATTTGTTCTCGGGTGTCTGTATACATTCGAAACAGTCCGGAGCGGCCGCCATCTTGTGTCTGGGTAAAATCGAGACACAAGAGGTGGCTAAAACAAAGGGGGAAATGACCATAAGGCGTCAGGGATAGACCCCCTCTGACCCCCTAGGTTTGATGTGGGGGCAATAAAAGGGACCAGCGGGGCATTTAAAATATTTTTTTTTTTCGTTTTGCGCGTGGGGAGCGCTCGGTGCGCTCCCCGGTGCGCGTACCTAGGAGCGCACTATGAGGAAAAAAGAATGACAGAGTTTTAAAAAAAGAAAGCCTTTTTTTAGAAATTGGAGGTAGTTCTAAAAAGAACTTTTTTTTTTCTTCTTTTTGTTGTTTTATATTTTTTTTTTGTTTTTTGAACATTTTGTACTTTTTTTGTCTTTTCAAAATAGTTTTATATTTTTTTGTATTTTTTTAGGGGGAGAAACAAAAAAAAGGGAATTGAAACTGGCTCACCTGGAGCAAAAAAACAAAAAACCCCAAAAATTAGTTCTTTTTGGGGCACTTGTGATTGTCACCTGCAAGGACGATTAGCTTTATGCTCTGTTCACCATAGGCGATAAGCTTGCCACATGCAGTACAAGTGATTTTAAAATCAGAATATCTTGGCTGAATACAAGGCATCATCTCTGATGTTTCTGGTCCTGATGAAGAGGGTTCGTTTCTTTGGGAGGTGGTCCTTGAAGAATGGGGAAGGTTACTGGCCAGTTCCCTGAGATCTGCACGAGAATAGTTGTTAGGGTGCTTTCTGGTCATATGACGAATCATGGTATAGTTACCAAATGAATATTTTTTGTTTGGGTTGCCCCTTGAAAGTTCTTCATTGCAGATTAGGCAAGTTACCTTGGCTGCATTCACTTTTTTCTTGCCCTCTGGGATTGAAAAAAGCTCCCATACAATGTGTGGCTTGGGCTTGTATGGGGTATTTTCTTCAGAAAGCCATCTTCTCCTCCCCTCCTCCTCTTCCTCTTCCTCCTCCTCCTCTTCTTGACCACCAATATAATCTGGAGCTGGTCCTGTTGGTGGTGGTGGTGGTGGGGCAGATGCACCAGCTGCTGCTGCTACTGAAGCCATTATTAAGATCAAAAAGGTACAGAGATGTACAAACAGGTCTTCCTCAGTCAAAGGACAAAGTCACTCACTCATACAGTCAGTCACGCACCTACTAAATCCTTCATCCAGACACTTATACATCCACTCATTCTTCAATATGTAAAACATATTTAAACTTTACAGAAACACACAGTCACTGGATGATGTCATCAGTGATGTCATTTGAGATGTCATCAGTGATGTCATCAGTGATGTCACTGACCATGTCATGAATGATGTAATATGTGACATCATCAGCAGTGGATTGCGGCTGCTCGAAATATATAGTTAGTGCAACTAACTATATATGGAATTTCATTGGTTTTGTGCGAGTAAAATAAGGTTTTGTAAATGCTAATCCCTAACAATATATGGTCTATAACCTATGGTTTTTTCAGTGAATTTCAATGTTTTTTTAATAGCAAATATCAAAAGCTGTAAAATGTATTCTTATTCTAATTCAAAAATATATTTTATATTTTTGTAATATATATTTTTTTTATAATTTTTGTTTATGTTTCGCTGCCGGTCCGCAAAACCGGGCAACTTCCCGTTAGCTTAATTTTTTTCCGCGATCCGGTCCGTGAACCGGTAAACGTTCCGTTAGCGCAACTACCGCGTTAGAAATCAACATTGTGACGCGTCGAGTAATCGCGACGTAACACGTTACCGCGTAATGCGTCTTATGACACGCCGCGTTAGCGCACCCGGAAGCGATCCGGGGCGCGGTGCGGAGCGCGTAACGTAAGCATAACATGTCATGTGACTTGTTTATAAAACTTTTCATTGGTTCATTTTACTTTTGGTTTCCTAATGATGGAAGGCTTGGCCATATGACCTAAAAATAACACTTTTCATTGGTTTAGAACATTTCTTTTTCCCAAATGATGAAAACCCCACCTTTTTTTTCTCACTCTGACTTGTAAAGCAAAGGACCCAGATGTATTTACAGTTTATCACTAACAATGTTCCAGGCTAATGTATTTTCCCAGGAAATTTACAACTGTCCTGCAAGTAAAATATTCCTATTTCGAGAAAAAGGGCGTTTCTTCGTCCCATGAGGGAGCCGTTGAGCAAAAGAGGTTCAGCCTGCTGTCTTAGTCGCTGATAGGCCTGAATATCGGATTCTTATCGATCACTTCATGTTGCAGGAGTCGAAAACACAACAGCCCTTGACCATTTATCTTTACAGCATTCCTGCGTATTATACCTTTTAACCGTCATGTAATCGGGCTGCTTAATATCACTTGCCTTTTACTGATTCGAAAACAGTGGCTATTATTCAAAACTTCACCAATCTAGGTACTACTACCATGTTTTGTTTTAAAAACTTTTATTGTGAAAATGTCAGTATACAAATACAGGCCTATAACAACATGGGCCGGCCACGGAGCAAACTGGAATCGTATATGATGAGGGGACATTTACACTGTAGAAGAACGTAATGGGCGGGCCATTAGGTTGCAAGAACTAAGGTGTCTAACAGTTGCGGAATCGGTGGACGTAAATTTTATAATTAAAGTACGACAGGGCCAGTTACAATAAAATTATCTAGATATACATTTGCGGGCAAGTACCATGGGCGACGTTAATTCGAACTTTCAATAGTACAGTAATCAATAACACATCAGAACTTAATATCAATAGGGATGTCCAAATGTTCAATCAGTACTCGTCCCCGCCTGCCATGTGCTTCAAAACTGCATACGTATCTCATGATATCAAGGCTGGGCAACCAGTACACAACAAGGAGTTGCGAGTCCCATTTATACCGGCGCCATTTTGGGCGAGGCCGGGCAGGTCCAGGATATAGTCAAAATGTCTCCACCAACCAGCGGTCGGACCAGAACCCCTTTCGGCAGTCAAAAAAGGTTCCGTTAAATGACAACAGAAGAGAAAGGCAACAAGAACCATCAGTCAAAAGAGGCGAGGGCAAGTTCTTCCCTACCGGGTCACGTTGGGGCTCCACCGGAACTGATCGAATTGGTAGTCTACAGTGTTTCTGGATGTTTCAGACTGAAGCTGGCGTCAGCATGAGAGCACCACCATCTCGTGGCTCCGTCGTGGCCATTCCGCAAGCAATCATGGCAGCCGCTCTCCACCGGAAGCTTGCGGGAGTCGGGGGCCCCGGTGACTTTTGCAGAATCTTCAAGGCTGAGGGGACGCTTTCGGGAATGGGGCCCATGCCCTAGCAGGCAAGCGTCCGAGTTCCAAGGTGTCCCAGGGCCATTTTAGTGGACCAGGCCCAAATCCAAAGAGCCGGCCGCCATTTTGAGAGTCCTGTGGCAGCCGCCTATCGCTGCACCGCAAGAGTGGGCGCAACTCAGCTGGATGGCGGGTGAGACGCTGTAGCCGCAAGAGCAGGCGAAAATCAGCTGGATGGCGGGCGAGGCACTGTGCCGCAAGAGCGGGCGCAACTCAGCTGGATGGCGGGTGAGGCACTGTGCCGCAAGAGCGGGCGCAATGCAGCTGGATGGCGGGTGATGCACTGTGCCGCAAGAGCGGACGCAACTCAGCTGGATGGCGGGTGAGGCACTGTGCCGCAAGAGTGGCCGCAACTCTGCTGGATGGCGAGTGAAACACCAAGGGGCGCCCCACTGCAGCTGAGGAGCCTCCACCTGGGGAGGCGGGGGAGGCCCGTTCGTGCCACCTCCCCCCCGGGGCGCCCCACGCCATCTTTCGGCGCAGCATTGTACGATGGCCAGACCAGTGCGGCAACTTGCTGGACACCACCTCGGTGCCGTCCGGATCTCGGCGTGTTGTGCTGCCTTCGGCCTATTGGCACAACGGTCCGCTACTGACGCCGCCTCACAGGCCGACGGATTTGTGATGCGACGCGTAAGCGCAACGTATCACGTTACCGCGTAATGCGTCTTATGACGCGCCGCGTTAGCGCACCAGGAAGCGATCCGGGGCACGGCGCGGAGCGCGTAACGTAAGCATAACAGGTCATGTGACTTGTTTATAAAACTTTTCATTGGTTCATTTTACTTTTGGGTTTCCTAATGATGGAAGGCTTGGTCATATGACCTAAAAATAACACTTTTCATTGGTTTAGAACATTTTTTTTTCCCAAATGATGAAAGCCCCACCTTTTTTTTTCTCACTCTGACTTGTAAAGCAAAGGACCCAGATGCATTTACAGTTTATCACTAACAATGTTCCAGGCTAATGTATTTTCCCGGGAAATTTACAACTGTCCTGCAAGTAAAATATTCCTATTTCGAGAAAAAGGGCGTTTCTTCGTCCCATGAGGGAGCCGTTGAGCAAAAGAGGCTCGGCCTGCTGTCTTAGTCGCTGATAGGCCTGAATATTGGATTCTTATCGATCACTTTATGTTGCAGGAGTGGAAAACACAACAGCCCTTGACCATTTATCTTTACAGCATTCCTGCGTATTATACCTTTTAACCGTCATGTAATCGGGCTGCTTAATATCACTTGCCTTTTACTGATTCGAAAACAGTGGCTTTTATTCAAAACTTTACCAATCTAGGTACTACTACCATGTTTTGTTTCAAAAACCTTTATTGTGAAAATGTCAGTATACAAATACGGGCCTATAACCACATGGGCCGGCCACGGAGCAAACTGGAATCGTATATGATGAGGGGACATTTACACTGTAGAAGAACGTAACGGGCGGGCCATTAGGTTGCAAGAACTAAGGTGTCTAACAGTTGCGGAATCGGTGGACGTAAATTTTATAATTAAAGTACGACAGGGCCAGTTACAATAAAATTATCTAGATATACATTTGCGGGCAAGTACCATGGGTGACGTTAATTCGAACTTTCAATAGTACAGTAATCAATAACACATCAGAACTTAATATCAATAGGGATGTCCAAATGTTCAATCAGTACTCGTCCCTGCCAGCCATGTGCTTCAAAACTGCATACGTATCTCGTGATATCAAGGCTGGGCAACCAGTACACAACAAGGAGTTGCGAGTCCCATTTATACCGGCGCCATTTTGGGCGAGGCCGGGCAGGTCCAGGATATAGTCAAAATGTCTCCACCAACCAGTGGTCGGACCAGAACCCCTTTCCACAGTCAAAAAAAGTTCCGTTAAATGACAACAGAAGAGATAGGCAACAAGAACCATCAGTCAAAAGAGGCGAGGGCAAGTTCTTCCCTACCGGGTCACGTTGGGGCTCCACCGGAACTGATCGAATTGGTAGTCTATAGTGTTTCTGGATGTTTCAGACTGAAGCTGGCGTCAGCATGAGAGCACCACCATCTCGTGACTCCGTCGTGGCCATTCCGCAAGCAATCATGGCAGCCGCTCCCCACTGGAAAACTGTGGGAGTCGGGGTCCCGGTGACTTTTGTAGAATGTTCAAGGCTGAGGGGACGCTTTCGGGAATGGGGCCCATGCCCTAGCAGGCAAGTGTCCGAGTTCCAAGGTGTCCCAGGGCCATTTTAGTGGACCAGGCCCAAATCCGAAGAGCCGGCCGCCATTTTGAGAGTCCTGTGGCAGCCGCCTATCGCTGCACCGCAAGAGTGGGCGCAATTCAGCTGGATGGTGGGCGAGACGCTGTAGCCGCAAGAGCGGGCGCAACTCAGCTGGATGGCGGGTGAGGCACTGTGCCGCAAGAGCGGGCGCAACTCTGCTGGATGGCGAGTGAAACGCCAAGGGGCGCCCCACTGCAGCTGAGGAGCCTCTACCTGGGGAGGCGGGGGAGGCCCGTTTGCGCCGCCTCCCCCCCCCCGGGGCGCCCCACGCCGTCTTTCGGCGCAGCATTGTAGGATGGTCAGACCAGTGCGGCAACTTGCTGGACACCACCTCGGTGCCGTCCGGATCTCGGCGTGTTGTGCTGCCTTCGGCCTATTCGCACAACGGTCCGCTACTGACGCCGCCTCACAGGCCGTCGGATTTTGTAGGCTTTTTATAGCCAAAAGCCGACTAAAAGACAGCCCAAAGCAGCCCATTGTTGGTACTCCGGGGAGGGAAGGGCAGGGACAGTGTCAAGCGGACGGTGAATGCTTTGAGATGGATGTTGCAGCAGGCTGCCATGTAAATAGTTGTTTAAAATGTTTTTTTTTTTAACGTGTTTACTTTGTTGGAGCGTTGTATATATTTATAAGTTAATAAAGTGTTATAATCCTACTACTTTGTTGGAGTGCTATATATTTGTAATGTGGCAACAAGCACAAAGATGTTACTGTATAACCAGAAAAAGACATAGCCAAATTGTGCATTATCTAGTCCAATCTGGTGACGCAGATAGTGGGTATCAGCAGACTTTCATTTGTATAGGGTTTGTCGGTTATTGGACGGGGTGGGTGGTAGGGCAGGCATGCTTAGGCAGCGAGGGCGGTGGAGCCGAACTACCTTGTGGCCATCCCGACCGCGAGCTTGGCTCCTCCCCCTGGTTTCATACTCTTGCAGAGGGCTATTTCCTGGTGTTTCTGGCCTACTGATTTTGTTCGATTCCTTTCATTTTGCGACAATTTGCTAGGAAGGTACCGTGTCTAATCCGTATTTTATATATATGTCCTCTTTATTAGGGGTGCCCTCCGGTGGGGCCGGACGAGCTACCTCTAAAAAATGGTCCGGGTAGAACCAATTACCAATCAGTGGGGAGAAGATAGGCATTACAGATTACAAAAGGGGGGACAAGGGTCCGCACTACCTATCTTACAGTGAGAATCACCATTGCTCCCCCCCGACTGACACCCTCCTTTGCCTCAGCTTGGATCATCATTTGCTAAAGTGTTCGAAGACCCCACCGTTAGTATAACAACAACCGGGGCCTTACTGCACACCCTGAGAAAAACTACGGAGCAATACACTCTCTACCTTCTCCCTTTTCCATGTTCCAACGCTTTGAAATGAACAATATATTTACTCGCAGTGACAAAATGGCGGTCAACACTTCCTGATTTCCTTCGAATCGAATGTTAACAGACGTCACGCAGCCAAAAAAAAATTCAGCTCACGCGCAGCCGCTGGAAGACATGTATCAACATATATGAGCCTCCTCAGCCACCCGCAGAAAACCTAGGGGGTCAGGATACATCTCCCGTGCCCCCTTATACCCATTTCCCACATTGTTTTTCATCCATCTTGTGATTTAATTAAAACGAAACACAAAATGGCGAACTCCCGTTACGCTACAGGTGAGCGACCCGGTTCGCGTACCGGGAAGCGCTTCTACCGCGAACAATCAATTTTTTTTTTTGCCCCACGGGACCCTTTAATAACACCAACATCATTCCTAGGGGGTCAAGAGGGGTCTACCTTGCCCCCTTTCATTAAATTCCCCCTTTGTTTTTCTCCTCCTCTTGTCTCTCGATCCTACCGAGAGACAAGATGGCGGCCGGTCCGGACTGTTTAGAATGTTGACAGACACCGGAGAGCCAATCAGCTTCGCTTCGCGAAGTTCCGTTACGCGTCAAGTACGCGAACCGGAGCGCTACCAGGAGCGCTGTCACAGATATATATATTTTTTTGAACGTTAATTTCTCAAAATCCACTGGAGCACATATATTGAGACCTAGCAAAAGCACATCGGGCTAACAGTCCCTACAATTTTGCCAAGTTTCATGCAAATCCATTCAGCCGTTCGAGCTAAAAGTGAGGCCAACCGCCCTATGGAAATTAACATGGGAAAAACGCATTTTGGGACCCCCCTTTTTTCTCGGCTCCCCCTTGATGAACCCCTCCCCCCCAAATTTTCAGGGGCTTCTCAGAAACAAAATGTGCCATTTTCCTGAAAATTTCAGGCAATTCCGTCCACAAACGCCAAAGTTATTAGACATAGAATTTTCAAAAATCCCATAGAGAAAAAATCCTAACTATATATACCTACTGGCGACCGCCAGTAGGTAATATATATACGCATGAAAAGCCAAAAGATTTAGAAGTCTTCTGGAAATGTAGCAAGTACTATTCAAACAAATGCTAATAGAAGAGCCATAACTCAAGAAACTACTGTTGTATCTGTCAATGAGCACAACCACCCCCCAAATATAACTGAAATAGAAATTAGAGGAGCTTTGGAAAACATCAAAGAAGCAAGTAGTGGCACAGACAAACCCACTAGTTAAATATTAAAAGAATAGCTACTGCAAATACCCCAACATGAATCAGGACAATTACCATCCATTGATGCATTAAAAAAAGTTATAATTAGACAAAAAAGGAAAACAACTACTACAATGACCATCCCTAAAACTTTCCAAGAAGTAAATATCCCACAAAAACTAAGCATTACCCATAACAAAGAGCCATTTCTTTTCTTTGACAGTAACAACACTGAAAAACGTATAATAATGTTTGCCACTGCAAATAACTTAATAAAATTCCAACAGTGCAACACCTGGATGATAGATGGCACATTTCAAATCTGCCCAAAGCCATTTTATCAACTTTATACAATACATGCTATATACCAAAACACTAAGGGCCCCATTAGGATGATGGGCGGATCACCCCCACTGGGCCGGCGGTAGCCCCCGGCGAGGGCGATCCGCCCGCTATCCGTGAAGAAATGACCCCCACCATATTATCATGCCTGGGGGGTCTGAGGTGGACGGAAAGACCTTCTGCCGCTTTTCCGCCCGGTCGACATGTCGACCGGGCAGAAAAGGGTTCTATATGGTGGCGGTGTCAGATTAGAATGTGGGTTCACAGATGCCTTTCTGTGGTGGCTTGGGGGGACCCATTGTGGGCCTCCAGGGACTCCTGGGGGGTGAGGGGTGCACATGGGGTACCCCCCTGCAGTCATGCACAACATGTCTCCCTGGCATTGTAGTGGACGGTGCTGAGTGCATTGCCCGCCACAATGTTAAGGATGCAGGCTGCAGCCGCTACTGTGGCGGGGCATCTTAATAGCACACATGGGACCCCCGCCCTTGTGACGGGTGGTCCCTTTTAACGAAAGGATGGCAGGTGGACAAAGTCCGCCTGCCAGCCTAATGTGCCCCTAATATTCTCTTTATCTACTGCTTACTCCCAAATAAAACTCAAAGTACCTATCTGGACATTCTCAATAAAATACAATCTGAAAACCCAAATTACCTCCCACATAAAATAATAATGGACTTTGAATTAGCCATAATTACTGCAATTTTAAAAACATACCCCATTCAGCAATACAAGGATGCTACTATCATTTTCATCAGTTCCTGTGGAGATTTCTCCAAAAGTCAACACTATTGGCCTGATTCTGATGCGGTTAGGAAAGCATTCCCACCTAGAGCCTGATTCTCATGCGGTTAGGAAGGCCTCCTAATTTATTTTATTTTATTTATTTATTTGAACTTTTACCGCGCACAGCTACCCGCAGTGGGTTTCCCGGCGCTAGGGATAGACTAGAGAAGAAGATGTCAGATAAAGCCAGCATATAGGTACCAACTACTTATGTGAACAACAGAGTTTTCAGTGCTCTGCGAAAGCGAAGAAGACTGGTCTCTAGTTTAAGAGCTGTGGGCAGGGCATTCCAATATTTGGGACCAAGATAGGAAAAGGATCGTCCCCCCATCCTTACCAGCTTAAATCTTGGTACAATGAAGTTCCCAATTCCCGAAGATCGTAAAGTGCGCTTGGGCCTGTAAGGTTGCACCAGCTTTTGTAAGTATGTAGGTGCAGTGCCTTGCTTGATTCTAAACATGTACCACAATGTCTTAAACTTTATGCAACTAGAAACCTTAAGCCAATGAAGATCATACAAGGCAGGTGATGCCGAAGTTCTTCTAGGAACATTCTTCAAAAGTCGCGCGGCTGCATTTTGTACAACCTGCAGTACTTTAACAGTGGCTACGTCCGCACCCAAATGACTTTTGCCTCTTCCAAATAGGATGGGGAACGTGTCTTTCCGACCCAGGGTCCAATTATGATGCGTTTAGGAACATATACTCCCATTGAAGTCAATGGGAGTCCAACCAAATTGTATCTAGAAGCATCCAGATGCATTATACGTGTTATTCTGACTCTCCCGATCAGAGTGGTTTGGAAACCATTTCCAAACTGGTTCAGTCGGGAAGCTTTCCAACCCGCATCAGAATCAGGTCCTGAGTGTACAATACGTAACAGATAGCACCTTAGCATACCAAATAAAAATAATCATAGCCCTAGCCCATGTCCCTGTCATTGACTCAGTAGAACACTATAACTTACTAATAGAGAGTCCATAATACAAGAGAAATGAGGAGAAATTAAGTCCACTCCTTGATTACTTTGAGGACACATGGTTAAGGAGACTACACCTATCAGGTCACAGAAGATTACCAAAGTACCACATACCATGGAGGAACGTCTATCTTAGTACCCTAAACAAGGAAGCCAAAAGTAACAAGGCCGTTGAAGGATGGCATAATGTCTTCCAGGCAACAGCCGGGAGAGGTACACCAACACTGCAAAAATTACTAGAAAGTATCCAAAAAGAGCAAAGTTACCAAGAACTAAGGATTCAACAATCCATTACACTAATTGGACCAAAACTAACCAAACAAACAAATAAAAAATGTACGAGCATTTACAAAGCCAAGTTACCCTCTATCCTACAACTAGAGGCTTTGAATACCTATGCCAAAGCATCCTTCAAATGTAATCTAAACATGAATTAAAACATTTACATCTAAAACACAACCTAATAAGAAATTACTTTTTTCATAATTTATAAAACATTATTAATTTATCAAATATAAACAATTAAAAAAATACTAAAAATGTATTGACAAACTAATATTACTTTACAAAATATCAGGCATATTAAAATAGAAATAAATTCAATTTCCGTCCCACATACAAATTAAAAATGTACTTACAGTTGTCGCAGCTCCTAAGCTAAATGAATCCAACTTCTAAGTCCATCCAGGTGTCGATACCTCCCAAAGAACGTTAAATAAACCCCCAAAAATGCAAAAAATGCAAATATGTCTAAACACAATACCACTGTCGATAAATCCAATAGTCCAATACCATAAAAAAACTGAAAATGTAGAAATGTAAAATACGCGAAAATATAAGAGTTTGTAAAATAAACAGTAACTTACAAAACTAATTCACAACTCTTAAAAAAAACGCCAAAGTTCTACAAAAACAAATCCTCTTTTGCTAAATCCCTTAAAAACCCGAAAACGAAGAAAAAGTAAAAAAAGCTCCAGGAAAATGTGAAAAATTAAGAGTGTGTGAAATAAATATTAGTTTACAAAACTAATACATACTGCTTTACAAAAAACATCAAAGTTCTGACGTTGTGAAACGAAAACCTGTAAAAAAAATTAAAACATACCCATCTACCCAAAAATACATAAACATAACTTCAAAACACTTTTAATAACATTTTATAACAATACACATAAAACTAACTACATATACTAGACTCGAAACATCAGGCCTGAAAAACCGGATGTACTCAAAAATTAACATAACGTAAAACATACCTAAATAACACCAAAAACACAACTACCAAAGTCTAAATACACTTCATACCACCTAACTACTTTCAAAAACAATTAAAACTTAGGTTAAATAAAGATAACTAACTCTTACCAGGCTCCAAGCGACACAGCTCCCAACCGCGATCTGATCTCTGGATAAATGACCCAAAACGACAGTAAGAGGCCGATTAACTATCTGTTAATGCCACCCCTTAAGCATATACTTAGAGACTACCCCTAGGTTCACTGCAGGTACTAGCAGGTTACCAGCATAGGCTGAAACATTAAGGGAACTGAGTTATTTGTTTTACTCAGTTTCTGTTAAAACTTCAAATAATACCCTGAGTATGAATAATAAGATAGCCATCTTGTTGACATCTCAAATGACATCGTGCAGGATTGAGCTTTTTTAACATTAACTCATCCTGTTTGTCAGTAAAGTATTCCTTTCCACTTAGCACTTGATGCTATACCTACCTTCTTCTATATGGCAGAGTGATCATTGTGGGCAATTTACAATCAAGTTTCATGCACATTTTAACACACACCAATGGTTTAAGACACCGATCAGATTTCTGACTGTGTCTGTTATATGTATTTTTTCTGTGCACAGAGCGGGGCCTCATTCTCCGAGCTGTTGCCGGGCGAGGTGAGGCTATATTCCCACACATAGTTGGGTAAGTCTATCTGTTTGTTTAATTTACTTACAGAATTTTTTGTGGTTTACCCTCAGGGCAACCGTTATCATTGTACTGGCAGTCAGAGGTATGACTGGCCTAGCTGAGTCTTTTAGATTTTCACTGTATTATAAAATAGTAGTGTCCAGGGTTGATTGCCCCCTGGAATCTATCATGTACATAGATATAACAACAAGTTGTTCTGTTTCTCTGTTCTTTTTTGCAGGGATTGCTTCCTCTATTATCACACAGCTCAAGAGGATACGGTAGGATGGTCCAATTGACCATTTTCACTGGTGATAGACGTATTTTAGTCTTATAGTTCACTTTTTATGCACCACAGATCAGAGTGTATCTTTGCAGTAGCACTTATATAGTTGTGGCCCTGAAGAATGCCGGTGTACTTTCACCTAATGGCAGAAACATGTTGGCCTTATTAACCACCTAGCAAAGTAGACAGTGATTTTGTCACACTGTTTTCCACCCTTTTTAACGTGACGTCCAGGTGAATACCAATAAAAGAATTTTTCTTTTGCCTTGACCGTCATTTTAATATCACTCACTCAATTTTCACTGCACTGCACTGTATCAGCACCGCCAGTGGCGAGGACACTTTCATTCTCTGAACCATAGCAGTGTGATATCCAGCCGATACATCTGGCCACGGATACACCAGTCTGGTTCTAGACGTCCTAAATGACGAGGCTCCGCCACGAGGGTGGGCTGATAGGACTTCCATCAAATCCTTAGTAACTTTCGACCACTTGGGGCTGGTTCAGGGCATGGTCAGTTTGTAGTTTTTTCATTGAGAACCTAGAGGACTTAGCTTAACTCCAGACCTTCAAGTTTTTTATTGTTCTTTATAATATTTATTTCATCATTTTTCAAAAACTCCCATCCCTTATCCCTAATAACAAAAAATACCACACCTAAAATGTATACTACAATTAATGTTTTTATAAATTAAAAACATTATTAATATTACAAAAAAATACATGTACTCTAAAAAAACAAATATTTTGCATAAACATATTCTTTATTTCAACATATTTAAAACACTCCCAACCCTTATCCCCTAACAACCCAACATCATGATCCTCAAATTTATATCACACTTTTTTAAAAAAAAATAAAAAAAAAATATCTCATAAAAATAAATTTACTCTCAACAAAAAATATTAAGCAGAAACATATTATTTATTTCAACATTTTTAAAACACTCCTCACCCTTATCCCCTGATAACCCAACATCCCGCTTCTAAAATGTATATAACAATTTTTTTTTAATAAAATTAAAATATTATGAATATCTAATAAAAATACATTTACTCTCAACAAAAAATATTTTGCATAAGCATAATATTTATTTCAATATTTTTAAAAAACTTCCCACCCTTATCCCCTAATAACTCAACATCCCGCTCCTAAAATGTATATTACAAATACATTTTTTTTTAAATTTACTCAATTATTATTTACACTCTTTTTACATTATTATTATTACTTTCATTACATTTCGATATTTAAAAAATTCGATATTTTTACATTCTATATTATCCTTTTCAATATTACTTGCCTTTACAAAATACCTATATTTTGTCATATCGATATTTTGTACTTGATATTTCAACATTTGATTTATTTATTTTTTTAAATCAATATTTTGCCATTCTATATACTTATATTCGATATTTTGGAACATTCCATATTTAACATTCGATATTATGTCATATTGATATTTTGAAATTGATATTAAGGCCATTCACCGATATATATATATATATATATATATATATCTATATATATATATCTATATATATATATATATATATATATATATATATATATATATATATATATATATATATATATATATATATATAGATATATATATATATATATATATATATATAAATCTATTTAATGGCTTTCCCTTTAGTCATTCGCCAACCACAATGACTGTCTAAGCTAAAGCTTAGCACATGATGATCAGTGCCACCACACTATTCTTAAGCAAAACCTCTTTCTGGCTTGATCCCTCCAACTTACCTTGCAGTACAGTAACTTTCCTCATTGCCAAGTAAATGTATTTGTGGGGAAGGATGAAGAAGAGAGTAAAATGTGACCAAGAGCTTGATATAGAGCTTGGTGGATGGGATACTCTGTGATGAAAGTGCCAAATAAAATATATATCCTCTTCTCTTTCCTGTAATACAGTGCATTATTTTACCACTGTCTACTTAAGGCAGACTGGATATCCACATTTTACATGAAGTGTGTTATGCAGTAATATTATTAATCATCTCCCTCTTTGGATTCAGGGTAGAATTGAAAGGCAATATGAAAAGATCAGGGCCATTGGAGTTGAAGTAAGTTAATCAATTGGCCATTACAGCAACCTCAAAAACATGCTTTAGACTGCAGAAAGTAGCACACCTGACACTAGCATGCTTCCATTAATGTTGAACAAGAATACTATTAATTGTGCTGCATATATGCCTTACTCATTAATGAGAGGTCATTTTTACTTTAGTTTTTATAATATTAAATCATTTAAACGAAAAAAATCATTTTTAATTCTGACGGTATTCTGGCTTAATTAATTGCAGTCAGTGCTTTTTTTTTATTTGATCCAACTGTGGCACTAAATAAACAACTGTTTGCACTGGCATCACAATTTGTGTTTTTTCTTTTCGTTTTTCTTTCTTGATATTACTGCTCCACTGGTCCACCATCACAAGCAGGAGAGGGTCACCCAGCTACGGTGCAACCGGATGGAGGCCATCCAGGCCAAATATCATTGGCTGGTTGTTTGGGAGGAGGATAAGGCAGAGGCATGTGCCACTGCCCCCACTACTTCTGGCCAGCCCCCAGCGCCTTAATCCAATTCACACCATTGCCAGTACCACCCGCTTCCATAATACATCATTGCTGTCCTCTGCCTTATCATACATAGCCCATTTCTTCCTCTGTGTCCTGTGGAAGCTGGTGGTGTTTTGACAAGAGGTGGCACATTTTTACACCTGGCTAGATTCCATCTAAAGCATTTTTCAAAAAACATGCTTTCTTTGTAGGAGGGACTTTTGTTGTGGGTGGAGAGGGTGGCAATTGAGATGGGCAATAGAGGCAAAGAATTTAGACTACATTATTTGGACATTTGAATGCTTTATTTATTTGTTTGTTTTTGGAGAGGTGTGGGCCTTTTGTGGTTTGAGAGGGTGGGTTCTATTTAAAAAATAAACAAATAGGTAGTTTGTTTGTTCATATGACTGCAATGTGTCTTTTGTCTTTGCACTGCCTTTAATGCAGGCTTTCATGTTTTTTTTTAATTGACATAAAGCTGCCCTCTGAATAAGCCACATACTGTACATCTAGTATTCCTCCTAGACTTCCCCTAGCTTATTCTGAAGACCTTTAACATATCATTAATTGCTAGGTTACTTACTTTAATTATACCAAAAAAATACCCCACTACCAGAGTATAACCAACACAGACTAGTTCTGACCAATTTCTTACCTTTTGTCACTTTTGCAGGACCGAGTCACTTATCAAAGTGTATACCTGTTATATCATTGTCCTACTACGCTCTATAAATATATTGCTAATTAGTGGGTATATCAAGTGCCACTACTACGTACATATAAAAATATTAATCTTCAGTAGAACTAACTAGACTAGTTCCCTTCACCTTTTAGGTTGCTTACATAAATGGATGAAGTGATGACTGTTACCCCTTTCTATGTTCTAAAACCTTACTGCAGGGTGGAAGTAATAGCCGGCTAACGCACTAACAGGGAAGAAATCAAAAGCCAGGTGCCACTACCACCTAGGTCAGAGCTTTCCAAACTGTGTGTCCCGAAACAGTACTGTGTCGCCTGCAAACGGTGGGTGTGTCACGGTCACTTAGCACATAACTGCTGCTAATTAAGAGGCATTCCTAGACACTCTGCTCTATGGGAGCTGGGCAATTCACACCAAAGCCTCATTAACAAGTAAATGGTCTTTTAAAGACCTGTGAAGTGCTCGGGTGGGCTGAGTGTGTGCCCGGGAAGCTGGGGTGAGGTGACAGAGGGTGACAGACAAAGGGAGACGGAGGGAGGAAGACATAGGGAGGGAAACAGAGGGAGACAAACAGAGGGAGGGAGACAAAGGGAGGGAGACAGAGAGAGAGGCAGAGGGCGACAGACAGAGGGAGACAGACAAAGGGAGGAGGGATACAGAGGGAGGGAAACAGAGGGAGGAAGACAGAGAGAGGGAAACAGACAGACAGAGGGAGGGAAACGGAGGGAGGGAAACAGAGGGAGGGAGACAGAGGGAGGGAGACAGAAAGAATGAGAAAGGGAGGGAGACAGAGGGACGGAGATAGAGGGACGGAGGCAGAGGGATGGAAACAGAGGGAGACAGAGAGGGAGGCAGAGAATGACAGACAGAGGGAGACAGACAGAGGGAGGAGGGCTACAGAGGGAAGGAGACAGACAGCGTGAGAGAGGGAGACAGAGGGAGGGAGACAACGGGTGAGAGACAGTGGGAGGGAGTCCGGGGTAGACAGAGGGAGGGAGAGGGAGACAGATAGAGGGAGACAGATGGAGTGAGTCAGAGAGAGAAGAAGACAGAGAGAGGGAGACATAGAGAAGGAGACAGAGAGGGAGACAGAGGGAGACAGAGGGAGAGAGAGAGAGAGAGAGAGGGAGACAGAGGGAGGGAGACAGACAGGCAGAGATATAGACAGGGACAGATAGAGATAGGGACAGACAGACAGATAGAGGGATAAACAGGGACAGGGCAGACAGATAGAGGCACAGACTGAGACAGACAGAGACAGAGAGACAGAGAGAGAGAGACAGAGGAAAGAAGAGGGAGGGGGACAGAGTGGAGACAGAGAGAGGGAGAGGGAGACAGAGGCAGGAAGAGGGAGACTGAGGGAAGGAGTCAGGGGAGACGGAGGGAAGGAGAGGGAGACAGACATAGGAAGGGAGACAGACAGAGGGAGGGAGACAGACAGCGGCAGACAGAGAGAGACAGAGGGAGAGAGAGGGAGGGCGACAGAGGGAGACAGAGAGAGAGAAAGAGGGAGGGAGACAGAGGTAAGCATGGGCGAATTTTGCGAATCTGGCGTTCGCGAATTTGCGTATTTACAAACTCGCAATCCGCAAAATCCGCGAGTTCTCGCGAATTCTGCGGATTTGTTTTTGTGTTCGCAAGGGTTTCTTCCAGTTCGCGAGGGTTTTGTACCAGTTCGCAATTGCTAACTTACTTGTCGGCTCGCAACGGTCGTGACTATGTTGTTTCTACATCTGGTTCATCATCACAGGTTCACAGCACCCTCTGTTTCACCACTGCCACCCTGTTTCACCCATGCCACCCTCTGGTACATCAATGCCACCCTCTGGTTCATCACTGTAGATTATGGGGAGGGGAAAGCAAGCACACCTGCCCTGCTTCAACTGACATGAATTAATTTGGGGTTGATTTATTGATGTGTCACTGTTTTAAAATTCCAGTCTGGCACCTGCTTCCTTATCTGTAATTTGCTTTCTGTTGCAGTGCAATTTTTTTTCTCCAGGACCTCTGTGGCCTACTTGTAGCTATTCTGTGAGCCTGCTGTGAGGGTCAGAGCAGGGTCATAGAATTGTTGCAACTAGCAACTGAACTCTAGAGGGGCCCCAGTCAGGAAGCACTACAGGGAATGGTTACTAATGATGAGTTTGAACTTTTGCACCTGCTGAGTGCTTTCAGTTTTTCAAAACTCATTTTTCTGCAGAACAGCAACTGTAATGCCCCAAACAAACATAGGCAACTGAACTCTGGAGGGGCCCCTCAGGAAGTACTACAGGGAATGGTTACTAATGATGAGTGAACGTTTGCACCTGCTGAGTGCTTTCAGTTTTGCAAAACTCGTTTTTCTGCAGAACAGCAACTGTAATGCCCCAAACAAACTTACTTGTGAAAGTTGATTTCTAATCCAAAAGTGATCCAAAGAAAGTCAAAAGGCCTCAAATCCAAAAAAGTGCAGGCAAATGTCAACCTCATTTTCATCATTTTCAGAAGGTCTATGCTGCTTGCTAGTGGATTTCTTGTGCAGAATTGCACATTTTTGTAATTTCGCGAGTGCGAGATTGTTGCTGCCCGCTGCACCTACATGTTCGCAATTGCGAACTCTCGCGATGCGTCACCAAACTCCCGCGGGATCCCGCAGCAAGATCCAAAATGGCGCAGCACTCGCAAAATATCGAGAAAAACAACTCGGCAAACGCTGAATGACGGTAAGTGAAAGCCGCACGCCGCAATATTGTATCACCAAGAAAAAAAATCTACTGCGTGCGAATTTGCGGATTTTCGGTAAATTCGCGCAAGTTCACGGATTGCGAATTTACCGAAAATCCGCAAAATCCGCGAGCGGAACGGATTTTTCGCCCATGCTTAGACCGAGGGAGTGAGACAGAGGGAGTGAGATAGAGGGAAAGAGACAGAGGGAGACAGACAGAGGGTGACAGACAGAGGGAGAGCGAGAGGGAGAGAGGGAGAGAAAGGGAGGGAGAGAGGGAGACAGAGGGAGGGAGAGGGAGGAAAAAACAGAGAGGGAGACAGAGAGAGTGAGTGAGACAGAGGGAGACAGAGAGAGGGAAAGAGGGAGCGAGGGAGAGAGAGAGACAGAGAGCGGGAGGGGGAGAGAGAGAGAGGGAGGGGGAGATATAAAGAGGGAGGGAGACAGAGAGAGAGAGAAAGATGTGTGTATGCCGGGACTGGTGGCTTAGTAGACAGAGGAATCTGCTGCAGGTACCTGTGTTCAACCTCATGATCTCAAATTTGCTTGAAAATGCACCATTTGCCAACTTTTATTTCAAAATTTTCTTTCAGTGGGAGAACCCCCTTTAAGATGTTCCGGCTCACATGCTACACTTGCTCGCTACACTTCTTTACTGTGTCCCAAAATTACACATCTCCAAAACGTTTGTCACCAGCATGAAAAGATTGGAAAGCTGTGACCTAGGTAAACTCTAACTGTAGGATTATTCATAAGGATTATCTATCCAAGACAACATTGAAAGAAAGCACAGAGTTTGTTATTATACCATAATTTATCAATGACCACGACCTGACTACCACCTTAAAATGAAGATCTGATATTATTGGAAAAACTAGCAGTAGTAACTTCAGAAGGATGGGGAACTAGTATTTCTTCATTTTATCAAAATCCTAGATTCGGGAGAAGTGGACTCTGAACAGGAGAAGGCTATGGTCCCCATTAGGATGGCGGGCGGATCGCCCCCTCCAGCCCGGCGGTAGAGAGGGCGATCCGCCCGCCATCCTCCCATTATAGACCCCCGCCATATTACCATGGCGGGTGGTCCGCGGCGGACGGAAAGACCGTCTCCCACTTTTCAGCCCCATTCGAGAAGTGCGGTGCCTGTCACCTTGTGCATTGAAAAGCACAACATGCATTTTTAGCATTGCGGCGCAATGTTAAAAATGCAGGATCCGCTCGCCAGTGTGGCGGGCGCATCCTAATGGGATGTGTTTGACCGCCACTAGCATTGCGGGCGGTCCCACTTTCCACTGGTAGGGCGGGCGGACTTTACAAATATGCCCCTAAGTGTTTAATAAGAGTGAACTGAAAATGTGTCCTGTTCGCGGAACTTGCGAATTTTTGGCAATTTCGCGTTCCGTGAATCAAGCAAGTTTGTCAAAAAATTTGCAATTCGCAAGCTGGCGGATTTTTGCTTGCCCGTGCTTCAAAAATACAATATCGCACATGCGGCTTTGACTTACCGTGATTCTGAGTTCGCCAATTTGTTTTTCCTCTCGGTTTGTGTGCACTGAGCCCTTTCGAATCTTGCTGCGTGATCGCGCAAGACTTTTCGACTGCGAGTACGTCATCCCGGCCTGCCATCTTGCACTGCGAGAGTTTGAGAACGAGATCACGTCATAAGGGCCCGCGATCACAGATCGCAGGAGTAAACAATTGCGAACACGTAGATGCGACACACAGCTGACTTCCGGCGGGAGATTTGAACAGCTCTCGTTCCCGAAATTGCAAAAATTGCAATTCTGCAGAAGAAATCTACCGCAGGCAGCATAAACCTTCTGAAAATGATGATTTGGGTCCGAATAACTCATCAAATTGACATTTGGCTGCACTTTTTTGTGCAAGGAGTCCATTTTTGGGGTGTGGGAGGAAGGAAGTGCCCCAGAGTCTCCAACTTCCTGTTCCTGTCCAGCAGGCTCCTCCCAGTGCTTTGTCCATGTCCTGGTCACTTTTCATTTGAATGTGGAGCTGGAAGGAAAACTCTTTGTGGCTGCTGCTGGATATTTGTATTTGAGGACTTTTTTTTGGGATCACTTTTGAATTACTTTTGGATTTGAGATTTTACAAGTAAGTTGGTGTTGTTTGTTTGGGGCATTGCAGTTGCTGCAACTACAATTTTTTAACTTTTTCACAACTTTAAAATAAATATATTGTGGATAGGCACAGTATCCAGTAGGCCCAGGGTTAGTCATGGGCAGTGGCGGTTCCTCCATGGGGGCGTTTGCACGCCCACCCCCCTGCTTTCTCGCCGTGCGAGAAGGCAGAAACAAATAGTAGTTATTGCCATAATATAACTACCATTTGTGATTTGTTTCTGCCTTCTCCCATGGCGAGAAAGCAGAACTTCCTGGTTTAGAGTGGGCGGTGTGTTACTCGAGAGCAGGAGGGTGTGGCTTGGGGTAGTGGCTTGCCCACTGTTGTTAATACTGACTGTTTGGGCAGCCTGAGGCCGCCCAAACAGACACTATTAACAACAGTGGGAAAGCCACTCCCCCAAGCCACTCCACACTGCCCTCGAGTAACACCACCCACTCACTCTCCCTGTTCTCTCTGTATGCTGCAGCAGCAGCATACAGATGAGGAAATAGAAATTTAGGTAGCTAATGTGTCCCCCACTCGCACCCCATCCAGACACACGCGCCCCATGTATGTCCTGTAATTCCTTTTCTGTGCATGCCAGGAAGAGGCATATGCATTTGCGTCCAACGTTAACATGTCAGTTATATAGTTCTCCAAGAAAATCACGATAATTAGGCTTCTAGGCCTATGGTGCCAACATCTTTACATGGTGCACTTTTGAATAAAGCACACGTTTTTCTCCATGTTTTCTGGCTCAGACGAGCCAGGCCCTTAAACGAGTTTCTTCTATCTCTGAAAGCTGCAGTTTAGGTATGCATCCCTGACCTCTACCTTACATCCTGCCCAGACGAGCGGTGCCCGGCTCGGCCTGCCTGCCAAGACAGTATTTTGCCTACAGTTATCTGCTCAGCCTCTGCGAAAACACATTCCAGTCTAGTGAAATAGGTAAACATATTCCCGGCTGCAGAGCAAAGGGCCCTGCCTTCCTGTCTCCATGCAAGTAATTTACTGCACCCGTTACCATGGTAGGCCCATGGCCCCCGTACTTTGCATGAAGATCCATATGCACGCACTAGCATTCAGTGATGAACGGCCTCTGCCCGAGAGACCTTTTACTTCAGACACTACATCCTCTAAACACAAGATACCAGATATGCTATAGGTGCAGGTCGTTCTGACATCCCAGACATTAGTCTCCTCTACTAGTGCTAAAGTCAAAGCCCCCAGCTCTCCCCAGTTACACGTCATGCTCAGTTGCGCGCGCATCTAAGCCAAAGGTTTCTGCTGATTCTGCAAACTTTCTCTAAGCATCCACCCACTTGTGATGTTTCTTGTGACGTTTCTCTGACTCGCCCAGTGCACGCCTACGTGTATGCCTTCTTACACGCCTCCTGTTACACACATGTGTTCTTATCTCTCTCTTTTCACCTGTTACGCCAACTGTATTCATTTCCATTATATGCTTTTACTATATATAATGTGTGATGTTAATAAAATATTGAATGTCCCTTCCTGAACCTTAGTGGTGATGGAACCCGATGTCCCGTGTCTCGAGGCACTTCATTAAAGCCCGTATGACTCAGATACCACGGACTCTGCCTCTCATTTGATTGAGCTATCCTTATTGTCATTTAATGTATAGAAAAATAGTCCGGTAATTTTATTTACCACATAATCTGGCGCCCGAACAGGGACTCCCCCTTCCCCACTCGCCGGCGATGTAACGCAGGCCCCTGACCCCTTCTACAGCCGTGACGGATCCAGTGCACACCTGCGGGTTTTCCTGCTATCTCCCTCAGGCCCACAGAGGAGACGGAGACTGCGACCCGGCATCCAGACGAGGCGGTGAGGAATGCGGAGGATCTCGACCAGAGCCCAAGCCGAGAGAGCAAGGTCCGAGGTATCCGGAGGCCCACCTGTTCCGAAGCGCATGTGTAGACGTAGTAGAAGTCATAGCAGTCCAGTCCAGTCCAGTTTCCGAGGCCTTCAGTTTCTGCTTCCCGGTGAGTACCGTTGTTGGGAACGCATCTAGACGGGTTCATTAATTTGTGCTCGGTCAAGACGGGTCTGGGTACACAGACCTGGTCCAGACGTGTTCACTTAGGTGGATACGGTATGACGTGTCTCTTTATGGGACCGGTATGTCTGTACTGTTCTAGCAGTGCATCTAGTAATTCAGTATTCTAGAATCTCGAGATTAATTTTCCAGACTTGTGTTTTCATATACTAGGTAACATCTGTTCGAAAATGTTTTAATGTATTCAATGTCGTGGTATGAATGATTGTTTGCGATTTAGTATTGTGTTTATTGTGTTCACGTTCAAGTCAGTTTAAATATGCCGCTTTTCTCGAAATTACGTCAGATAGGAACCAGGAAAGGGATACTCGAAGAAGCAGTTCCCGTCCCGCCTAGGGACACTCCCGGACATTTTATGTACCAAAAGCACGGCTTAGATGCCATACTGTACTTAGACTTATGGGTGGACTATACCAAAGATCTGGAAGAAAAGTTTAGATGGCCTGTCTCAGGGACATGGGATGCTGATTGCATCATGAGAGTAGAAGAAGCATTATGGAAAAAGAAAGTCAGACAATCCCAGAAAGATGCCATAGAACTATGGCGTAAAGAAGCGCATAGAAGAAAAGAGAAAGAGATCAGGAAAGCAGAGAGAAGTAGAGAAGAATCCGAAAAAGCTAGAGAAAGAGAGTTACTAGAAGAAGGAGAACGAGTCAGAATAGAACAAACAGACAGACAAAGAAATGCCCTTATTACAGGTCTGTATCCGGTCCTCGCCGAGGGCCTGCCCAAGGCGACCCCGGAAGTACCCCGTAACTTGCCACCACCATTGGTCCCGACTAAACTCCATCATAAACAGACCGCAGCGGACATTTTCCTTTCTTCCTATTTAGATGACGTTGCTCCAGAATATACCAATGCACGCGTACCACTTGCTAATAATATACATCAGCCTATTCAGCCTGTTCAAGACACGACACCCCCACTTCCCCAAGACTCGACTCCCCCACCCATTGTCACTTCCCCTACTGTCTCTGCTACTGTCTCTCCAGCCACTGGTCCTGGAAATCCTTTTTCGACACCTGCAGCCCAGAGTCTGCCTACATTACCTACACCTACATTACAAGCTATGACACCAGTAGTGACAACACAGCCAGTTGATGGTTCCTCTTCCGCTTCAGGAGGCGCAGTAGGAGGTCAACCTGTCACCCCGCCTCAAGTAAAACGAATAACACTTAGAGAAACAGCATTACAACCCACACCCAAAGTTGCGACATTCGCAGCCCTTAGACAGTACCTTACAGATTGCAGATATGATCCAGTACCAGGCGAAGATCAGATGATGCTATACTCAATACGTTTACGACGAGTCACAAACTATCTGTCTATTCTACCAAATATGAGACAACATTTAGATAATATATATAATTTTATTAGAACAGGGGAGAGACCAGAATGTATTCACGAGGCCATGGCACACAACAAGGTTGAGACACAAAATATGATCTTACAGTTTTTGATAAATTGTTTGATAAGGGAACAAGATCGGCCAGGTACAAGCAAAGAAGAAATGGACGTCCTGATAAATTGAAGTAACAATATAGCTGATGGTAAATATAGTAAACAAGGCTGTATAGAATCCATGTACAGAAAGATCCGTAAAGAAATTGTAGTAATACATGAAAAGGAAAAAGCAGCTAGGGAAGCCGAGAAAGCAGAGGATGAAATCACAGAGGACGACGATGACATAGACGACCCAGATAGAATAGCGTACGTAGGTAGATCAAGACCTTTTGACAGACCCATACGTTTAGAAAGCAAGAAACGTTTTCTCTCTCCCATACCAGAACAATGTTCTCTTGAGCATTTATTCCAAGCCACTGACAAAGTATTGAAACAGCGAATAGGTTACAGTGAACTTAGTACCATGCGTGAACAAGAACTAGCATGGTCAGCAGTACAATGGGCGGGAAATAACAGCGTATATAAAGATGATTCAGTAGCGCAAACATTCTTGAATCTTACCCAAGCCGAACAGCGGTTAGCTGGTATGTACATGATCCAGCATCTCATTACACTATATGAGAGTCAGCATTCTGATCCAGGTCCCCTATATAATATATTGGACGAGTTACTCCTAGGTAGATGGAGAGGCCTAGGTACCGATTTAGTTAATGTCATTCTAGAACAACGACACAAATACAGAACTTTCCTGACTCCACATTTCGTTCCTGTTCCACCCCCAGTAAGGAAAACATTTTTACATAGACAGACAGAATCCTTTACGAGAAGTTCATCCCGTCCGGACGGAAGGGGGTGAGCTTCAACGAGTATTCGTATACACACCCTTGACTAAAATGGAATTATTGGAAATGAAAAAAATAGTACCCTGTCACGCTAAAGATCCAGCAGGGTTCCACCGTGAATTAAAAGACATGCTCCTCATGGGGGAGTATACATATCCTGATATCCTTAAAATGTTAAAAGTACTGTTGCCTGCTGGCATTTACGAAAAACTCAAAGAAAAAGAATGGGAGGTGGGAGAGAAAAAGATTGATTGGACGCTATTAGAAAATGAAGAAAATACACGAGTTCCAGGTACTGGTCTCGGGGAAAAAGCCAAAGCATTACCCGAGTTATTGATACAGGTTTTGCCAAGATTACTAGCCACGAAAAAGGAAGACTGGGATGCAATCTCAGCCTGCAAACAGAAACAAGATGAAGACACTAGTGATTTTTTATTCCAGATTCGAGAAATGTTTCATTATTAATAGCGGCCTGAAAACAAGTAGTGAATCATACCCACATCTTTTTGTGACCAAATTAGTCGAGAATCCTTTACCACAAGTGAAAAATAGAGTACTGAAAGTTGAGAGTACATGGCAAGCAAATACCCCTTCTCAAATGTTACAAATGTTACAGTACCACCAGAACCGAATTAGAGAGGAACATGATCATGAACAGAGACGTATTAAAGACACGAAAATGAAAGTACTAGTTGCTCAGTCTGTTCCAGCTGACGGTCAGAAAAAGGGTACAGCACCGCCAGGTCATTCTGCAGCTCCCGTTAAAGGGAATTGCAACTATTGTAAACAGCCGGGTCACTATATAAACGAATATGCCGTTCTGAAATACAATATTGCTACAGGCAGGACGAAAGAAAGACCGCGTCCTCCTAGACAAGAACATGTTCCGCAACATATTCCACAGAACACGCAACCTCCACAGAATGCACAACAGACAGTAGCTGTACCCCAACCCCAACCCATCGCTGCCACGCAACATGTCACGCAGCAAATGTACCAGTATGCACAGTCAGATTACCCCGATTACCAGCAGTACTCATGAAACAGCCTAGAGAGGGAGGTTGGCTTGCCTCTTATCGAGGTTCCTGTAGATCAAGAGGGTCCCTATGTACATAGTCAGGTATTAGGGAAAGACAGAAAATTTTTGATTGACACAGGGGCGAGCAGAACTACCATCAGTCATGACAAGGTTCCAGGGGCACCCCTCTCAGGCTCACAGAATGTTTCCCTGGGTTTTTCAGGAAAGCCTATTGTTAACGAAGTGTCAAAGCCAGTTTCTCTAGAAGTTGGTCCATTGTCCCGTACTACAGACTTGTTACTTACGAAAGCATGTCCTGAAAATCTGCTTGGTATTAAAACATTGAAAGCACTAGGAGCAGTAATTTGTTGTTCTCCGGAAGGAGTGAGATTGTTTTTACGTGATTTTAAAGGTCATTATGTGTTGAGAGATTTTGATCCAAGATTGCAAAATGTACCACAGCATTTATGGGCACAAGGTCCAACTGATGTAGGTTGTATGCACATTACACCTTACCGTGTTACACTCAAGCAAGGAGTTGTACTACCCCGAATCTGACAATACAAATTACCCCCCGAGGCTGTAGCAGCCTTACTGAAAATTATTGACGAAATAATTGCCCAAGGAGTAGTTGTAGAAACTGACTCCAATGTATGTAATTCTCCAATCATTCTGATTCTTAAACGAACTGACCCAAATGCACCACCAGTCTACAGATTGGTGATCGACCTTCGAGAATTAAATAAATGCATCATTCCCCAGTACCCAGTAGTGCCAGACATTTCTTCCTTATTGACTGCTATTGATTCAGAAGCAGCGTTCTTCACTGTAATCGATCTTAAGAACGCCTTCTTTAGTGTCCCCATTCATCCGGAAAGCCAGTATCTCTTCGGATTCTCTTTAAATGGCCGAAGCTTCAAATTTGCACGTGCACCTCAAGGGTTCACGGAAATTCCTAGTATTTACAGTCAAGCCCTGAAACGACAACTAGACAGTATTCACATGCCTACTGACACTGCCCTGCTCCAATATGTTGATGATTTGTTAATTACAGCACGGACCGAACGTGACTGCGAGCGCGCGTCACTGACTGTCTTGTATGTCTTGGCCGAAAAGGGGCATAAAGTGTCCCCTTCGAAGCTACAGTTCTGTGCCCAGCAAGTGGTGTACCTTGGGCACTTGCTGTCCAAGAGGGGTAGACAATTGACACCAGACCGCATCCAGTTAATTGCACATCTGCCACAACCCAAGACACAAAAGGAGGTACGGGCCTTCATTGGCCTCACCTCGTACTGCAGACAATGGATCCCTCAGTATGCATATCTAGCCAAACCACTCATACAGTTGACAACACAGGAGGCAGCGACTTCGACTGTCCTCCCTTGGACTCACGAACATACGCAAGCTTTTGATGAATTGAAGAAAGCCCTATGTCAAGCACCTGTTTTAGCGACACCATGTTACAGCAAATCTTTTACACTCTTTGTCACTGAACGCGATGGCACAGCATTATCTGTGCTCACACAAGGACAAGCAGGGAAACACAAGCCTTGTGCTTACTTTTCTAGTACATTAGATCCAGTGGCCCAGGCTCTGCCTGCGTGCCTGAAATCAGTTGCAGCAACAGATTTAGCAATCAGACAAAGCGACTCAATAGTGTTAGGACATCCCCTGACAGTACAAGTTCTACACTCTGTGGAAGTTCTTCTGAACCGAACTCAGACACAACACTTGACCATAGCAAGACTGACAGGATATGAATTGACATTGTTCAGCCACACATAGAGATCAGACGTTGCAACACCTTAAACCCTGCCACGTTGTTACCCTCGAGCACGACTGACCCTACACCACATGACTGTGTGGAAGTCATTAATACTGTAACAAAACCCAGACAAGACTTGACAGACATTGCATTACCCGACCCAGACCTGACACTTTACGTGGATGGTTCATGTATGAGAACAAGCACAGGAGAGTTAGTGGCTGCATATGCAGTGACCACTGAAACTGAAGTCATAGAAACACATCGTATTGACACATTGTCTGCCCAAGAAGCAGAGCTCATTGCTCTGACCCAAGCCTGCATCCGAGCCAAGAACCTGAAAGTAAACATATATACAGATTCACAGTACGCATTCGGAGTTGTTCACGACTTCGGTATCCTCTGACAGGAAAGAGGTTTCTTAACTTCTCATGGTGCCAAGATACAGCATGGTCCCCTCATTCAAGCTCTGTTAGAGGCAATACACTTACCTGCATCCATTGCTATCATGAAGTGCAAAGCACATACGAAAGTTACTGACACCATTTCCCAGGGTAACGACCTGGCAGATCGAACAGCTAAACTCACAGCTCAGACTCAAACAGACATACGGACTGATCAGACAAAGACTGGAGTATCATCACAGACACATAGTATGACAGTGAAGGATCCCACTCTAGATGTACTCGACATACAGACACAAGCCACTCCAGACGAAATCAAGAAATGGACTGCACAAGGAGGGATCCAGACAGATCAGGGATGGATGACGAAGGGAAGAGCCACATGGTTCCTCCCCGACTCTATGGTTCAAGTTATCATAAATACAGCACATAGTCCAGCACACTTAGGAGAAAAAGCCATGTTAGACAGCATACAGAATCTCTGGTCCAACAAGCATTTACGTGCAGCAGCAAAACAGAAAGTGCGTACCTGCATGATCTGTTGTCAGTTCAATCCAGGCAAAGGCATTCCCGTGGAACAAGGTGGATTCCATCCTCCTGACCATCCATTCGAAGTCCTCCAGATGGATTATATCCAGATGGACCGATGTAGAGAATTCAAATATGTCCTCGTATTTGTATGTGCCCTTTCCAGATGGACAGAAGCATATCCAGTCCCAGATTACACTGCCGTGACCACTGCCAAGCAGTTGCTCCATGAATTCTTCCCGCGATACGGCTTGCCCCGTGTCGTGTACTCAGATAATGGACAGCCATTCTCGTCCGAACTTATGAAACAGGTATCACTCCTTTTATGTTACCAGTGGAAATTTCACTGTGTACAACACCCCGAAGCAACTGGTTTTGTCGAGCGACACAACCAGACTCTGAAAACACGATTAGCAAAGGTCTGTGCAGAAAAAGGTGTAGATTGGATAGTAGCCCTGCCAGTTGCCCTCTTTTACATGCGTATGGTGGCTCATTCCAGAACCGGACTATCTCCCTATGAGGTAGTCTTCGGCAGACCTCCCAATATGTGGGGTACGCCTATGCCTCGTAAAATCACGGATGTCGATAGTAATATGCTGACAGATTACCTAGCTTCCTTGATGTCTGCACTACTATCTTGTCGTTCACAGGTCGCGGCTGCCTTCCCGGACAACACCCAAGTGAAAGCGCATGAAATCGTTCCAGGAGATCTTGTATACGTCCGCAACTTCGATCGCACAAGCCCTCTGGAGCCCAGGTGGAAGCACCCGAAATTGGTGTTGATGACCACAAGGACCGCGGTGAAACTGGAAGGCCGGAAAGGGTGGCTCCACTCCAGCCACATAAAAAGATTCAATGGACTGTGTCCAGAAACTGTTATCAAGGACTGCCCCGTTTCAGACACTGACTCTAAACTCCCCCTGCTAGAAAAAACTCCGCAACAGGAGTACCGAGCCAAGCTAAGGTCTAGTAAGTCAGACAGCGTTTAATTGTTTAAGTCCCCCCATGGGTGAAGCGGTTAGACAGGTTTCTGACATGTATAAGATAGACCCAAGTAGTCAGAGAGATAGGCGAATCGAAAAGAGAGAAAAATATTGCAAAAATCTACATAGCAGATGCGTCATAACGTTAATTTTTATGATTCTTCTGAGCATTTCGATTATATGCATAAGCTTGATGCTACATGTTTTCTTTCCTCCTCTTGGTTCACATGTACATACTTTCTCTAATGACACCGTAGAGCACACTTTCAGCGACCTGCCCCCTCATGAGCTGTCCTATCGATTAGCGATGCGCAACAATACTTTCATTCGTATGTTACATCATACTCACCAGACCAGCAATGCCACGAATTGCTGGGTATGTGGCCGACTCTAAGCATGGGCGGAAAATCCGTTTCGCTCGCGGATTTTGCGGATTTTCGGGAAATTCGCAATCCGCGAGATTCGCGAATCTCCCGCAAAATCCGCAAATCCGCGAGCAGCGGATTTTGCTCGCACTGCTCGCACTGTTCGCGTGAGTTCGCGTGAGTTCGCGCCCCGCGAATAAGTGCAAAATTGCAGAAATACGATTTTAGCAAACTGAAAGTAACTACTTACCAGGTTCAAAAGTTCAGGCTCATCATTAGTAGCCATTTCCTGTAGTGCTTGCTGAGGGGCCCCTCCAGAGTTCAGTTGCCAGTTGCAACTATTATGTGACCCTGCTCTGAACCTCAGAATAGTTACACATATGCCACAAAGGTCCTGAATTACAGCTAAGGGAGACAAGCAGGAGCCAGGCTGGCAGTTCAAATCCATTAATCAGCCCCTAATTCATTATTGTCAGTTGGGGCAGGGCAGGTGTTGTAACTAATTTTGCAACAATGAAAGCACTTAGCAAGTGCAAAAGTTCACTAATCAGGAAGCACTAAGGAAGCAGGTGCCAGCTAAAAAAATATTCTGTGACACATTAATCAGCCCCAAATTAATTCAGGTCACTTGAGGCAGGGAAGGTGTGCTTGCGTTGCCACAATAATGTACACTGACTGGACAACCAGAGGGTGCTGTGATGAAACAGAGGGTGGCATGGGTGGGCCAGAGGGTGGCATGAGTAGTCAGAGAGTGGCAGTGGTGACAGAGAGTGGCAGTGATGAAGAAGAGTGTCCCAAACAGGCTGGACACGTAGAAACAACAAGTTCGCGAAACTTGCGACCCGACAGGTAAGTTCGCAATTTGCGACATTGTACAAAACCCTCGCGAACTGGCAGAAACCCGCGCAAACACACAAAAAAAAAATCCGCAAATTCGCGAGAATTCGCGGATTTTGCGGATTGCGAGTTCGCAAATCCGCAAAATTCGCGAACGCGAGATTCGCAAAATTCGCCCATGCTTAGCCGACTCCCACCTTATTAGAAATACAAGGGAGCTCTGCCCCTCTTTCCCTACCCGTTTACACATAACGGTTCATGTGGAGCATGGTTTGCTTTAATGTCTTCCTTAGACAGTAAGTCTCAAGTTTCCCAAGGCAATTGGATATGGGGGAACCTGAATACAGTCATGAATAAAGCATGTTTCCCAGATGCAGACGGTCTTCCCCAAAGGAGAGGGACCGATCTAGAAAATGAAGTGTATGAATTAGGTAACTTTTCCCTCAATCTCATGATTCTGAACGTCCAGTCCGAGACTAATACGAACTTGCCGTTTATAACAGTGCTACCAGTGAAAGGCGAATTATGCGTCAGAAAGAATGGTTCAGTACATCTAGGACACAGTGATTGTAATACTGTGGTCGAATTCAGCGATAAAGGAAAGTCTACTTTCAAAGCCTCTCGCCATTCCTATTTTATTTGTGGTCAGACAGCTTATGTATCTCTGCCCCCTGATTGGGATGGGACGTGTTATATTGCGTTCCTATTGCCACCTGTTTTCCTAGCCCCACCTGATTATCATCGAAATTCACGTCTTGTACATGTAAGACATAGAAGGGAGATTAAGTCCCCAATTGTCGATCAGACTGAGACAACGTGGGAACAATATACAGATTTCAATAAAGGATTCTTTTTCTTTGTGGGTCCTGTCCAAAACAGTAAACTGATACGCAAATTGACCCGAACTTTGGAAGCAGTAGTGAATGAGACTACTTCTGCTTTAGGTAACCTGACCGAAGAGCAATCCGCTATGAGACTTGTTGTTCTTCAAAATCGCCTTGTCCTTGACGTCATCCTGGCTGATAGGGGCGGGGCTTGTAGAGTGATCGGATCCAGTTGTTGCGTGTTTATTCCTAATAACGCGCCATCCGTATATAAGGCCATAACAAGGCTTCACGAAATTGCTCACCTGATACACCAGAATCCAGGCACCTGGACTTGGTCCGGTTGGCTCTGGAGTGTGATATCCGCCTGGGGATGGAAAGTGTTATCATTCCTTGGAATAATATTGCTTATTCTATTCAGTTGTTGTCTCTGTCTGCAATGTGGGCCAGCGATTTGCGGCTTGTGCGCCACAGCTTGTATTCCCCGTCCAAGTTCACGTTCCCGTTCCCGAATGAAGAAAGAAGAGCAAATGATGTTATATGAACAGATAGATGGTCTCATGAGAATAGACATATCCTAAAGGGTGAAGTAGGTGCCAAGGAGGGAATGAGGAAATAGAAATTTAGGTAGCTAATGTGTCCCCCACTCGCACCCCATCCAGACACACGCGCCCCATGTATGTCCTGTAATTCCTTTTCTGTGCATGCCAGGAAGACGCATATGCATTTGCGTCCAACGTTAACATGTCAGTTATACAGTTCTCCAAGAAAATCACGATAATTAGGCTTCTAGGCCTATGGTGCCAACATCTTTACATGGTGCACTTTTGAATAAAGCACACGTTTTTCTCCATGTTTTCTGGCTCAGCCGAGCTAGGCCCTTAAACGAGTTTCTTCTATCTCTGAAAGCTGCAGTTTAGGTATGCATCCCTGACCTCTACCTTACATCCTGCCCAGACGAGCGGTGCCCGGCTCGGCCTGGCCTGCCTGCCAAGACAGTATTTTGCCTACCGTTATCTGCTCAGCCTCTGCGAAAACACATTCCAGTCTAGTGAAATTGGTAAACATATTCCCGGCTGCAGAGCAAAGGGCCCTGCCTTCCTGTCTCCATGCAAGTAATTTACTGCACCCGTTACCATGGTAGGCCCATGGCCCCCGTACTTTGCATGAAGATCCATATGCACGCACTAGCATTCAGTGATGAACGGCCTCTGCCCGAGAGACCTTTTACTTCAGACACTACATCCTCTAAACACAAGATACCAGATATGCTATAGGTGCAGGTCGTTCTGACATCCCAGACATTAGTCTCCTCTACTAGTGCTAAAGTCAAAGCCCCCAGCTCTCCCCAGTTACACGTCATGCTCAGTTGCGCGCGCATCTAAGCCAAAGGTTTCTGCTGATTCTGCAAACTTTCTCTAAGCATCCACCCACTTGTGATGTTTCTTGTGACGTTTCTCTGACTCGCCCAGTGCACGCCTACGTGTACGCCTTCTTACACGCCTCCTGTTACGCATATGTGTTCTTATCTCTCTCTTTTCACCTGTTATGCCTACTGTATTCATTTCCATTATATGCTTTTACTATATATAATGTGTGATGTTAATAAAATATTGAATGTCCCTTCCTGAACCTTAGTGGTGATGGAACCCGATGTCCCGTGTCTCGAGGCACTTCATTAAAGCCTGTATGACTCAGATACCACGGACTCTGCCTCTCATTTGATTGAGCTATCCTTATTGTCATTTAATGTATAGAAAAATAGTCCGGTAATTTTATTTACCACACAGAGACAAAATGACGTAGGTAGGGCAGCGGCCGCACCAATCAAAAACGCAGTGGTGGAGAGGGAGGCTGCCTGACGCGCCGCCTTCCTGATGACGTGCTGCAGGACTTGAAAAAGAGGACGGCGGGAGTCGGGATGGAGTCTCCGGACGGTAAGTTTAGTTTACTTAATTTTATTATATATATATTTCTTTGTTTGTTTCCAAACCCCTCCCGCCTCCGCCCTCATTCCCTTAGGTTGTCGCGATGTGAGACCCCATTTCCCACCCCCCCGCCACCTGCCCATAATGCAGGCCGCGACAGTGGGATTTATGAAAATACTGTTACTTGGTGCAGTGGCTGGTGAGAACTCACCAAAAGAGTCTTGTTCGTAGGTGGGTGACTGTCTGACCTGGGGCCGTCGCAATTTAGATGATATATTTCAAGCTAATCCAATTATTTCAGACTGCTGCACACGCGACAGTTTTGCATCGCTTAATGCTTATCCAGCGCCAGGAACTTTAATGTGGTGTGGTGAGACAGAAAGAGAATGAAGAGCATGGTATTCTGTGCCTCAGAAGTCAGAGCAGAGGGGGTGCGGGAGGGCAAGGGCCTCGGTCGGTTAGGTGAAAGCTGTGTGAGTTAAAGAAGCAGTGGAGTAAATAAAATAGCTTGAAAGTAAAGGTTAGACGGGAAGGGAGATCAGCATGTGTCACAAAATGGTGGGCCTGCTCTGTGTGGTTTGACGAGGGGTCTATGAAATTTCACGAAGGATGGTCTCCTCTCGACGCCATCTCCTGAGCAGGGGCACTGCAGAGGTGCCTGTGGTATGCATTATTGACTCTGAGTCATGTAATAAGGTAGCGAAGCAGCTTGGCAGAGAACGGTGAGGGAGGGACAATGGAAAAAAAGATAGTGAAGGAGAAAGGTAGTGAGCTGAGAAAAAACAAGGTAACTAGGTTGATAAAAACAACTAGATGTGGGGTTGGTGTGGAGAAGTAGCACGCTGGGACGTACGTACAATTCTTGAAGCAGGTACACTGGCACAGGGCAAGAAGTATGAAGGGCACAATGCACCCAAAATGTGGCTGTCTTTTACTGCCGTGCCAGGAGACAAGGAGCACATTTGTTTTCCTTGTTTGAATTAGGGCTTGTTACGCTCTGGTGGTACCCCACTGCTAGAAAGATACAAAGAAGGACACGGAGAGGAAGCGAGTCAATGCCAGAAACCGGTCCTCAGAAGCTTGTTTCCGGTAAGGGAAGGCATGGCTTGGCATTTCAGGCTGGACTGTTCTCATGAGGCAGAGGGTCAGTCTGATTTGCATACGGCCATGTCTGAACTGGGGTGCTGTGCAGTGCAAAAAAACGATGGATTTGGGCCCAGATCTCTGTACAGGGGTGAATGTATGACATTGTTCTGCATTCTGTCCATCAACTGTGGTTTTTGCATTTATCACCCTGAGTGGGATGGGTATGCTCAGACATGAGTCCCATGCACTCCACACCACTGGATTCAAGCAAGCCGGGCTAAAAGACGGCTGGAATGCCAGAAACCGGTCCTCGGAAGCTTGTTTCCGGTCCAGGGAAGGCATGGCTTGGCATTTCGGGCTGGACTGTTCTCATGAGGCACAGCGTCAGACTGATTTGCATATAGCCATGTCTGAACTGGGGTGGTGTGGAGTGCAAAAAAAACCCCCAAAAAACAGATGGATTTGGGCCCAGATCTCTGTACCTGGGTGAATGTATGACATTGTTCTGCATTCTGTCCATCAACTGTAGTTTTTTTGCATTTATGCCCCTGAGTGGGATGGGTATGCTCATATGTGAGTCCCATGCACTCCACACCACTGGATTCAAGCAAGCCGGGCTGAAGACTGCTGGAATGCCAGAAACCGGTCCTCAGAAGCTTGTTTCCGGTCCAGGGAAGGCATGGCTTGGCTTTTCGGGCTGGACTGTTCCAATGAGGCACAGGGTCAGACTGATTTGCATATGGCCATGTCTGAACTGGGGTGGTGGGGAGTGCAAAAAAACAATGGATTTGGGCCAAGATCTCTGTACTGGGGTGAATGTATGACATTGTTCTGCATTCTGTCCATCAACTGTGGTTTTTGCATTTATCACCCCGAGTGGGATGGGTATGCTCAGACGTGAGTCCCATGCACTCCACAAGACTGGATTCAAGCAAGCCGGGCTGAAGACGCCTGGAATGCCAGAAACCAGTCCTCGGAAGCTTGTGTCCGGTCCAGGCAAGGCATTACTTGGCATTTCGGGCTGCACTGTTCCCATGAGGCACTGGGTCAGACTGATTTGCATATGGCCATGTCTGAACTGGGGTGGTGTGGAGTGCAAAAAACCCCCCAAAAAAACGATGGATTTGGGCCCAGATCTCGTTACTGGGGTGAATGTATGACATTGTTCTGCATTCTGTCCATCAACTGTGGTTTTTCCATTTATCACCCCAAGTGGGATGGGTATGCTCAGACGTGAGTCCCATGCACTCCACACCACTGGATTCAAGCAAGCCGGGCTGAAGACGGCTGGAATGCCAGAAACCGGTCCTCGGAAGCTTGTTTCTGGTCCAGGGAAGGCATGGCTTGGCATTTCGGCTGGACCGTTCCCATGAGGCACAGGGTCAGACTGATTTGCATATGGCCATTTCTGAACTGGGGTGGTGTGGAGTGCAAAAAAACGATGGATTTGGGCCCAGATCTCTGTACCTTGGTGAATGTATGACATTGTTCTGCATTCTGTCCATCAACTGTGGTTTTTGCATTTATCACCCCGATTGGGATGGGTATGCTCAGACGTGAGTCCCATGCACTCCACACAACTGGATGCAAGGAAGCCGGGCTGAGGACAGCTGGAATGCCAGAAACCGGTCCTCAGAAGCTTGTTTCCGGTCCAGGGAAGGCATGGCTTGGCATTTTGGGCTGGACCGTTCCAATGAGGCACAGGGTCAGATTGATTTGCATATGGCCATGTCTGAACTGGGGTGGTGTGGAGTGCAAAATAAATGATGGATGTGGGCCCAGATCTCTGTACTGGGGTGAATGTATGACATTGTTCTGCATTCTGTCCATCAACTGTGGCTTTTGCATTTATCACCCCGAGTGGGATGGGTATGCTCAGACGTGAGTCCCATGCACTCACACCACTGGATGCAAGCAAGCCGGGCTGAAGACGGCTGGAATGTCAGAAACCGGTCTTCGGAAGCTTGTTTCCGGTCCAGGGAAGGCATGGCTTGGCATTTCGGGCTGGACTGTTCTCATGAGGCACAGCGTCAGACTGATTTGCATATAGCCATGTCTGAACTGGGGTGGTGTGGAGTGCAAAAAAACCCCCAAAAAAACAGATGGATTTGGGCCCAGATCTCTGTACCTGGGTGAATGTATGACATTGTTCTGCATTCTGTCCATTAACTGTAGTTTTTTTGCATTTATGCCCCTGAGTGGGATGGGTATGCTCATATGTGAGTCCCATGCACTCCACACCACTGGATTCAAGCAAGCCGGGCTGAAGACTGCTGGAATGCCAGAAACCGGTCCTCAGAAGCTTGTTTCTGGTCCAGGGAAGGCATGGCTTGGCATTTCGGGCTGGACTGTTCCCATGAGGCACAGGGTCAGACTGATTTGCATATGGCCATGTCTGAACTGGGGTGGTGGGGAGTGCAAAAAAACAATGGATTTGGGCCAAGATCTCTGTACTGGGGTGAATGTATGACATTGTTCTGCATTCTGACCATCAACTGTGGTTTTTGCATTTATCACCCCGAGTGGGATGGGTATGCTCAGACGTGAGTCCCATGCACTCCACAAGACTGGATTCAAGCAAGCCGGGCTGAAGACGCCTGGAATGCCAGAAACCAGTCCTCGGAAGCTTGTTTCCGGTCCAGGCAAGGCATTACTTGGCATTTCGGGCTGCACTGTTCCCATGAGGCACTGGGTCAGACTGATTTGCATATGGCCATGTCTGAACTGGGGTGGTGTGGAGTGCAAAAAAACCCCCAAAAAAACGATGGATTTGGGCCCAGATCTCGTTACTGGGGTGAATGTATGACATTGTTCTGCATTCTGTCCATCAACTGTGGTTTTTCCATTTATCACCCCAAGTGGGATGGGTATGCTCAGACGTGAGTCCCATGCACTCCACACCACTGGATTCAAGCAAGCCGGGCTGAAGACGGCTGGAATGCCAGAAACCGGTCCTCGGAAGCTTGTTTCTGGTCCAGGGAAGGCATGGCTTGGCATTTCGGCTGGACTGTTCTCATGAGGCACAGCGTCAGACTGATTTGCATATAGCCATGTCTGAACTGGGGTGGTGTGGAGTGCAAAAAAAAACCCAAAAAAACAGATGGATTTGGGCCCAGATCTCTGTACCTGGGTGAATGTATGACATTGTTCTGCATTCTGTCCATCAACTGTAGTTTTTTTGCATTTATGCCCCTGAGTGGGATAGGTATGCTCATATGTGAATCCCATGCACTCCACACCACTGGATTCAAGCAAGCCGGGCTGAAGACTGCTGGAATGCCAGAAACCGGTCCTCAGAAGCTTGTTTCCGGTCCAGGGAAGGCATGGCTTGGCTTTTCGGGCTGGACTGTTCCAATGAGGCACAGGGTCAGACTGATTTGCATATGGCCATGTCTGAACTGGGGTGGTGGGGAGTGCAAAAAAACAATGGATTTGGGCCAAGATCTCTGTACTGGGGTGAATGTATGACATTGTTCTGCATTCTGTCCATCAACTGTGGTTTTTGCATTTATCACCCCCAGTGGGATGGGTATGCTCAGACGTGAGTCCCATGCACTCCACAAGACTGGATTCAAGCAAGCCGGGCTGAAGACGCCTGGAATGCCAGAAACCAGTCCTCGGAAGCTTGTGTCCGGTCCAGGCAAGGCATTACTTGGCAGTTCGGGCTGCACTGTTCCCATGAGGCACTGGGTCAGACTGATTTGCATATGGCCATGTCTGAACTGGGGTGGTGTGGAGTGCAAAAAAAAACCCCAAAAAACGATGGATTTGGGCCCAGATCTCCTTACTGGGGTGAATGTATGACATTGTTCTGCATTCTGTCCATCAACTGTGGTTTTTCCATTTATCACCCCAAGTGGGATGGGTATGCTCAGACGTGAGTCCCATGCACTCCACACCACTGGATTCAAGCAAGCCGGGCTGAAGACGGCTGGAATGCCAGAAACCGGTCCTCGGAAGCTTGTTTCTGGTCCAGGGAAGGCATGGCTTGGCATTTCGGCTGGACCGTTCCCATGAGGCACAGGGTCAGACTGATTTGCATATGGCCATTTCTGAACTGGGGTGGTGTGGAGTGCAAAAAAACGATGGATTTGGGCCTAGATCTCTGTACCTTGGTGAATGTATGACATTGTTCTGCATTCTGTCCATCAACTGTGGTTTTTGCATTTATCACCCCGATTGGGATGGGTATGCTCAGACGTGAGTCCCATGCACTCCACACAACTGGATGCAAGGAAGCCGGGCTGAGGACAGCTGGAATGCCAGAAACCGGTCCTCAGAAGCTTGTTTCCGGTCCAGGGAAGGCATGGCTTGGCATTTTGGGCTGGACCGTTCCAATGAGGCACAGGGTCAGATTGATTTGCATATGGCCATGTCTGAACTGGGGTGGTGTGGAGTGCAAAATAAATGATGGATGTGGGCCCAGATCTCTGTACTGGGGTGAATGTATGACATTGTTCTGCATTCTGTCCATCAACTGTGGCTTTTGCATTTATCACCCCGAGTGGGATGGGTATGCTCAGACGTGAGTCCCATGCACTCACACCACTGGATTCAAGCAAGCCGGGCTGAAGACGGCTGGAATGTCAGAAACCGGTCTTCGGAAGCTTGTTTCCGGTCCAGGGAAGGCATGGCTTGGCATTTCGGGCTGGACTGTTCTCATGAGGCACAGCGTCAGACTGATTTGCATATAGCCATGTCTGAACTGGGGTGGTGTGGAGTGCAAAAAAACCCCCCAAAAAACAGATGGATTTGGGCCCAGATCTCTGTACCTGGGTGAATGTATGACATTGTTCTGCATTCTGTCCATCAACTGTAGTTTTTTTGCATTTATGCCCCTGAGTGGGATGGGTATGCTCATATGTGAGTCCCATGCACTCCACACCACTGGATTCAAGCAAGCCGGGCTGAAGACTGCTGGAATGCCAGAAACCGGTCCTCGGAGTCGGAAGCTTGTTTCTGGTCCAGGGAAGGCATGGCTTGGCATTTCGGGCTGGACTGTTCCCATGAGGCACAGGGTCAGACTGATTTGCATATGGCCATGTCTGAACTGGGGTGGTGGGGAGTGCAAAAAAACAATGGATTTGGGCCAAGATCTCTGTACTGGGGTGAATGTATGACATTGTTCTGCATTCTGTCCATCAACTGTGGTTTTTGCATTTATCACCCCGAGTGGGATGGGTATGCTCAGACGTGAGTCCCATGCACTCCACAAGACTGGATTCAAGCAAGCCGGGCTGAAGACGCCTGGAATGCCAGAAACCAGTCCTCGGAAGCTTGTTTCCGGTCCAGGCAAGGCATTACTTGGCATTTCGGGCTGCACTGTTCCCATGAGGCACTGGGTCAGACTGATTTGCATATGGCCATGTCTGAACTGGGGTGGTGTGGAGTGCAAAAAAACCCCCCAAAAAACGATGGATTTGGGCCCAGATCTCGTTACTGGGGTGAATGTATGACATTGTTCTGCATTCTGTCCATCAACTGTGGTTTTTCCATTTATCACCCCAAGTGGGATGGGTATGCTCAGACGTGAGTCCCATGCACTCCACACCACTGGATTCAAGCAAGCCGGGCTGAAGACGGCTGGAATGCCAGAAACCGGTCCTCGGAAGCTTGTTTCTGGTCCAGGGAAGGCATGGCTTGGCATTTCGGCTGGACCGTTCCCATGAGGCACAGGGTCAGACTGATTTGCATATGGCCATGTCTGAACTGGGGTGGTGTGGAGTGCAAAAAAATGATGGATTTGGGCCCAGATCTCTGTACCTGGGTGAATGTATGACATTGTTCTGCATTCTGTCCATCAACTGTGGTTTTTGCATTTATCACCCCGATTGGGATGGGTATGCTCAGACGTGAGTCCCATGCACTCCACACAACTGGATGCAAGGAAGCCGGGCTGAGGACGGCTGGAATGCCAGAAACCGGTCCTCAGAAGCTTGTTTCCGGTCCAGGGAAGGCATGGCTTGGCATTTTGGGCTGGACTGTTCCAATGAGGCACAGGGTCAAATTGATTTGCATATGGCCATGTCTGAACTGGGGTGGTGTGGAGTGCAAAAAATCTATGGATTTGGGCCCAGATCTCTGTACTGGGGTGAATGTATGACATTGCTCTGCATTCTGTCCATCAACTGTGGTTTTTGCATTTATCACCCTGCGTGGGATGGGTATGCTCAGACGTGAGTCCCATGCACTCCACACGACTGGATTCAAGCAAGCCGGGTTGAAGACGGCTGGAATGCCAGAAACCAGTCCTCGGAAGCTTGTTTCCGGTCCAGGGAAGGCATTACTTGGCATTTCGGGCTGGACTGTTCCCATGATGCACTGGGTCAGACTGATTTGCATATGGCCATGTCTGGGGTGGTGTGGAGTGCAAAAAAAAACCCAAAAAACGATTGATTTGTGCCCAGATCTCTGTACTGGGGTGAATGTATGACATTATTCTGCATTCTGTCCATCAACTGTGGTTTTTCCATTTATCACTCCAAGTGGGATGGGTATGCTCAGACGTGAGTCCCATGCACTCCACACCACTGGATTCAAGCATGCCGGGCTGAAGACGGCTGGAATGCCAGAAACCGGTCCTCGGAAGCTCGTTTCCGGTCCAGGGAAGGCATGGCTTGGCATTTCGGGCAGGACATGAGTCCCATGCACTCCACACCACTGGATGCAAGGAAGCCGGGCTGAGGACGGCTGGAATGCCAGAAAACGGTCCTCAGAAGCTTGTTTCCGGTTCAGGGAAGGCATGGCTTGGCTTTTTGGGCTGGACTGTTCCAATGAGGCACAGGGTCAGATTGATTTGCATGTGGCCATGTCTGAACTGGGGTGGTGTGGAGTGCAAAAAATCTATGGATTTGGGCCCAGATCTCTGTACTGGGGTGAATGTATGACATTGTTCTGCATTCTGTCCATCAACTGTGGTTTTTGCATTTATCACCCTGAGTGGGATGGGTATGCTCAGACGTGAGTCCCATGCACTCCACACGACTGGATTCAAGCAAGCCGGGCTGAAGACGGCTGGAATGCCAGAAACCGGTCCTCGGAAGCTTGTTTCCAGTCCAGGGAAGGCATTACTTGGCATTTCGGGCTGGACTGTTCCCATGATGCACTGGGTCAGACTGATTTGTATATGGCCATGTCTGAACTGGGGTGGTGTGGAGTGCAAAAAAATGATGGATGTGGGCACAGATCTCTGTACTGGGGGGAATGTATGACATTGTTCTGCATTCTGTCCATCAACGGTGGTTTTTGCATTTATCACCCCGAGTGGGATGGGTATGCTCAGACGTGAGTCTCATGCACTCCACACCACTGGATTCAAGCAAGCCGGCTGATGGCGGCTGGAATGCCAGAAACCGGTCTTCGGAAGCTTGTTTCCGATCCAGGGAAGGCATGGCTTGGCTTTCAGGCTGGACTGTTCCCTTGAGGCACAGGGTCAGACTGATTTGCATATGGCCATGTCAGAACCGGGGTGGTGTGGAGTGCAAAAAACAATGGATTTGGGCCTAGCTCTGTACTGGGGTGAATGTATTACATTGTTCTGCATTCTGTACATGAACTGTGGTGTTTGCATTTATCACCCCGAGTGGGATGGGTATGCTCAGACGTGAGCCCCATGCACTCCACACCACTGGATTCAAGCAAGCCGGGCTGAAGATGGCTGAAATGCCAGAAACCGGCCCTCAGAAGCTTGTTTCCGGTCCAGGGAAGGCATGGCTTGGCATTTCGGGCTGGACTGTTCCCATGAGGCACAGGGTCAGACTGATTTGCATATGGCCATGTCTGTACTGGGGTGGTGTGGAGTGCAAAAAATGATGGATTTGGGCCCAGATCTCTGTACTGGGGTGAATGTATGACATTGTAGTATGACAGTGAAGTAGTGTGGCTCACTGGTTAGAGGCGGCAGACCCGAGAGCAGAGGACGGCCCGGGACCAGGGTTCGATTCCCAGCGCGGCAGGTTTCTGGACCAGGGTCAGCGGACTCGATAATTCTCTCGCCTCGGTGCCCACTCTGATCAGCGATCACACTCGGCAACTCTGGGCATTAGCTTGCCTCATCTTCACTAACGGCCCCACCAGACCGCCGGGGATGCCTGGTCTCACCCTGGAGATACCCATTAAGGGACCATCTCTCAGGGAAGCCAGGAAGGGTTTCTCAGCGGTCGAAGCGCCTTGGGACCCTACGGGTAAGTAGTGCGCTATATAAATGCCAATACATTTACATTTACATTACATTTACATTTACATTTACATTTACATTTGTTCTGCATTCTGTCCATTAACTGTGGTTTTTGCATTTATCACCCCTGAGTGGGATGGGTATGCTCAGACGTGAGTCCCATGAACTCCACACCACTGGATTCAAGCAGGCCAGGCTGAAGACGGCTGGAATGCCAGAAACCGGTCTTCAGAAGCTTGTTTCCGATCCAGGGAAGGCATGGCTTGGCATTTCAGGCTGGACTGTTCCCTTGAGGCACAGCGTCAGACTCATTTGCATATGGCCATGTCAGGACTGAGGTGATGTGGAGTGCAAAAAACAATGGATTTGGGCCCAGCTCTGTACTGGGGTAAATGTATTACATTGTTCTGCATTCTGTACATAAACTGTGGTTTTTGCATTTATCACCCCGAGTGGGATGGGTATGCTCAGACGTGAGTCACATGCACTCCACACCACTGGATTCAAGCAAGCCGGGCTGAAGACGGCTGGAATGCCAGAAACCGGTCCTCAGAAGCTTGTTTCCGGTCCAGGGAAGGCATGGCTTGGCATTTCGGGCTGGACTGTTCCCATGAGGCACAGGGTCAGACTGATTTGTATATGGCCATGTCTGAACTGGGGTGGTGTGGAGTGCAAAAAAATGATGGATGTGGGCCCAGATCTCTGTACTGGGGGGAATGTATGACATTGTTCTGCATTCTGTCCATCAACGGTGGTTTTTGCATTTATCACCCCGGAGTGGGATGGGTATGCTCAGAGGTGAGTCCCATGAACTCCACACCACTGGATTCAAGCAAGCCAGGCTGAAGACGTCTGGAATGCCAGAATCCGGTTTTCGGAAGCTTGTTTCCGATCCAGGGAAGGCATGGCTTGGCATTTCGGGCTGGACTGTTCCCTTGAGGCACAGGGTCAGACTGATTTGCATATGGCCATGTCAGAACTGGGGTGGTGTGGAGTGCAAAAAACAATGGATTTTGGCCCAGCTCTGTACTGGGGTGAATGTATTACATTGTTCTGCATTCTGTAGATAAACTGTGGTTTTTGCATTTATCACCCCGATTGAGATGGGTATGCTCAGACGTGAGTCCCATGCACTCCACACCACTGGATTCAAGCAAACCGGGCTGAAGACGGCTGGAATGCCAGAAACCGGACCTCGGAAGCTTGTTTCCGGTCCAGAGAAGGAATGGCTTAGCATTTCGGGCTGGACTGTTCCCATGAGGCACAATGTCAGACTAATTTGATTTTTTGGCCATGTCTGAACTGTGGTGGTGTGGCGTGCAAAAAACAATGGATTTGAGCCCAGCTCTGTACTGGGGTGAATGTATTACAATGTTCTGCATTCTGTACATAAACTGTGGTTTTTGCATTTATCACCCCGAGTGGGATGGGTATGCTCAGACATGAGTCCCATGCACTCCACACCACTGGATTCAAGCAAACCGGGCTGAAGACGGCTGGAATGCCAGAAACCGGTCCTCGGAAGCTTGTTTCCGGTCCAGGGAAGGCATGGCTTGGCATTTCGGGCTGGACTGTTCCCATGAGGCACAGGGTCAGACTGATTTATATATGGCCATGTCTGAACTGGGGTGGTGTGGAGTGCAAAATAAATGATGGATGTGGGCCCAGATCTCTGTACTGGGGTGAATGTATGACATTGTTCTGCATTCTGTCCATCAACTGTGGCTTTTGCATTTATCACCCCGAGTGGGATGGGTATGCTCAGACGTGAGTCCCATGCACTCACACCACTGGATTCAAGCAAGCCGGGCTGAAGACGGCTGGAATGCCAGAAACCGGTCTTCGGAAGCTTGTTTCCGATCCAGGGAAGGCATGGCTTGGCATTTCGGGCTGGACTGTTCCCTTGAGGCACAGGGTCAGACTGATTTGCATATGGCCATGTCAGAACTGGGGTGGTGTGGAGTACAGAAAACAATGGATTTGGGCCCAACTCTGTACTGGGGTGAATGTATTACATTGTTCTGCATTCTGTACATAAACTGTGGTTTTTGCATTTATCACCCCGAGTGGGATGGGTATGCTCAGACGTGAATCCCATGCACTCCACACCACTGGATTCAAGCAAGCCGGGCTGAAGACGGCTGGAATGCCAGAAACCGGTCCTCAGAAGCTTGTTTCCGGTGCAGGGAAGGCATGGCTTGGCATTTTGGGATGGACTGTTTCCATGAGGCACAGGGTCAGACTGATTTGCATATGGCCATGTCTGAACTGGCGTGGTGTGGAGTGCAAAAAAACGATGGATGTGGGCCCAGATCTCTGTACTGGGGTGAATGTATGACATTGTTCTGCATTCTGTCCATCAACTGTGGTTTTTGCATTTATTACCCCGAGTGGGAAGGGTATGCTCAGACGTGAGTCCCATATACTCCACACCACTGGATTCAAGCAGGCCAGGCTGAAGACGTCTGGAATGCCAGAATCCGGTTTTCGGAAGCTTGTTTCCGATCCAGGGAAGGCATGGCTTGGCATTTCGGGCTGGACTGTTCCCTTGAGGCACAGGGTCAGACTGATTTGCATATGGCCATGTCAGAACTGGGGTGGTGTGGAGTGCAAAAAACAATGGATTTTGGCCCAGCTCTGTACTGGGGTGAATGTATTACATTGTTCTGCATTCTGTACATAAACTGTGGTTTTTGCATTTATCACCCCGATTGAGATGGGTATGCTCAGACGTGAGTCCCATGCACTCCACACCACTGGATTCAAGCAAACCGGGCTGAAGACGGCTGGAATGCCAGAAACCGGACCTCGGAAGCTTGTTTCCGGTCCAGAGAAGGCATGGCTTAGCATTTCGGGCTGGACTGTTCCCATGAGGCACAATGTCAGACTAATTTGATTTTTTGGCCATGTCTGAACTGTGGTGGTGTGGCGTGCAAAAAACAATGGATTTGAGCCCAGCTCTGTACTGGGGTGAATGTATTACAATGTTCTGCATTCTGTACATAAACTGTGGTTTTTGCATTTATCACCCCGAGAGGGATGGGTATGCTCAGACATGAGTCCCATGCACTCCACACCACTGGATTCAAGCAAACCGGGCTGAAGACGGCTGGAATGCCAGAAACCGGTCCTCGGAAGCTTGTTTCCGGTCCAGGGAAGGCATGGCTTGGCATTTCGGGCTGGACTGTTCCCATGAGGCACAGGGTCAGACTGATTTATATATGGCCATGTCTGAACTGGGGTGGTGTGGAGTGCAAAATAAATGATGGATGTGGGCCCAGATCTCTGTACTGGGGTGAATGTATGACATTGTTCTGCATTCTGTCCATCAACTGTGGCTTTTGCATTTATCACCCCGAGTGGGATGGGTATGCTCAGACGTGAGTCCCATGCACTCACACCACTGGATTCAAGCAAGCCGGGCTGAAGACGGCTGGAATGCCAGAAACCGGTCTTCGGAAGCTTGTTTCCGATCCAGGGAAGGCATGGCTTGGCATTTCGGGCTGGACTGTTCCCTTGAGGCACAGGGTCAGACTGATTTGCATATGACCATGTCAGAACTGGGGTGGTGTGGAGTACAGAAAACAATGGATTTGGGCCCAACTCTGTACTGGGGTGAATGTATTACATTGTTCTGCATTCTGTACATAAACTGTGGTTTTTGCATTTATCACCCCGAGTGGGATGGGTATGCTCAGACGTGAATCCCATGCACTCCACACCACTGGATTCAAGCAAGCCGGGCTGAAGACGGCTGGAATGCCAGAAACCGGTCCTCAGAAGCTTGTTTCCGGTGCAGGGAAGGCATGGCTTGGCATTTTGGGATGGACAGTTCCCATGAGGCACAGGGTCAGACTGATTTGCATATGGCCATGTCTGAACTGGCGTGGTGTGGAGTGCAAAAAAACGATGGATGTGGGCCCAGATCTCTGTACTGGGGTGAATGTATGACATTGTTCTGCATTCTGTCCATCAACTGTGGTTTTTGCATTTATTACCCCGAGTGGGAAGGGTATGCTCAGACGTGAGTCCCATGCACTCCACACCACTGGATTCAAGCAGGCCAAGCTGAAGACGGCTGGAATGCCAGAAACCGGTCTTCGGAAGCTTGTTTCCGATCCAGGGAAGGCATGGCTTGGCATTTCAGGCTGGACTGTTCCCTTGAGGCACAGGGTCAGACTGATTTGCATATGGCCATGTCAGAACTGGTTGGTGTGGAGTGCAAAAAACAATGGATTTGGGCCCAGCTCTGTACTGGGGTGAATGTAATACATTGTTCTGCATTCTGTACATAAACTGTGGTTTTTGCATTTATCACCCCTGAGTGGGATGGGTATGCTCAGACGTGAGTCCCATGAACTCCACACCACTGGATTCAAGCAGGCCAGGCTGAAGACGTCTGGAATGCCTGAAACCGGTCTTCGGAAGCTTGTTTCCGATCCAGGGGAGGCATGGCTTGGCATTTCGGGCTGGACTGTTCCCTTGAGGCAAAGGGTCAGACTGATTTGCATATGGCCATGTCAGAACTAGGGTGGTGTGGAGTGCAAAAAACAATGGATTTTGGCCCAGCTCTGTACTGGGGTGAATGTATTACATTGTTCTGCATTCTGTACATAAACTGTGGTTTTTGCATTTATCACCCCGAGTGGGATGGGTATGCTCAGACGTGAGTCCCATGCACTCCACACCACTGGATTCAAGCAAACCAGGCTGAAGACGGCTGGAATGCCAGAAACCGGACCTCGGAAGCTTGTTTCCGGTCCAGAGAAGGCATGGCTTGGCATTTCCGGCTAGACTGTTCCCATGAGGCACAATGTCAGACTGATTTGATTATGGCCATGTCTGAACTGTGGTGGTGTGGAGTGCAAAAAACAATAGATTTGGGCCCAGCTCTGTACTGGGGTGAATGTATTACATTGTTCTGCATTCTGTACATAAACTGTGGTTTTTGCATTTATCACCCCAAGTGGGATGGGTAAGCTCAGACGTGAGTCCCATGCACTCCACACCACTGGATTCAAGCAAACCGGGCTGAAGACGGCTGGAATGCCAAAAACCGGTCCTCAGAAGCTTGTTTCCGGTCCAGGGAAGGCATGGCTTGGCATTTCGGGCTGGACTGTTCCCATGAGGCACAGGGTCAGACTGATTTGTATATGGCCATGTCTGAACTGGGGTGGTGTGGAGTGCAAAATAAATGATGGATGTGGGCCCAGATCTCTGTACTGGGGTGAATGTATGACATTGTTCTGAATTCTGTCCATCAACTGTGGCTTTTGCATTTATCACCCCGAGTGGGATGGGTATGCTCAGACGTGAGTCCCATGCACTCACACCACTGGATTCAAGCAAGCCAGGCTGAAAATGGCTGGAATGCCAGAAACCGGCCCTCAGAAGCTTGTTTCCGGTCCAGGGAAGGCATGGCTTGGCATTTCGGGCTGGACTGTTCCCATGAGGCACAGGGTCAGACTGATTTGCATATGGCCATGTCTGAACTGGGGTGGTGTGGAGTGCAAAAAATGATGGATTTGGGCCCAGATCTCTGTACTGGGGTGAATGTATGGCATTGTTCTGCATTCTGTCCATTAACTATGGTTTTTGCATTTATCACCCCTGAGTGGGATGGGTATGCTCAGACGTGAGTCCCATGAACTCCACACCACTGGATTCAAGCAGGCCAGGCTGAAGACGGCTGGAATGCCAGAAATGGGTCTTCGGAAGCTTGTTTCCGATTCAGGGAAGGCATGGCTTGGCATTTCAGGCTGGATTGTTCCCTTGAGGCACAGGGTCAGACTGATTTGCATATGGCCATGTCAGAACTGGGGTGGTGTGGAGTGCAAAAAACAATGGATTTGGGCCCAGCTCTGTACTGGGGTGAATGTATTATATTGTTCTGCATTCTGTACATAAATTGTGGTTTTTGCATTTATCACCCCGAGTGGGATGGGTATGCTCAGACGTGAGTCCCATGCACTCCACACCACTGGATTCAAGCAAGCCGGGCTGAAGACGACTGGAATGCCAGAAACCGGTCTTCGGAAGCTTGTTTCTGTTCCAGGGAAGGCATGGCTTGGCATTTCGGGCTGGACTGTTCCCTTGAGGCACAGGGTCAGACTGATTTGCATATGGCCATGTCAGAACTGGGGTGGTGTGGAGTGCAAAAAACAATGGATTTGGCCCAGCTCTGTACTGGGGTGAATGTATTACATTGTTCTGCATTCTGTACATAAACTTGTTTTTTTTGCATTTATCACCCCGAGTGGGATGGGTATGCTCAGACGTGAGTCCCATGCACTCCACACCACTGGATTCAAGCAAACCGGGCTGAAGACGGCTGGAATGCCAGAAACCGGACCTCAGAAGCTTGTTTCCGGTCCAGAGAAGGCATGGCTTGGCATTTCGGGCTGGACTGTTCCCATGAGGCACAATGTCAGACTGATTTGATTATGGCCATGTCTGAACTGTGGTGGTGTGGAGTGCAAACAACAATGGATTTGGGCCGAGCTCTGTACTGGGGTGAATGTATTACATTGTTCTGCATTCTGTACATAAACTGTGGTTTTTGCATTTATCACCCCGAGTGGGATGGGTATGCTCAGACGTGAGTCCCATGCACTCCACACCACTGGATTCAAGCAAACCGGGCTGAAGACGGCTGGAATGCCAGAAACCGGTCCTCGGAAGCTTGTTTCCAGTCCAGGGAAGGCATGGCTTGGCATTTCGGGCTGGACTGTTCCCATGAGGCACAGGGTCAGACTGATTTGCATATGGCCATGTCTGAACTGGGGTGGTGTGGAGTGCAAAATAAATGATGGATGTGGGCCCAGATCTCTGTACTGGGGTGAATGTATGACATTGTTTTGCATTCTGTCCATCAACTGTGGCTTTTGCATTTATCACCCCGAGTGGGATGAGTATGCTCAGACGTGAGTCCCATGCACTCACACCACTGGATTCAAGCAAGCCGGGCTGAAGACGGCTGGAATGCCGGAAACCGGTCTTCGGAAGCTTTTTTCCGATCCAGGGAAGGCATGGCTGGGCATTTCGGGCGGGACTGTTCCCTTGAGGCACAGGGTCAGACTGATTTGCATATGGCCATGTCAGAACTGGGGTGGTGTGGAGAGCAGAAAACAATGGATTTGGGCCCAGCTCTGTACTGGGGTGAATGTATTACATTGTTCTGCATTCTGTACATAAACTGTGGTTTTTGCATTTATCACCCCGAGTGGGATGGGTATGCTCAGACGTGAGTCCCATGCACTCCACACCACTGGATTCAAGCAAACCGGGCTGAAGACGGGTGGAATGCCAGAAACCGGTCCTTGGAAGCTTGTTTCTGGTCCAGGGAAGGCATGGCTTGGCATTTCGGGCTGGACTGTTCCCATGAGGCACAGGGTCAGACTGATTTGTATATGGCCATGTCTGAACTGGGGTGGTGTGGAGTGCAAAAAATGATGGATTTGGGCCCAGATCTCTGTACTGGGGTGAATGTATGACATTGTTCTGCATTCTGTCCATTAACTGTGGTTTTTGCATTTATCACCCCTGAGTGGGATGGGTATGCTCAGACGTGAGTCCCATGAACTTCACACCACTGGATTCAAGCAGACCAGGCTGAAGACGGCTGGAATGCCAGAAACCGGTCTTCGGAAGCTTGTTTCCGATCCAGGGAAGGCATGGCTTGGCATTTCAGGCTGGACTGTTCCCTTGAGGCACAGGGTCAGACTGATTTGCATATGGCCATGTCAGAACTGGGGTGGTGTGGAGTGCAAAAAACAATGGATTTGGGCCCAGCTCTGTACTGGGGTGAATGTATTACATTGTTCTGCATTCTGTACATAAACTGTGGTTTTTGCATTTATCACCCCGAGTGGGATGGGTATGCTCAGACGTGAGTCCCATGCACTCCACACCACTGGATTCAAGCAAGCCGGGCTGAAGACGGCTGGAATGCCAGAAACCAGTCCACAGAAGCTTGCTTCCGGTCCAGGGAAGGCATGGCTTGGCATTTCGGGCTGGACTGTTCCCATGAGGCACAGGGTCAGTCTGATTTGTATATGGCCATGTCTGAACTGGGGTGGTGTGGAGTGCAAAAAAATGATGGATGTGGGCCCAGATCTCTGTACTGGGGGGAATGTATGACATTGTTCTGCGTTCTGTCCATCAACGGTGGTTTTTGCATTTATCACCCCCGAGTGGGATGGGTATGCTCAGAGGTGAGTCCCATGAACTCCACAACACTGGATTCAAGCAAACCGGGCTGAAGACGGCTGGAATGCCAGAAACCGGACCTCGGAAGCTTGTTTCCGGTCCAGAGAAGGCATGGCTTGGCATTTCGGGCTGGACTGTTCCCATGAGGCACAATGTCAGACTGATTTAATTATGGCCATGTCTGAACTGTGGTGGTGTGGAGTGCAAAAAACAATGGATTTGGGCCGAGCTCTGTACTGGGGTGAATGTATTACATTGTTCTGCATTCTGTACATAAACTGTGGTTTTTGCATTTATCACCCCGAGTGGGATGGGTATGCTCAGACGTGAGTCCCATGCACTCCACACCACTGGATTCAAGCAAACCGGGCTGAAGACGGCTGGAATGCCAGAAACTGGTCCTCGGAAGCTTGTTTCCAGTCCAGGGAAGGCATGGCTTGGCATTTCGGGCTGGACTGTTCCCATGAGGCACAGGGTCAGACTGATTTGCATATGGCCATGTCTGAACTGGGGTGGTGTGGAGTGCAAAATAAATGATGGATGTGGGCCCAGATCTCTGTACTGGGGTGAATGTATGACATTGTTCTGCATTCTGTCCATCAACTGTGGCTTTTGCATTTATCACCCCGAGTGGGATGGGTATGCTCAGACGTGAGTCCCATGCACTTACACCACTGGATTCAAGCAAGCCGGGCTGAAGACGGCTGGAATGCCGGAAACCGGTCTTCGGAAGCTTTTTTCCGATCCAGGGAAGGCATGGCTGGGCATTTCGGGCGGGACTGTTCCCTTGAGGCACAGGGTCAGACTGACTTGCATATGGCCATGTCAGAACTGGGGTGGTGTGGAGTGCAGAAAACAATGAATTTGGGCCCAGCTCTGTACTGGGGTGAATGTATTACATTGTTATGCATTCTGTACATAAACTGTAGTTTTTGCATTTATCACCCCGAGTGGGATGGGTATGCTCAGACGTGAGTCCCATGCACTCCACACCACTGGATTCAAGCAAACCGGGCTGAAGACGGGTGGAATGCCAGAAACCGGTCCTCGGAAGCTTGTTTCTGGTCCAGGGAAGGCATGGCTTGGCATTTCGGGCTGGACTGTTCCCATGAGGCACAGGGTCAGACTGATTTGTATATGGCCATGTCTGAACTGGGGTGGTGTGGAGTGCAAAAAATGATGGATTTGGGCCCAGATCTCTGCACTGGGGTGAATGTATGACATTGTTCTGCATTCTGTCCATTAACTGTGGTTTTTGCATTTATCACCCCTGAGTGGGATGGGTATGCTCAGACGTGAGTCCCATGAACTTCACACCACTGGATTCAAGCAGGCCAGGCTGAAGACGGCTGGAATGCCGGAAACCGGTCTTCGGAAGCTTGTTTCCGATCCAGGGAAGGCATGGCTTGGCATTTCAGGCTGGACTGTTCCCTTGAGGCACAGGGTCAGACTGATTTGCATATGGCCATGTCAGAACTGGGGTGGTGTGGAGTGCACAAAACAATGGATTTGGGCCCAGCTCTGTACTGGGGTGAATGTATTACATTGTTCTGCATTCTGTACATAAACTGTGGTTTTTGCATTTATCACCCCGAGTGGGATGGGTATGCTCAGACGTGAGTCCCATGCACTCCACACCACTGGATTCAAGCAAGCCGGGCTGAAGACGGCTGGAATGCCAGAAACCGGTCCACAGAAGCTTGTTTCCGGTCCAGGGAAGGCATGGCTTGGCATTTCGGGCTGGACTGTTCCCATGAGGCACAGGGTCAGTCTGATTTGTATATGGCCATGTCTGAACTGGGGTGGTGTGGAGTGCAAAAAAATGATGGATGTGGGCCCAGATCTCTGTACTGGGGGGAATGTATGACATTGTTCTGCGTTCTGTCCATCAACGGTGGTTTTTGCATTTATCACCCCCGAGTGGGATGGGTATGCTCAGAGTTGAGTCCCATGAACTCCACACCACTGGATTCAAGCAAACCGGGCTGAAGACGGCTGGAATGCCAGAAACCGGACCTCGGAAGCTTGTTTCTGGTCCAGAAAAGGCATGGCTTGGCATTTCGGGCTGGACTGTTCCCATGAGGCACAATGTCAGACTGATTTGATTATGGCCATGTCTGAACTGTGGTGGTGTGGAGTGCAAAAAACAATGGATTTGGGCCGAGCTCTGTACTGGGGTGAATGTATTACATTGTTCTGCATTCTGTACATAAACTGTGGTTTTTGCATTCATCACCCCGAGTGGGATGGGTATGCTCAGACGTGAGTCCCATGCACTCCACACCACTGGATTCAAGCAAACCGGGCTGAAGACGGCTGGAATGCCCGAAACCGGTCCTCGGAAGCTTGTTTCCAGTCCAGGGAAGGCATGGCTTGGCATTTCGGGCTGGACTGTTCCCATGAGGCACAGGGTCAGACTGATTTGTATATGGCCATGTCTGAACTGGGGTGGTGTGGAGTGCAAAATAAATGATGGATGTAGGCCCAGATCTCTGTACTGGGGTGAATGTATGACATTGTTCTTCATTCTGTCCATCAACTGTGGCTTTTGCATTTATCACCCCGAGTGGGATGGGTATGCTCAGACGTGAGTCCCATGCACTCACACCACTGGATTCAAGCAAGCCGGGCTGAAGACGGCTGGAATGCCAGAAACCGGTCTTCGGAAGCTTGTTTCCGATCCAGGAAAGGCATGGCTTGGCATTTCGGGCTGGACTGTTCCCTTGAGGCACAGGGTCAGACTGATTTGCATATGGCCATGTCTGAACTGGCGTGGTGTGGAGTGCAAAAAAACGATGGATGTGGGCCCAGATCTTTGTACTGGGGTGAATGCATGACATTGTTCTGCATTCTGTCCATCAACTGTGGTTTTTGCATTTATCACCCCGAGTGGGATGGGTATGCTCAGATGTGAGTCCCATGCATTCCACACCACTGGATTCAAGCAAGCCGGGCTGAAGACGGCTGGAATGCCAGAAACCGGTCCTCAGAGGCTTGTTTCCAGTCCAGGGAAGGCATGGCTTGACATTTCGGGCTGGACTGTTCCCATGAGGCACAGGGTCAGACTGATTTGTATATGGCCATGTCTTAACTGGGGTGGTGTGGAGTGCAAAAAAATGATGGATGTGGGCCCAGATCTCTGTACTGGGGGGAATGTATGACATTGTTCTGCATTCTGTCCATCAACGGTGGTTTTTGCATTTATCACCCCCGAGTGGGATGGGTATGCTCAGAGGTGAGTCCCATGAACTCCACACCACTGGATTCAAGCAGGCCAGGCTGAAGACATCTGGAATGCCTGAAACCGGTCTTCCGAAGCTTGTTTCCGATCCAGGGGAGGCATGGCTTGGCATTTCGGGCTGGACTGTTCCCTTGAGGCACAGGGTCAGACTGATTTGCATATGGCCATGTCAGAACTGGGGTGGTGTGGAGTGCAAAAAACAATGGATTTTGGCCCAGCTCTGTACTGGGGTGAATGTATTACATTGTTCTGCATTCTGTACATAAACTGTGGTTTTTGCATTTATCACCGGAAGTGGGATGGGTATGCTCAGACGTGAGTCCCATGCACTCCACACGACTGGATTCATGCAAACCGGGCTGAAGACGGCTGGAATGCCAGAAACCGGACCTCGGAAGCTTGTTTCCGGTCCAGAGAAGGCATGGCTTGGCATTTCGGGCTGGACTGTTCCCATGAGGCACAATGTCAGACTGATTTGATTATGGCCATGTCTGAACTGTGGTGGTGTGGAGTGCAAAAAACAATGGATTTGGGCCCAGCTCTGTACTGGGGTGAATGTATTACATTGTTCTGCATTCTGTACATGAACTGTGGTTTTTGCATTTATCACCCCGAGTGGCATAGGTATGCTCAGACGTGAGTCCCATGCACTCCACACCACTGGATTCAAGCAAACCGGGCTGAAGACGGCTGGAATGCCCGAAACCGGTCCTCGGAAGCTTGTTTCCAGTCCAGGGAAGGCATGGCTTGGCATTTCGGGCTGGACTGTTCCCATGAGGCACAGGGTCAGACTGATTTGTATATGGCCATGTCTGAACTGGGGTGGTGTGGAGTGCAAAATAAATGATGGATGTAGGCCCAGATCTCTGTACTGGGGTGAATGTATGACATTGTTCTTCATTCTGTCCATCAACTGTGGCTTTTGCATTTATCACCCCGAGTGGGATGGGTATGCTCAGACGTGAGTCCCATGCACTCACACCACTGGATTCAAGCAAGCCGGGCTGAAGACGGCTGGAATGCCAGAAACCGGTCTTTGGAAGCTTGTTTCCGATCCAGGAAAGGCATGGCTTGGCATTTCGGGCTGGACTGTTCCCTTGAGGCACAGGGTCAGACTGATTTGCATATGGCCATGTCTGAACTGGCGTGGTGTGGAGTGCAAAAAAACGATGGATGTGGGCCCAGATCTTTGTACTGGGGTGAATGCATGACATTGTTCTGCATTCTGTCCATCAACTGTGGTTTTTGCATTTATCACCCCGAGTGGGATGGGTATGCTCAGATGTGAGTCCCATGCATTCCACACCACTGGATTCAAGCAAGCCGGGCTGAAGACGGCTGGAATGCCAGAAACCGGTCCTCAGAGGCTTGTTTCCAGTCCAGGGAAGGCATGGCTTGACATTTCGGGCTGGACTGTTCCCAAGAGGCACAGGGTCAGACTGATTTGTATATGGCCATGTCTTAACTGGGGTGGTGTGGAGTGCAAAAAAATGATGGATGTGGGCCCAGATCTCTGTACTGGGGGGAATGTATGACATTGTTCTGCATTCTGTCCATCAACGGTGGTTTTTGCATTTATCACCCCCGAGTGGGATGGGTATGCTCAGAGGTGAGTCCCATGAACTCCACACCACTGGATTCAAGCAGGCCAGGCTGAAGACATCTGGAATGCCTGAAACCGGTCTTCGGAAGCTTGTTTCCGATCCAGGGGAGGCATGGCTTGGCATTTCGGGCTGGACTGTTCCCTTGAGGCACAGGGTCAGACTGATTTGCATATGGCCATGTCAGAACTGGGGTGGTGTGGAGTGCAAAAAACAATGGATTTTGGCACAGCTCTGTACTGGGGTGAATGTATTACATTGTTCTGCATTCTGTACATAAACTGTGGTTTTTGCATTTATCACCGGAAGTGGGATGGGTATGCTCAGACGTGAGTCCCATGCACTCCACACGACTGGATTCATGCAAACCGGGCTGAAGACGGCTGGAATGCCAGAAACCGGACCTCGGAAGCTTGTTTCCGGTCCAGAGAAGGCATGGCTTGGCATTTCAGGCTGAACTTTTCCCATGAGGCACAATGTCAGACTGATTTGATTATGGCCATGTCTGAACTGTGGTGGTGTGGAGTGCAAAAAACAATGGATTTGGGCCCAGCTCTGTACTGGGGTGAATGTATTACATTGTTCTGCATTCTGTACATGAACTGTGGTTTTTGCATTTATCACCCCGAGTGGGATGGGTATGCTCAGACGTGAGTCCCATGCACTCCACACCACTGGATTCAAGCAAACCGGGCTGAAGACGGCTGGAATGCCAGAAACCGGTCCTCGGAAGCTTGTTTCCGATCCAGGAAAGGCATGGCTTGGCATTTCGGGCTGGACTGTTCCCTTGAGGCACAGGGTCAGACTGATTTGCATATGGCCATGTCAGAACTGGGGTGGTGTGGAGTGCAGAAAACAATGGATTTGGGCCCAGCTCTGTACTGGGGTGAATGTATTACATTGTTCTGCATTCTATACATAAACTGTGGTTTTTGCATTTATCACCCCGAGAGGGATGGGTATGCTCAGACGTGAGTCCCATGCACTCCACACCACTGGATTCAAGCAAACCGGGCTGAAGACGGCTGGAATGCCAGAAACCGGTCCTCGGAAGCTTGTTTCCGATCCAGGAAAGGCATGGCTTGGCATTTCGGGCTGGACTGTTCCCATAAGGCACAGGGTCAGACTGATTTGCATATGGCCATGTCTGAACTGGGGTGGTGTGGAGTGCAAAATAAATGATGGATGTGGGCCCAGATCTCTGTACTGGGGTGAATGTATGACATTGTTCTGCATTCTGTCCATCAACTGTGGCTTTTGCATTTATCACCCCGAGTGGGATGGGTATGCTCAGACGTGAGTCCCATGCACTCACACCACTGGATTCAAGCAAGCCGGGCTGAAGACGGCTGGAATGTCAGAAACCGGTCTTCGGAAGCTTGTTTCCGATCCAGGAAAGGCATGGCTTGGCATTTCGGGCTGGACTGTTCCCTTGAGGCACAGGGTCAGACTGATTTGCATATGGCCATGTCAGAACTGGGGTGGTGTGGAGTGCAAAAAACAATGGATTTTGGCCCAGCTCTGTACTGGGGTGAATGTATTACATTGTTCTGCATTCTGTACATAAACTGTGGTTTTTGCATTTATCACCCCGAGTGGGATGGGTATGCTCAGACGTGAGTCCCATGCACTCCACACCACTGGATTCATGCAAACCGGGCTGAAGACAGCTGGAATGCCAGAAACCGGACCTCGGAAGCTTGTTTCCGGTCCAGAGAAGGCATGGCTTGGCATTTCGGGCTGGACTGTTCCCATGAGGCACAATGTCAGACAGATTTGATTATGGCCATGTCTGAACTGTGGTGGTGTGGAGTGCAAAAAACAATGGATTTGGGCCCAGCTCTGTACTGGGGTGAATGTATTACATTGTTCTGCATTCTGTACATGAACTGTGGTTTTTGCATTTATCACCCCGAGTGGGATGGGTATGCTCAGACATGAGTCCCATGCACTTCACACCACTGGATTCAAGCAAGCCGGGCTGAAGACGGCTGGAATGCCAGAAACCGGTCTTCGGAAGCTTGTTTCCGTTCCAAGGAAGGCATGGCTTGGCATTTCGGGCTGGACTGTTCCCTTGAGGCACAGGGTCAGACTGATTTGCATATGGCCATGTCAGAACTGGGGTGGTGTGGCGTGCAAAAAACAATGGATTTTGGCCCAGCTCTGTACTGGGGTGAATGTATTACATTGTTCTGCATTCTGTACATAAACTGTGTTTTTTGCATTTATCACCCCGAGTGGGATGGGTATGCTAAGACGTGAGTCCCATGCACTCCACACCACTGGATTCAAGCAAGCCGGGCTGAAGACGGCTGAAATGCCAGAAACCGGACCTCGGAAGCTTGTTTCCGGTCCAGAGAAGGCATGGCTTGGCATTTCGGGCTGGACTGTTCCCATGAGGCCCAATGTCAGACTGATTTGATTATGGCCATGTCTGAACTGTGGTGGTGTGGAGTGCAAAAAACAATGGATTTGGGCCCAGCTCTGTACTGGGGTGAATGTATTACATTGTTCTGCATTCTGTACATAAACTGTGGTTTTTCCATTTATCACCCCGAGTGGGATGGGTATGCTCAGACGTGAGTCCCATGCACTCCACACCACTGGATTCAAGCAAACCGGGCTGAAGACGGCTGGAATGCCAGAAACCGGTCCTCGGAAGCTTGTTTCTAGTCCAGGGAAGGCATGGCTTGGCATTTCGGGCTGGACTGTTCCCATGAGGCACAGGGTCAGACTGATTTGCATATGGCCATGTCTGAACTGGGGTGGTGTGGAGTGCAAAATAAATGATGGATGTGGGCCCAGATCTCTGTACTGGGGTGAATGTATGACATTGTTCTGCATTCTGTCCATCAACTGTGGCTTTTGCATTTATCACCCCGAGTGGGATGGGTATGCTCAGACGTGAGTCCCATGCACTCACACCACTGGATTCAAGCAAGCCGGGCTGAAGACGGCTGGAATGCCGGAAACCGGTCTTCGGAAGCTTGTTTCCGATCCAGGGAAGGCATGGCTTGGCATTTCGGGCTGGACTGTTCCCATGAGGCCCAATGTCAGACTGATTTGATTATGGCCATGTCTGAACTGTGGTGGTGTGGAGTGCAAAAAACAATGGATTTGGGCCGAGCTCTGTACTGGGGTGAATGTATTACATTGTTCTGCATTCTGTACATAAACTGTGGTTTTTGCATTTATCACCCCGAGTGGGATGGGTATGCTCAGACATGAGTCCCATGCACTCCACTCCACTGGATTCAAGCAAGCCAGGCTGAAAACAGCTGGAATGCCAGAAACCGGTCCTCGGAAGCTTGTTTCTGGTCCAGGGAAGGCATGGCTTGGCATTTCGGGCTTGACTGTTCCCATGAGGCACAGGGTCAGACTGATTTGTATATGGCCATGTCTGAACTGGGGTGGTGTGGAGTGCAAAAAATGATGGATTTGGGCCCAGATCTCTGTACTGGGGTGAATGTATGACATTGTTCTGCATTCTGTACATAAACTGTGGTTTTTGCATTTATCACCCCTGAGTGGGATGGGTATGCTCAGACGTGAGTCCCATGCACTCCACACCACTGGATTCAAGCAACACGGGCTGAAGATGGCTGGAATGCCAGAAACCGGTCCACAGAAGCTTGTTTCCGGTCCAGGGAAGGCATGGCTTGGCATTTCGGGCTGGACTGTTCCCATGAGGCACAGGGTCAGTCTGATTTGTATATGGCCATGTCTGAACTGGGGTGGTGTGGAGTGCAAAAAAATGATGGATGTGGGCCAGATCTCTGTACTGGGGGTAATGTATGACATTGTTCTGCATTCTGTCCATCAACGGTGGTTTTTGCATTTATCACCCCCGAGTGGGATGGGTATGCTCAGAGGTGAGTCCCATGAACTCCACACGACTGGATTCAAGCAGGCCAGGCTGGAGACGTCTGGAATGCCAGAAACCTGTCTTCGGAAGCTTGTTTCCGATCCAGGGAAGGCATGGCTTGGCATTTCGGGCTGGACTGTTCCCTTGAGGCACAGGGTCAGACTGATTTGCATATGGCCATGTCAGAACTGGGGTGGTGTGGAGTGCAAAAAACAATGGATTTGGGCCCAGCTCTGTACTGGGGTGAATGTATTACATTGTTCTGCATTCTGTACATAAACTGTGGTTTTTGCATTTATCACCCCGAGTGGGGTGGGTATGCTCAGACGTGAGTCCCATGCACTCCACACCACTGGATTCAAGCAAACCGGGCTGAAGACGGCTGGAATGCCAGAAACCTGTCCTCGGAAGCTTGTTTCCAGTCCAGGGAAGGCATGGCTTGGCATTTCGGGCTGGACTGTTCCCATGAGGCACAGGGTCAGACTGATTTGCATATGGCCATGTCTGAACTGGGGTGGTGTGGAGTGCAAAATAAATGATGGGTGTGGGCCCAGATCTCTGTACTGGGGTGAATGTATGACATTGTTCTGCATTCTGTCCATCAACTGTGGCTTTTGCATTCATCAGCCCGAGTGGGATGGGTATGCTCAGACGTGAGTCCAATGCACTCACACCACTGGATTCAAGCAAACCGGGCTGAAGACGGCTGGAATGCCGGAAACCGGTCTTCGGAAGCTTGTTTCCGATCCAGGGAAGGCATGGCTGGGCATTTCGGGTGGGACTGTTCCCTTGAGGCACAGGGTCAGACTGATTTGCATATGGCCATGTCAGAACTGGGGTGGTGTGGAGTGCAGAAAACAATGGATTTGGGCCCAGCTCTGTACTGGGGTGAATGTATTACATTGTTCTGCATTCTGTACATAAACTGTGGTTTTTGCATTTATCACCCCGAGTGGGATGGGTATGCTCAGACGTGAGTCCCATGCACTCCACACCACTGGATTCAAGCAAACCGGGCTGAAGACGGCTGGAATGCCAGAAACCGGTCCTCGGAAGCTTGTTTCTGGTCCAGGGAAGGCATGGCTTGGCATTTCGGGCTGGACTGTTCCCATGAGGCACAGGGTCAGACTGATTTGTATATGGCCATGTTCGAACTGGGGTGGTGTGGAGTGCAAAAAATGATGGATTTGGGCCCAGATCTCTGTACTGGGGTGAATGTATGACATTGTTCTGCATTCTGTCCATTAACTGTGGTTTTTGCATTCATCACCCCTGAGTGGGATGGGTATGCTCAGACGTGAGTCCCATGAACTTCACACCACTGGATTCAAGCAGGCCAGGCTGAAGACGGCTGGAATGCCAGAAACCGGTCTTCGGAAGCTTGTTTCCGATCCAGGGAAGGCATGGCTTGGCATTTCAGGCTGGACTGTTCCCTTGAGGCACAGGGTCAGACTGATTTGCATATGGCCATGTCAGAACTGGGGTGGTGTGGAGTGCAAAAAACAATGGATTTGGGCCCAGCTCTGTACTGGGGTGAATGTATTACATTGTTCTGCATTCTGTACATAAACTGTGGTTTTTGCATTTATCACCCCGAGTGGGATGGGTATGCTCAGACGTGAGTCCCATGCACTCCACACCACTGGATTCAAGCAAGCCGGGCTGAAGACGGCTGGAATGCCAGAAACCGGTCCACAGAAGCTTGTTTCCGGTCCAGGGAAGGCATGGCTTGGCATTTCGGGCTGGACTGTTCCCATGAGGCACAGGGTCAGTCTGATTTGTATATGGCCATGTCTGAACTGGGGTGGTGTGGAGTGCAAAAAAATGATGGATGTGGGCCCAGATCTCTGTACTGGGGGGAATGTATGACATTGTTCTGCATTCTGTCCATCAACGGTGGTTTTTGCATTTATCACCCCCGAGTGGGATGGGTATGCTCAGAGGTGAGTCCCATGAACTCCACACCACTGGATTCAAGCAGGCCAGGCTGAAGACGTCTGGAATGCCAGAAACCGGTCTTCGGAAGCTTGTTTCCGATCCAGGGAAGGCATGGCTTGGCATTTAGGGCTGGACTGTTCCCTTGAGGCACAGGGTCAGACTAATTTGCATATGGCCATGTCAGAACTGGAGTGGTGTGGAGTGCAAAAAACAATGGATTTTGGCCCAGCTCTGTACTGGGGTGAATGTATTACATTGTTCTGCATTCTGTACATAAACTGTGGTTTTTGCATTTATCACCCCGAGTGGGATGGGTATGCTCAGACGTGAGTCCCATGCACCTAACACCACTGCATTAAAGCAAACAGGGCTGAAGACGGCTGGAATGCCAGAAACCGGTCCTCGGAAGCTTGTTTCCGGTCCAGGGAAGGCATGGCTTGGCATTTCGGGCTGGACTGTTCCCATGAGGCACAGGGTCGGACTGATTTGTATATGGCCATGTCTGAACTGGGGTGGTGTGGAGTGCAAAATAAATGATGGATGTGGGCCCGGATCTCTGTACTGGGGTGAATGTATGACATTGTTCTGCATTCTGTCCATCAACTGTGGCTTTTGCATTTATCACCCCGAGTGGGATGGGTATGCTCAGACGTGAGTCCCATGCACTCACACCACTGGATTCAAGCAAGCCGGGCTGAAGACGGCTGGAATGTCAGAAACCGGTCTTCGGAAGCTTGTTTCCGATCCAGGAAAGGCATGGCTTGGCATTTCGGGCTGGACTGTTCCCTTCAGGCACAAGGTCAGACTGATTTGCAAATGGCCATGTCAGAACTGGGGTGGTGTGGAGTGCAGAAAACAATGGATTTGGGCCCAGCTCTGTACTGGGGTGAATGTATTACATTGTTCTGCATTCTGTACATAAACTGTGGTTTTTGCATTTATCACCCCGAGTGGGATTTGTATGCTCAGACGTGAGTCCCATGCACTCCACACCACTGGACTCAAGCAAGTCGGGCTGAAGACGGCTGGAATGCCAGAAACCGGTCCTCGGAAGCTTGTTTCCGGTGCAGGGAAGGCATGGCTTGGCATTTTGGAATGGACTGTTCCCATGAGGCACAGGGTCAGACTGATTTGCATATGGCCATGTCTGAACTGGCGTGGTGTGGAGTGCAAAAAAACGATGGATGTGGGCCCAGATCTCTGTACTGGGGTGAATGTATGACATTGTTCTGCATTCTGTCCATCGACAGTGGTTTTTGCATTTATCACCCCGAGTGGCATGGGTATGCTCAGAGGTGAGTCCCATGAACTCCACACCACTGGATTCAAGCAGGCCAGGCTGAAGACGTCTGGAATGCCTGAAACCGGTCTTCGGAAGCTTGTTTCCGATCCAGGGGAGGCATGGCTTGGCATTTCGGGCTGGACTGTTTCCTTGAGGCACAGGGTCAGACTGATTTGCATATGGCCATGTCAGAACTGGGGTGGTGTGGAGTGCAAAAAACAATGGATTTTGGCCCAGATCTGTACTGGGGTGAATGTATTACATTGTTCTGCATTCTGTACATAACTTGTGGTTTTTGCATTTATCACCCCGAGTGGTATGGGTATGCTCAGACGTGAGTCCCATGCACTCCACACCACTGGATTCATGCAAACCGGGCTGAAGACGGCTGGAATGCCAGAAACCGGACCTCGGAAGCTTGTTTCCGGTCCAGAGAAGGCATGGCTTGGCATTTCGGGCTGGACTGTTCCCATGAGGCACAATGTCAGACTGATTTGATTATGGCCATGTCTGAACTGTGGTAGTGTGGAGTGCAAAAAACAATGGATTTGGGCCCAGCTCTGTACTGGGGTGAATGTATTACATTGTTCTGCATTCTGTACATGAACTGTGGTTTTTGCATTTATCACCCCGAGTGGGATGGGTATGCTCAGACGTGAGTCCCATGCACTCCACACCACTGGATTCAAGCAAACCGGGCTGAAGACGGCTGGAATGCCAGAAACAAGTCCTCTGAAGCTTGTTTCCGGTCCAGGGAAGGCATGGCTTGGCATTTCGGGCTGGACTGTTCCCATGAGGCACAGGGTCAGACTGATTTGTATATGGCCATGTCTGAACTGGGGTGGTGTGGAGTGCAAAATAAATGATGGATTTGGGCCCAGATCGGTTTACTGGGGTGAATGTATGACATTGTTCTGCATTCTGTCCATCAACTGTGGCTTTTGCATTTATCACCCCGAGTGGGATGGGTATGTTCAGAAGTGAGTCCCATGCACTCACACCACTGTATTCAAGCAAGCCGGGCTGAAGACGTCTTGAATGCCAGAAACCGGTCTTCGGAAGCTTGTTTCCGATCCAGGGAAGGCATGGCTTGGCATTTCGGGCTGGACTGTTCCCTTGAGGCACAGGGTCAGACTGATTTGCATATGGCCATGTCAGAACTGGGGTGGTGTGGAGTCCAAAAAACAATGGATTTTGGCCCAGCTCTGTAATGGGGTGAATGTATTACATTGTTCTGCATTCTGTACATAAACTGTGGTTTTTGCATTTATCACCCGGAGTGGGATGGGTATGCTCAGACGTAAGTCCCATGCACTCCACACCACTGGATTCAAGCAAACCGGGCTGAAGATGGCTGGAATGCCATAAACCGGACCTCGGAAGCTTGTTTCCGGTCCAGTGAAGGCATGGCTTGGCATTTCGGGCTGGACTGTTCCCATTAGGCACAATGTCAGACTGATTTGATTATGGCCATGTCTGAACTGTGGTGGTGTGGTGTGCAAAAAACAATGGATTTGGGCCCAGCTCTGTACTGGGGTGAATGTATTACATTGTTCTGCATTCTGTACATAAACTGTGGTTTTTGCATTTATCACCCCGAGTGGGATGGGTATGCTCAGACGTGAGTCCCATGCACCTAACACCACTGGATTAAAGCAAACAGGGCTGAAGACGGCTGGAATGCCAGAAACCGGTCCTCGGAAGCTTGTTTCCGGTCCAGGGAAGGCATGGCTTGGCTTGGCATTTCGGGCTGGACTGTTCCCATGAGGCACAGGGTCAGACTGATTTGTATATGGCCATGTCTGAACTGGGGTGGTGTGGAGTGCAAAATAAATGATGGATGTGGGCCCGGATCTCTGTACTGGGGTGAATGTATGACATTGTTCTGCATTCTGTCCATCAACTGTGGCTTTTGCATTTATCACCCCGAGTGGGATGGGTATGCTCAGACGTGAGTCCCATGCACTCACACCACTGGATTCAAGCAAGCCGGGCTGAAGACGGCTGGAATGTCAGAAACCGGTCTTCGGAAGCTTGTTTCCGATCCAGGAAAGGCATGGCTTGGCATTTCGGGCTGGACTGTTCCCTTCAGGCACAAGGTCAGACTGATTTGCAAATGGCCATGTCAGAACTGGGGTGGTGTGGAGTGCAGAAAACAATGGATTTGGGCCCAGCTCTGTACTGGGGTGAATGTATTACATTGTTCTGCATTCTGTACATAAACTGTGGTTTTTGCATTTATCACCCCGAGTGGGATTTGTATGCTCAGACGTGAGTCCCATGCACTCCACACCACTGGACTCAAGCAAGTCGGGCTGAAGACGGCTGGAATGCCAGAAACCAGTCCTCGGAAGCTTGTTTCCGGTGCAGGGAAGGCATGGCTTGGCATTTTGGGATGGACTGTTCCCATGAGGCACAGGGTCAGACTGATTTGCATATGGCCATGTCTGAACTGGCGTGGTGTGGAGTGCAAAAAAACGATGGATGTGGGCCCAGATCTCTGTACTGGGGTGAATGTATGACATTGTTCTGCATTCTGTCCATCGACAGTGGTTTTTGCATTCATCACCCCGAGTGGGATGGGTATGCTCAGAGGTGAGTCCCATGAACTCCACACCACTGGATTCAAGCAGGCCAGGCTGAAGACGTCTGGAATGCCTGAAACCGGTCTTCGGAAGCTTGTTTCCGATCCAGGGGAGGCATGGCTTGGCATTTCGGGCTGGACTGTTCCCTTGAGGCACAGGGTCAGACTGATTTGCATATGGCCATGTCAGAACTGGGGTGGTGTGGAGTGCAAAAAACAATGGATTTTGGCCCAGCTCTGTACTGGGGTGAATGTATTACATTGTTCTGCATTCTGTACATAACTTGTGGTTTTTGCATTTATCACCCCGAGTGGTATGGGTATGCTCAGACGTGAGTCCCATGAACTCCACACCACTGGATTCATGCAAACCGGGCTGAAGACGGCTGGAATGCCAGAAACCAGACCTCGGAAGCTTGTTTCCGGTCCAGAGAAGGCATGGCTTGGCATTTCGGGCTGGACTGTTCCCATGAGGCACAATGTCAGACTGATTTGATTATGGCCATGTCTGAACTGTGGTAGTGTGGAGTGCAAAAAACAATGGATTTGGGCCCAGCTCGGTACTGGGGTGAATGTATTACATTGTTCTGCATTCTGTACATGAACTGTGGTTTTTGCATTTATCACCCCGAGTGGGATGGGTATGCTCAGATGTGAGTCCCATGCACTCCACACCACTGGATTCAAGCAAACCGGGCTGAAGACGGCTGGAATGCCAGAAACCGGTCCTCAGAAGCTTGTTTCCGGTCCAAGGAAAGCATGGCTTGGCATTTCGGGCTGGACTGTTCCCATGAGGCACAATGTCAGACTGATTTGATTATGGCCATGTCTGAACTGTGGTAGTGTGGAGTGCAAAAAACTATGGATTTTGGCCCAGCTCTGTAATGGGGTGAATGTATTACATTGTTCTGCATTCTGTACATAAACTGTGGTTTTTGCATTTATCACCCGGAGTGGGATGGGTATGCTCAGACGTGAGTCCCATGCACTCCACACCACTGGATTCAAGCAAACCGGGCAGAAGACGGCTGGAATGCCGGAAACTGGTCCTCGGAAGCTTGTTTCCGGTCCAGAGAAGGCATGGCTTGGCATTTCGGGCTGGACTGTTCCCATGAGGCACAGGGTCAGACTGATTTGCATATGGCCATGCCTGAACTGGCGTGGTGTGGAGTGCAAAAAAACGATGGATGTGGGCCCAGATCTCTGTACTGGGGTGAATGTATGACATTGTTCTGCATTCTGTCCATCGACAGTGGTTTTTGCATTCATCACCCCGAGTGGGATGGGTATGCTCAGAGGTGAGTCCCATGAACTCCACACCACTGGATTCAAGCAGGCCAGGCTGAAGACGTCTGGAATGCCTGAAACCGGTCTTCGGAAGCTTGTTTCCGATCCAGGGGAGGCATGGCTTGGCATTTCGGGCTGGACTGTTCCCTTGAGGCACAGGGTCAGACTGATTTGCATATGGCCATGTCAGAACTGGGGTGGTGTGGAGTGCAAAAAACAATGGATTTTGGCCCAGCTCTGTACTGGGGTGAATGTATTACATTGTTCTGCATTCTGTACATAACTTGTGGTTTTTGCATTTATCACCCCGAGTGGTATGGGTATGCTCAGACGTGAGTCCCATGAACTCCACACCACTGGATTCATGCAAACCGGGCTGAAGACGGCTGGAATGCCAGAAACCAGACCTCGGAAGCTTGTTTCCGGTCCAGAGAAGGCATGGCTTGGCATTTCGGGCTGGACTGTTCCCATGAGGCACAATGTCAGACTGATTTGATTATGGCCATGTCTGAACTGTGGTAGTGTGGAGTGCAAAAAACAATGGATTTGGGCCCAGCTCGGTACTGGGGTGAATGTATTACATTGTTCTGCATTCTGTACATGAACTGTGGTTTTTGCATTTATCACCCCGAGTGGGATGGGTATGCTCAGATGTGAGTCCCATGCACTCCACACCACTGGATTCAAGCAAACCGGGCTGAAGACGGCTGGAATGCCAGAAACCGGTCCTCAGAAGCTTGTTTCCGGTCCAAGGAAAGCATGGCTTGGCATTTCGGGCTGGACTGTTCCCATGAGGCACAATGTCAGACTGATTTGATTATGGCCATGTCTGAACTGTGGTAGTGTGGAGTGCAAAAAACTATGGATTTTGGCCCAGCTCTGTAATGGGGTGAATGTATTACATTGTTCTGCATTCTGTACATAAACTGTGGTTTTTGCATTTATCACCCGGAGTGGGATGGGTATGCTCAGACGTGAGTCCCATGCACTCCACACCACTGGATTCAAGCAAACCGGGCAGAAGACGGCTGGAATGCCGGAAACTGGTCCTCGGAAGCTTGTTTCCGGTCCAGAGAAGGCATGGCTTGGCATTTCGGGCTGGACTGTTCCCATGAGGCACAGGGTCAGACTGATTTGCATATGGCCATGCCTGAACTGGCGTGGTGTGGAATGCAAAAAAACGATGGATGTGGGCCCAGATCTCTGTACTGGGGTGAATGTATGACATTGTTCTGCATTCTGTGCATCAACTGTGGCTTTTGCATTTATCACCCCGAGTGGGATGGGGATGTTCAGACGTGAGTCCCATGCACTCACACCACTGTATTCAAGCAAGCCGGGCTGAAAACGTCTTGAATGCCAGAAACCGGTCTTCGGAAGCTTGTTTCCGATCCAGGGAAGGCATGGCTTGGCATTTCGGGCTGGACTGTTCCCCTGAGGCACAGGGTCAGACTGATTTGCATATGGCCATGTCAGAACTGGGGTGGTGTGGAGTGCAAAAAACAATGGATTTTGGCCCAGCTCTGTAATGGGGTGAATGTATTACATTGTTCTGCATTCTGTATATAAACTGTGGTTTTTGCATTTATCACCCGGAGTGGGATGGGTATGCTCAGACGTGAGTCCCATGCACTCCACACCACTGGATTCAAGCAAACCGGGCTGAAGACGGCTGGAATGCCAGAAACCGGTCCTCGGAAGCTTGTTTCCGGTCCAGAGAAGGCATGGCTTGGCATTTCGGGCTGGACTGTTCCCATGAGGCACAGGGTCAGACTGATTTGCATATGGCCATGTCTGAACTGGCGTGGTGTGGAGTGCAAAAAAACGATGGATGTGGGCCCAGATCTCTGTACTGGGGTGAATGTATGACATTGTTCTGCATTCTGTCCATCAACTGTGGTTTTTGCATTTATCACCCCGAGTGGGATGGGTATGCTCAGACGTGAGTCCCATGCACTCACACCGCTGGATTCAAGCAAGCCGGGCTGAAGATGGCTGGAATGCCAGAAACTGGCCCTCAGAAGCTTGTTTCCAGTCCAGGGAAGGCATGGCTTGGCATTTCGGGCTGGACTGTTCCCATCAGGCACAGGGTGAGACTGATTTGCATATGGCCATGTCTGAACTGGGGTGGTGTGGAGTGCAAAAAACGATGGATTTGGGCCCAGATCTCTGTACTGGGGTGAATGTATGACATTGTTCTGCATTCTGTCCATCAACTGTGGTTTTTGCATTTATCACCCCGAGTGGGATGGATATGCTCAGATGTGAGTCCCATGCAATCCACACCACTGGATTCAAGCAAGCCGGGCTGAAGACGGCTGGAATGCCAAAAACCGGTCCTCAGAAGCTTGTTTCCAGTCCAGGGAAGGCATGGCTTGACATTTCGGGCTGGACTGTTCCCATGAGGCACAGGGTCAGACTGATTTGTATATGGCCATGTCTTAACTGGGGTGGTGTTGAGTGCAAAAAAATGATGGATGTGGGCCCAGATCTCTGTACTGGGGGGAATGTATGACATTGTTCTGCATTCTGTCCATCAACGGTGGTTTTTGCATTTATCACCCCCGAGTGGGATGGGTATGCTCAGAGGTGAGTCTCATGAACTCCACACCACTGGATTCAAGCAGGCCAGGCTGAAGACGTCTGGAATGCCTGAAACCGGTCTTCGGAAGCTTGTTTCCGATCCAGGGGAGGCATGGCTTGGCATTTCGGGCTGGACTGTTCCCTTGAGGCACAGGGTCAGACTGATTTGCATATGGCCATGTCAGAACTGGGGTGGTGTGGAGTGCAAAAAACAATGGATTTTGGCCCAGCTCTGTACTGGGGTGAATGTATTACATTGTTCTGCATTCTGTACATAACCTGTGGTTTTTGCATTTATCACCCCGAGTGGGATGGGTATGCTCAGACGTGAGTCCCATGCACTCCACACCACTGGATTCATGCAAACCGGGCTGAAGACGGCTGGAATGCCAGAAACCGGACCTCGGAAGCTTGTTTCCGGTCCAGAGAAGGCATGGCTTGGCATTTTCGGCTGGACTGTTCCCATGAGGCACAATGTCAGACTGATTTGATTATGGCCATGTCTGAACTGTGGTAGTGTGGAGTGCAAAAAACAATGGATGTGGGCCCAGCTCTGTACTGGGGTGAATGTATTACATTGTTCAGCATTCTGTACATGAACTGTGGTTTTTGCATTTATCATCCCGAGTGGGATGGGTATGCTCAGATGTGAGTCCCATGCACTCCACACCACTGGATTCAAGCAAACCGGGCTGAAGACGGCTGGAATGCCAGAAACCGGTCCTCGGAAGCTTGTTTCCGGTCCAGGGAAAGCATGGCTTGGCATTTCGGGCTGGACTGGTCCCATGAGGCACAGGGTCAGACTGATTTGTATATGGCCATGTCTGAACTGGGGTGATTTGGAGTGCAAAATAAATGATGGATGTGGGCCCAGATCTCTGTACTGGGGTGAATGTATGACATTGTTCTGCATTCTGTCCATCAACTGTGGCTTTTGCATTTATCACCCCGAGTGGGATGGGTATGTTCAGACGTGAGTCCCATGCACTCACACCACTGGATTCAAGCAAGCCGGGCTGAAGATAGCTGGAATGCCAGAAACCGGCCCTCAGAAGCTTTTTTCCGGTCCAGGGAAGGCATGGCTTGGCATTTCGGGCTGGACTGTTCCCATGAGGCACAGGGTCAGACTGATTTGCATATGGCCATGTCTGAACTGGGGTGGTGTGGAGTGCAAAGAATGATGGATTTGGGCCCAGATCTATGTACTGGGGTGAATGTATGACATTGTTCTGCATTCTGTCCATTAACTGTGGTTTTTGCATTCATCACCCCTGAGTGGGATGGGTATGCTCAGACGTGAGTCCCATGAACTCCACACCACTGAATTCAAGCAGGCCAGGCTGAAGACGGCTGGAATGCCAGAAACCGGTCTTCGGAAGCTTGTTTCCGATCCAAGGAAGGCACGGCTTGGCATTTCAGGCTGGACTGATCCCTTGAGGCACAGGGTCAGACTGATTTGCATATGGCCATGTCAGAACTGGGGTGGTGTGGAGTGCAAAAAATAATGGATTTGGGCCCAGCTCTGTACTGGGGTGAATGTATTACATTGTTCTGCATTCTGTACATAAACTGTGGTTTTTGCATTTATCACCCCGAGTGGGATGGGTATGCTCAGACGTGAGTCCCATGCACTCCACACCACTGGATTCAAGCAAGCCGAGCTGAATACGGCTGGAATGCCAGAAACCGGTCCTCAGAAGCTTGTTTCCGGTCCAGGGAAGGCATGGCTTGGCATTTCGGGCTGGACTGTTCCCATGAGGCACAGGGTCAGACTGATTTGTATATGGCCATGTCTGAACTGGGGTGGTGTGGAGTGCAAGAAAATGATGGATGTGGGCCCAGATCTCTGTACTGGGGGGAATGTATGACATTGTTCTGCATTCTGTCCATCAACGGTGGTTTTTGCATTTATCACCCCCGAGTGGGATGGGTATGCTCAGAGGTGAGTCCCATGAAATCCACACCACTGGATTCAAGCAGGCCAGGCTGAAGACGTCTGGAATGCCAGAAACCGGTCTTCGGAAGCTTGTTTCCGATCCAGGGAAGGCATGGCTTGGCATTTCGGGCTGGACTGTTCCCTTGAGGCACAGGGTCAGACTGATTTGCATATGGCCATGTCAGAACTGGGGTGGTGTGGAGTGCAAAAAACAATGGATTTTGGCCCAGCTCTGTAATGGGGTGAATGTATTACATTGTTCTGCATTCTGTACATAAACTGTGGTTTTTGCATTTATCACCCGGAGTGGGATGGGTATGCTCAGATGTGAGTCCCATGCACTCCACACCACTGGATTCAAGCAAACCGGGCTGAAGACGGCTGGAATGCCAGAAACCGGTCCTCGGAAGCTTGTTTCCAGTCCAGAGAAGGCATGGCTTGGCATTTCGGGCTGGACTGTTCCCATGAGGCACAGGGTCAGGCTGATTTGCATATGGCCATGTCTGAACTGGCGTGGTGTGGAGTGCAAAAAAACGATGGATGTGGGCCCAGATCTCTGTACTGGGGTGAATGTATGACATTGTTCTGTATTCTGTCCATCAACTGTGGTTTTTGCATTTATCACCCCGAGTGGGATGGGTATGCTCAGACGTGAGTCCCATGCACTCACACCACTGGATTCAAGCAAGCCGGGCTGAAGATGGCTGGAATGCCAGAAACTGGCCCTCAGAAGCTTGTTTCCAGTCCAGGGAAGGCATGGCTTGGCATTTCGGGCTGGACTGTTCCCATGAGGCACAGGGTCAGATTGATTTGCATATGGCCATGTCTGAACTGGCGTGGTGTGGAGTGCAAAAAAACGATGGATGTGGGCCCAGATCTCTGTACTGGGGTGAATGTATGACATTGTTCTGCATTCTGTCCATCAACTGTGGTTTTTGCATTTATCACCCAGAGTGGGATGGGTATGCTCAGACGTGAGTCCCATGCACTCACACCACTGGATTCAAGCAAGCCGGGCTGAAGATGGCGGGAATGCCAGAAACCGGCCCTCAGAAGCTTGTTTCCGGTCCAGGGAAGGCATGGCTTGGCATTTCGGGCTGGACTGTTCCCTTGAGGCACAGGGTGAGACTGATTTGCATATGGCCATGTCTGAACTGGGGTGGTGTGGAGTGCAAAAAACGATGGATTTGGGCCCAGATCTCTGTACTGGGGTGAATGTATGACATTGTTCTGCATTCTGTCCATCAACTGTGGTTTTTGCATTTATCACCCCGAGTGGGATGCGTATGCTCAGATGTGAGTCCCATGCAATCCACACCACTGGATTCAAGCAAGCCGGGCTGAAGACGGCTGGAATGCCAGAAACCGGTCCTCAGAAGCTTGTTTCCAGTCCAGGGAAGGCATGGCTTGACATTTCGGGCTGGACTGTTCCCATGAGGCACAGGGTCAGACTGATTTGTATATGGCCATGTCTTAACTGGGGTGGTGTGGAGTGCAAAAAAATGATGGATGTGGGCCCAGATCTCTGTACTGGGGGGAATGTATGACATTGTTCTGCATTCTGTCCATCAACGGTGGTTTTTGCATTTATCACCCCCGAGTGGGATGGGTATGCTCAGAGGTGAGTCCCATGAACTCCACACCACTGGATTCAAGCAGGCCAGGCTGAAGACGTCTGGAATGCCTGAAACCGGTCTTCGGAAGCTTGTTTCCGATCCAGGGGAGGCATGGCTTGGCATTTCAGGCTGGACTGTTCCCTTGAGGCACAGGGTCAGACTGATTTGCATATGGCCATGTCAGAACTGGGGTGGTGTGGAGTGCAAAAAACAATGGCTTTTGGCCCAGCTCTGTACTGGGGTGAATGTATTACATTGTTCTGCATTCTGTACATAACCTGTGGTTTTTGCATTTATCACCCCGAGTGGGATGGGTATGCTCAGACGTGAGTCCCATGCACTCCACACCACTGGATTCATGCAAACCGGGCTGAAGACGGCTGGAATGCCAGAAACCGGTCCCCGGGAGCTTGTTTCCGGTCCAGAGAAGGCATGGCTTGGCATTTCGGGCTGGACTGTTCCCATGAGGCACAATGTCAGACTGATTTGATTATGGCCATGTCTGAACTGTGGTAGTGTGGAGTGCAAAAAACAATGGATTTGGGCCCAGCTCTGTACTGGGGTGAATGTATTACATTGTTCTGCATTCTGTACATGAACTGTGGTTTTTGCATTTATCACCCCGAGTGGGATGGGTATGCTCAGACGTGAGTCCCATGCACTCCACACCACTGGATTCAAGCAAACCGGGCTGAAGACGGCTGGAATGCCAGAAACCGGTCCTCGGAAGCTTGTTTCCGGTCCAGGGAAGGCATGGCTTGGCATTTCGGGCTGGACTGTTCCCATGAGGCACAGGGTCAGACTGATTTGTATATGGCCATGTCTGAACTGGTGTGGTGTGGAGTGCAAAATAAATGATGGATGTGGGCCCAGATCTCTGTACTGGGGTGAATGTATGACATTGTTCTGCATTCTGTCCATCAACTGTGGCTTTTGCATTTATCACCCCGAGTGGGATGGGTATGTTCAGACGTGAGTCCCATGCACTCACACCACTGGATTCAAGCAAGCCGGGCTGAAGATGGCTGGAATGCCAGAAACCGGCCCTCAGAAGCTTTTTTCCGGTCCAGGGAAGGCATGGCTTGGCATTTCGGGCTGGACTGTTCCCATGAGGCACAGGGTCAGACTGATTTGCATATGGCCATGTCTGAACTGGGGTGGTGTGGAGTGCAAAAAATGATGGATTTGGGCCCAGATCTCTGTACTGGGGTGAATGTATGACATTGTTCTGCATTCTGTCCATTAACTGTGGTTTTTGCATTCATCACCCCTGAGTGGGATGGGTATGCTCAGACGTGAGTCCCATGAACTCCACACCACTGAATTCAAGCAGGCCAGGCTGAAGACGGCTTGAATGCCAGAAACCGGTCTTCGGAAGCTTGTTTTCGATCCAAGGAAGGCATGGATGGGCATTTCAGGCTGGACTGATCCCTTGAGGCACAGGGTCAGACTGATTTGCATATGGCCATGTCAGAACTGGGGTGGTGTGGAGTGCAAAAAATAATGTATTTGGGCCCAGCTCTGTACTGGGGTGAATGTATTACATTGTTCTGCATTCTGTACATGAACTGTGGTTTTTGCATTTATCACCCCGAGTGGGATGGGTATGCTCAGACGTGAGTCCCATGCACTCCACACCACTGGATTCAAGCAAGCCGGGCTGAATACGGCTGGAATGCCAGAAACCGATCCTCAGAAGCTTGTTTCCGGTCCAGGGAAGGCATGGCTTGGCATTTCGGGCTGGGCTGTTCCCATGAGGCACAGGGTCAGACTGATTTGTATATGGCCATGTCTGAACTGGGGTGGTGTGGAGTGCAAGAAAATGATGGATGTGGGCCCAGATCTCTGTACTGGGGGGAATGTATGACATTGTTCTGCATTCTGTCCATCAACGGTGGTTTTTGCATTTATCACCCCCGAGTGGGATGGGTATGCTCAGAGGTGAGTCCCATGAACTCCACACCACTGGATTCAAGCAGGCCAGGCTGAAGACGTCTGGAATGCCATAAACCGGTCTTCGGAAGCTTGTTTCCGATCCAGGGAATGCATGGCTTGGCATTTCGGGCTGGACTGTTCCCTTGAGGCACAGGGTCAGACTGATTTGCATATGACCATGTCAGAACTGGGGTGGTGTGGAGTGCAAAAAACAATGGATTTTGGCCCAGCTCTTTAATGGGGTGAATGTATTACATTGTTCTGCATTCTGTACATAAACTGTGGTTTTTGCATTTATCACCCGGAGTGGGATGGGTATGCTCAGACGTGAGTCCCATGCACTCCACACCACTGGATTCAAGCAAACCGGGCTGAAGACGGCTGGAATGCCAGAAACCGGTCCTCGGAAGCTTGTTTCCGGTCCAGAGAAGGCATGGCTTGGCATTTTGGGCTGGACTGTTCCCATGAGGCACAGGGTCAGACTGATTTGCATATGGCCATGTCTGAACTGGCGTGGTGTGGAATGCAAAAAAACGATGGATGTGGGCCCGGATTGGAGTTCTGGACTTTTTGGTTCCGTCCAGAGGTGTCAGGGAACAACACCCAAAGACCCCGGAGTTCCACCTGCCTTGGTGCACAAATGAACAGAAACACGGGCTTCTCGATGGTGGCGTCAAAGACCAAAGGTTTATTACTGCAGGGACACAGAAGTCACAGATACTACACACGGGCAGAATCTAGGAGCCTGTTCGATTTGTACAAAGAGGGTTGCTCCTTATATACTAAAAATTGTGCTCCAGGCAAATATTTTCACATGTTAGTACCTTCCCAAAACCTTTGTGCCATAAACAATAAATATTTGGCGTACACAGGAACCGTTGATAAAATCTGATACGAAACATCTACGAAGAGGGGTTCCCACTAGTTCATCACAATTCCCTGTCAATATTGCTTTCAGGACCCGGACCGCCTCATCGTAAAGTTCGTTACCTCCCCCTAATAAAGGCCCAGAAGGAAAGGAGCAGAGCCAGGTGCAGAAGATAGAAAAGCAGGATAAGAGATGTTTGTGGGTTGTAAATGGGCAAGGCTACCGGCTTCGGCCGCCTAATCATGATCAGGACAATGGATACGAAGACCAGTTTGGCAGGACTGGCCTCGGGCAGAGGAGGCAGCCTTTGTCGAGTCATGCAGCTACAGCGTGATCTGGTTTAAGGTGTACGTGTCATGAAAGAGGTGAATCTCCGGCTAAGGCTACGTGTCCTTAATCGAAATGAAGTGATCAGAGGTTATTGCGTATGTGAGGGCAAGAGAGACAAAATGGCCGCCATGATCTAAGATGGATGCCGTGGGTAGATCAGAAATGTGTTTATAACAGAAGTGCTCTTGCTCGTAGCATGGCGAAAACACCAGGATATGCTAAATGGATCATTTGCGGTTCGCTGATACCAATATTATGTATTTCCGACAATATTGAAAACACGGGTTCAAATCGTCACGGAACCTCAGGATCTCTGTACTGGGGTGAATGTATGACATTGTTCTGCATTCTGTCCATCAACTGTGGTTTTTGCATTTATCACCCCGAGTGGGATGGGTATTCTCAGACGTGAGTCCCATGCACTCACACCACTGGATTCAAGCAAGCCGGGCTGAAGATGGCTGGAATGCCAGAAACTGGCCCTCAGAAGCTTGTTTCCAGTCCAGGGAAGGCATGGCTTGGCATTTCGGGCTGGACTGTTCCCATGAGGCACAGGGTCAGATTGATTTGCATATGGCCATGTCTGAACTGGCGTGGTGTGGAGTGCAAAAAAACGATGGATGTGGGCCCAGATCTCTGTACTGGGGTAAATGTATGACATTGTTCTGCATTCTGTCCATCAACTGTGGTTTTTGCATTTATCACCCAGAGTGGTATGGGTATGCTCAGAAGTGAGTCCCATGCACTCACACCACTGGATTCAAGCAAGCCGGGCTGAAGATGGCGGGAATGCCAGAAACCGGCCCTCAGAAGCTTGTTTCCGGTCCAGGGAAGGCATGGCTTGGCATTTCGGGCTGGACTGTTCCCATGAGGCACAGGGTGAGACTGATTTGCATATGGCCATGTCTGAACTGGGGTGGTGTGGAGTGCAAAAAACGATGGATTTGGGCCCAGATCTCTGTACTGGGGTGAATGTATGACATTGTTCTACATTCTGTCCATCAACTGTGGTTTTTGCATTTATCACGCTGAGTGGGATGGGTATGCTCAGACGTGAGTCCCATGCACTCCACACCACTGGATTCATGCAAACCGGGCTGAAGACGGCTGGAATGCCAGAAACCGGACCTCGGAAGCTTGTTTCCGGTCCAGAGAAGGCATGGCTTGGCATTTCGGGCTGGACTGTTCCCATGAGGCACAATGTCAGACTGATTTGATTATGGCCATGTCTGAACTGTGGTAGTGTGGAGTGCAAAAAACAATGGATTTGGGCCCAGCTCTGTACTAGGGTGAATGTATTACATTGTTCTGCATTCTGTACATGAACTGTGGTTTTTGCATTTATCACCCCGAGTGGGATGGGTATGCTCAGACGTGAGTCCCATGAACTCCACACCACTGAATTCAAGCAGGCCAGGCTGAAGACGGCTGGAATGCCAGAAACCGGTCTTCGGAAGCTTGTTTCCGATCCAAGGAAGGCATGGATGGGCATTTCAGGCTGGACTGATCCCTTGAGGCACAGGGTCAGACTGATTTGCATTTGGCCATGTCAGAACTGGGGTGGTGTGGAGTGCAAAAAATAATGGATTTGGGCCCAGCTCTGTACTGGGGTGAATGTATTACATTGTTCTGCATTCTGTACATAAACTGTGGTTTTTGCATTTATCACCCCGAGTGGGATGGGTATGCTCAGACGTGAGTCCCATGCACTCCACACCACTGGATTCAAGCAAGCCGGGCTGAATACGGCTGGAATGCCAGAAACCGGTCCTCAGAAGCTTGTTTCCGGTCCAGGGAAGGCATGGCTTGGCATTTCGGGCTGGACTGTTCCCATGAGGCACAGGGTCAGACTGATTTGTATATGGCCATGTCTGAACTGGGGTGGTGTGGAGTGCAAGAAAATGATGGATGTGGGCCCAGATCTCTGTACTGGGGGGAATGTATGACATTGTTCTGCATTCTGTCCATCAACGGTGGTTTTTGCATTTATCACCCCCGAGTGGGATGGGTATGCTCAGCGGTGAGTCCCATGAACTCCACACCACTGGATTCAAGCAGGCCAGGCTGAAGACGTCTGGAATGCCAGAAACCGGTCTTCGGAAGCTTGTTTCCGATCCAGGGAAGGCATGGCTTTGCATTTCGGGCTGGACTGTTCCCTTGAGGCACAGGGTCAGACTGATTTGCATATGACCATGTCAGAACTGGGGTGGTGTGGAGTGCAAAAAACAATGGATTTTGGCCCAGCTCTGTAATGGGGTGAATGTATTACATTGTTCTGCATTCTGTACATAAACTGTGGTTTTTGCATTTATCACCCGGAGTGGGATGGGTATGCTCAGACGTGAGTCCCATGCACTCCACACCACTGGATTCAAGCAAACCGGGCAGAAGACGGCTGGAATGCCAGAAACTGGTCCTCGGAAGCTTGTTTCTGGTCCAGAGAAGGCATGGCTTGGCATTTCGGGCTGGACTGTTCCCATGAGGCACAGGGTCAGACTGATTTGCATATGGCCATGTCTGAACTGGCGTGGTGTGGAATGCAAAAAAACGATGGATGTGGGCCCAGATCTCTGTACTGGGGTGAATGTATGACATTGTTCTGCATTCTGTCCATCAACTGTGGTTTTTGCATTTATCACCCCGAGTGGGATGGGTATGCTCAGACGTGAGTCCCATGCACTCACACCACTGGATTCAAGCAAGCCGGGCTGAAGATGGCTGGAATGCCAGAAACTGGCCCTCAGAAGCTTCTTTCCAGTCCAGTGAAGGCATGGCTTGGCATTTCGGGCTGGACTGTTCCCATGAGGCACAGGGTCAGATTGATTTGCATATGGCCATGTCTGAACTGGCGTGGTGTGGAGTGCAAAAAAACGATGGATGTGGGCCCAGATCTCTGTACTGGGGTAAATGTATGACATTGTTCTGCATTCTGTCCATCAACTGTGGTTTTTGCATTTATCACCCAGAGTGGGATGGGTATGCTCAGACGTGAGTCCCATGCACTCACACCACTGGATTCAAGCAAGCCGGGCTGAAGATGGCGGGAATGCCAGAAACCGGCCCTCAGAAGCTTGTTTCCGGTCCAGGGAAGGCATGGCTTGGCATTTCGGGCTGGACTGTTCCCACGAGGCACAGGGTGAGACTGATTTGCATATGGCCATGTCTGAACTGGGGTGGTGTGGAGTGCAAAAAACGATGAATTTGGGCCCAGATCTCTGTACTGGGGTGAATGTATGACATTGTTCTACATTCTGTCCATCAACTGTGGTTTTTGCATTTATCACCCTGAGTGGGATGGGTATGCTCAGACGTGAGTCCCATGCACTCACACCACTGGATTCAAGCAAGCCGGGTTGAAGATAGCTGGAATGCCAGAAACCGGCCCTCAGAAGCTTGTTTCCGGTCCAGGGAAGGCATGGCTTGGCATTTCAGGCTGGACTATTCCCATGAGGCACAGGGTCAGACTGATTAGCATATGGCCATGTCTGAACTGGGGTGGTGTGGAGTGCAAAAAACTATGGACTTGGGCCCGGATCTCTGTACTGGGGTGAATGTATGACATTGTTCTGCATTCTGTCCATTAACTGTGGTTTTTGCATTTATCACCCCGAGTGGGATGGGTATGCTCAGACGTGAGTCCCATGCACTCCACACCACTGGATTCAAGAAAGCCGGGCTGAAGACGGCTGGAATGTCAGAAACTGGTCTTCGGAAGCTTGTTTCCAGTCCAGGGAAGGCATGTCTTGGCATTTCGGGCTGGACTGTTCCCATGAGGCACAGGGTCAGACTGAATTGCATATGGCCATGTCTGAACTGGGGTGGTGTGGAGTGCAAAAAAACGATGGATTTGGGCCCAGATCTCTGTACTGGGGTGAATGTATGACATTGTTCTGCATTCTGTCCATCAACTGTGGTTTTTGCATTTATCACCCCGAGTGGGATGGGTATGCTCAGACGTGAGTCCCATGAACACCACACCACTGGATTCGAGCAAGCAGGGCTTAAGACGGCTGGAATGCCAGAAACCGGTCCTCGGAAACTTGTTTCCGGTCCAGGGAAGGCATGGCTTGGCATTTCGGGCTGGACTGTTCCCATGAGGCACCGGGTAAGACTGATTTGCATATGGCCATGTCTGAACTGGGGTGGTGTGGAGTGCAAAAAAACGATGGATTTGGGACCAGATCTCTCTACTGGGGTGAATGTATGATATTGTTCTGCATTCTGTCCATCAACTGTGGTTTTTGCATTTATCACCCCGAGTGGGATGGGTATGCTCAGACATGAGTCCCATGCACTCCACTCCACTGGATTCAAGCAAGCCAGGCTGAAAACAGCTGGAATGCCAGAAACCGGTCCTCGGAAGCTTGTTTCTGGTCCAGGGAAGGCATGGCTTAGCATTTCGGGCTTGACTGTTCCCATGAGGCACAGAGTCAGACTGATTTGCATATGGCCATGTCTGGACTGGGGTGGTGTGGAGTGCAAAAATACAATGGATTTGGGCCCAGATCTCTGTACTGGGGTGAATGTATGACATTGTTCTGCATTCTGTCCATCAACTGTGGTTTTTGCATTTACCACCCGGAGTGGGATGGGTATGCTCAGACGTGAGTCCCATGCACTCCACACCACTGGATTCAAGAAGGCCGGGCTGAAGACGGCTGGAATGCCAGAAACCGGTCCTCGGAAGCTTGTTTCTGGTCCAGGGAAGGCATGGCTTGGCATTTCGGGCTGGACTGTTCCCATGAGGCACAGGGTCAGACTGATTTGTATATGGCCATGTCTGAACTGGGGTGGTGTGGAGTGCAAGAAAATGATGGATGTGGGCCCAGATCTCTGTACTGGGGGGAATGTATGACATTGTTCTGCATTCTGTCCATCAACTGTGGTTTTTGCATTTACCACCCGGAGTGGGATGGGTATGCTCAGACGTGAGTCCCATGCACTCCACACCACTGGATTCAAGAAGGCCGGGCTGAAGACGGCTGGAATGCCAGAAACCGGTCCTCGGAAGCTTGTTTCTGGTCCAGGGAAGGTATGGCTTGGCATTTCGGGCTGGACTGTTCCCATGAGGCACAGGGTCAGACTGATTTGCATATGGCCATGTCTGAACTGGGGTGGTGTGGAGTGCAAAACATGATGGATTTGGGCCCAGATCTCTGTACTGGGGTGTATGTATGACATTGTTCTGCATTCTGTCCATTAACTGTGGTTTTTGCATTCATCACCCCTGAGTGGGATGGGTATGCTCAGACGTGAGTCCCATGAACTCCACACCACTGAATTCAAGCAGGCCAGGCTGAAGACGGCTGGAATGCCAGAAACCGGTCTTCGGAAGCTTGTTTCCGATCCAAGGAAGGCATGGATGGGCATTTCAGGCTGGACTGATCCCTTGAGGCACAGGGTCAGACTGATTTGCATATGGCCATGTCAGAACTGGGGTGGTGTGGAGTGCAAAAAATAATGGATTTGGGCCCATCTCCGTACTGGGGTGAATGTATTACATTGTTCTGCATTCTGTACATAAACTGTGGTTTTTGCATTTATCACCCCGAGTGGGATGGGTATGCTCAGACGTGAGTCCCATGCACTCCACACCACTGGATTCAAGCAAGCCGGGCTGAATACGGCTGGAATGCCAGAAACCGGTCCTCGGAAGCTTGTTTCCGGTCCAGGGAAGGGATGGCTTGGCATTTCGGGCTGGACTGTTCCCATGAGGCACAGGGTCAGACTGAATTGTATATGGCCATGTCTGAACTGGGGTGGTGTGGAGTGCAAGAAAATGATGGATGTGGGCCCAGATCTCTGTACTGGGGGGAATGTATGACATCGTTCTGCATTCTGTCCATCAACGGTGGTTTTTGCATTTATCACCCCGAGTAGGATGGGTATGCTCAGAGGTGAGTCCCATGAACTCCACACCACTGGATTCAAGCAGGCCAGGCTGAAGACGTCTGGAATGCCAGAAACCGGTCTTCGGAAGCTTGTTTCCGATCCAGGGAAGGCATGGCTTGGCATTTCGGGCTGGACTGTTCCCTTGAGGCACAGGGTCAGACTGATTTGCATATGACCATGTCAGAACTGGGGTGGTGTGGAGTGCAAAAAACAATGGAGTTTGGCCTAGCTCTGTAATGGGGTGAATGTATTACATTGTTCTGCATTCTGTACATAAACTGTGTTTTTTGCATTTATCACCCGGAGTGGGATGGGTATGCTCAGACGTGAGTCACATGCACTCCACACCACTGGATTCAAGCAAACCGGGCTGAAGACGGCTGGAATGCCAGAAATCGGTCCTCGGAAGCTTGTTTCCGGTCCAGAGAAGGCATGGCTTGGCATTTCGGGCTGGACTGTTCCCATGAGGCACAGGGTCAGACTGATTTGCATATGGCCATGTCTGAACTGGCGTGGTGTGGAATGCAAAAAAACGATGGATGTGGGCCCAGATCTCTGTACTGGGGTGAATGTATGACATTGTTCTGCATTCTGTCCATCAACTGTGGTTTTTGCATTTATCACCCCGAGTGGGATGGGAATGCTCAGACGTGAGTCCCATGCACTCACACCACTGGATTCAAGCAAGCCGGGCTGAAGATGGCTGGAATGCCAGAAACTGGCCCTCAGAAGCTTGTTTCCAGTCCAGGGAAGGCATGGCTTGGCATTTCGGGCTGGACTGTTCCCATGAGGCACAAGTACAGATTGATTAGCATATGCCCATGTCTGAACTGGCGTGGTGTGGAGTGCAAAAAAACGATGGATGTGGGCCCAGATCTCTGTACTGGGGTAAATGTATGACATTGTTCTGCATTCTGTCCATCAACTGTGGTTTTTGCATTTATCACCCAGAGTGGGATGGGTATGCTCAGACGTGAGTCCCATGCACTCACACCACTGGATTCAAGCAAGCCGGGCTGAAGATGGCGGGAATGCCAGAAACCGGCCCTCAGAAGCTTGTTTCCGGTCCAGGGAAGGCATGGCTTGGTATTTCGGGCTGGACTGTTCCCATGAGGCACAGGGTGAGACTGATTTGCATATGGCCATGTCTGAACTGGGGTGGTGTGGAGTGCAAAAAACGATGGATTTGGGCCCAGATCTCTGTACTGGGGTGAATGTATGACATTGTTCTACATTCTGTCCATCAACTGTGGTTTTTGCATTTATCACCCTGAGTGGGATGGGTATGCTCAGACGTGAGTCCCATGCACTCACACCACTGGATTCAAGCAAGCCGGGCTGAAAATAGCTGGAATGCCAGAAACCGGCCCTCAGAAGCTTGTTTCCGGTCCAGGGAAGGCATGGCTTGGCATTTCAGGCTGGACTGTTCCCATGAGGTACAGGGTCAGACTGATTAGCATATGGCCATGTCTGAACTGGGGTGGTGTGGAGTGCAAAAAACGATGGATTTGGGCCCGGATCTCTGTACTGGGGTGAATGTATGACATTGTTCTGCATTCTGTCCATTAACTGTGGTTTTTGCATTTATCACCCCGAGTGGGATGGGTATGCTCAGACGTGAGTCCCATGCCCTCCACACCACTGGATTCAAGAAAACCGGGCTGAAGACGGCTGGAATGCCAGAAACTGGTCTTCGGAAGCTTGTTTCCAGTCCAGGGAAGGCATGTCTTGGCATTTCGGGCTGGACTGTTCCCATGAGGCACAGGGTCAGACTGAATTGCATATGGCCATGTCTGAACTGGGGTGGTGTGGAGTGCAAAAAAACGATGGATTTGGGCCCAGATCTCTGTACTGGGGTGAATGTATGACATTGTTCTGCATTCTGTCCATCAACTGTGGTTTTTGCATTTATCACCCCGAGTCGGATGGGTATGCTCAGACGTGAGTCCCATGAACACCACACCACTGGATTCGAGCAAGCAGGGCTTAAGACGGCTGGAATGCCAGAAACCGGTCCTCGGAAACTTGTTTCCGGTCCAGGGAAGGTATGGCTTGGCATTTCGGGCTGGACTGTTCCCATGAGGCACCGGGTAAGACTGATTTGCATATGGCCATGTCTGAACTGGGGTGGTGTGGAGTGCAAAAAAACGATGGATTTGGGACCAGATCTCTCTACTGGGGTGAATGTATGATATTGTTCTGCATTCTGTCCATCAACTGTGGTTTTTGCATTTATCACCCCGAGTGGGATGGGTATGCTCAGACATGAGTCCCATGCACTCCACTCCACTGGATTCAAGCAAGCCAGGCTGAAAACAGCTGGAATGCCAGAAACCGGTCCTCGGAAGCTTGTTTCTGGTCCAGGGAAGGCATGGCTTAGCATTTCGGGCTTGACTGTTCCCATGAGGCACAGAGTCAGACTGATTTGCATATGGCCATGTCTGGACTGGGGTGGTGTGGAGTGCAAAAATACAATGGATTTGGGCCCAGATCTCTGTACTGGGGTGAATGTATAACATTGTTCTGCATTCTGTCCATCAACTGTGGTTTTTGCATTTACCACCCCGAGTGGGATGGGTATGCTCAGACGTGAGTCCCATGCACTCCACACCACTGGATTCAAGAAGGCCGGGCTGAAGACGGCTGGAATGCCAGAAACCTGTCCTCGGAATCTTGTTTCCGGTCCAGGGAAGGCATGGCTTGGCATTTCGGGTAGGTCTGTTCCCATGAGGCTCAGGTTCAGACTGATTTGCATATGGCCATGTCTGAACTGGGGTGGTGTGGAGTGCAAAAAAAAGATGGATTTGGGCCCAGATCTCTGTACTGGGGTGAATGTATGACATTGTTCTGCATTATGTCCATCAACTGTGGTTTTTGCATTTATCACACGAGTGGGATTGGTACACTCAGACGTGAGTCCCATGCACTCCACACCACTGGATTCAAGCAAGCCGGGCTGAATACGGCTGGAATGCCAGAAACCGGTCCTCGGAAGCTTGTTTCCGGTCCAGGGAAGGCATGGCTTGGCATTTTGGGCTGGACTGTTCCCATGAGGCTCAGGGTCAGACTAATTTGCATATGGCCATGTCTGAACTGGGGTGGTTTGGAGTGCAAAAAAAAAAGAAAAAGATGGATTTGGGACTAGATCTCTGTACTGGGGTGAATGTATGACATTGTTCTGCATTCTGTCCATCAACTGTGGTTTTTGAATTCATCTCCCCGAGTGGGATGGGTATGCCCAGACCTGAGTCCAATGCACTCCACACCACTGGATCCAAGAAAGCCGGGCTGAAGATGGCTGGAATGCCAGAAACCAGTCCTCGGAAGCTTGTTTCTGGTCCAGGGAAGGCATGGCTTAGCATTTTGGGCTGGACTGTTCCCATGAGGCACAGGGTCAGACTGATTTGCACATGGCCATGTCTGAACTGGAGTGGTATGGAGTGCAAAAAAACGATGGATTTGGGCCCAGATCTCTGTACTGGGGGGAATGTATGACATTGTTCTGCATTCTGTCCATCAACTGTGGTTTTTGCATTTATCACCCGAGTGAGATTGGTATGCTCAGACGTGAGTCCCATGCACTCCACACCACTGGATTCAAGCAAACCGGGCTGAAGACGGCTGGAATGCCAGAAACTGGTCATCAGAAGCTTGTTTCCAGTCCAGGGAAGGCATGGCTTGGCATTTCGGCCTGGACTGTTCCCATGAGGCACAGGGTCAGACTGATTTGTCTATGGCCATGTCTGGACTGGGGTGGTGTGGAGTGCAAAAATACGATGGATTTGGGCCCAGATCTCTGTACTGGGGTGAATGTATGACATTGTTCTGCATTCTGTCCATCAACTGTGGTTTTGGCATTTATCACCCGAGTGGGATGAGTATGCTCAGACGTGAGTCCCATGCACTCCACACCACTGAATTCAAGCAAGCCGGGCTGAAGACGGCTGGAATGCCAGAAACTGGTCCTCGGAAGCTTGTTTCCGGTCCAGATAAGGCATGGCTTGGCATTTCGGGCTGGACTGTTCCCATGAGGCAGAGGGTCAGACTGATTTGCATATGGCAATGTCTGAACTGAGGTGGTGTGGAGTGCAAAAAAACGATGGATTTGGGACCAGATCTCTGTACTGGGGTGAATGTATGACATTGTTCTGCATTCTGTCCATCAACTGTGGTTTTTGCATTTATCACCCCGAGTGGGATGGGTATGCTCAGACGTAAGTCCCATGAACACCACACCACTGGATTCGAGCAAGCAGGGCTTAAGACGGCTGGAATGCCAGAAACCGGTCCTCGGAAACTTGTTTCGGGTCCAGGGAAGGCATGGCTTGGCATTTCGGGCTGGACTGTTCCCATGAGGCACCGGGTAAGACTGATTTGTATATAGCCATGTCTGAACTGGGGTGGTGTGGAGTGCAAAAAAACGATGGATTTGGGACCAGATCTCTCTACTTGGGTGAATGTATGATATTGTTCTGCATTCTGTCCATCAACTGTGGTTTTTGAATTCATCTCCCCGAGTGGGATGGGTATGCCCAGACGTGAGTCCCATGCACTCCACACCACTGGATTCAAGAAAGCCGAGCTGAAGATGGCTGGAATGACAGAAACCAGTCCTCGGAAGCTTGTTTCTGGTCCAGGGAAGGCATGGCTTAGCATTTCGGGCTGGACTGTTCCCATGAGGCACAGGGTCAGACTGATTTGCACATGGCCATGTCTGAACTGGAGTGGTACGGAGTGCAAAAAAACGATGGATTTGGGCCTAGATCTCTGTACTGGGGGGAATGTATGACATTGTTCTGCATTCTGTCCATAAACTGTGGTTTTTGCATTTATCACCCGAGTGAGATTGGTATGCTCAGACGTGAGTCCCATGCACTCCACACCACTGGATTCAAGCAAACCGGGCTGAAGACGGCTGGAATGCCAGAAACCGGTCATCAGAAGCTTGTTTCCAGTCCAGGGAAGGCATGGCTTGGCATTTCGGCCTGGACTGTTCCCATGAGGCACAGGGTCAGACTGATTTGTCTATGGCCATTTCTGGACTGGGATGGTGTGGAGTGCAAAAATACGATGGATTTGGGCCCAGATCTCTGTACTGGGGTGAATGTATGACATTGTTCTGCATTCTGTCCATCAACTGTGGTTCTGGCATTTATCACCCGAGTGGGATGAGTATGCTCAGACGTGAGTCCCATGCACTCCACACCACTGAATTCAAGCAAGCCGGGCTGAAGACGGCTGGAATGCCAGAAACTGGTCCTCGGAAGCTTGTTTCCGGTCCAGATAAGGCATGGCTTGGCATTTCGGGCTGGACTGTTCCCATGAGGCAGAGGGTCAGACTGATTTGCATATGGCAATGTCTGAACTGAGGTGGTGTGGAGTGCAAAAAAACGATGGATTTGGGACCAGATCTCTGTACTGGGGTGAATGTATGACATTGTTCTGCATTCTATCCATCAACTGTGGTTTTTGCATTCATCACCCCGAGTGGGATGGGTATGCTCAGACATGAGTCCTATGCACTCCACACCACTAGATTCAAGTAAGCCGGGCTGAAGACGGCTGGAATGCCAGAAACCGGTCTTCGGAAGCTTGTTTCTGGTCCAGGGAAGGCATGGCTTAGCATTTCCGGCTGGACTGTTCCCATGAGGCACAAAGTCAGACTCTTTTGCACATGGCCATGTCTGGACTGGGGTGGTGTGGAATGCAAAAATACGATGGATTTGGGCCCAGATCTCTGTACTGGGGTGAATGTATGACATTGTTCTGCATTCTGTCCATCAACTGGTTTTGGCATTTATCACCCCGAGTGGGATGGGTATGCTCAGACGTGAGTCCCATGCACTCCACACCACTGGCTTCAAGCAAGCCGGGCTGAAGACAGCTGGAATGCCAGAAACCGGTCCTTGGAAGCTTGATTCCGGTCCAGGGAAGGCATGGCTTGGCATTACTGGCTGGACTGTTGCCATGAGGCACAGGGTCAGACTGATTTGCATATGGCCATGTCTGAACTGGGGTAGTGTGGAGTGCAAAAGAACTATGGATTTGGGCCCAGATCTCTCTACTGGGGTGAATGTATGACATTGTTCTGCATTCTGTCCATCAACTGTGGTTTTTGCATTTATCACCCCGAGTGGGATGGGTATGCTCAGACGTAAGTCCTATGCACTCCACACCACTGAATTCAAGCAAGCCGTGCTGAAGACGGCTGGAATGCCAGAAACTGGTCCTCGGAAGCTTGTTTCCGGTCCAGGGAAGGCTAGGCTTGGCATTTCGGTCTGGACTGTTTCCATGAGGCACAGGGTCAGACTGATTTGCATATGGCCATGTCTGAACTGGGGAGTTGTAGAGTGCAAAAAAAACGATGGATTTGGCCAAGATCTCTGTACTGGGGTGAATGTATGACATTGCTCTGCATTCTGTCTATCAACTGTGGTTTTTGCATTTATCACTCCGAGTGGGATGGGGATGCTCAGACGTGGGTCCCATGCACTCCACACCACTGGATTCAAGCAAGCTGGGTTGAAGACGGCTGGAATGCCAGAAACCGGTCCTCGGAAGCTGGTTTCTGGTCCAGGGAAGGCATGGCTTGGCATTTCGAGCTGTACTGTTCCCATGAGGCACAGGGTCAGACTGATTTGCTTATATGGCCATGTCTGAACTGGGGAGGTGTGGAGTGCAAAAAAACGATGGATTTGGGCCCAGATCTCTGTACTGGGGTGAATTTATGACATTGTTCTGCATTCTGTCCATTAACTATGGTTTTTGCATTTACCACCCGAGTGGGATGGGTATGCTCAGACGTGAGTCCCATACACTCCACACCACTGGATTCAAGAAAGCCTGGCTGAAGACGGCTGGAATGCCAGAAACCGGTCCTCGGAAGCTTGTTTCCGGTCCAGGGAAGGCATGTCTTGGCATTTCGGGCTGGACTGTTCCCATGAGGCACAGGGTCAGACTGATTTGCTTATGGCCATGTCTGAACTGGGGTGGTGTGGAGTGCAAAAAAAAAAAAAAGAAAAACGATGGATTTGGGCCTAGATCTCTGTACTGGGGTGAATGTATGACATTTTTCTACATTCTGTCCATCAACTTTGGTATTTGAATTCATCTCCCAGAGTGGGATGGGTATGCTCAGAAGTGAGTTCCATTCACTCCACACCACTGGATTCAAGCAAGCTGGGCTGAAGATGGCTGGAATGCCAGAAACCGGTCCTCTGAAGCTTTTTTTCTGGTCCAGGGAAGGCATGGCTTGGCATTTTGGGATGGACTGTTCCCATGAGGCACAGGGTCAGACTGATTTGCATGTGGCCATGTCTGGACTGGGGTAGTGTGGAGTGCAAAAAAACGATGGATTTGGGCCCAGATCTCTGTACTGGGGTGAATGTATGACATTGTTCTGCACTCTGTCCATCATCTGTGGTGTTTGAATTCATCACCCCGAGTGGGATGGGTATGCTCAGACGTGAGTCCCATGCACTCCACATCACTGGATTCAAGCAAGCCGGGCTGAAGACGGCTGGAATGCTAGAAACCGGTCCTCAGAAGCTTGTTTCTGGTCCAGGGAAGGCATGGCTTGGCATTTTGCGATGGACTGTTCCCATGAGGGACAGGGTCAGACTGATTTGCATATGGCCATGTCGGAACTGGGGTGGTGTGGAGTGCAAAAAAATGGTGGATTTGGGCCCAGCTCTGTACTGGGGTGAATGTATGACATTGTTCTGCATTCTGTCTATCAACTGTGGTTTTTGCATTTATGACCCGTGTGGGATGGGAATGCTCAGACGTGGGTCCCATGCACTCCACACCACTGGATTCAAGCAAGCCGTGCTGAAGACGGCTGGAATACCAGAAACCGGTCCTCAGAAGCTTGTTTCCGGCCCGGGAAAAGCATGGCTTGACATTTTGGGCTGGACTGTTCCCATGAGGCAGACGTGGGTCCCATGCACTCCACACCACTGGATTCAAGCAAGCCGGGCTGAAGACGGCTGGAATGCCAGAAACCGGTCCTCGGAAGCTTGTTTCTGGTCCAGGGAAGGCATTGTAGGAAGGTGGATATCTGACTATGGTTACCCCCAAACTTTTTGCCTGGTGTTTAGCTGGTTTTTGACATAGTTGGCCTGGGATCCTGCTATTCAGGGCCCCAGGCTAATTGCTCTCTCCTTAAAATGGACTCCATGTACCTTAGGTGCATACACAATTGTAACAGTGTTCCATAGGTACCCAGGGCATAGGTGTAGCCAAGGCCTACCAGGGGCTGCAGCATGTATTGTGCCACCCCTGGCCTGGCCGCCATATTTGACACAACTGGCTAATCACTCAGCTGGGGTAAGTTGGTGTAATCACCTCTTACTTAGATATAGTATCCCTATATCTAACCTTAACTGGACATATATGTTCCTATCAGCCACTCCTATGGAAGGCCTCATCAATCCTGGAGGCAGAGTGCGTGGAAATATGTGAGATGGTGCTCTAGTATGAGCTGAGCCTGTCTGCAGCTGTCGGGAACCACTCCCTTAGCTGTTCCGGGATATTGCCATACCATATACTCTTAAGTGCATTATAATCCTCGCGGTCATTTGCTAACTTTGGTTTGGCTTTATCAAAACATTTCGAGTAAGGTGTCATACGATTTGGAATACTATCCCCTCGACAGTACTGTCGACGGGGATAGCATTCCACCCTTCTAGAGGGACACGACATGTACATAACCTGAACCCCGGTTAAAGTTAACCAGAGCCTCAGCATCACAAAATGGATGCTGCCACCACAGACACAAGTCTGACCTCCTGCTGCTGGGAGTCCTTCCTGCGAGGGAGGCTTGGACAAAGGGTTTCCTGCCTTGGGAGGTGCAAGCACCACCCCAGACAGGATTTTGGTTATTGGGTAGGACAGGGCTGAATAGATTGAGACATGCCCGGGGCACACAAGGTGTCCCCGTGCATAGGCCAGTCCAAACCGGTCCTGGGACTTTCCAGACCAAGGCCTGGCAAGGAGCTGGACAAAGGAAAGGGGGCGTAACCGCCCCCCTTCCTGGTCCCACCCAGAGGAGGGACCTAGCAGGTGATCCACCCCTCAGATTGGGAATAAGAGTGGGAGCAGTGCCATAGCACCTCAGATCATCCTGAATCAACTTGAAACTAAGAAGACGACTGGACTTCCACATTGTGCTGCACAGAAGACTGAAGAGCATCTCCCTTGTGGCCTAGAAGTGGCCACCCTGTGAACACAGGAACCATCCAGCAACTCGACGTCTGCTTTGCCGCCACCTCCCGCCGGAGACGGAGCCCAGAGCCTGACAAGACCCAGACTCCCCAACTTCTCACAGCCCGATCCACAGTCCCTGCAAAGAAGGGACCCGTGGAGGCACCGAGAGACGTGGGACCAGACCTCTTGAAAGACCCTCGAGAAGCTGACTGCGAAGCATCCGAGGCATCCTTGACGTTGTGCTTTGGGGACTGAGAAGCCCTATCACTGAAAAGCCCTTGCACCAAAGATCAGCCCCCCAGCATCTCCACGATCTGCGTGAGGCCCTTTTGCATTGTGCCACTCAACGGCGACAAAATCTTCAAACTACACTGCGGGTATAGTTGCACCATACTTGCCCTCACTTCTGTAAAAGGGAGCACCCGCTCTGACCTTGCTGGTCTGAGTGATAAGCCTTTTTCGATTCCTGCGTGGCTTGCATTAGCCAAGGCCTGTTTGCTCTAATCAAGTTGCCGACACCGCAACTGCGAGAAGCCTGCATGGGACAGCGCGTGATTGACTCCTGGACATCCTCGACCTCTTCATGTCCACGTGGCTGCAGAGAGAAGCTACACCTCATCGCCTGTTTGCACCCGACATCGCCTGGTTCCAATCTGGTTCCAAGATAGTCACTGGCTAGTGACTTTGAACATTGTCCCCTCTGCTTTCAGGTCTTCACCACTTCATATCCACCCTTGGATCCACCGGAACTCTTCTCATCGAGCCGCCTGCAGCATCTTCAGCTCCAAGCACCATCGACCAGCATGACGAAACCCGACACTACTTCGACCCTATGCACCCTCATCCTGTGGGTGAGGTAACTCAGCAACGCCGGTGTTCCCACACTGGTACACAGCTCTAGTGTCTGTGTCTTAAGTTTCGCTCCTCTAGGTCACTCAGAAGGTTCCTAAATAACTAACTTTGTAACTTTTACGCACCATCAACTTAACATTGGTGAGTGCGTGCACTTTAAACTCTGCACCCGAGTCCTGCGGGTGCAGAGTTCTTCTTCTTCTTGGAAGGTGCTTGGTCCATTGTTCCAGGATCCAAGACCTGAGGTTCAGAGAGGCACTTTTTGGCCTGTGACCTGGTCACAGCAAGGACATGTGATGATATCCCTAACATCTCTGCATGAGTCCTGTACTCAACTTCTGACCATAGAGAGTTCTCCAGGTCCTTGCCCAACAAACATTCAACTGGGAGATCAGCACTAACCACAACTCTTTTTAGGCCAGTTACCCCTCCCCAGGAAAAATTAACAAGTGCCACACTATGTGTAGTAGTGACATTGCTGGCATTGGTCACCAGGTAATTATCACCTGGCATGTACTGTCCAGGGTCCACAAAGTTAGGTTTCACCATAGTGACACTGGCACATGTGTCCCTGTAAGTTTCAGCCACTTTGTTATTAATCAAAGGTGTCTGTCTGTATTTGCCCAGGTTACTGGGACTTATGTCAGGGGTCAAATCTATGTCCCCTTCACAAATCAGAACAGCCTGTGTAAGGGTTCTGACTAGGTCAGAATCTCCTTCAGTTCCCAAGGTGATACCCACTACCCCCTTGGTTTGTGGACCAGCACTGCTAGCTGTACTAGTGGGTGCAGGTGCCTTAGGGGCTGCAGTGCTGGGGGCTCCACCCTTTTTACACTCACTTGTCCAGTGAGAGGTGTTTTTACAAGTTTTACACCAGGGTTTCTTCTGACCTTCTTTCTTCTTTTTCTTGGAAGTTTGGGACCAACCCTCTGTATCAGTTTGGGGCTCTGTTGAAGACTTCTGGTCTTTAGCTTTCTGCTCCCCACCCTTCAGGTCTGTTTTCTTCTGGTCACCACCCTGGTTCTGGTTCTTTTGCTTGACTCTGGTTCTAACCCATTTATCTGCCCTCTTTCCCAATTCTTGGGGAGAGGTCAAATCTGAGTCAACCAAATGTTGATGCAACTGCTGGTTCTGACAATTATTTAAAATTTGTTCTCTCATTAGCAAATTATACAATCCTTCATAGTCTGTAACCTTGCTTCCCAGCAACCATCCCTCCAGAGCCTTAGTGGCACACTCAACAAATTCAGACCAGTCCTGAGTCTGTGTCTTCTGGGTATCTCTGAACATTAACCTGTACTGTTCAGTGGTTAAGCCTAACCCATCAATCAGAGCACTCTTCAGGACCAGGTCGTTTCTAGAATCCCCATCACTAACTGTGAGGAGTCTGTCTGGGCCTCTACCTTCAAAGGAGAGCCACAAGATTGCTGCCCACTGCTCCTGAGGGATCTGCTGTACTCTGCAGGCTCTCTCAATTGCAGTTAGTTATCCATTTGTGGATATCATCCTCAGCTTTGCAGGGGGGCACAATCTTACTCAGGTTTCTGTTATCAAAAGACCTGTCTTTATCCTTGTGGATATTGCTGCCACCAGTGGGTGCTATTACCCCACTCTCTCTAGGCTGTCTTGCTCTAGCAAGTTTCTCTTGGGCCAGGGCAACCTCTAACTCTTGTCTCTGGATCCTCAATTCAGCCTCTCTCATTTTGGCCTCATGTTCCCTTCTCTGAGGGCTAGTCATCTCCCTTCTGGAGTGACCATGAGAACCTCTAGAAGCATGGGAGTTGTCAGAGTCACCTGAGTGAGTCCTTCTCCTCCTAGGCTTCTGGTTAAGTCCACCTGGGGGTCTGAATGGGTTGTTCCCAGATTCGGTCCCAAATAGGCTTAAGTTAGCCTGGTTCAGTCTACTGACCAGTACCTGACTATTTCTGTCATCATTTGACTCACTGTTCCCCCCTTCTGTCTCTTCTTCCTCTTCCTCCTCCTCATCTACCTGAGGAGCTCTAGTAATGGGGGCTTCCTCATCTACCAGGATTATAGGGACAGGGGCTTCTGCAGTGTCATCCTCAGAAGGATGGCCTCCTTCAGCATTTCCTGTGGGGTCTGCCTTAGAGGTCTTTAGAGTCTCGGACTGGTACAAGATCTCTCTAAGGTAGTCTGTAGTTGGGGAAGGCCCTGTCCTCAAACCCCTTAAGACACAAAGCTGTCTTAATTCCTCAAAGGAAAAAATAGCAAATTTGGATGGTGTCCTTGGAGGGTCACTCTCAACAGGGACATTCCCAGTGGAACCCTCTGCTCCAGACATTGCTCTAGTGTGGGTGGATATGTTGCAATCTACCTACACTGGTGTTTACCTACTAAACCTATCTAGTAGTTGTAGTCAGAGTGTGCTAATCCCTTTCCTCTACAACAACTAAGTTCAGTAGAACTTAAGTATACTAGTCTTGTTTTATATGTACCTAGCAGGTACCTGTATGATCTTTCAAATGCTAATCTCATAGATTGTAATGGTAAAACAACAGCAAGCTCAGATCCCAATCCGCTGCTCACCAATGTGAGAAGTTGGCCTGGTATATAATGCTTCACTAATTCTAGTGATCACTTTGTACCATGCCAAGCAACCCTTATGATGATTGGTTATAAGTCAATCTTATAGACCAGTTATCCTAGTGGTAACGTGGACAAAGCAGTCTTAGGCTAAACTCTGAAAGGCATGTGAAGCCAGCTGTATTACCATACACAACCCCATTGAATACCAAATGAAAGGACACCACACAGATATATATTGAAAATATATATAGATTTATTAACTAAAAGTATCCCCTGGACTCTTTATGAGCACAGAAGCACAAGCGTTAAACACAAGACAGTTTAAAATACACAAAAGTTGCACAATATGGATGAGCCCTAGGGGCCACCTAAACCATATACTAAGAAAGTGGTATAAGAGATACCAATCAGAAAGGAAACAGGCCTAGGGCCTTGGGAATCACTGGAGCTATTCGAGACTAGCAGTGACTAAGTCGGGAAAGGCCCGCGGGACTCGGGTGCAGTGTTTAAAGTGCACGCACTCACCAATGCAAAGTCTATGGAGCGTAGAAAGTACAAAGTTAGTTAGTTCGGAACCTTCCGAGTGACCTAGAAAGCTGAAACTTGAGACACAGGCCCTAGAGGTGTGTACCAGTGTAGGAACACTGGCGGAGCTTAGTTACCTCACCCACAGGAAGCGGGTGCACAGGGTCGAAGTAGTGTCGGGTTTCGTCACGCTGGTCGATGGTGCTTGGAGCTGAAGATGCTGCAGGCGGCTCGATGTGACGAGTTCCGGTGGATCCAAGGGTGGATCTGAAGTTGTGAAGACCTGAAAGCAGAGGGGACAATGTTCAAAGTCACTAGCCAGTGACTACCGTGGAACCAGATTGGAACCAGGCGATGTCTGGTGCAAACAGGTGTTGAGCTTCTCTTGGCAGCCACGTGGACACGGGGGTCGAGGACGTCCAAGAGTCGGTCACGAGCTGTCCAACGCAGGCTTCTCGCTGTTGGCAGTGTCGGCAACTGTAGCAGGGTTTCCGTTCTCCCACAGAACTGTGCACAGAGATCTAGAACCTGGGTGAGTTAGGATGATCCAAAACTCACCTTTGTTTCAGAAATCCCCTTACCAAGCTAGCTACAGTGTCTCATCGGTAGTAGTAACTTACCAATGACTTAGACAATCCAGAACATGAACTTAGGGTACCTCAGGTATCGTGGAACACATGAACACTCTTTCGTTATATAATCATTCCAAACCGAAACTGGGAGGCAAAGAATACACGTGCAAGTTTGAAATGTTTATTTTTCAATGCAGCATTCTCAAATGCAGTATCTTGTATAATATCAACATACATATAATAAAAATCAGAGTCAGCAGCATAGTCACTAATCCATAGTAAGCAAAAGGTGATAGCATGTTATGATGCAAAAATCTATAGAATTCTGTATCACCTATATTTTGCGCACCCTAATTAGCATATTATATCATATCTAAGAAGGTCTCATCTGGGTTCTAGCAGGGCGGACCCATACCTCTAATTTCTCAGTAGGAGGAGATCACATCAACAGCTACCAGCTCTCTGCATGCGAAGCATCAAGTGTGTTGATTCATTCCCTGTAACTGTATCTTAAACCCGCGTAGAGCCCAATGTTGGCAGCAACATTATTTGTGTTATGTCTAACGTGGTGCGAGGATCAGGCCTTCAGCAACCTTGTGTTAGGTTATTCTTAGAGTGTGCAGTTCTCGGTGTACAGACAGTTGTAACAAGTGTACCAAGCACGACTGATACTAGAGCAATAACATATTATTCTCAAATAAATCACATCTTTCGTCTTGGTTGAAAGCTACAATAACAATTAGGTGTCGTGTGCAAACTCAAGCTGAAAGAAAGTATTGCGTTTAAACATTTAATAAGCTCATGCTAACTTAACACAATATATAGAAATGTAGTAACCATATGACACCCCCCCAATGATCCGAGGACGGTTTAAAAAGGAGAAAACACAAGCTAATACCATATGAAAGGTAAAACATGAAAGCAGAGTTCAATGATATTGAGCCAAGCTAAATGTATGCAAATGTATGTAAAATTTAAAACAAAAATATGTACGAATGCCTATAGTGGCCGCACAAAATATAAAAGTCAAACTTAAGGCCTACTCTCAGTTCATAGGCCCAGAACATATGAAAGTCGAATGTTCATATTGAAAAAGGCACCATTCAGAATTACTAAAAAGTCACGTGCCATAATAATGAAAGTCTTCAAAGTCACTCATGGGTTGAATGAATATGCAAAATAGGTAGCTACAGCTTCCAACATGAAATCACTGTCATCATCCGAAAACAGTTCAGCCATCCAATTAAGCAATGGGAAAGAACATACGTGCTCCTCCAACACCGATTCCTCTAGCAACATCAGAGGACAACTCAGTGGGTTCTCGAGAACACTATGTGCCAGAAAGTCATGCGCCGCTGCGAATATGTCCCACTGACCCATTAGTCCATGCATCGCTGCCACAGCCATAACCCTTTCGCCAGAACAGACCAACTCGTGAGCCACTACGGGGTTCCTCAGCTGATCAAAATCGACGTCAGGAGAAGTCGGTAAACAGAGACACAAATCAATGGCCCAGTCGTAATCACAGCTCAGGCAATGAAACACGGGCTGGACACATGTGAAATAGGAAAATCTGAACGATAATCCAAAATCCGTGCTTAAAGTCGCAAGCGGCAAGGAGCCATAGTAATCAAGCATCCGGTTGCGAAACTGCATCAGTAGGGGCTGAGCGTTTCCTTGCGCAGGATGGGCATCCATGTTTTAGAAAGCAAAATATCACCAGAACGCCTGCAGCCAAAGCCAGCAAAACAGGAAATCCGCCAAACAGGCTTGCGAATATAGAATGAAAGAACGCAGGGATAATACCAAATACTTTTTCAAATGTAGTCACGAGACCACTGCTAACCAATTTAAAAAAATGAGCCAGGCCTACTGTGGAGGAGGCATTGAAGATTTGATGAACCAGCTCGGAGAAATGAAACGGCAAATCAGTATGTAAAAGTGCCTACACCTCTGTGCGTGTGTTAGCTATGTGAAGGACATAAGTTTCGCGGGCAGAGCTCAGGGCCACTTGCTTCTGAGACAATAGGGCTCTTATACGGCTTAAACCATTGAACTCGGCTTTCAAGGTTGGTATTCGTGGCCAAATTGAAACATCTGAATTCCAATGCGTGGGTGGATATAACACATTCTTGCAACAAACCACCCTCTCTGAAACGGTTACCACATAAGCGATACCGGCCTGTAACCCACAACACAGTTCGTTATTCAAAAGTAAATAACTACCGTTGGACAATAAAGTGAACGTGGGAACTATTGCAGGAACTGGTGTCCCTTTCAAAACACAGGCCAACTTAGGTTTGTCCTGATTACAAGAACCATGCAACTGGATGTGTCTGCATATTAGTGAGCGGTCAGGCGACTGTGTACATTCTTCACCATTCAGATTCACTTCACTTCCCTCTTTTAGGCAACTGTAAGTGTATGGTAAAGACCATGTCTCATGGAGGAAAGCACTGCCTAATGGTTTATATCGCCCTATAGCCATATATTTCATACAATTTGTAAATTTATACAGAGCAAAAGGTAAGGTAATAACACCATGGATAAGCCATGTAGCAGTAGTCACCTCAGCCACAGAAAAGGGCAAAGATTCTAATTTTTCAATGTGTAACATAGAAAATGATGCATCGCTCATTGATAGCATACGCTGTTTTTCAGTCAAATCAAATGGGGCAAATAGTGATGAGACGTTCATAAAATTCCAAGGCACTCGACCAGACTTCAAAGTCTGTAGTGTCCAAGCAAACGGCATCACAGAAAGCAATTGATTTTGACCATGATATAACACGGACACTTCATCATGTACAATGTCAACAACAGAAGATACAATATTGTTCAACGTGTAAATTCGGGAAGAAAGCGTGTTAATACTCTTATCGACAACTGCAAGCACCTTTTCTAAATTTGCTTGATCAATAGCTCTCAGGCGTTTAGCAGCCTCAATTTGGGAAACTTTCCAAATTTCATTATAAATCGCATACAGCCATCGTTTAGATCTACCTTTAGCTGGGCCTTTTATAAAATCATTTAAATCCACATTATCATTTAATTGAGACAGATGTAGTTTAACTGCAGCTAATGTGGAATGTTGTAACCAATTTTGACACAGCTTCCCCACAGAATAAGTTGTGACAGTATAGTCTTCTTCAAAACGGGGATCGGGTCTGACTTCCGTGAACCCTTCAGCCAAACCCAGAAAACGGCGTTGGCAAGAATCAGCACTCCTATGCCATATCAGCCAACCCTTGGAATCCAAACTGGAAATGTTAAAGGATGAATTGTGCAAAAGAGCTTGCAACTCATGAATGGACAAATCAGTAAAATTACCCCAACCTGAATATTCCTCTATATCTGGGATGGTCGGTGTATTTAATTTTTTAGAAGTAGCCAATCCAAAGCATGTTGTTTGGAAAATGGATGAATTTAAAAACAACATGTGATTCGGGACGAGACATGCACGGTGCAAAGCCTCAGTGCCTTGTACCTGCCAATCTGCGGTACCCCAAACCGATTTAAGGTCAATTGTTCCTTTCCAAAACTCGTAGCCATCTACAGCCAACCTGTCTAGAAAGGACTTTGAATACAGCAATTTTGTATCGGTAAGTATAACTTTGGACATAGACTTTTGTGTCATTTTAAAATAAAATGACTCGGGATTAGATTGATTAAAGTCTGTAAAATAAGTGTATTTTTTCAGAAACGTATTGGGGCTGCCACCCAACGGAGCAGGGCAATGTTCCCATTGTGTATAATTTACAGCAACCCTCCTTGAATTTGTCTTATGTAAAAAATGATTACCATAGTGTTGAAAACAAAACAAATCACCATAATTAATAGAATCTGAATACAGATCCTCAGCATCGAAGGCAGCATAATACTTCAAATCAGAGAATAATGCTTCTACGGCCTGAATATCCCAATCATCAGAACGTATATTTTGTTTAATCACATCTCCCATGTTTACTCTAAGCACATTTGGAACATTAATCACTTCAGTGGGCCCATGTATCTGAAACCTAACCGCATCCCACACAATCCCATCAAGGACAGGCCAAGCAGTAATGTTGACTGTATTTAAGTTTCGTTTCAGTCTGTGCGCTGAATGTGAAGAGGAAAGAGGGGCCAATGTTCCATTTAGGTACCGAATTCCTGTTCTTTCTTTAACGTAGTGACCATCGATCAGGCGGAAAAAATAAAACACAAAACCAATTGGCATAAAAAGGTAAAATGAAAATAGGATCAACCAAATGTATGTCCATGGGGGAATCAAAAAATGTTTTTTAAATAACTTGGCATATTTTGCAATAGTTGAGGGTTTCTTTGAAAGTTCCGAAACAGAGTCAAAAGAGAATCTGGATTGGTCTGCCAAACGGGTCTGTAAATCAGGCATCGATAAATCAGCAGGATAAGTGTAGTTCAGCTCATCAATGTTAGTAACAGGAATAGTATTTAATAAAGGACTGGATATGGCAGGCATCTCGAGGGACACCTCCTGTTCTGCACCAGATCTTATTGCTAGCACAGAGTGCCTCACCATGGAAGGACAGGATACAGCCGGTGTCATGCTATGAAGAATCGGCCACCCTGTGTGTCTTGACATTGTCAATAGAAATAAATCTGTTTTCCTTACGACCTGGAAGTGGTGGTAAAATGACTGTTCTTGTGCCCTTCACTCCAAGAACTCGAACCGGTGCACGATATGAGGGACCAAACTCTTTCTTGTTATCGATCTTCTCTCGAACCAGTTCACCAACTTGGGGTAGCCAGCCAACTACCGGGATCTGCAGCCATCATCCGGTGTGGAGGGCAAATGTTCCTTTGCAAGACTGTCTCTGGTCTTTTGTAGATTCTGTAAAACATTGCAATGTTCATCTACGTCAAAGGCCGTGGCCTGGGCCTTGCAGTCCAGCCCATCGAGGTCAGGGACATACATCTTGATACCAAAGAGCATTTTGTATGGGGTCCGCCCACCCAGAGACCTTCTAGGGAGATTATTAAGCGCATGCTGCACGCCTATGAGGTGGGCTAACCAGTTTCTGCCAGTGCCTATAACTCGAGCTGTCAAAGATTGCTTTAAGTTGCGGTTCATTCGTTCAACTACACTGTTACCCTCAGGTCTGTAGGGACTCGAAAACTTGACTTGGACCCCCATCGAAACTATAGCATCCTTATATGCCTTAGAGGCGAAAGCCGGACCCTGATCCGAATGGAAGGTACCACAGGCAAAAATTCCCACAAAGACTCGCAAATCCTTAATGACAGTACATGAATCAGCGCTCCGATGTGGCCATACCCACACAAAGCGTGTGCATGAGTCAACTGCTACTAAGATGTACTTGTATGCAGTATCAGAAGAAAAGGGACCGCAGTGATCCAAATAAACGCATCCAAGCGGTTTATTCGAGATGTACAACCGTGTCTGAGGCGGACGCGCAGCAGTTGAAGGCTTAATCTGCTGGCAAATGTCACATTGAAGAACATAATCGCGCGTCTGTTTGTACAGTCCCCGCCACCAGAATCTTTGTTGTAGCTGAGTTACAGTGGCTGAGACGCCCGCATGCGCAGACGCCATACCTTCATGAGCCACTGCAATCAAAGCAGCCCTGCGATCCGAGTTGGGAACTAGACGTTCGCCAACATCAGGGATTTTCACATAAGGAACCTTATCGGGACTTAAGTGGTATGTGTATTTAGAAGGGAATCCCGCAGGATATTTACCTCCCTTCTCGGTCGCAGCAACTGCTGCCAAGATGTCATCATCTATTTTGCTTTTGGACCTCGTGACTGCTGCAACTAAGTATTTTGATACCGCTGACTTCGCTGCTTCATCAGCAAGCGAATTGCCAACAGCGTGGACCCCCACGCGCTGATGACCGAGAGTATGAATCACAAACACGAGTGGCAGCTTCTCTTTAAGTTCCGCCACCCGGACCCAGATAATTTTATGTTTTATTGTGCTACCTTTGGAGTCACGAAATTCATTCTGAATCCAAAAGAACAAGTTCTCATTGTAAGACTGGACACAGTAGTAAGAATCACTTACGATTAAAGTCGTCACACCAGGATCTGCGTACTCCAATGCAAGCATCAGTGCACGAAGCTCTGCCAATTGTGCGGTGCAGTCCCCAAGCGTCTGCGTGTGCACGACACTGGACTTGAACTCCTCGTTCACCATGGCACCGACCACAATGGCGCAAGCGGAAACGTAGGCATGTTTAGAGCCATGCGCAACCTGCGCCGATCCATCCGTGTAAATGATGCAATGGAAATCCTCCAACGGCCGCATTGCTAATGGAGCAGGATGAACAAATTCATACTGTAAATACTCCTGCGACCGTAAAGTGGCGTCAAAAATAAACGTGACATCCTGGGACGTCAAGGACGCAGCCCATTGAATCCACCCAGGGTGCAAAGCTTTGGAATTAGGTACACTGGCTTTCATAACCGCCTCTAAGGCAGGACACGGGGTAACAACCAACATGCGTTTTCCCTGTGACAGGGCACGTTCCTTAAGAATCGCCATCTGCACAGCCGTTAAAACTTTCTCCACAGTGGAAAAGCGCAGTTCAGCCGAAGTGTACAAGTGTGACTTGTAAGCAATAGGTACTGTATCTCCTTCATTAAAAGTCAGGTACGTGAAACCTACCGCCCCAGGGATAATTCTTATCACCAGGTTGGTCTGGTTATCACGAGTCTGTAAGTATTCAGAAGCGAGCAAATCGGCCTGCAAAGACTGCAAAATGGCCGAATGCTCAGGCAGCCAGCATGATTTGGAAAAAGATGGTTGTATCAAAGCATACAATGGCTTGATACGCTGGGCATATTCCGGAATGTAAGTCCTCCCGAAATTCAAAAAGCCCAGTAGAGATTGTAATTTTTTCAGTGTTGTCGGAGAGCGCAACTGTGCACACTTCTCCAGGAAGTGGGGTGCTAAACCCTTCCCTTCGTTGTTAAGCTCGTAACCTAGAAACAACACTGTGTACTCTGCAATGTGTGACTTTGCAAAGTTAAACTTGTAACCTATGTCAGCAAAGTTACAAATTATGCTATTTACTCGACACAGATGCTCCCAAAGATCGTCGTCTGTGAGATAAATGTAATCCACATACGAACAAGCAACTGGGTCGATGCCCTCCAGAAGAGAGACAATGCGGGCGGAGAATACTCCAGGACTGTTCTTATAGCCCATTGGGAGACGCCGAAACATTTTTTGCACACCGCCGCATGTAAAACTGGTCCATTGGGAACTTAGACCGTCTAATCTATGGGCATAAAAACCATTGGAAATGTCAAGCGTGGTTTTGAACCGTTTACGCTCAAGACTATTCACTAACGCAGAGCCATGAGTATTCTGTACTGCGCAGTTACGGCAATGCGAGTTCAAATGCCTATAATCCAAAACCAAACGATATGAGCCGTCCGGCTTGTTTACAGTAAAAAGGGGGTTATTCATCGGTGACACACACGTTTCAATTACACCTTGATATTCTAATTGTTCAAGGATAGCCGCGACTGAAGCTTTGGCTTCACGCCGTATGGGATATTGAGGTTGAGGCTGCGGCTGAGACCGTAAAGGAATCTCGTGGTTTGGTGACAATTTATCCCAGCCAAACTGATTGCGGTACACAGCCGGCGCAAGCGCCAGAGCCCACTCTTCTGCAAAATGCAGTGCTTCCTCTCTCAGCACAGTGTGCGCGAAACTGGGTAGGATTACCTCCTCCCCTCGCGGAGCTGCGAGAACAAAAGGTGGGGGCCAGTCAGCCTCCGAAAGCAAAATGTCATACGTAGACGAGAGATTTTCCCAAAATACCCCTTTTACCATTCGCTGCATGTCACCTTCAATTAACAGGACAATTTCAAAAAGACGTTCAGGGGGAGTAACATGCGTATCAGCAGTTTCAATCACAACATAAGTATCAGTCACTGTCACCTTCAACAGTGGACGGAGGGCCTCTCCCACTATGGTAATCTCTGCTGCGCTGTCCAGCAAGGTCAGAGCCCACGTCAGATTCCGAAGCCACGTTCTCACTATCTGGGGCATAACGATGCGCTGTCAGGGCGGCGACTTTCTTCGTGGCAAACTGTGGTCTTCTGGGGCGTAGAGCCTTCCTGCTGTTCTCCACTGTTTCGCGGGCGGGGCTGACCACGTCCTTGCTGGCCATCCCGGCCCCTGCCGCCCCCTCCACCACCGGTTGACGGAGCCGATGAGTCCTGAAAGGAACGAGGAGAGCGTTGGTCAGATGCCTTAAACCTCTCAGGCGATTTAATCATCGCGCGGTCGTGCAAATCATAAACACGATCCGACTGCGCAGGCAACGGAGACGCAGGAGCAGAAACCTGTGTTTGTTGTTTTTGTTGCTTACCCTGATTCTGCTTTTTAGGCCAAATGTGTTTCTTGGACTTTTGTTGACCACTAGTTTCCGATGTTTGACCCTGGTGCTGCTTTTTCTCTTTATCAGGAAAAGCTTTAACCCCCATGGCATTGCGGCCAACTGTTTTATAAGCAGCCACAATTATCCTTGCCAACTGTCGGGGTCGTTCGGCCTCGGGAACCAACGCCAATGCGTTAGCAACCTGAAAGTTCACTGCATCCCCCTTGACATTCGCAAGGATCAGATCGCAAACTACATCAAAGGAGCCACACAGGCGCATACCCAATTCAACAGCCGTCTCCGGTCCGTGTACGTCTTGAACACGTTTAAGGACCCCACCTAGATTGGTCACAGACGGGGTGCCATAGCACCTAGAATAGACCGCTGCAAAAGTCTTACCCCAGGTCTCACAGTCAACAAGTTCAGGAGCCAAATCCTTCGGTAAACTTAGTGTAAGAATCCGGTGTTTATCACCCGGACTCGTGTTGGGAAACACAGCTTCCAGATGGCCGAATTTCTCAGCAAGCCAGAACGTAAAATCATCCTTGTCCTGGGGTTTTTTACCCATCACGGAATTAACCATGACTGGATTGATTTTGAGACCAGCATGCTCTGCACGAAGCTGTGCACCCCTAGGGGCCGCGCCCTGAACATTTTGGCTAGTGTAATGAACAAGCACTCTAATCACCTCCACCGCGACTTCATGAAGCCGGCGCAGATCTCCCACGTTACAAGTGGCGCGATTAGGGTGAGGAGTGAATCCAGCCAAAGCGGGCCAAGGTGTGCCCGGAATGGACAAAGGACCTAACCTCGAAGAGGACAATGAGTGTGGTAGGGCGCCACCAAACCAAACTCCATGCTGCCAAGCATCAATAGGAACCTCCAGTGCTCTGTACGGAGCATACACAGCCGGTACAGCTGAAGCAGTGTATGAATGGAACACTCCAGAATTAGCGTCCACTGGCGGAAACGTCACCCACGAATAAAACAGTTCGTACGGGTAAGCATGTTCCGCACTCACTACCAGAACGACCGCCAAGCCTTCCAAAGGAACATCATAAGTCCGCAAATGGTCACGCACCGCAATGCGACTATGCTGCCGGATGTCCACGGCTTGTGCCATGTCAGCACAGGAAAGCGAAAACACAAAGATTACTTTGTAGCACAACTGGTAGTAATTCAAAGAAACCGTTTACAGAAAGATTCAAGCTTGAAAAAGACCTATTTCAAAAATAGGCAGGTTTTTCCGACACTGCCGTTTTCCGGAAATGGGAATGAAGGCGTTAAGGTTCGAATTATATACTACTCGAGTGTCATGATATAAGGCCAATCAACGTATGGGCGCCATGTAGCAGGGTTTCCGTTCTCCCACAGAACTGTGCACAGAGATCTAGAACCTGGGTGAGTTAGGATGATCCAAAACTTACCTTTGTTTCAGAAATCCCCTTACCAAGCTAGCTACAGTGTCTCATCGGTAGTAGTAACTTACCAATGACTTAGACAATCCAGAACATGAACTTAGGGTACCTCAGGTATCGTGGAACACATGAACACTTTTTCGTTATATAATCATTCCAAACCGAAACTGGAAGGCAAAGAATACACGTGCAAGTTTGAAATGTTTATTTTTCAATGCAGCATTCTCAAACGCAGTATCTTGTATAATATCAACATACATATTATAAAAATCAGAGTCAGCAGCATAGTCACTAATCCATAGTAAGCAAAAGGTGAAAGCATGTTATGATGCAAAAATCTATAGAATTCTGTATCACCTATATTTCGCGCACCCTAATTAGCATATTATATTATATCTAAGAAGGTCTCATCTGGGTTCTAGCAGGGCGGACCCATACCTCTAATTTCTCAGTAGGAGGAGATCACATCAACAGCTACCAGCTCTCTGAATGCGAAGCATCAAGTGTGTTGATTCATTCCCTGTAACTGTATCTTAAATCCGCGTAGAGCCCAATGTTGGCAGCAACATTATTTGTGTTATGTCTAACGTGGTGCGAGGATCAGGCCTTCAGCAACCTTGTGTTAGGTTATTCTTAGAGTGTGCAGTTCTCGGTGTACAGACAGTTGTACCAAGTGTACCAAGCACGACTGATACTAGAGCAATAACATATTATTCTCAAATAAATCACATCTTTCGTCTAGGTTGAAAGCTACAGTAACAATTAGGTGTCGTGTGCAAACTCAAGCTGAAAGAAAGTATTGCGTTTAAACATTTAATAAGCTCATGCTAACTTAACACAATATATAGAAACGTAGTAACCATATGACACAACTTGATCGGAGCAAACAGGCCTTGGCTAATGCAAGCCACACAGGAGTTGAAAAAGGCTTATCACTCGGACCTGCAAGTTCAGAGAGGGTGCTCCTTTTTTCAGGAGCTAGGGCAAGTCTGGTGCAACCAGAACCGCAGTGTAGTTCTTCGGCTTCCTCGCCAAGATGGCCGCTGACCACGTGGCTAGTGGCCGGGATGGCGCGTCGAGTGGCACAATGCAAAAGGGCCCCACCCACATCGTGGAGATGATGGGGGGCTGATCTTCGGTGCAAGGGCTGCTCGGTGGCGGGGGTTTTCATTCCCCAAGCACAACGTCGAGGATGCCTCTGATGCTGCGCAGTCAGCTTTTCGGGTGTCTTCCAAGAAGTACGGTCCCACGTCTCTCGGTGCGTCCACGGGTCCCTTCTTTGAAGGGACTGTGGATCGGGCTGTGTGAAGTCTGGGAGTCTGGGAGTCTGGGTCTTGCCAGGCTCTGGGCTCGGGCTCCGGCGGGAGGCAGCGGCAAAGCAGACGTCGATTCGCTGGTTGGTACCTGTGTTCACAGGGTGGCCACTCCTAGGCCACAAGGGAGATTCTCTTCAGTCTTCTGTGCAGCAGAATGTCGAAGTCCAGTCGTCTTCTTCGTGTAAAGTTGATTCAGGATGATCTGCTGTGCAATGGTACTGCTCCCACTCTTATTCCCAATCTGAGGGGTGGATCACCAGTAGGTCCCTCCTTTGGGTGGGACCAGGAAGGGGGCGGTTACACCCCCTTTCCTTTGTCCAGCTCCTCGCCAGGCCTGGGTCTGGAAAGTCCCAGGACCGGTTTGGACTGGCTTATGCACGGGGACACGTTGTGTGCCCCGGGCATGTCTCAATCTATTCAGCCCTGTCCTACCCAATAACCAAAACACTGTCTGGGGTGGTGCTCACACCTCCCAAGGCAGGAAACCCTTTGTCCAAGCCTCCCTCGCTGGAAGGACTCCCAGCAGCAGGAGGTCAGACTTGTGTCTGTGGTGGCAGCATCCATTTTGTGATGCTGAGGCTCTGGTTAACTTTAAACGGGGTTAAGGCTACACACATGTCGTGTCCCTCTAGAAGGGTGGAACGCTATCCCCGTCGAAGGAACTGTCGAGGGGATAGTATTCCAATTCGTATGACACCTTACTCGACATGTTTTGATAAAGCCAAACCAAAGATAGCATATAACCACGAGTATTATAATGCAATTAAGAGTATATGGTATGGCAATATCCCGGAACAGCTTAGGGAGTGGTTCCCGACAGCTGCAGTCAGGCTCAGCTCATGCTAGAGCACCATCTCACATATTTCCAAGCACTCTGCCTCCAGGATTGATGAGGCCTTCCATAGGAGTGTCTGATAGGAACATATGTGTCCAGTTTAAGGTTAGATATAGGGATACTATACCTAAGTAAGAGGTGATTGAACCAACTTACCCCAGCTGAGTGATCAGCCAGTTGTGTCAAATATGGAGGCCAGGCCAGGGGTGGCACAATACATGCTGCAGCCCCTGGTAGGCCTTGGAACCACCTATGCCCTGGGTACCTATGGTACACTGTTACAGGGGCCAACAAGGTGAACCAGTTCCAATTCGTAATGCACCTAGAGTGCATTGGCAGTAATTTAGAGAGAGAACAGCAGGCTGTGGGTCTGATTAGCAGGCCCACAGCCACATTAAGTCATAAACCAGTGAAGCAAAAAGCAAAAATTTGGGGTGACCATAGGATAGCAGACCCTACTCTCCTACAGTGAGTCCCATGCACTCCACACCACTGGATTCAAGCAAGCTGGGCTGAAGATGGCTGGAATGCCAGAAACCGGTCCTCTGAAGCTTGTTTCTGGTCCAGGGAAGGCATGGCTTGGCATTTTGGGATGGACTGTTCCCATGAGGCACAGGGTCAGACTGATTTGCATATGGCCATGTCTGGACTGGGGTGGTGTGGAGTGAAAAAAAATGGATTTGGGCCCAGATCTCTGTACTGGGGTGAATGTATGACATTGTTCTGCATTCTGTCCATCAACTGTGGTTTTTGAATTCATCACCCCGAGTGGGATGGGTATGCTCAGACATGTGTCCCATGCACTCCACATCACTGGATTCAAGCAAGCCGGGCTGAAGACGGCTGGAATGCCAGAAACCGGTCCTCAGAAGCTTTTTTCTGGTCCAGGGAAGGCATGGCTTGGCATTTTGGGATGGACTGTTCCCATGAGGGACAGGGTCAGACTGATTTGCATATGGCCATGTCTGAACTGAGGTGGTGTGGTGTGCAAAAAAACGGTGGATTTGGGCCCAGCTCTGTACTGGGGTGAATGTATGACATTGTTCTGCATTCTGTCCATCAACTGTGGTTTTTGCATTTATCACCCGAGTGGGATGGGTATGCTCAGACGTGGGACCCATGCACTCCACACCACTGGATTCAAGCAAGCCGGGCTGAAGACGGCTGGAATACCAGAAACCGGTCCTTGGAAGCTTGTTTCCGGTCCAGGGAAGGCATGGCTTGGCATTTCGGGCTGGACTGTTTCCATGAGGCACAGGGTCAGATTGATTTGCATATGGCTATGTCTGAACTGGGGTGGTGTGGAGTGCAAAAATAACGATGGTTTTGGGCCCAGATCCCTGTACTGGGGTGAATGTATGACATTCTTCTGCATTCTGTCCATTAACTGTGGTTTTTACATTTATCACCCCGAGTGGGATGGGTATGCTCAGACGTGAGTCCCATGCACTCCACACCACTGGATTCAAGCAAGCCGGGCTGAAGACGGCTGGAATGCCAGAAACCGGTCCCCTGAAGCTTGTTTCTGGTCCAGGGAAGGCATGGCTTAGCATTTCGGGCGGGACTGTTCTAATGAGGCAAAGGGTCAGACTGATTTGCATATGACCATGTCTGAACTGGGGTGGTGTAGGGTGCAAAAAAAAGATGGATTTGGGCCCAGATCTCTGTACTGGGGTAAATGTATGACATTGTTCTGCATTCTGTCCATCATCTGTGGTTTTTGAATTCATCACCCTGAGTGGGATGGGTATGCTCAGATGTGAGTCCCATGCACTCCTCACCACTGGATTCAAGCAAGCCGGGCTGAAGACGGCTGGAATGCCAGAAACCGGTCCTCGAAGCTTGTTTCTGGTCCAGGGAATGCATGGGTTGGCATTTTGGGATGGGCTGTTCCCATGAGGCACAGGGTCAGACTTATTTGCATATGGCCATGTCTGAACTGGGGTGGTGTGGAGTGCAAAAAAACGATTGATTTGGGCCCAGCTCTGTACTGGGGTGAATGTATGACATTGTTCTGCATTCTGTCTATCAACTGTGGTTTTTGCATTTATCACCCGAGTGGGATGGGTAGGCTCAGACGTGGTTCCCATGCACTCCACACCACTGGATTCAAGCAAGCCGGGCTGAAGATGGCTGGAATGCCAGAAACCGGTCCTCGGAAGATTGTTTCCGGTCCAGGGAAGGCATGGATTGGCATTTCGGGCTGGACTGTTCCCATAAGGCACAGGGTCAGACTGATTTGCATATGGCCATGTCTGAACTAGGGTGGTGTGGAGTGCAAAAAAAAGATTGATTTGGGCCCAGATCTCTGTCCTGGGGTGAATGTATGACATTGTTCTGCATTCTGTTCATCAACTGTGGTTTTCGCTTTTCTCACCCCGAGTGGGATGGGTATGCTCAGACGTGAGTCCCATGCACTCCATACCACTGGATTCAAGCAAGCCAGGCTGAATACGGCTGGAATGCCAGAAACCGGTCCTTGGAAGCTTGTTTCCGGTCCAGGGAAGGCATGGCTTGGCATTTCGAGCTAGACTGTTCCCATGAGGCACAGGGTCAGACTGATTTGCATATGGCCATGTCTGATTTGCGGTGGTGTGGAGTGCAAAAAAAGATGGATTTTGGCCCAGATCTCTGTACTCGGGTGAATGTATGACATTGTTCTGCATTCTGTCCATCAACTGTGGTTTTTGCATTCATCACCCCGAGTGGGATGGGTATGCTCAGACGTGAGTGCCATGCACTCCACACCACTGGATTGAAGCAAGCCGGGCTGAAGACGACTGAATGCCAGACACCGGTCCTCGGAAGCTTGTTTCCGGTTCAGGGAAGGCATGGCTTGGCATTTCGGGCTGGATTGTTCCCATGAGGCACAGGGTCAGACTGATTTGCATATGGCCATGTCTGAACTGGGGTGGTGTGGAGTGTAAAAACATGATGGATTTGGACCCAGATGTCTGTACTGGGGTGAATGAATGACATTGTTCTGCATTCTGTCCATCAACTGTGGCTTTTGCATTTATCATCCCGAGTGCGATGGGTATGCTCAGACGTGAGTCCCATGCACTCCACACCACTGGATTCAAGCAAGCTGGGCTGAAGACGGCTGGAATGAAAATAAACTGGTCCTCGGAAGCTTGTTTCCGGTCCAGGGAAGGCATTGCTTGGCATTTCGGGCTGGACTGTTCCCATGAGGCACAGGGTCAGACTGATTTGCATATGGCCATATCTGAACTGGGGTGGTGTGGAGTACAAAAAAACAATGGATTTTGGCCCAGATCTCTGTACTGGGGTGAATGTATGACATTGTTCTGCATTCTGTCCATCAACTGTGGTTTTTGGGCGAGTCAAGCAGAAGCAGATAAATATGAAGCGCAGGGCAGAAGGGCAGAGAGATGACAAGAGGAGCGAGGTAGGGAAGAAGTTAGCCGATACACAGGGGGGCCAAATCTCGTCTTGAGCAGTAAGCACCTAAAATATAATTCAGTGATTGAAAATGACTAATACTCTCTGCGCTTTGGTGTTGCCCTTTGCGTTTATGCAATGTCCACTAGTACTGCGATTGTGAACTCTTATCTAATGCTACTATTTGTGCTGCCATGTTACTCTATGCTAGGTGGGTTAGTTTAGTTCGCTGTGTTATAGATGTAGGTAAGTGTTAATATAAGGAACATTGGCCTATCATGTTAAGCTGCGCTCTTATAACTATGCCTATTGCTGTTGTGTTATTCTGAAATTCGTTCTGCAAAGTTTCACCCCCCGAACCCACCTTATTGCTGTCGGGCTCGCTTGCTGCGCTTGCATGCGTTGATTCGTTCTGCATACGCCTCACCAGTTTCAAATTCCACCAGCCGCCACTGGTCATTGGTGCATGATACAACTGTTTCTGTGAGTTCTGTTGAACTTAAATATCATTAATGTCATGGAATTTAATAGCTCACTGTTATGTGTGGTTTTGTTTCATGTTTTTTGGGGTGCGTGTAAAACCACACTAGCCAGTAGGCCCAGGGGTAGTCACTCAGTGGTGCTTGGACCCTGTATTCAAAATACCCTGTGGGGTATTTTGAATGTAAACATAATTTAGGGAATGGATGGCATTGGATTGTGGTGATGTTTGTGTGTTTTTCAATTTTTTGGGGTGTTGTTGGGGCCTGGCCATGTTGGTGGGGGCCATTTTGAGGCCTGGTACAGGCAGGGCCTGGCCATGTGGGTGGGGGTCAAGGGGTGATTTTGAAGTCAGGCAGTGTGCTTTTTGCCATAGGCCGGCACCCAGTCTGCCTTGCTTTCACCCATTATATGCCCAGGGGTAGTCAGTGGTGCATGGACCAAGTATTTCTGTGGTGGTGTCTTGAATTAAAACATAATTTAGGGCATGGTTGGCATTGGGTTCTGGTGATTTATGAGTGTTTTTTGATTTTTTGGGGTGTTGTTGGGGCCTGGCCATGTGGGTGGGGGCCATTTTGAGGCCTGGTCCAAGCAGTGCCTGGCCAGGCAGTGTGCTTGTTGCCATAGTGCTGCACCCAGTCTGCCTTGCTTTCATTCATTAGGCCCAGGGGTACTCCGTGGTGCAAGAAACAACTCTCTCTGTGTGGTCTCTCTTCTATTAATGTAAAAATCAATTTTTGATTAGAATTGCAATTTTTATTTTGGGTCTTTCCGTTTTTGGGTGTGTTGTAAAAATAAATGCCTAGTTGCAAATATTAATTGAAGCACGACATATGCAATATTTATTTAACTGATGTTCCTCTGGCTTTCTTTGTTTTTAGGTGCACAAGAGAACCACAAATCAGTCATTGTTCATCATCAGTACCAGGAAGAAGTCCTGATGCGGTGTGTGCAGCACACCGTCACGTGACGTCATGTGTGACCACAGACAACTCTGCAACTGGTGCAACTGCGGCCTGCTGTTTTGACATCTGAAGAAGATGGGCCCAAGGAAAGGTGGCTGTAGCTCCTCTACCAAGAAAGTTGCCAGTGCCACTGCCAGTAAGAAGGAGCAGAAGAAGCAAGTGGCGCCACTTACCAAGGAGACTGGTGTGCCCACAGACACTTTTTTTGCGAAAAAAAACTACTCCTGCAGCAGCGGTGTCCGCCGGGGACCAAGCTGGGAGCAGCATCTCAGCTTCATTGGTCTCAGTGCCACCACGCCAAGTTAGGCCCAAGGCCATGAGTGCCGGAGAGGCAGCCACTTTAATTTCTCAATCACCATCAACCAGTGATGTTGGCGTTGACTCATCGCAAGAAAGTAGCATCCAATCAACGCAGGGTGTAACTCATCTGACGAGTGTTCAACCGCAGCCGCAACGACAACCACAGGTGCAACAAGGAGAGGTGCAAGGAGAGGTGCAAGGAGAGGTTCAAGGAGAGGTGCAAGGAGAGGCGCAAGGAGAGGCGCAAGGAGAGGCACAAGGAGAGGCGCAAGGAGAGGCGCAAGGAATTGCGCAAGGAGAGGCGCAAGTAGAGGCGCATTGAGAGGCAAAACTGCACACAATGCTTGTTCCTCCAGAAGTAGGGGCACATCAGGAAATCGAAATTGAAGCGGAGGTATCATCCGAGCAAGCCACTCCCCCTGATGAACCATTGTCTTCCAGATCCCCAGCAAGAAAACGGTCAAGGAGGGCTAGTACAAGGTCTTCAAGCTCCCTTCCTTCTGATGATCTAGATCAAGATTTGAATCCACCATCTGAGAGGGAGGCATGCCATGAGCCCACAAAGGTAGCTAAGCCTAAAAGGAAGGTTCCCGCAAGGCTTCCACTTATGGGTGATGACGACGAACAAGAAGTAGAAGTGGTGTATTCTGCTGCTGATGAACAGTCTGACGATGACGATGACCCAATCATCACATTTGTCACTCCAGCCCCAGGGGGCATGCAGCGGACAGACATTTTTGCCCTCTCCCGAATTGCTGCTGAGAGGGATGTGGGTGGCGTGACACTGGTACCACCACCAACACAGGTAACTACTACACAACACGATCTACAGCTGCCATATTTTCTCTTCAGAAGGGCCGGAAGGGACCTCCATCCAGCTCGACCTCCGTTACCTTAAGTAGTGGTGCTGTAACTGTAAGTGCACAACAGGGTCAAATTCGGCCACGCCCATCCTCCACTTCATCTGGCATTGAAACTGAAAGTAGCACCTCCACCACCACCACCAGAAATCTCAACTCCCCAGTTTGGAATTTCTTTAGTGTTAGCAAAAAGGCAGAAAACCTAGCCATTTGTTTGATTTTTAAAGTTGTAGTTAGTCGGGGTAAGCTTGGTACCAACTATGGTACCGGAGGCCAGAGAGGTCATCTCCAAAAACACCACACTATCCTTTGGGAGGCGCACCTAAGTAAGATCCGGAAAGCCAAAAGTACAAGAAATCCAAATGTATCCATTGACATTGCATCTGATGATGACGAGGGGCTTATCGTGCAGGGGGGAGGTGAAGAAGCGACAGACATATTTTCTGGTACACACAGTACCCCATGGCAGCAGCACTGCAGTGGTAGCGCCCACACCCTCTACCCCAGCAGCATCTATGAGGCACACTAAGAGTCTGGGAGAGACACCAATGCAATAAACTACTACATCAATGAGCCTAACTAGCTTGAAGAAGTCTGGATCATCATCATCACGTATGAAAATGGTCCAGATGTGGAATTTTAGTACGCGAGCTGAACATCATCTGCGCCAGCTTGTCACCCACGTACAACACGCACGACAGCCATTTTAGGTATCATGGTCTCCCTGTCCACGATCGATCGCCAGCGTGCTCCCCTGACCCTGCAAGCATCCTCCGCGCACCCTGGCTCCCCCCCCTCCCTCACATGGGCAAGTCATAAACCTTCTTCTTCTGCAAGACTCTGTCCTTGGGAGTCACGCTCGCGCCTGACCAAACACCTCCTTTCCTTTCATGAATACCCCTCTGTTGGTAAACTCTCCCTCTGCGCCTGATTGTCCACGCGGCATGAATACCTCTCCTTTGATGACCCCTTCCACCGAGTCCGATTGTCCACACAGGTCCGAGGCCATCGCCTAAGCCGGGAGATACAGTTTACTGCCCCCTATTGTATGGAGTCACTCCCCTTCAAAGGACCCACTATTGATCATGGCCTCCCCACCCCCTGGGATACGATCAGGCGCACACATCCTAAGAATCGGCGGAACACTCAGCTGCGTGATAGCCCCCTCCTCTTATCAGCAGGTTGAGGACCTCTATTGTGGATGCATGTGGGGGTGGGATTGACACGAGGATTACGGGGATGTCTTTTTCCTTACTTCACAATGTCTTGATTGTAATAAAGAGTGGTCACATGCCATAAACCAGGGTATAAGAGGCCAGGCCTCAGAGAGGCTGTTAGAGCACCTCGAGACGATACCTTGTTGTCTGATCTGATGTGTTCTGCTCCGTCGGAATAAAAACTTCTGTTTCCTGCCTTCAAGTCTCCAGCGCCTGCCTCTTTGTTTGATAACTAGAATGGTATAGAGGCGGTTAACGCCGGGCAACTCTGAAAAAGGTCATCAGCCCTACCCTTTTTCTACAATTGGCGTCCCAAAGCGTGGGGCCCATCAGCGACACGTGGATCCAGTGGGAGAGGTCCCGACGACAGAGTGAACGACTGCAACGATCGGGAGAGCTCCTGTCCGATAGACCCTCGTCTGACAGCCGATCATCCGAACTTCACTAGTTCTGAACAGACCTCTCTCGAGTGATCTACGGTCCTGACTGGGAACTATCAGTAGTGCCGCGAACAGACGAAGAATAGAGGACGATCAGGCGCTGGATTCGGAAGACAGGAAACTGTCCATGCGGTTCGGGTAAGGTCGTATAAATGCGACAAAAGTATGAAATGATTGTTTGGTTTGGATAATACTAGTATTACTCTTTTGTTGGTTCCTCTGGAGATTCACCGTCTGCAAACGGAGAAACAACAGGCTCTCCCTTTGCAAGCAGTGAAGGATAGGTAACACAGACTTTTGTCCCCGTTGTAATCGGTCGTGCCTATCTTCCTCCCCCACTGTTTTCCCGAACTGCTGTTCGCGGATTGTTGTCTGGAGATTCTCTGTCTGCAAACAGGGAAGAACAAGGTCTCTCTTTGCAGGTAGAGAAAAAGTAGGTAACGCAAACTTTTAACCCATCGTACCCACTTATTCTCCCCACTGATTGTTTGATTGACCGTACATTAAGTGTTCGGTATTGGTTCTTTTGAGGTATTCACCGCCTGCAAACAACGGAGAATAGAAATATTTTGTCTAGTCTTTGCACGCCGTGATAAGATAGGTAGTGCAGACCTTTGTCCCCGTAGTAACCCGTCGTGCCTATCTTCTCCCCACTGATTGGAAGCCTGTTTAGCCCAGACCGCTTATTAGAGATGAACCATCCAGCTCCACTGGAGGGCACCCCTAATAAGGACATGTTCACTAAGCATGGACTAGTCGCTATAGCTTATACTAAGTTATGGCATAAATACACAAAGAAGAACCCCGAAAGTCAGTGGCCACTGATAGGTTCCTTTGATGATCATAAAATAAAAACATTAGAAATAGCGCTCCAGAAAAATAAGACTACGCCCACTATGCTCGATAGTATCGGCATGTGGCGCAAAGAAACGGAACAATGAAGGAAAAGAGAAGAAGCAAAAATAGGGAAAGAATTATGAAAGGCAGCCCACCTAGCCGCTAAGCAACTAGAAGAAGAAATAAAAGAAAGAAAGGAAGCTACACAAAAACAAGAATCAGGGTTGACAGGTCAATGTCCTGTTAGCACCCCTTCTATGCTCTACCCTGAATTGCCCTCCAAACAACGGGCGAACAATGAGTTACTGCTAGGTCCCCCAATCATCTACATGCCCCCTCCATATGCCCCCTGCCAACAACACCTGCAAGCCCTGAGTGCGAACGAGAGCGACCTTAGCGCGAGTGCACCAGCCCTCACGGCCTCCACACCAGCCGCATTAGTAACACCACCAGATGACCCAGAGGCTAGCAAGCAACCACCAGCCAGACCAAATAGGTTGAGTAAAGATGAGCGGGATGGGATTGACAAAATAGCAAAGACACTAGTAGAACGGAAGGAGAGCGAAGAATACACAATGAACATGTATAATTCACATGCCGAAGCCACAGACGGCATTTCATTTTACGATTATCTCTTCGGCTTCACCCTAAAATCCCGCTTGTACCGATTTTGTAGAGCTCCCCAGGGGTATACTGAAAGTCCCAGCATTTACAGCCAGGCCCTTAAAAGACAGCTGGACGCCGTCCAGCTACCAGATGGAGTGGTGTTGATCCAATATGTTGATGATATCCTTTTGGCGGCTGACACCACCCCACTTGCAATCACAGCCACTGTCCAACTCCTACACTTTCTCGCAGAAAATGGCCACAAAGTCTCCAAAAAGAAATTACAGTTCTGCCAGCCACAAGTGACATACCTAGGCCATCTCCTGTCCAAAGAAGGGAGGAAACTTACGCCCGATCGAATCCAAACCATCCTAGACGACCCCATCCCAAAAACTCAAAAGCAAGTCCGCTCTTTGGTTGGCCTTACCTCTTTTTGCAGACAATGGTTACCAAATTTCAGCCTCATTGTAAAACCTCTACTTGCCTTGCTGGCCAAGGATGCCCCCTTCCCGCTTCCTTGGACCCCTGAGTGTCAAGCATCCTTTAAGGAGTTACGGGATGCCCTTTGCTCGGCCCCTGTCCTGGGAACACCGGATTACTCCAAGCCCCTTTCCCTCTTCACCCACGAAAGGGAGGGGTGTGCATTGTCTGTCCTGACACAGTCTATCGGTCCTAAGCAGCGCCCTTGTGCCTAATTCTCTGCCACTCTTGACCCTGTAGCCAGAGCTTTGCCTGCCTGCCTTTGAGCAGTAACTGCCGCTGCTGTCTCTATCCGTCAGTGCGAGGGAATCGTACTTTCAAACTCAGTCTGATCAAATCAGTCTGACCCTCAAATCAGTCTGACCCTGTGCCTCATGGGAACAGTCCAGCCCGAACTGCCAAGCCATGCCTTCCCTGGACCGGAAACAAGCTTCTGAGGACCGCTTTCTGGCATTCCAGCTGTCTTCAGCCCGGCTTGCTTGAATCCAGTGGCAAAGTGAGCAAGGGACTCACACCTGAGCATACCCTACCACACTTATGGCGGCCAAAAGCGGTACAAAAGGGGGTTGACAATGAAAGCCTTGAAAAAATACATACAGAACAACATTACATTTGTGCCACTATTCTGGATCCACGGTACAAAAAGGCAGTGGTCAGCAAAGCATTCATTCCTTTTAATGAAGCAGATGTTTCAAAGTACAAACATTGGCTAGCTCTGTCAGCCACTCAGTTCGAAATAAAGCAGCAGGAATTTTAAGGAACCGGCAGAAGTACTACTGAATCAGCAGGCAATCCGGCATCAAGGTCCACTACTCTGGCCGAAGGCAGTCACTTTCCCTCACAGCCGTTACCGACACTAGCAACCAAATCATCATCCCCACCTGCACCAGGTGCAGTGCACCAGGCACAGCCATAATATTGTCGGAAGTGGATTGGCTAACTCATCAAGGATTTGCTCGTTCCAGCGTTGATGCAAAGACCACAGATTGTACGCAAAGTAGAGCACCACTGGAGAACTTTGAGTGGATGGTGCAGGCCTATCTGGATGACCCAACAGAGGTCTTCTTTAATATTTAATCAGAACCCATTGCTGTATTGGTATGGGAAAAGGGGTCAATGGCCACTGATCACCAAGCTGGCTCTAAATTATTTGTCTTGCCCACTCTCAAGTGTGTCTTCTGAACGTGTTTTCAGTGCTACTGGTGCCATTGTAACATTAAAAAGGACCCACCTTTTGCCGCAAAATGTGGAGAGGCTAACAATGATCAAGATGAATCAGCACTTCATACCACCAGATTACAAAATACGTGAATCCACGCAGGAAGAAGAGGACACCGACTTAGGTGACGGAAGTTCTTCTCTGTTAGCTGACCTACTCCCGTCTCAATTCACTGAGTTTGAGGACGAGCTCTAATTCCCTGACACCTAGGCCTGAAACTGACTTCCTTTTTTTTCGTTCTGACTTCTTATTCACTTTTACTTCTGTTTGTCTTTCTTTGTTTTACAACTTTTACCACAACAAATCTCTAATCAGAACAAATCCATCAGCAGCACTGTCTTCGTCTTATTTCCTTATTGAAGGTGCCGCTGTCTGCAATCCTGAAGTTCACAAGTTCACAACTCAGTCATGCTACTCTATCCTCCTCCTCCAGACTCCCCCTATCCATTTCCCTCAAGGCAGATGGCTGGATTACGCAGAATGAAGAAACTGTCGCTTCGTAGATGAGTACCCTCAAAAGAAGTAGGACTTGAATTACTGACTATATTCTGATTGCTTAGCAAAAAGTTCCGAAATGCACCACTTTGGCAGTCAAAGTTACACCATATATCGGTGAAGGAGTATATATTTGAAAGGAGATAGTCCAAATAAAAGAGCGCTGAGTCCAAGCTTGCAAGAAAGTGTTCAGGATTCTTTTAATTTTCAGATCGAAAAGCCAGCCAACGCGTTTCGTTCCTTCAGGAGGAACTTCTTCAGGGCAGTAATGATGGATGACAAAAATAATAATGATTTCTTGAGCCAAGATCAGAGATTAACCATAGATATATATATCCTATGTCTGGATGTCGACGAGTAGATGAGGTCACCAGATAATATTTCAGAAAGGTAGTTGCCTTGTATCTTCCAAAAGGAATACACCTTATGAAAGCCTTCCTGCAGATTATTCAATTATCTCTACTGTTTCTTATTTTTCATTTCTTCATCATTAGTACCGATGCACTGTAAAGTTTTCTTGCTGAATTATAACCTTTAAATAGTTTGAAGGTTCGTATTATTCACTGTCACTTATTCCAATTTCGAAATCCCTAATCGACTCTTGCGAAGTTATCACATTCAGGTAGTTACCTGTGGGGGTCCCATTCGATATCCCCAGTCGGCGTTTCCTCAATACTCGCGCCTGGTCCGCTCCGGTAACATTGGCCGGAGCGGACCAGGCGCGAGTATTGAGGAAACGCCGACTGGGGATATCGAATGGGACCCCCACAGGTAACTACCTGAATGTGATAACTTCGCAAGAGTCGATTAGGGATTTCGAAATTGGAATAAGTGACAGTGAATAATACGAACCTTCAAACTATTTAAAGGTTATAATTCAGCAAGAAAACTTTACAGTGCATCGGTACTAATGATGAAGAAATGAAAAATAAGAAACAGTAGAGATAATTGAATAATCTGCAGGAAGGCTTTCATAAGGTGTATTCCTTTTGGAAGATACAAGGCAACTACCTTTCTGAAATATTATCTGGTGACCTCATCTACTCGTCGACATCCAGACATAGGATATATATATCTATGGTTAATCTCTGATCTTGGCTCAAGAAATCATTATTATTTTTGTCATCCATCATTACTGCCCTGAAGAAGTTCCTCCTGAAGGAACGAAACGCGTTGGCTGGCTTTTCGATCTGAAAATTAAAAGAATCCTGAACACTTTCTTGCAAGCTTGGACTCAGCGCTCTTTTATTTGGACTATCTCCTTTCAAATATATACTCCTTCACCGATATATGGTGTAACTTTGACTGCCAAAGTGGTGCATTTCGGAACTTTTTGCTAATCTTGTGTTTACCCAAAGCTGCTGGGTTATACTCTCTGGACAGGGAGTATTCTGATTATTGCACACGATTTGAAAAACAATTTGAATGAAAATATTGGAAATAATTGGATTGGTGCTTGTAGGGTGTTAAAAGTGGTCCACTGTCCACAGTATGTGTTTTTGATATATTCTGATTGCTGACAGTTACTTCTGAAATTGACGAACACGAGAGGCTGCCCTGTGGGCATCTACTTTATGAACAACAAGATGCGGACAAAAAGTGGAACAGGTAATGAATAATGAGATGGCATGCTCTGCAGTGGACAGCACTGGCTGTCTGGCTCTGATAAAAGCAATTGCTATTTGTTTGTTGTGCATGAAATTAATCATCATATGTCTTCTGTTATTATTCAAGTTCTTCTACTGCAGGGGCCACTACGTTGCATTTTTTAATATGCAAAATGTCATTGGGCTCACTGTGTGTGTAGACTGAGAGTGCATGAACAGCATTGAGTTTGCCAATATACCATGATGATGATGCGTCTTGATGATCAAAGTTACATAATATCTTTTTTCTTTACAGTCACTCACTGGGATGGCTGGATCATCATTGTCGGTTTACAGGAGAACTATGGCCATTTCGTGAGTGGCAAGCAGGTAAACCAGTCAACAACAACCACAGCAGAACTACATGTCTGTCTAGTCGTGGTATGGAGTTGTCAAGCCAGTGCAGTGTTGTTATGCCAGAGTCCAGACAACAGTTCATGTAAAATTGCGGCTATGTGGCTTGCTGCAGACAATTAGATATGCTTTGTCTGTCTGTGTCAAATAGGTATGCTACAACAGGTTGCTTCACTCAGTGGTGCCTGCCTTTACCGTCTGCATGGCCCTGGAATGCTGTGTGCTAAATACTATCCTTGAAAAGGAGACTCAGAGTACGCACTTTAGAAATGATGATGCTTGTATGTAATACTGTTGCCTCTGAAACTGAAAGTGTTATTTTTTGCACTACAGCACACCATACATTATATTTTTTTCTCCGTGGTGTTTTATTTTCACTTCCTGTTTTTCCATCAATAATTACAGGCCAGCATTTACTCTGTGCGATGGGAAAAATGATTATCTCAGGCTTACCATTAGCGATCTGCAATTCCGTATCCTCCAGGCAGGCAGTGGATGGTGTGTCGGGTCACCACGATTGATCGAGGGAGCGTCAGATGGAATGGAGGAGTACCCCGCAGAGGAAGAGAAATGGCTGGATGCATGCAACTTCCCAAATTGAACAGGACAACTACAACATACGGTTACAGTATCCTCTTCACTTCTACTTATCTTTTAAATAATGTTATTGTTGAGAGCTTCTATGAGTGTGACTCTGTGCGTTTGTTTGCTCTCTGCTTCAAATTCATCCCTCCAGCTATTTGATAAGTTTTTCTTTGCTATTTTTAAAACTAATTTAATGTACTACTAAGTGTTTATTCTCTCTGAGGGCAGATAGGCAAGTCAAATTGCGTAATTACTGAAGCCCTGGACTGTCACATTGTTTTTTCATAGTTAGTAAGTTGTAGCACTACCTTTCAGTAACCTAACCATCCATTTAGCAAACAACTTCATGCATGCAGTAGTGCATGCACTTCCTTTATGTCCCTTAAAAGATTTATGGATATCTTCGTATCCAAAGTTTCTTTTTCTTCATTTGTTGTTTGTCCATGCTGTGTTTTTTTCCCTCTCTCCACAAAACTTTCCCAAAAACCCCCATTCCCATCCAATTTTCACACCCTTACCCTCTTCTCCCGGGCTGTGTGGTTTTCATTGAGGTGTGACTAAATGACAACAATAATTCCACACACTTGCTGGGGAGGATAAGGTCAAAGCAACAGAAAATAAACTTCAAGGATGGTGAAGGAATCCGAGGATATGTTCTTACTGTGTACTGTACTATCTATCGTACTGTTCTAATGCTACGCTCGGGCCACTCAATGTTTCATTTCCTTTATTTTCATGTACCACTACCACTACTACTACCACCACCACAACAATGACATTTCATCTGTCCAGGATTCAACCTTAATCGCCATTTGCCATGCACCCAGCCCTGTGCCTAGCCCAATTCTCAAACACGAATCACAGGTAAGATAAGCATTTTGGGGGAGGAAGAATAATGGAGTAGGAGGAGAGGAGAGACTGACGGTAGTACTAGTAAAGTAGTAGGACAATTGAATTCACTAACTCGGTCGGTGGCACGTTTCTAAATATTTTGGGTGATTAAGACAATTTGAATCAACCAGCCAGTTAAGTTTCAGGAAAACAAAAGTACAGTTGAGTTAACCCCCCCTGCCTCCCCCACAAACAGTAAAAATGCTTATGCTATGTTTAAGTTGAAAATAATTAATTATTTACACCCTAACAACAATAAACTAACCCACAAGACCCTACCCACTCACCCCCAACCCCAACCAATGTCCATGAAATATCCAGAAGAAAGGTTCCAAAACCCCAACGCCCAATTCCCACCCCCCCCAAAAGTCTTTAAAAAAGCGGCAAGGGACAGTCTCTCCTCCTCTACTGTCGCCAGCGGTGACCTTTGGCCAGGTGTTCCGGATGCTCCCCGCGGAGGTCCTTGAGCAGGGTTTTCAGTCTCTCCACCGAGTCCTGCTCAAGGTTGGACACCCTAAGGGTCAAGCGGTGCAGACGAGCCTTGCACCTGCTGTGGGGGGCAGCTAATTTTTTGCTGCTTGGCAGTGGTGGGTGGCTCCGTACCGCTGAAGGCTTGCACTGACTGGATGACTCAGGGTGAGCGGAGGAGGATGCAGCTGTCGTGGATGTTGTAGATGTCGACTGAGGCTGTTTGTCCTCCTCCTCGTGGGCCATCAGACGACGATATTCGGCGACAATTGCCTCCAGCTTTCGTTGCCATGCCCGTCTAGCCGGCTTCTTCCGTGTTATTTTGGGAGGAGCATCCATATGAAGATAGAAAAACATACTGTAACCAATGGTCTTTAAGATTAACAAAGAATAATTCAGCAGAAAGATGTCACAGCAGCACTAGAAATTTGCAAGCACAGAACATAACATTTGTGGCCTGCATCTATCTAACCTCCCACTTTGTCGGTCTCTGCTCTAACATTAGTGGGAGTTTCAGGAATTCTACTAGCACTATATGGACTCACTACATTAGACTAAGACAGTACACCAGTCTTATTCTCTCTTGTTTAGCGAAATTGGTACGTAAACTTGTGGAAGCCGGCATAATGCCAGCGCAGTTAACTTTCACCCGAGTACCATGATTATTATTATTATTAGTATTATCATTACACTTATAACGCGCAGCAGCTATCCACAAAGGGTTTCCCGGCGCAAGGCAGGCATCCATCCATTCAACGTAAATGTCAATCATTCTTCTTAATATCTCAACTGGACAAACCTTACTTTTTCTCACGGCAAAACAACTGTTTTATTTTATTTTGGAAACCCCCAGCCATGCATCCATGCTTGACTCTCATTTGAATTTGAACCAAAGGATATATTGCGCACACATACAGTTTCTGTTTCACCCACCCAGGCAGTCCTATTTCCTTTCTCCTTCCACCCATCCTTGCTTCAGCCTTCAACCGGCCATGCATCAAATTCCCAGCAAACTCGGGCAGCATTCAAAAACACGTATCATTCTTTGCCAGTCATTACTTTTAACTTGCTCGTCCTTCCTTACACCCTTCTTTCGCTTTTTGTTCATCCCATCCATCAAGTTCATCTCTGATCTGGCTTGGCTTCTCAATAAAACGTTCACAGCTGAGTTGAAGTCAAATTTAGAGGAGGCCATTGGTTACTCGTCAAATCCCGCCGCTAATGCTATTGCTAATGAGGAGTCAAGGGTGAATGTCTTCTACCTGGTTGACAACTTAGTTCTGAATTTGTAAGTCTTATTAACAGTAAAGTGTACTTGTACTTTACAACATATAAACCCCTCCAGAGAGCCAACTCTGCAGTCCGCAATATAAATAAGTAACGGAATATATCAGCTTTGCTTACCACTGCCCGCCACTCCCATGGCATCCCCCACAGCTGTTCCTGATGGCTCTTGCACCGCATCCGACCCTGGAGCGCCCACCTCCGCACTGGCCCCGGCACTGGTGCTTGGCTGTGCTGATGTTCTGCCTATAAAATACATTTCATATTTTTAGATGCCATATACACCACTCCCTATTTTGTCTAGGAATTAAATTTTTTTTACTAGTACTACATAACCAAATTTACTAATTTGTGACTCTAGTCTAAACTACAAATTTCCCTTTCTTCAGGGAAGGGTGTTTTTTATTTATGCTTAGCCATAGCCATAGTTTGGCACAACTGCTAAAAATGCTTGCTTTTTAACATGCACCATTTTTCTCATAACAGACAGAAGCTTCCCTTCTAAGAAAAAGAGCAAGATCATCATATCATCAACGATTCATCCCCACCAAGACTTTAAGTTCCAACCAAGTGAGGGCTCTCCCACAATTAATGTGTGAAACCAGACACTTTTCAGTTTTGAATCCTTCACCGTTTATCTTACTTGAAGTTGATTTTAATAAACGTTTTTACTTTTAATAAAGCTTTAAAACTTACATAGACTCTGGTTTTTGGTCCTGAGTGAGTGAGCGAAAGGGTTTGCAATTTGCAAGCATAAGTCCGTGGCTCTGAGAGGTCGGGAATATGACTCCGTAGTCTTATGTTCTGGGTTGTATAATCATTGGGGATCATCGCTGCATTCGGGAGCTAAATAACGACTCTGCCACACTAGCTAGTCAATAAGGAGATTGGGGGTTCAACTTCTGCTATGACTGAGGTATTTGGAAAGTCTAACTGCACCTATTATAATTTATAGCCAATGCCCTATTTCTTGTCCATAGTTCTGTTTGTGCATAACAGTTCCTGCAACAGTAGTAGTATGGACTGTCCTCCTATCCAATCAAAAAGTAAACTAGTATCTTATTCTTGGTGGCCTTTGAAATTTTATTGTTGGGAATTGTCAAAGCATGAACATTTAGAAGACTTCAATCGACATTATGGACAACCCAGAGGACTATACTCAGTGCATAGGGCTATTGCAGAATGTAAATGTAAATATTGTAGTTCTTATATAGCGCACAATCACCCCAAGGGGTATCACGGCACTGTACACATACCGCTCTGGAACCCCTCCTGGCCTTTCCATGTGAAGTGCCAACTCCTGGGCCCCCCAAGGTGAGGCCAGGCATCCTGGCGCTGTTGGGGCCGTTGTGGAGATTAAGCAAGCTATTGCCCAGAGTTGCAGCGTGGGACCCATGATTAGAATAGGCACCGAGGCGAGAATTGTCAGGTCCGTGGAAATTTTTAGCCCAAGACCCACCTGAGGCGGGAATTGAACCCTGGTCCGGGCCAGACCTCTGCATCAGGGTCTGCCGCTCTAACCATTGAGCCACACTTCTCCACTATTGAATAGAATAGGAGTTTTGTTTAACACCTTTTGCCAACTGTGCAAGCTTAGTTAGCTACACAGACAGACTAATAATAATCTAGTAGTACCACAGGGAGTCATAGTAGAGGCAGGATAAGAATTTAGAAACAGTCTACAAGAAGATCACAGACGATTTAGGAAAAAATAGAATGGGCAATGTTTGGAAAAAATAGGTGCTGTAAAAGATAGGGAAGTGTAATTATTAATTTTAACAGGAAAACTTACTGGGGCCAGCAGAGGAGCCCTCGCCGGACCTATCCTTGCCTTCCTGGTGTTGTTCCTGCTCCGCCGGCACCGCTACCTCCTCCTGTGTCCTCTTTCATGTTGTACATCAGCTGGGGGAAGCTGATGTACAACATGAAAGAAAGACACAAACATGGATGATTGTTGTCAACCAAATCAACATTTAAAAAAACCAATACCAAATTATTTCAGGGAAATAGACAACAAATGCACTAAATGTATTCACCTATCTGATGTGGTATACTAGGATATAGTATTACTGGATTAGAAGACCGTCTACTAGGTAAGTTATGTAACTCACTATACCAACTACAAAAATGTTCTACTAGGACTGGCTGGCAGCACTCCGCAGCACGCTAAGTGACAGACACAGTCCGTCATGATCACCACCACTATCTCTTCTTAGTGGCAGGAGTACAAAGGAAGGACTGGACTTGAGTCTCTAATGTCTAGCATTACACAGTTCTGTAAAGTACACTGATACAAAATCATTGCCCAGGCCAAATGAGCGCAACATTGAAAACAAGTAAGCATAGTAGCACTGCCAGTGAGCAGGCGAGCACCTGCAATCACAGAAGCTTTTGAAACATAATTTACCTGCAATGTAATCTCTAGTGTCTAGCATTACGCAGTTCTGTAAAGTACACTCATACATAATCACTGAGGCCAAATGAGCACAAAATTGAAAACAAGTAAGCATAGTAGCACTGCCACTGAGCAGGCGAGCACCTGCAATCACAGAAGATTTTGAAACATACCTTACCTGCAATGTAATCGACAGCATTCTTGCTCTTCGGAAAAAACAAACATTTGCAATATGGTAACATAAATCAGGAGAAAACAGAGTAGTGATTAAATAGCTATTACTACTCACCAAGTCCAGGGATCTTGACGTCTAGCAAGTCGAGCAGGCTGTGTTCCCGGTTCAGTACATCGATCCACCGGTGCGTCGCCTGGTTGTAGGTACGCTGGACCACAGACTCCCGATACATGGCCCGGCACACCTTCCCCCATAGCTTGCGATGCTCCCGGAGCCCGTACCCGGCACCAGGCCTGCCGCGATGGTCTTGGGGAGGTGGCGCTGGATGAAGGAAACCAGTGCGGCCACCTCCACCACGCTGAAAATCTCCCGGGCTATTACTGCCTCCCCCCTCAAGCGCCCGCATGGGAGCTGGGTACGGATTGCAGGACCCTTCCCCTTCTGGTTTTTCCCGGCTCCCTTTGCCATGGTCTTGGACAGGAAAGTTAAACAAAAAATAGGAAAGAATAGGGAAAAAGTAAATAAAATAAAAGAGGTAAAAAAAGTAGTTTTTAAAGTAACGAAAAGTTGAAAAAAACACAAAATATAGATGTAGAAAAATAGAGGGATAGATAATGAGTAAAAAAGATAAAAAAAAGTTCAAAGAAACAAAGGATTGCAAAGATTAGGGGAGGATTGAAAAAGCATGCCCAGAACCATAGCAATGAATGAAAAACAAGATGGCCACGCCCCTTGCGACCACGTGGGTGAGTTTGCGCGATATTTCCCCCGCGGGCATGCAAAAACACACGCAAACACGTAATTGCGCCCCGCACGTAAGAAATGCCTAACGCGAGCATGCAACGAATACCCGGAAACGGAAATACGCAACACGAACACTGAAAAGAAGATGGCCACGCCCATATACGACCGCGGTCGACGCTCTGAAAAAAACCCGCAAACATGAAAAGCGGCCCGCGAACACGCAAAAAAAATCCCCACAAATTCACGGATTTTGCAGACCGCGGATTCGCTTTCGTGCAAATTTGCGTACTGCGAATTCACAAATTTCGCCCATACTTAGTGTTTAAGCAACACAAGGATTGATTGATGTTGCTGTCAGATTATGTAAAATAGGTATCCCTTTTATGTGTGGGTTGGTGGGTAAGTAGAGCTTGTGTGGGCTATTGCTCAGGTAAGAATAGATCCAGCAATGAGTTGGTGTCACTTTCAAAGTATCTGCCCCACCAAGTGTGTGATTCATTTATAGTGTGAATTTATAAGTCACACCTCAATATATCCCACAGCCTGGGGGAAGAGGATTAGGGTTTTGATGAACGAATGGAAATAGTTAGGTGAGGAAAGGCGTGACAAATACAAATATTGCACAACAATATTATTTATCAGGTCGATGAGCACAACATCATCATCATTAAGGCTGATGTTGAAGCAAATGAAGTACTGACAGTTTCGTTAAATGCATTGCAAACCGTCCTTCAGCCCCAGAGACCCAAGCTATTATATAGTTAAATATTGTGTTGTCATCAATGTTTGAAAATGCAGATTATGGAGGATTGAACCAACATAGTTCCAAAAATGTTGGTGCACAAGCATCATTCAAAATACTGGCCACAAAGGGGCAGAATGTGCCCCTTTGCAACCAGTATTTCTGCATTTGGGATGCATCAACCCAAACATGCCCAATATGGTCTGGTTCTGTGTGACTAGCGTTTTGTAAATTTGCCTGATATTGTGGGCTCCCAAGTCTCCCATTAACAGTTCATCCCCCTAGTAAAGTGTACTGAATTGAATTTGGGAGGGTCCGTCAAGGATCAGATATATGGTGCCAGTGCATGCTTGAGTTGTAAGTGTGGAACTGGCTATGGAGGAGTTGGTACTCCACCTGTAGCTGATGAAAGACTTAAGCACCGTCCCTTTCATAATGTCCCCTAGGGTGGATAGTCAGATGAGGTCCAATGCCTGAAACCCAGGCAAAGTTAAACCTGCCGAAAGTAGGTGCTGTGCAACAGTTGGGTCGCCTGTGTCAGTCATCCCTCCAATCCCATTCTCCTAACCATATGTTGCCATAGCTGAATAACAACTTTAGCCACTGGGGAAGGCACTCTATGTTTGCCGTCCACAGAGAAAGTCCAATAAAGATTGCCTTCCCATTCTCTGATGTTTCACTCTATATGCCGGGTCAGTCTGCGCACTGTCCCACCATTCTTTCATATTGAGTAGGTGAGCAGTGGAGTCATATTCGTGGATTTCAGCTGCAGAAATTCTTCCACAATAGGTTAACTGTGTACAGGTCCAAATAGCTTCTCTCACTGCCCCACCTCCCCCACAAGAATGGATTAAGGATTGCATTGATCTGTTGAAACCACCACTGTGAAATAGTATACTGAAAGTTCTGGAGCTGGTACAGTGGCAGAGAGACCATTTTGAGAACTGCAAACAGTCTGAATAGGGAATGTGGAAGGGGGCACCATGCCTTAACCTCCACCTGCAGATGGGGTATTAAAGGCTGGACATTTTAGGACCAAGAGAGGGTAGGACAGGGTGAAATATAAACCCACTGGTATTTAAACCCTCCATTGGCGTGGGTTAACTGAGTCACCCATGTGTCCCCACCCTGGTCACCGCAGACTAGGAAAAACACCAATTTGGATGGGTTTGGATTTGGGGGATAAGCTTGAAGTTTTCTTGAAGACCGAATGTTTTTGCAAGATTCTCTGGCCGGTGAAGCCTAGGTCATGAGAAAGAATAAGAAGTCATCTGTGTATAATGCAATACTTTTAGAAGTCTCAGCAGACCACTCGAATCCCCGTACCACCGGGTCCTGCCTCACCCAGGTGGGAAGGGGCTCAATGGCGAGGGTAAATTAAAGTGGGGATAGTGGGCACCCCTATTTCGTACCTCTATGAATACAGAATTGGTCTGATCTAGCCCCGGCCACACTTACCGAGGTAAAAAGGCCCTTACAGAGAAGGTAGATGTATGAATGGCTTGCAGGAGGAGAAATGAGTAATCTCAACTGAGTGGATCAAATGTGGCATAAAGCCTGCCTGATCAGGATGAACAAGGTCACGGATATGTAGAAGGAGGTGATCTGTGAGAACTTGGCCCAAGAGCTTAGCTTGGAATTTCATTGGTTAAATCAGGCAGTGTGATGAAGTCTCCTCGGGATGATGCTCCGGCTTATGAAACACCATGATTTCAGCATGTTGCCAGTCCTGTGGATCTGTTGATCCATGGTTTCTTGGAGCATGTTTAGCAAGTGTGAGCCCAATTGAGTCATGTGAGATTTAAAAAGGTGTATCGAGCTGCTCTTGTGTATGACCGGGGACCAATTTGGAGGGTATGTCCCTCATAAATTTGCTAATTTGATCATGGGATAGGACTTCCTGCTGAGTAGTAATTTGCGAGTACCTGAGCAATGGAGCAGGGATTAGAACATAGGAGACCATCTGCGTCTCGCAATGCTGACACCAGGGTTGGAGACTGAGCCACTTGACACAGCTGGTGTAGCATTCTACTCAATTTGTTGACCAACTGGTAAATTCTGGATTGGGTCACCTGCCACGCCAGTTGGGCCTTGTTTGTCAGCAATTGGTGTAAATGCTGTAAGATGAGAAGAAGACGGCATTTGGCCTCAGCACCCCATTCCGCTCTCAGTACAGCCTCAAGGGCTCTTTAGCGAGTTTCCAAATCCACCACTTGTGTGTGTTGGCGACGCTTCTCCCCGGTGCAGTAACTGATGTGGACCCCATGCAGGGTGGGCTTTAAGGCTTCCCACAAAATTTTTACGGATAAGGCTGTGTCGAAATTAAGTACTAAATATTTTGTGATGGTTTGGTGAAGTGTGGTCCAATAATATCAATCTTTCAGTAGACTTGGCGACCTCCGCCACTGGAAAGGGGACCCACGGGGACCTATATGCCAGCATAGTGTCACTGTGGAGTGGTCAGACAGCCACTAGGGGGGCATAAAAGCTGCCCAGTATCAGTGGCTCTTCATGCAGTGTACCTGCCATAAGGATGTAACTCCAACTCAGATCTGTCCACACTTTGGAGAATCTGTAAGGGACTCTTCAATGGATCAGAAATGCTGTGCTCCGAGAACCGCGGACGAACCTTGACGAATCCTGAGTGGAAGACCTGAGCAAACCTGTAACGAGCTGGTCATGGTACAGTGGTACCCATTATTTGGGTTTCTTGCATTAGAACTATGCCTATTTCTACCCTTTTGGCTTGCTTTAGGATCGCTCCCTGCTTGATTTTGTTGAGGACCCCCCCAAACGTTCCATGTCATGATGTAAATCCCCCTGAGTCGGTCACCAGATGCGTCTGTGGCCATCTTCAGTCAGTATGTTTGGCTGCCAGTATTATAATTACCAATCTCAAACTAAAAAGTGCTGTGAAGTGGCCAGCACTGGCTGCTTTATGGCACTTTTCAAAATCTTCCTGTGATTCATATTCACGCATCCTCTAAGCAGTGTGGCATCCCCTCGCCTACATTGCAAAGTACATAGATGCTGATAAGTAAAGAGACAAGTGATTGAAGCTAGAATATAAAAATAATCCCTGCCCCGTTAGCCCATTAGGAAGGTTCTGTACTGTTGATGCTCGTAGCAGAGGGCACCTGTTTTTTGCCCCCATCCCATTGCGGCTTTCCCCCTACTTGCTTCTTTTTACAATTTTTCACAGGATAGCAAATAATGTTATTGAACCTCTTCTACCCCCTTGATTTTTGGAGACCAGCATTGAGTGAGGACTTTATTGGCTGGCTGTGCCCCAGCCCTCCTGCTGTATCACATAACCTCAGCATTTCATTTCAGCCCTGTCGTGCCTCTAACTAACTGTGGGGTATATTATCAAGGGGGTTTATCTCCGCTTTTTTGGCTTTAAAAGCCAAGAAAGCGGCGATAAAATTATCTCTCTATTACCTAGCTGTCGCTAACACCAGTTAGCGACAGCTAGTAGGAGATAGCGACCATCTTGGGCCCCGCTTTGCATGTCAGTGATATTTATCACTAATGACATGCAAAGTGGGCGTGCCAAGATGTTAGCGACTGAAAACAGTCGCTAACATCGCTATCTCCAACTTTTGGAGATATTCGAGCTAAGCGCGAATATCTCCAAAAGCTAACACCTGCCCTGAGCAGTTCTTAGCCATGTTATCCAATGGGAGGTGGATAACATGGCTAAGAGCATTAGCTCGGTAATGCATGAATATCGCTGACTTTTCAGCGATATTCATGCTTTGCGGCGGTTTTTATCGCATGTGCGTTAAACCTTGGTAATACCAAGGTTTATTTGCGGTAAAAAGCGCCGCAGCTCATCGGTAAATTTTTGTCTCTAACCTTGCAATAGCGATAATTATCGCTATTGCTTGGTAATATGCCCCTGTTTGTCTTGCTCCTTCTTATCGTGTTGGACAGTATTTTTGGGGGAGGGGTTATCCAGATTTCCTCACACCATTATAATGCATCTTGTACATTACTTTGGTACAGGTTTTACTTGCATTACTCACTTTTGATCACCAGTTATTGCTGTGAATAAACATTCACACGTCCTACAATTTCTTCATTGGAAGGGCGATATGCCCAGTGACAGTGAAGTTGTTTCCAGTTCTCCCACATTGCAAAGTTCATAGATGCTGATAAGTAAACAGGCAAACGCATGAAGACAGATTAAAAAAATAATTCATGCCCCCCTCCAGCACCTCAATACATGGATTGCATTTATTTACTCTCTAGGAACCGACATAGTTAGGTTTTGTGCTGCACGTTCCCACGCAAATACCATGCTCAGCACTTTAGCATTGTAGTTAGAAAAGCAAAACTACAAGCCCAAAAATCCAGAGTGCTATTGGTGAAAACAACTGGCTGGGTGAGGGTGAATATTATCAAAATAGGACTGCTTGACAGTGATGATCGCAAGCCTGAAGGTCCTGAAAGTTTTGGTTTAATTTTGCTTTATTTTTGGGAGGACATGGCTGCTGCAAGTAGCTACCGGGCTGCCCATTTCACTTGATTGCTGCTCCAAAATGGATGTCTTCTCTCTTGGAACAATAAATTAAATAAAAATGGGATCATAATACACGTGTGCACATGCATACCGATGCATACTTGCCTCCACTGTAGTTTTTTTTGCTGATGTTGCTGCACATCAGAAACATAGCATTTTATTTCCTGTTTTCCATGTAATAGTAAAAAACATTAGAGCTAAATAAAATAAAAGCAAATAAAAAGGGGCATCCACGTTATGTGAATGCATGGGTTCATAATACTACTTTTTGTTATCATTTAGTTCATGTGGTACATGAACTAAATCAAAAAATCAAAGAGGGATTGAAGAGGTAGTGCTCAAAATAGCCTAGGAGGTTGACGTCCTCCTCTAGTCAATAGCTATCAAGCAAAGAGATACCCAGTATGAATCATAGATAAAGCTATGAAGAGGGCAGGCAACAACAATAGGGAAGCTATTTTGGATCCAAGAGTCCCAAAGGAACCCAAGCAGAGACCCATTTGCGTAACCACGTGTAACACCAATTCCAACCAGGTGACCAAAATCGTGAAGAAGCATTGGAGGCTACTAAACTGCGGCAACCTCGACCTTCCTAAACCAATGTTTGCCCGTAAAAGAGGAAGACGTCTGCGAAACATGTTGGTCCACATAAGACCACAACATATCACAGCAAGGGAAACCGATACCACGTTCCTACTCCCAGTGAAGGGCCGTTACCCTTGTGGAAATTGAAGCACTTTATAACCTGATGAAACAAACCAAACACATTAAATTAAAAAATGGCACTGAATGGGAACAGCAACAGTTTACGAACTGTAAAAACAAAAATGTGATTTTCAACATCACCTGCCCATTGGTATCGAATACATCCAAATGACAACAAGACCTTTCAAAACCGGGATAGGAGAACACAGGAGCAACATACGTTGAAAGAAAAGTACCACTAAATGGCCACCTACTACTTGATGAACTAAAACACGATGAAAGACCTACAGTTGACCGTCATCAAACAAATGAATGCTGAGAATGGCCTGAGAAAGAACAACAGTTAGTGTTTCGCCTGGGCACTCACCTCACGGGCCTGAACGATGATATACCCTGAGAACAATTTGGTTAAGGTCCACCAAATACAAGAGTGTATGTACCAACAGTACAACAAATCATGGCTAAATTACATCCTCTCCTTTGATTTACTCTCACCAGGACACAAACCATCTCCTGGGGGAGATAAAACAACCATGGATGTTTTACAGAAATATGTAATATGTGTCTGGTATTAGCACGTATATCAATAATGAATCCTGAGTACAGGACCTAAATACACACCCACATGGGATTTGCTCGTGAGGCAACCACTTGCGTAATTGCACTTGATGCGGTGCCATAATATATACTTTCCTTTTTTTCATCGCAGACATCTGGGCCATCTTTTACCACTTATATTGACCCATGGGTTGGTTTTTCAAGAGCGCCGGGGGCATATTCCCAACAACTAGCGATAATAATCGCTGAGTTGGCTTAGCGGGAATTTTTCTATCGCCGCCCTTCACCTGTTTTTATCGCTGAGATACCTTGCTATTAGTAAGGTTTATCTCAGAAGCTATAAAAAACAGGCGAAATGCGTGAATATCGCTGACAATACAGCGATATTCAGGCATTACCATGACAATGCTCTTAGCCATGTTATCCACCTCTCATTGGACAACATGGCTAAAAACTGGTCAGGGCAGGCGTTAGCTTTTGGGGATATTCGCGCTTAGCGTGCATATTTCCAAAACTACGCCTGTGTTGATCATAGGCGATAGCGATTGCAGTGACTGTTTCCAGTCGCTGACATTTTGGCACGCCCACTTTGCATGTCATTAGCGATAATTATCGCTGACATGCAAAGTGGGCCCCTAAATGCCCGCTATCGCCTACAAGCTGTCGCTAACTGGTGTTAGCGACAGCTTAGTAATAGGGCGATAAAATTATCGCCGTATTAGCGGGAAAACGTCCCGCTAAAGCGACGATAATGGCCCTTGGTAATATACCCCCTAGTATTCACTACCCAACAAGAAGCACCTAGATGCAGAGGTCTAACCATCACCGCACTCATGAGGCATGATTCTTCTCTCTCTCAATGATTGACAGGACCATACTGATATACAACATCAACAATCAGGCACCTTTCTGCATGGGTGTAATAAACACAGATCAAGAAATAGATCATCCCACTATCGGGGGCACTCTTCTATCACTGAGGTTACTGGATTTGAACATTAATACCAGCTTTTTCAAAGAAGACAGGCCGCAACAGGAAGTGAGGATCACTCCTGATGATCCCCCTCCAGGGACATTTATGCGCCAGTCTTTTCATATTATACGGACCACAATAGGAAGTTATGACGAGCTCAGCTCATCATGAGGCACACTGGAGCTGTGCTTATTATGACGAGCTGAGCTCGTCATAAACAATGGGATTCAAAGCCTCCCAGCACAGGAGGGGAAAAGTCATGGCAGCCAAGGTGTTAAACAGTTACGCTCCAGGGATTCATTTTGTATCAATATCGGTCCAGTGTCACGAAATCAGAGCAGTTTTGGTGCGCCTAACACCAATTAAACTCAGCATAGAAGGGGACTCCTCCCTCAGGCTCCGTGTTCCACCAGGCGAGGAGGTAACGTGATGACGTGAGTACGGCATAGCCGCATACAAGCAGAGAATCGCCGCCGAGACACGATGCTAGAGTTCGAAAGCAACAGCGGTTTTTCCATTTTTCTTTTTTCAGTGTCTGACTGTAGGTGCTCCTTCCCTCTCATTTTGCAGGCTCATGAAGCATTAAATGGGCTAATTAGAAGTGGTTAAATAACCTATTGAACATGTTTTTTTTTTACATATTGCACTTGAAAGTGAATCTTGGAGATATACCACAGAGACTCGTAGAAATATACAGAGAAGACACATATACTACGTGGTCCCTCACTATGGAGTGTGTGATTTATGTTCATTGTTTGTTTCGTGCCTTGCACTGTCTCATTTCACTGGAATAACACAGCACCAGTTAAAATATGTAACAGATAAGAATAAGAAAAATATATCCCGCACAAAATATATCCTTTTTCCTTACAGGTCACCACCACACATGGTGCAGGGTGTATGTGTTATGTAATTTTTAACAATGTTTTTGTTCTTCCAGAGCCATACCAGCCTAAATACCGATTGTGGTATAGAATACAATGTTTGTAGAATGTTATGTGTGCCACATGGTATTTACTTTATAAGATTACACATTTTATTCTTGACATTTTGAGTATAGAAGAGATCTGTTTCAGGTCCTGATAAGAAGCCAGGGCAGGGCTTCAAAACATGTCGACACAGGAAGTACTGCTTATTAAAGCTTAGTACCTCCATTTTATTCCCCACTTTTAATAATATCAGCTCAAAGGAACATTACATTTTATTTTTCCATAGAGCCAGGTATTTTTTATTCATACACTACTTTCATTCACTCTTTACCCTTCCAGCTTGTTCGCTTTTTAAAACTTGTAATACTTGTAATACTGTGTATTTTACTTCACCTGCCACTCCCCCTGAGCACTCCCACGCAGCGGACCTTAGCGCTGACGTAGGGAAATCCTCATAATTGCCGCCACCTTCGTCGATCACTGAGGCTACACCCACTTACTCAGGCCACGCCCCCCGCTTCCAGTACAATAGGCGCGCTGACTGCTAACGCGCCCAGAGGACTGTTTACTCCTGAGGCGGAAGCCGGGAGATTGCTTGTTCGCTTTTTAAAACTTGTAATACTTGTAATACTGTGTATTTTACTTCACCTGCCACTCCCCCTGAGCACTCCCACGCAGCGGACCTTAGCGCTGACGTAGGGAAATCCTCATAATTGCCGCCACCTTCGTCGATCACTGAGGCTACGCCCACTTACTCAGGCCACGCCCCACCACACTACTAAAATGTGCTCATACCGGACGCGCAGTGGACGCGCCGCTTGCGCGCCGAAGGCGCGCCTAAGGCAAGCCCGTCTGCGCCCGTCCAGGCCAGACCGCGCCCAGAGCCCAGACCCCCTGTTTCTCCCACTCAAACCATCATCAAATACTCTAGTAACACCCTGCAAGGACTAAGAACCCTTCCAGCCCCCACATGCAACGGCTCGATCTCCCCAGAGGAAGGACACTCTCGCTGCCTAAACTGCCCTTACAGTTCTGTCCTCAGCCCCCGTTAAAACCTATTTGCCTTAACATGGCCCTGCTAAACTGCAGATCCCTTCCAAAGCATCAAATTGAAATTAATTTACTCCTAAAGGACTCGGATATAGAAGTACTCTTCCTAACGGAAACCTGGCTCACAGCCGGCTCAGACCCAGACATCATTCAATCTCTCCCACCGGAATACCACATCAAGTTCCACAATAGACCGGTAGGTATCGGTGGAGGAATAGCTGTCTTATACCGAGACTAACTCTCATGCCAATTCAAAGACAGCCCTATTCTAGACTGCGAAAACGTCTTCTTCTCCGTCCACCGACCGCCCTCGCTCACCCTCTCGGGACTGCTAGTGTACCGCCCTCCGGGACCGGTACGACGCTTCAATGAGTCGCTTATTGACTCTATCTCCTCCCTCGCTTGCCTATCACCGAACTTCACGCTTCTGGGAGATCTAAATCTCCACCTCGATGACTCCTCCAGCAAACCAGCCGTGGACCTCAAAGCAGATTTGGGCTCTCTTCTAGTCTCGAATTACTAAATAAACTACTGACTCACATCAAAAGGCATCTGTTGGATCCCGTATTTTCCAACCTCCCGAGATTAACAACTCAACCCCCCATTCCCCTTCCATGGTCAGACCACTTCTTGATCCCTTTTAAACTACATCTATCTACCAAGGCCCCCGACAGACATCCCCCCCAACCCCCCTCTCGCCCATGGAAAAAACTGGACATAAACGCCTGGGCCCATGCCTTATCCTCTTCTACACCTGATCTCGACCATGATCCCTCTAAAGCAGACGCCCAACTACAGGAATGGATCCATCAATCCCTAGAAACCACCTTGCCACTCAAACAACTGCCTAGCAGTAAGAAAACGGCCAAATCACCTTGGTTCACTCAGGAACTCCGAAACCAAAAAAAGATATGCAAAAAACGTGAGCGCGTATGGAGGAAAACTTGGTCAACGGAATACAAAAATGAGTACAGAGCCGCTATCAAGCTCTACAAGAACTCCATAAAAATAACACAGGCCACCTTCTTCGAAGGAAAGATTGCAGCAGCGGCTAATTCTGCGAAAAAAAACTTACCGCATTGTACGTCTCCTTACAAAAATCCAGGACCCCCTAACCCCGCCAGACCCAGAGGGCATTAGATGCAATCAAATGGCCAACTTCTTCTCCGCAAAAATCGACAAAATACTTACCTCACTCCCTACCCCCATTTCCCCTCATCATGCCACCTCACCTCCCCTCCATCCTGAGGCTCCATACCTACAAGCCTTTGCTCAGATCACCACGGAGACCTTCTTAGCCACCCTGCAAACTGTGAAAAGTGGCTCCCCATCCGACCCAGCTCCCATCAGCAAGCTAAAACTGGTAGCCCCCACTGTAGCCCCACCCATCACCAACCTCATCAACGCCTCCTTCAAAGAGGGCACCGTCCCAGCCAATTGGAAGAAGGCTACCGTCAAAGCCCTCCTGAAAAAACCCCACCTAGACCCCACGGACCCCTCCAATTTCAGACCCATCTCGCTCCTCCCCGGGATCAGCAAAGTGGCCGAACGAATAGCTAACCAGCAGCTCTCCAACTTTCTGGAGGTGAATCACCTACTACGTGACTCCCAGACCGGTTTCAGACTGGGGCAAGGCACCGACACCGCCCTCCTAGCAGTTGTCGAAGAGGCGGGAAGCATCATAGACGCAGGAGGATCAGTGGCAGTGATCCTCCTCGACCTAAGCGCCGCCTTCGACACGGTGGACCACGCCATCTTGGTCCACCGGCTAAGTCGAGTGGGAATCACCGAATTTGCCCTTGCCTGGATTAAGTCCTTCCTGGAGGGAAGATCCTTTCAGGTGTCAGATGGTACCTCCACGTCCAAGGCTCTGCCCATGCAGTGTGGGGTCCCCCAGGGCTCCTCCCTGAGCCCTACACTTTTTAACATTTATATGTCCCCCCTTGAAGACGTTATCACCCCTTTCGGCGTCAAAACAGTGATGTACGCTGACGACACTCAGCTGGTGGTCTCCATCAATCAATCAAACACCAGCCTAGAAAATCTCTCCAGGTGTCTAGAAGGAGTCTCACAATGGATGTGTGACTCTCGACTAAAACTTAATGGTGACAAATCGGAGATCCTTCTCCTTGGTAACCCAAACAAACTACCTACAAACCTCTCCTGGCCACCCTGCATGGGAACCCACCCGACCCCAAAAACCGAGGTCAAAAGTCTAGGCATTTGGCTCGACCAGGACCTTAATTTTAAAACCTAGGCCAGAAAAACCTCAGGGACCTGCTTTGGCCTTATTCGCATGTCCCGAAAGATCCTCCACCTGATCCCCTTCCAGTCCAGGAAGTTACTGATGCAGGGGCTGGTCAACTCCAGGTTAGACTATGGTAACGTCTTGTACCTGGGAGTCCCTGCATCAGTCATTCAGAAACTTCAGGTGGCTCAGAACGTGGCAGCTAGAATCCTTACAGGATCCAAAGCAAGATGCTCGGCCAAACCAGCCCTCAAAAGCCTGCACTGGCTCCCAGTGAAGGAGCATATTACCTTCAAGACGCTGTGCATCTCGCACAAAATTATGCACGACAAAGGCCCCCCAATCCTCAGACCCCTGATGAAGCCCCACCAGTCTACCAAAAACCTAAGATCCAACGCACTTGCCCTTGCCAGCATCCCAAGAATAAAAAAGTCAAGATCCAGCGGCCGTTTTTCGCCTATAACGCGCCAAAGCTCTGGAACACCCTCCCAGTAGCCATGAGGAGAGAACACAACCTCTTCTCCTTCCGGAAACAATTAAAAACTTGGCTCTTCCCTTAAAACCCTGTCTTTCTGACCGTCCCCCTCCCCTCTGGAAACACTAGGTCCTCCTAGCGCTGGGATGCCCAAGGGTAGCTATGCGCTCTACAAATCCAAATCCAAATCCAAATCCAAATCCAAACTCACACTCCTACACCACATATAGTATTGTTAGAAAATCAGTGCTCCCGCATAGTCGTAGGTCATAGCACGCCCGTCCCGCAGCTGGATGAGAAGACCCCAATGATGAAGCATGCCAATAAGGGCCCTTTTGGTGGATGAGGGGTATGTGCCTTCCATCATTTTAGGATACACACTAGGTCTGGAGGAACATTACCTTTCTTTTCCACAAGGGTGGATCCCTTTGTTTGATAGTACATTAACCAAAGGCATTGGCAAAGCCAATAGGTTGCAAAGGTAAGTGCTATTGAGTTTGCCAATGCTTGTCTTTTTTAACACCCAAGGCACATATATGGAGCTTAGCTACTTCCTATTTGTTGTTTTTCATCACCAAAAAGGCAAAGTTACCCACACAGGTCCACGCCACACGATTCAACTACAGGAGAATTTTAAATTTACACCACTTAATTTAACGCCAAACCACATAATTCAATTTGAAAACACTATTACACAACACACCATATACATCCAATACATACCACAAAATGTCACTACATTCCAAAAAATTAAACAGAACACATCATTATTAGATTCCAGTACATACCACTCCAAAACACAAAATACCATTCAACATAATTACACTCCATAACACACAATCCCACTAACCATAATTCCAGTACACTCAATACCACAAAATTACTATCCAAATATTTCCACTGGACACTCTGCCACACAATTCCACAACATAAATCCACACCACACAATTCCACGCTACACAATTCCACAACTAACAGTTCCAATCCAACCCACCTGATTCCACTAGACACCACATACATGCACTTCATCACACATGGGTAAAATACATTGTCATTTACAACAGCAATAGTTCTAACTGAAGCAACTTCAAGACATATTGTATTTCCAATGCTTGTTATTTTTTGGCAAAGCAGTTAAAAAATAATCTGAAAGTTCTACGTTAGCCTAATTAGTCAGGCAATTAGCATTAATGCTCGAACTCATAATTGTGTGGTATCAAATGTTGGTTCATTTTGCTTAAATGAAGTAATAGGGAGATGGGACAGAGATTGAAGAGTTCTTCCATGGAGGCCTTAGGATTATTCTGAATAGGGATGACCTGAGCCGCCTTCCAAACCGCTGGAAGATGACCTTCTTTCATGGAGAGGTTGAGGATGGTGCCTACTGGTGAAGAGAGTTCGTTATAAAGGTAGGAGGCTATTTTTGCTGGAACGACAACCAGGTGAGAGCCAGATTTAACCGAACAGAGTAAGGCAGCTGCCACCTCATTTGACATAGGAGCAAAGCTATCAAGCAGTTGTGGAGTGATGAGAGTGGGTGGGGTAGAAGAGGGTGTAATCAATTGTTCACATCCAGAGGGAGCAATCTTATCAAAGATAGGGTAAATGTTTTATGAGAAGTACTGGGCGATGTCATCACAAAGGGCTTGAGAAGCGGTCTCAGGATTTTCGTAAGGCCTTTGGACTGGGGACGGATTTCAGTATCTGAAATAGGGTTTTTGGTGCATTCTCTACTTTAATTAGCTGATGAGGAATGAACATTTTTCGTGCTCCTTTTATATTTTTGTGACAGGAGGAGAGAACATTCTTAAAATTATCTTTGTACCTTGGTTCTTGGGACTTTGGCCAGCGTCTCTCCAGGTTTTTGCTATTTCATTTCTTAGCTCGCAGCTCAGGAGAATACCATGCTGATTGAGCTCCTGGCTGTATTCAAAAATGTTTTGAGGGGCGCAAGTACATCAATGGTCCTAATAACCATCGAATTGAATCTGGCTAGTCCCTCCTCAATGTGGGAGGGTTTGGCTATGATTTCCCACGTTGTTAAGAAAGCTGCCTGGAAGGATGAACACCCATTACAACGATGAGAGAACATTGCGGGTGCATTACAACACACATTTGACATCGCGACAACCTTTACAATGCATGCTTTTACATAGTGGATGCTGTTACTTTGCATCACATAGCATTGCGGTTTTCAACAACGCATTTACCAGTGGGTGACATTTATTGATTCATCACAAACGCGCGACGTAAGTGGCATTTGACAATGCATTTCAGAGAACATTTATTAACTGATTACAAACGTGTGAACAGTGTTTTCCACAATGCGTTGAACATTTAATAATTGATGACATATGGTGATGTAAGTGGCATTTGACAACGCATTTCAGTGAACATTTATCAAATGCCACACGTCACGATACCTCATTAATTAATAAATGTTCAATGCGTTGTGGAAATCACTGTTCACTCATTTGTAATCAATTAATACATGTTTGCATGTTCGCAGACGTAAACCACATTACTCCGTTCTGAACAATCTTCAGCATAATTCATTTATACAGTTCTCTCCCGGTATCATTGCAAGATGCCCCACACTTGCTCTTGCGTATGGGGAGAAAATTCATGCGGCCAGTGGCATGCTATGTCTCTTTTACCCATCACAAATGCTAACATTGTTGTACTATGCCTTTTTAATGCCCTGAAGAAGGGCATTAACACCCCTTTTCTGGACTGAAAATTAAAAGGAGAAGCAACAGTGCACTCTAGTGTACAAACAGCACCCGGCCTTAGCGATTGTTTAATTTGTATAACATTAAGTGCAGGAGGAATCCTGGTCTCATACTCACAGACCAGTTTCTCAAGTATGCAACATAGATCTATTTTGGCACACCACCTCCCACTATGGGGAGAAGATGCATGCTGCCATTGACAGGCTATGTCTATTTTACCCATCACAAAAGCTAACCTCAGTATTGTCTGCTCGGCGTGTGTGAATCCCTCATTCTCTCGAATATTGAAGAGGGTCATCCTCGGTGTGAAAGTGAATGAGCGATTGAGGACTGCTCCAAGTGTTACCTTGATAGAGGTCCAATGAGGACGGAGGACCCCACAGCCCCATACAGTGTGGAAAATATCTCAATTTCCTCCCCACATTGTAGACAAGAAGGGTCATCTCTTCTTTTTATTTGCACCAGCCATAACTGAGTCACAGATATACAATGTAGATATTTAAATTGAGTGAGGTGGAGCCTCGCAGTTATTGCTGTCTCTCTATGGCTCATAAGAGCAGACACCCACTCGCCCTCATCAAACTCACCCAGGTCGCTTTCCTATTTTCTACTCAGTTTAACGAAAGAGCATGGGTATTTATCACTAAGGACTTGTAAGATAAGGGGCGGAAGAGGTACATTGTGTCGTTCTTTGGTTGCGGGCGTTAATTAGCAAGAAAAGGGACCTGGTTGCCTTCGTTAAATTAACAAAAAAAGGAACGGAGCATATCAAATATTGATATATAACGATACAATGGGGAAGGTAATATGACATGTCTGACTTTCAACTAGGTATTGCTAATTGCTTCAAGCAAGGAAATGCTCGAACAATGTTTACATTACAAACATGCCACAGTTTGTTAGCCTTTACTTTATTTAGATTATGATTACACTGGTACCACCTTACAAGTAAATGCTACTGAAATATTTACACATATTGTGGACATTGTCTGGTTACGAAGAGTGTGACGAAGACTGGCCAAATACGATTAGAGGCATGTGGGGTTTTGGCGCATACTTGGGAGGAAGGGCTTCATTACAACATTGACTTTTGGTTTCAAAGGAGTTTGATGCAATCATGGATTTATGTGCAACCTTGGAGGGGGAGCGTAAACATACACTGCAATTAATATTTCACAGCTTCTTCATTTCTCGGGCAATCCCATTTTTACTTTTAACCATACTCGGGGAACCGCTATTAAAATACAGTGATTCCCATCTGCCCGACGCCGTGGATGTCATCGAGCAACCGGCTAAGAACGAACCGCGACTTGTCCGGTCTCGTTTGTAAGAGCTATCCCGCTCTTATACTGGTGCAAGAATGAGCAACCCTCTCCATCCGCCAGCAGTAACCTGGTTTATCTGCACTCTCCTCAACCGTGGCGCTTAACCATAAGAAAGCCTTGTTCTAATAGGCAAATGTCATTATGGTTTCAAGACAAACATGTATTATTTCTCTGTCCTGAAGATGATGCTGTGCATTCAAAGTTAGGCATCGAAACGTCGTCGACAAATTAGCACCATATGTAGTAGAAATGTCCAATAATGACTTGTGCAAAGGTGTTTCAAATATAATTAAGTCTGTCCACTGAGTACAAGTACACAGACCGTCATGTCCGTTTTTGCCTGATCTTTCGTTGTTTTGTCTTGTTCACTGTGGGTCACGGGCCGTGCCCACTTGTCATTTATTTAACATTCTTGTGCTACTGTTTATATTCACTAAATAAAATCCTGTCCGGCTGGACAAAGGACATACATACTATTTAGTGTATGCCTATCATTACCTTGATCCTTTAAATACTAGGGTCCACTGTTCTCTATAATAAGTTACCGCCCAAAGTCCCTAGTGCATTACCTTTGGGTTCCCTTGTTTTCCTGTAGCATTAAATACGAACCCACCACACATGAAGACCTGGCTTTGCGGTAGCCACATTCCAGGGAGTTTACGAGCACCATAGGCATTGTAATGGCATCCAATTTATTAGTGTGCGATCTAATGGGTTTCGCAATAGGGTAAACGGCATTGGCGTTGAAACGTTATGCGTTGGGAAAACGTGCCATGTTACAGTCTTTGCAATGTCGGAACCGCGTTGTAAAAGCATCCGTTGAAAACGTGTGCGATGTACTATCATGCATCCCCTGGAAGCTATCTGGGAAGATCTTATGCTCTGCTCTGCGGACTCTGGGGGCATTAGCGATGGAAGTAGCAGTCGCGCTTTGGCCCTGAATAGTGAATTCAATGGAATCTTTGGTCTGACCACGTCAGAGGTTGAGGGGGTTCACACCGGAAACAGGAGGCATTGGAAAAAATAATATCCAGTATGTGACCCACGGAGTGGGTCGGGCCATCATTGAGCTTTGTAAGGCCAAGGAGAGCTAGGTCTGCAAGGAGCAACGATGTGTCAATAGTGCCTCACATTCGCTGTGCACATGGAAGTCGCCCAGCAGCAGGAATTTATTTGTTTAGATTACGTAGGGAGCAATCATTTTTGCAAGCTGGATTGAAAAGTCTGCCAACAGACCGAGGGAGTGGTATACGATGGCCCCTTTCCAGCTAAGTTGCAGGTGGAAATCAATGCGGAAGACCATGATTTCTATATTGGTGTTACTGTGTTGCTCAGGTATTGAGACTGAAATGCATTCTTTGTAAATTAAGGCAATTCTGCCACCCACTTTTGAAGGTCCGTCCATCCTAAGTAGCCTATAACCAGGACGGAGTGCTAAGGTGACTGCGGGGTTGCATGCGACTTGAGCCAAGTTTCAGACAGAAACCCTAAGTCTGGATTAACCGAGGTGAGTACATCCCATATTTCTGTTACAAGCTTAGGGAGGGATCTCACATTACATAAAACACTCTTCCATCCTTTGGTGGGTTTATTTGGCTCCTTCCCAGGTTCCCGGGAGGGAGGGTGAACTTCCTTAGGGGTTGTGGGAATTGGGAAAGAGCTGCCTATCGAAGCTATATTGCTTCTAAAGGTGCTGCATTGGAATTGGCAGTGGATGCAAGAGAAAGGGTCTACAGGTATTAACCGGGGTTGCAGGTTGTCCTTGACAGGACTCCCATAGAGTGTTAAAAGTTCTGTCCTCAGATTATGTAATGCTTTGCAGGAGTAAGAAATACCTTTGGGCAATGCAGAATCCTGTGAGGAACTGACAGGGTTCCTGGTGACATGCTGGCGCTGCCAGGAGCAGACGGGCGTGCCTTTGGCGGGCCACTGGCGCATCCACTGTGCGCGCCCCTGAGCGCCGAGCATGGCATCCGGTTTTGTAGAGGGGGAGCGCGACCAGCAGAGCGCTAACCTCCCTCAGACTAGAAGTCACCTTTTTCTCCACCACTCAAGCGGGATGAGACCCGTGGTGGAACGGGGAGGGCCAACCAAGCCAGGGACAGTAGTGAAGAATTAAAGGAACAGGTAAAAGTATTTTAATTCTCTGCAAGAATAACTGTGCAAAACAGAGCAGATTGAATATAAATTAAACAGGGTTAAAACAAAGTAAAAACCACTTTAAAACCATGCTCTAAAGTCATGATTAAAAAGAGAGAGGCTGGAACTACTGAAAGGTACAGAGAAAAAGAGACCTTCAGCCTTGCCGATGCGCGTCCATTGTGCGTCGAGCAGGGCATCCGGTTTGGTAGTGGGGGAGCACGACCACTAGAGCGCTAACTTTCCTCAGACCGGAAGTCATCTTTTCCTCCCTCCACTCAAGCGGGACAAGACCCATGGTGGACCGGGGAGGGGCAACCAAGTCAGGAACAGTAGTGGAGAATTCAAGTAACAAGTAAAAATTATTTAATTCTGTGCAAGTATAACTGTGCAAAACTGAGCAGATTTAATATAAATTCAGGAGAGTTAAAAACAAAGTAAACACTCTTTAAAATCATGCGCTATTGTCATAATTAAAAAGAGAGAGGCTGCAACTGCTAAAAGGTACAACAAAAAACAGAGCTTCAGCCTTGCCGACGCGTGTCAGGGATTTGATTAGACTCCATTTGTCTATCTACATGGTCATGCCTTTCCTAGTTGCATCACCTCTTCTCGGATGGATTGAGTGAGTGATCGGTCTCTACTACTCAAACAGACATTGCAACATTTAGTAGGTAGAGCTCCAACATGTTAGCACTTCCTGTATGAGGGCTTTAGTTGGTACCCTATTAGCACACTATATAAAACCGCAACTGCTTCCGGGCATTAAATGAATGGCTGAAATCAGTGCAGATTCTTCTGCAGGGCCAATATGTTGCTGAAAATCAGGTTGATATAATACACCAAACACAGGACCCAGAAATATCCACCATTTACCATTGCCTTGACTATATTACTGCCATTGCCTGTGGCAACAAATCCAATTCTGAGACCTCTGGGTTAAAGCCATTCAAACACCTTGCTGTTAAAGTCTTTCAATATGTTTGCAGCTGGGTGGGATTTCTCTATGGCAAAAATAGCTACTCTACTGTTTTATGGCACTGAACACCATTAAAAGTTTCTTCAACGCTGAGACTTGCAGACAGCTATTGCCTAACCCCCAGATCCAGTGTGCAGTGATAAACATGTAATCAATTGCTTGACATCTGGTCCAAATGTCTGTCATCATGTAGATAGTGTGAACAGCACTCTTCTACAAAGTTTGGCCAACCAATTGCAGCACATCCTGATTGAGCACTGGAACAGCAACTCTAGCTGGGAGCCTTCCATTTTGAGTGGATGGCTGCCATAAATTCTAAAAATCCACTCCTTTCAGAAAAGAAAATGGTTGGGGAGTCCACTGCTAACTTTTTAGCCCGCTTCCCATTGTATAAATGTGCTGTTCTGTAAACTCCTGGAGAGGACCACTACGGGCAGTCACCATATTGTGTAGTGTCTGCAACTGAGTCAAGCCATTTTGAGGTTGCTGATGTGGGTGATGCTGCTGGTGCACTGTGTACAGCTGTCACTCCCTTCTTACTCAACCCCCGCCACAGTGATCACCTCTTTCTTCACCACCACCTGCAGTAATTTTTTAAGGAACTACTACTACCTGATGACATGATGTTTTTTAAATTGGATCATTTTGCATCCAGTAACATAGTGTGAACCAGGCTTATCTTGACGAAAACTCGCTTGCCAAATAGAGCATACTGCAATATTATCCTCCTGCTTCCTAATCTTAAAGAAGTCCCAAACTGTGGAGGAGAACTTTTTTAGTGGGCCTCTGGTGCTACTGTCAATGCCCAAAGAACTGGGGAGGTTGTGTTGTTGATTGCATCTCTGCAGTGGAAGTGGTGGACGAAGGCCTCAGCAGGGGCCTTACAAATATGTAAGCAGGTGGTGGTGGAATCAGTGCCACATCCCTCAGAGCAGGTTGAAAAGGAGTGTTAATGGTGGGGTCCTCTGAGCCAGCTTCATGACAATGACTGGCTCATTCTCCTCATCCCCTTCCATAAGGCCAAGGTTTCAAGGAACTTTCCTTTTTCCATGTCTCCCATGGTGGGTCTCAGAATCAGCCGGGGTCTAATCCATGTTCTGATCTTCAGAAGGGGGGTTTGGAGAAGATGCTGGACTATCATTTTTTTTCTTGCTGGAGATTGGGAAGCCAATGGTTCAAAATGAGGTACATCATGCTCATCAGGAACACAACCTCCTGTTCTACTCCTACTTCAAGAAGAGCTATTACGGGCTGCAGCTCCTGAATGGAATAGTCCTTAATAAATGGATGCTAGTGTGTGCCTAACGCTGGCAGTGGTCCAGGTGAAAATCAGTTTTGACAATTCTAAAAAATGAATGCTGGTGTGTACCAGGCATCTATGGTAGGCAGCGGGTACAGGGAAAATGAATGACACTATCCCAAAATAAATAAATGATGGCGAGAGGCTGTGCAGGTGCCTATGGCAGCTAGGGGATGAAGGGAAAATAATTTAAAAAATGCTGTTTAATAGGGACTATGAGAAAACCATTGGGAGGCATGGAGGTGCAGGGGACAATTGAAAAATGTACACAATTATATTATAAAAAAGTACACAAATTAGCAATAAATAGGAAGGCATTGCCCTCTCTTATCAATCTTCCTGGAAAAAAGGTTTGAAAACTGAATTAAAAAATAGATAGCAAGCTGGTTGACTGCACAAAATGTCACCTGACCACATGGTCAAACAAAAACAAGCATGGATAACAAAGAACACATGCAGGCTATGACAAAAACCCACTGGCACAACAGAAACACAAAAAGATGCTTGGGCAAAATGCTGAACAATGTCAAACATTCACCTCCAGTTACAAGTCTGGATCACATCAATGGTTGTTTTGCTCATCATGCCACCTAGTTTAGACCCAGACATGTGCAAATCAGGCTTGACTCTGCTCCCCATGGGAACAGTCCATCACACAACTGCCAGGTCAGGTCCTCCCCGGACTGGAAAAGAAGCATTCAACTCTATTCCGCCCGGCTAGCTTGAATCCAGTAGGCATAACGAGCACAAGGCCCATGTCTGGTCATACCCAACCCACAAACTGGAGTAGCATTTGGAGAAAAAGTACAATGGATTTAACCCTGATCTCTTGGGAGTAAGTTGTTGAAAAGTTTCTGCACTCCGTCCACCATCTTGTTATGTTTTCTATATTCGTCATAAGTGGCCAAGGTATGCCCAGATATAGGTCCCTTGCTCACTGTGCCACTAGGTTCAAGCAAGCCTAGATGATGAGGGGTGATACCCTGAAACTGGTCTCAAGATGCTTGCTTCCGGTCCAGAGAGGACCTGGCATGGCAGTTCTAGCTGGACTGTTCCTATGAGGAGACTATCTTGCAAATGGTTTTGTCCCAATTGGGGTTTAATAGTAAGCAAAGGAACAAATGGGTTCAACCCTGTTATCTTGACTGGGGGTGAGTGGGTGAAAAGCTTCAGCACTCCATCCATCATCTACATGTGTTTGCAAACAACAACAAGCAAGGAGGCATGGACAACAAAGAACGCAGACAGGCCTATGGCAAAAGCACACTGGCTGGCTCCACAAAATGGCCACCAGCCAAAGGGCAGAGTTATCCAAAATCAGCCAGCTCTGTAAACGGATTTATAATTCCTTCCTGGCCTACAGCTAATCTTAGTGATTGAACAGACTGCATTTACAATTTATGTAATCATTGTAAGGTTGATGCTATCAGAGATGAGTCACATGGGTTACTATAACCGGCTGCAAATGTTATGATGCCATAAGAAAAGTGGCAGAAAACAATTGGATGGCTGCAGTGGGTGAGGATGGGGAGTTGAAGAAGAACTCTCCAACTGTTCTGTACAATGGCAAAGGAATTTTCTGTGGAGCATGGCTTTATGTAGAGAGGGACAGACGTATGTCACTGCCGGGGCTACATATTAAAGCAATGAGCTTGGCCCAAGAAAGCCGTCTGAGCATGATATTTTTAAAAAGAAGTGTTTTTTGTGGACTAAGCCAATGATGAATGGAGATCAGCACAAAAGAGCTAACAGGAGGCTCTGGAAAAATGTTGTTAGGCCACTGGAGTTTATAGAAAAGTACACAAATTTTGTATTGCAATTGTTAAATTAAATGGCAGATAATTACAGCACTACGCCAGGTCACATAATTGAGATTCAGTTTATCTAAAAATCCTATTGCAGGAGCATTAGAAGCCCACAAACAAGCAGAGCAGATAATATTCATATCATGCATGTTTTTGCTGTTTTTGTTTTAGCTTGATATGTGTCTAAGTCAGGAGCATAGCTTCAGGAGTGGTGTTCGAGGTGTTACAGGCCCCTCTAAAAAATGTATTGTGTTGTAAATAGTTGGGTACAGGGGCTATCAGTTGGGTATGGTGAGGTTTGTGTCAGATTTCACCCTGGATTTTTACATGCCCAGATTGACAAAACACACACACACACACACTCTTTCTCTCTTGTCTCTGCCTTAAAACTTGGTTACTTTGAAGACTATTGTTTTTAGTACTCCTGGCAAGCCGCCTCCTAATGCCTTAACTGCGGCGACAATTCCGCCGCGGTACAGGCGTTCTAAAGAGTGGGCGGGGCTGCGATGACCGTTGGCCTTTCGCAGCACCAGGGAGGCAGTGCTACCATCAGCCTTTGGCCGACGGGAGCACAGAAGGGGTTATGCACCCCCTTGTGTTCTAATACTCATAATGTATTTTAACAAGCTATACTAGTGCGATTGTTTTGAAATCTGAAGCGTACACCGTCTCTATGTAAGTGACCAAGCTTAGTCACTGGTCTTTGCATCCAAAGTGGATGTCATTTCACTTATTTCTTTGCCTTTTGACCATTTTTTCTTTAAGGAAATTATGTAAGTTTCAGACAGGCTTAGTATATTTTTGCAGATGTGGTTGTATCAGTTACAGTCTTTGAAATTAACATTTAACCTGGGGGAATAAACTTTGTTACTCAAAAAGGGATGTCAGGGGGAGAAAGGCTATATAGGGCAGCCCCCCACTCAACGCATATGAAACAAAAAGCCCTATTAAACCTGCATGATATAATTCTCAGACTCTGTAACTCATGGGGCCATACATCATATCGGCTCACCCAAGAAATATTAATATATATTTTACTGTGTTACAGGTCCGGACATGCCTTAAAATATATAAACATGAATGTGTACAGACTCACCCACATAGAAAAAATATGTGAGAACGCCAGGAAAGTACCTCATGGACGCAACACCCGAGGGGGTTCCCGGTTTGTTAATTACCGGTATACCCACTTATCATCATAGGCTTCTTTCCTGGCACGGAGGATGAAATTAGTGCAAAAGAAAAGTGCACCAGAGAGAATAGAGAAGGAGAAAGACAAGGAGTGTAAAGTTACACTACCTAGTGGGACAGACAAAGTTATTGAAACCAGAAGTGCCCACACCCAACAAACAAAAATGTATTAAAAATGTGTAGTTTGGCTGGCTGAATCGATTTTATTCTGGTGCTGCCAAACTGCACGTTTAAAAATGGCTCAACTGATACCATAGGTTTTTACGACTGGACCGACATGTTTCATTGCCATGAATTTGGCAAATTCGTCAGGGCAAATAGTTGGGTCTCTATTCACAATCCTCCACCTTTCATATGTAGACCTGTACACATGCATATATTAAAAGAGACAAACAGAGCACAGTAGTGGTTATTTAGTAGGCACATATAGGGGGTCACAGCACACAAGACTACCCCAATGCCAGTGGCTGCACAGCATACAAATTACCTTATGCTCGAATATGATAATCGTACCCTCGAGCATCAAGAAGACGGTGTGTCACAGATCACGAGACCGTCTAGGAAACTCCAAGAAGTGAGTTTACCTGTGCAAAAACATATAATGGCGCCGTTTGTAAGTTATGTTGGATATGTATTCAAAATGTGAGCTTTCCCTATATCCAAGCATAATGGCTGCATAGCATAAACATCAAAGCATAATGAGGGGTTTCTTGGTTCCCATCTAACTGTCTCCAAGATGTAAATGAAGGCACTGGGGTGTATAGTGGTCCTACATACTCGTATAAAACCAACGGAGTTACCCGGAATGGGACTCCTCTGAAGCCAGGTTAGTTAAAAAGGCTTAGCGGCGCCCGTTGATTGTGGGGCGAAGTAGTAAGGCAGCACACATTTGCCTCGTGTGGTTATGGGCGCGCTGCAGGGCTTACCTGCAGTCCAGATTTTAGTAGAGACCCACCAACCTTCTCAATTGTATGTGCAAGCGATTCTGACACTGCAGCTTCAAGTTTATGTCCGCTGCAACGGCGTCTCGCCTTCAGTTTGCACCTACCACTGCCGAGTGCCTCCGGCGCTTCCGACGTCTCACAGCACAACGCTGGAAAGACGATACCGAAGTAAGCCTGGAGGGACTCCTCCCATCACGTGTCAAGATGGCCATCTTGTGTAGGAATTGAAGTTACAGTAAAGGTGATTACATAGATCGAATTGCTTCAAGCACTATCTTAAACGCTATTTTGTTTTCAGCGCGCTGAGTGTCAGAAGTCTAAAATGATTGCTTTATTGAGACAAGGGATTACATAGATCGGATTGCTTCAGACACTAGTTTAAACGCACTAAGTGTCAAGAGTCTAAAACAATTGTGACCACCGAGCTTTATTAAAACAAGGGGTCACAAAGTCCGAATTGCTTAAAACACTATTTTCAAAGCACTGAATGTCAAGGGTCTAAAGCGGGCAGTTATATAAAATAATATCTAGAGTGTACAGCCCGCGTCAGGCACATGAATTGGAAAGGCTCAGAGGAGAGTAAGTGGTGCAGAGGGGCAGAATGTAATGCAATGCAATACAGCAATGTACCCTATAAAAGTTGTCATGTGTGAGTGTTAAGTAATACCTAACCCTACACAAAGTGGGGCCCACAAGGATTCCTTGATGATAAATGAGACCTACTCAGGGGTACCACAGATACATAGGGGATGCCGGGATGTGCATTGTCTATAACTGCATGACATTATTGCTACACGGGGACCACCCAGAAAGCCTAACGTCTGCTCACTTTGTTCCACTCTATGGAATCGTTGAGCCCCTCTTTATCTGCCATCTCCAGGTAGATCCACCTAGCTTCTTTTCTGGCCAGTATCATATATAGGTTATGTGTGTTTCCCACCACTTTCTCCAATACTGTCCAACGCAGGTCACCCTGTCCATGATTTTTATCTTTAAAGTGTTGTACCAAGCGTGTTGTGAGTTTCTTGGCCCGAATCGTACTGAGGTGCTCCTGGAAGCGAACCTTCACTTTACGTGTGGTAAGACCTATGTAATGTAACCCACAGCTGCAGGTGATCCTGTAGATGACATGCGTCGTATTGCAATTGCTGAATTTGGTGAGGTACCAAGTTTTGCCATTATGCAAGGTGATTTCTTTTGTGGCGGAGGTTAGTGAGCACACAGAACATCCGCCACAAGGGTAGTGGCCAGCTGGGATGGTATTGGGTTCAGGTAACATTGTAGCATCCCTGGTATGTACAAACTTGTCACGTAAGTTGGCTGCCCTTCTGAATGCAAAACGTGGTGCTGGCATTTTGTCATTTGGAGTGTCCAATAGTGTCCAGTGTTTGCGGATGATCTGTCTTATCTTGGTAGATAGAGGGTCAAAGGTGGTTACGACCGGTAAACACGGATGATTTGATTTTACATTCCTTTTTGAGCAGAGCCTCGCGTGGGGTATTAAGAGCCCTCTTGCGTGCATATATGATTACTCTAGTAGGATATTGTCTCTGTTGCAATTTGGTAACAAGCCCCGCTGATTGGTCCATGTAAGTTTCAGTAGTGGAGCAGTTCCTGCGGTATCGGAGAAACTGGCCCACCGGTAAATTGTCCCTTAGAGCTCTTGGGTGGAATGAGCGGTAGTGCAGGAGAGAGTTCCTGTCTGTGTCTTTATGGTGAACAGTGGTGGCCAATGTGTTCTCCTCCACCAGTATGTCCACATCCAAGTAGACAGCCTTGCTGTTGCTAATAGACCAGGTGAACCGTAAGCTGTCATCCGCTTCGTTTAGCCAGTTGAGAAATGAATGCAGTCGGTCCTCTGTACCGGACCAGATACAGAGGACGTCATCAATGTAACGTCTCCATTCCTGGATGTTACTCAGGAACGGATTCGAGGGATGGTAAATCACATTATCCTCAAACAGGCCCACATAGATGCAGGCCAAGCTGGGGGCAAAAGTAGCCCCCATAGATGTCCCAGATGTCTGTAGGTACAGTTGTCCTTTATACTCAAAAAAATTCCTAGTGAGTGCCAGCTCAATACATTGGAGGACAAATGATACTGGTGTGTCATAGAACTACTCCATCGCACCCAGGGCCCTGGCTGCTGCCACCAGCGTAGCGCCCTGGGGGATGCTGGTGTATAATGATTCTATATCGATAGTGACCAGTAACTGTTTGGTGGGGTCAAAGGTCATATCCTTCAAGATATTGAGGATGTCTGTGGTGTCTTGCACAACCGATTTCTGTGTGATGACCGCTTCTCTGAGAAAGAAGTCAGAAAACTGTGAGAGGGGTTCTAGAATCGATTGGATACCGGAAACGATGGGGCGTCCTGGTGGCGGCCGCTGTGGCTTATGAATCTTGGGCAGGATGTAGAATGCCGGAATGCGCGGATTCGTATTGATGATGAAATCGGCCTCCTTGGATGTAACCCATTTCTTGGATACGGCATCTGCCACTAGACCTCTAATAGTCTCGGCGAGCTCCCGGGTGGGGTCACGCATAAGTGGACTGTAGTTGGTACGTTCAGATAGAAGTCTCTGCACCTCCATCTCGTAAACTTTGTTGACAACATCCCAGATTTGTGCTAATTTAAAATAAATATGCTTTGGTGCTTGTTGACTATTGTTGACAGAGATATGGTTTTGCCAAAACCTGCTACACAATGTGATCTCGTTTTATGTTCATGATGTGGAATAGCTCCCCTTTAATGGACAATATCAAGTTCTGCCATCAAAGCCAATCGCAGCAGATTTGAGGTGCCACAACATAAATATGAAGTGAAGGGATTTGCATATTCATAAGGAAGGTTGTGGCCTGAGATGAACATTTAGAGGTGACAGTCCACAAACCTAAAGATGTAAAGTCAAAGTATCTTTTGAAAGACAGACACTTTAAATCCCATGAAACAGGTTTTACAAATTTAGACTTATGCTTCTCAGATCATAAGTACACATTCCTTATGTATTTTGAGTATCTTTTAGATTTTTAAGTAATATGTTCTAGTGTTTCTTCTTTAAAACACACGATGCATGATCAGCTAATTGCCCATCAATGGCTTACAGCCAAGTAGAATCATATTTATATAAAGTTACTGTTTCATGCAGCGGGTACTTGCACCTTGGTGCTCAAAACACCTGTGCCATTTTTTACACACCTAATAACTTTGACTCATTTAATCTTCAGCTCCTGGCATTCACTCCATCTTCTTCCTCCTCCACAGATGCGCTAAGGTGAGAAGTATGAGTGATGTCTACAAAAGGAAGATCATTGTGTGCTGTGGAGGAAGGTTTGGTAAGGTCGTCAAAATCATGGCCCCTGGAATGAGAACAGACCTCACTCTCTGTGAGGTGCAAGTTTATGGACTAAAGGAGAGGAGAAAGCAACGGCCAGTGGAATCGGGCTAGGGTCTAGGAGGCCCCCTTAGCCCTAAGCCTGAGAGCTCGCTGAGTGAGTCCGGAGGGGTGCCCCTCCAAGTACTTTGAAGGGGTGCCCCCTCAAGCTTTGTTACACCACTGACCCACCCGTGCATTACATTTCCCATAGCAATGTTCCATCATTTTTAGTTTAAATCTGTAATTTAAGGAAAGACAGGAGAACTCTGTCAAGAGCCAGGCAGCCAACTGGACATCCTCTGTAAACATGCAACACGTCAATCATTACCTTCTAAGTGCTTAATCTGGCTCTGTCGGCAGTGGGATCAAAATACCTAACCAAACCAGGACCCCGCTGCACCATAATACCCATATTTACATGTCAATTAACAGAATAACAAAAGGCTTTACATTGAGGTAGAAGAGAAGGAAATAAGTAGCTCAACTGGGCAGTTTAGGTGAGAGAATTCTGCATATACACAAATAAGTTGCAGGGGGAAAAAAAAACTTAAAATCATACATATCATGCTAAGAAAGATAATACAAAATACAAAAACAGACCTCTGCACACCTGTGCATTGACTTCATCAACATTGGCTGTAGAATTTAGGTCCCAGGCGTTACATAATCTTCCATGCAAGAACATTTCATCTGGAATTTAATGTAGTAATTCTACAGGACCCTCAGGCAGATCCCAGGAGTAAATCTGCCTTGGCAAACTCAACGCCACATATTCAAAATAGCTCAACAGTCCACAGCTTTTTGACGTCTGTGGCAGCCCACTGAATCAGCATTGTAGCCCCAGAACAATGGACTAAGAAATTCCTATAATTTAAACTTTAAATTCATACACAGAAATACTAAAACAGGTGTACATCAAACATTTGCACAAATAATAAGATCACATTTTATTCACAATCAAAAACATAAACAAGACTCAAAGTTTTCATTTAAATGGGGTGGTTGGTGCTTTTCAAAATGTATAATCATTTCTAAAATCAACATGCTACCACATCACTTTGTCTTCTTTGTCCCTAACAGATGCTCTATGTTTGTCGGTGCATAACATAGTTTCAGTTGAGGCCATCAAAAAATAGTTTTGCTAAACTTGCACTGCTTTCACAAAAAAGGTAAGAATAGCAACTCATTGCGTCACTTTTAGTGACACAGTGGCCGGGTTAAATAATGCGCCATGTCACGCCATATTTACAAAGTGATGCATCTAGGCATATTCGTCACTCTCACTACATTATACTTGTGTCAGGTATAGTGTATGCAGGGTGGGTATTCCTGCACAAGAAAGGGTCGTAGGAGTAGTGCAGTGAAATCTATAAGATTTCACTACGACACTTCTAGGACGCCAATGTGTCAAAACTTTACGCCTGCTTCAGGAATTGCCCCATGTGAAAGGAACATTGCTAGAGTTACGTCATGCTTCCGACAGAACTCCACTTTTGCACCTACAGGCACATCAGTAACACTGACAAATTTGTCATTCCTTGGTACATGATTTGTCATAAAGTAAATATGAAGCATGAATGGTGTTGCAAGGAGGGCACACTGAGAAGTGTTGCATCGCAGCTTTCACGCAGCGATGCAACACATCTCATAAAAGAGGCCCTTAGTTTTTAGTGTAAATTTTCGAATTCCTTCACGTTTGCAGGTCTTTTTAAAATGTTCAATTTACCATGTTGCTTTTTTTAGAGCTTGCATGTTGTTCACGTTGTTCCCGTCACTCTATAATTGTGCCACAAACAGTGCTGTAGTTAGGTAACGTGGCATACTGGTATAATATCAGGAATTTTGCATAACATAAAGTTCCTGAAATCCTTCACATTGTGCCAGTGTAATATGAGTGTCTCCCAGGCGTACATAAATACTTTATTAACCTGCTAATATTTAATTTTCTTAACACTAGCCGAATCATGTGCAAGTGTTGCAGGTCGCCCGGTGTCGGCTAACCACAGGATAAAAATCACTGAGCTACCTTATGACAAACAATAATCACACATATCACTCTCAAACATATGCCTCCTCAACTTACTGGGCAACCCTCTTGTTTCACATAAACCTCATCACTCACACAAAAGATCCTCTTCTTTAGTTGTTCTTACTTATCATACCAGCTCTTGCATTTCTTCTGAATACTTCACATTCTCATTAATATCTCATCAAGCAGGCTATCCCTTTTCCTTCCATCACATTTAAACCATAGTGAGTTAAACTCGCAGCACTTTGGAGGGCCTTTTTTCAAGCATATAACAGGAGATGTCATTTGTTTTAGTCCACACCTATGTTGTTGGATGTGAATACAAATAGATGTGTAAATGTTATGAAAAACATTGGAAATCCCCTTCAGTGACACCCAAGCCTCCATTGCCCTGTTACAGCTTGAATGATGAACAGAGGGTGCAAGGCATTTTGAGGATTCTATATACTCAGTCACTCCAGATTGACTCAGGTCCTAAATGGCTTATTATGAATCGGTTTGACCACCAGGTTTGACACTCTCCTCACGTTAGCCAGTCGATACTTTACTTATTTTTAACTCCATTTTTTTCCAAAGCCCTCTAACAATCTCAACTGTTCTTCAAACGCTTTTGCAAACCTCTATGCCATATCTTGTCCCCTGAAGTATGTGTGATCAACATCAGACGCTCTGGAGCATTGGGAGAAAAACATATACGGCCCCTATTTTGTGAGGTAGCGTACATGGGTAGTATGTTCTATGTAGGACCTTTAGCTGTATTAACCTAAAACATGCTTGGATTGCTATATCGCCCTGTCCTCTATGTTGCCTAGGTCATCAGTCCAGGACTCTCTCAAGGAGCCCAGAGGGTCTAGGGAGTTATTCATGATTTTTTTGCAAATTGCTAACACACCTTTGTGTGGAATTGGATCAGCAAGCAGGCGGTAACATATAGTGTGTTCCCTATTTGGTGATGGTGTAGTGTTTGAGAGGCCGCTATGCCAAATTCTAAATTCCTGCCCCAGGGTATAAAAGGAGATAAAAACCCCATTCCTCCATATGCTACCCAAGTGTTCAATGTCTATATTTGCCCCCCATAAGAAACGAAGCGGTTTAGAGAACTCTTTCAATCGGTCCCTTTACCAAAGGGGAGTCATGGCCATCAATGTGTTCCCGCCCTCCCAGGTGAATCTTAGCCTCAGTCCAGCACTCAACCACACTGGAAGTATGTCTTGTGAGGCTCTCCCTCCCCTTGAGGGTAAATAGAATGGTTTCATAATTGCTAGCGGGTCTCGCATCTCCGTCTACCCTATCGGCTGGTTCCTCACAGTTCGAATACATCCAGTAATTATTAACTATCAGCTGTGAGGTCCAAAAAATACTTTTTAATGTTTGGGATTGCAAGGCCCCCAAAATAGACTCCCCTCTGGAGCTTTTTTAGAGCAATGTGTGGCACTCCCCCCTGCCACAGTAATGTGCGGACCTACTGATCTATCTGCTTAAAAAAGGCAGGAGTGATGGGGTATGGTGTGTTTTGTAGAACAAGTAAAAAACCGCAGCAGAAACATCATTTTGTATAGGGCAGCTCTCCGCAACAAAAGCAAAGGAAGGGTACACCAATGCTTCACACCTGTTTTCGGAGCCGGTCTAACTGTGGGGCAAGGTTAAGTTTTAGAAATAGAGGCTGATCCCTAGTCATGAATATTCCAAGGTACTTAAGGCCTGTTAATTCCGTCTGAGCTCCACATCTGGCTGGGAGTCTTAGGGGAACCCAATAGGGGGAAAACCACAGATATGGCCCACCTAATTCTGTAGTGCAATAAATGCTGATGATCCCCCAAACAAGCATGTCCAATTAGTATATTCTGTTAGAAATGGGGGTCTCTAGTTGGCAGAGGTAGTTACCTTTGTCCGAATAGGGACCCTTGCTTCTAGTCAGGGTAAGGGGGATACCGTCCTAAAATAACCCCTGCTCACCCCCTTGATAGCTTGGCAAAAGCAGACAGGCTTATTTCAGAGACAGTGTGTGAATCATTTGTGAACACATACAGTAACACAGTGAAAACACTACAAATGAACACCACACCAGTTTAGGAAAATAAGTAATCTTTATCTAAACTCAAAACAAGATCAAACAACAAATTTTCACAGTACTGTATTAAAAATATGCTTAAAAATAGGGTTTTCACTTAAATCAAGCTTGAAGCAACAAAAAACTCCACTCTGAATTGTACCACAACGTGATAGATAGAGATCCCAAAGTACAGTGCCGACCGCGAGGTACACGGCGTCGGGCCCAGGGTTAAACAGTCCCACAAAAAAAGTAATTTGGAAAAGCGATGAAAACAAAGATGACTCATGGCATCAGGGAGATGCAGCTTCGTTGGCGCTGCGCGGCGTCGGTTCCTTACAACGCCAGGGGAGGTGTAAACTTTGTTCCTTACTGCTGCACACAGGAGGGGAGATGACAGTTCCTTGCTGCATCAGGAGGTGACATTACGATGGTGCCAAACCCACTGTTCCTTACGACGTTGCAATGTCAATTCATTCAGGGTCACCCATGCCGAGGATCCGCTCTGTGATGATGAAGTCAACTTCTGAGTCAATGCTGCACAGCAACAGGCATAAGGACCATGTCCCAAGTCAGAGCAGACCTCACAGCTTCAGGCAGGTTATGCCCTCGCTTGCTGGTGTCGAAGTGGCATGGCAGCTGGCGTTGAGCCTACTTCGAAAGTCGGAGCAGTGCTCACTGCTTTGGTGCAGGTTACTGTGTTGCTCACTGGTGTTGCTGTTGCAATTTCCTTCTGTAGCAGCTAAAATAGCAGTTCTACATGCAGGAAAACAGAAGGGGTAAAGGCTTTGTGTTCCTGAGACTTCAGAACAGGAGGCAAGCTCAGTTACAAGCCCTTGCAGACCTTTTCTTGAAGCAGATAAACAAGCAAAAGAGCAAAGTCCTTTTTCTCCTTGTCTTGGCAGCAGGCAGCCACTGCAGGCCAACCCCAGACAGCAAACAGCACAGGGGCAGTATTCCTCCTCAGCTTCTCCGGCTATTCTCCTTGGAAAAGGTTTCCTCTTGATTTCCCAGGAGTTATCTAAAAGTCTGGGGTCTGGGTCCCTCTTATTATACACACAAAATCCTTTCTTCTCAGAAGGCAGAGAGTGTCTATATTGAGCTAAAACCAGTTCTTATTGAAGGCAGGCCAGTCCAATTCAGGCAAAAAGGAAATCTCCTCCCCCTACTCCAAATGCAACCCAGGCCTATTCCGCCCTGCCCTGACTCATCAGACCTCTGGAGCCACAGCCCTCTCCAGCCCCCTGTAATCCAAAAGCCAGACATGCAAATCAAATCAAATTAGTCTTTATTCAATATTTTCCAATCATAAACAAAGAAATACAATACATGCAATATCATAAAATACCATTAAACCCCACTAGAAAAGGCCATTACAAGTTAGATTTTCTTATAAAAAATGTCATTAACAGAGGAATTTTTTATTAAAAAACATACGATTCTGTATAAAAATTAATATCATTTGATGGTAATAAAAGTGAACACTAGGATTGTTATCCTTAGAATAAAAAATGTAAAACACCATATAAAGGACAAATTATTCATTGAAATACAATACACACAGGAAATACCACAATAGATAAATATAGCAGTTAATTCATGTGGAGTAGTATCTGCATTAGCCTCCAGACTGATTCTTCTAAGGGCCCATGTCCAGCTCAGAAACTTAGTCATAGCTATAGCTACATCTTTGCGTGTGTCTGTTTTCAGGATACGTAGCACTATTTGGCAAGACCTTGTGCCAAGGTTTAAGCAAATCAGCTGGAGCCATTTGTGGTGGGGAGCCTTATATGCTGTGCACTCAAACAATATATGAGCAGTAGACTCTTCCGTCATTAAACACGTAAGGCATTTAGTGTCTAAAGCATTATGCCAATTTGACGTAAAAGATTTTATAGGGAGGGTACCAACTCTAAATTGGTGATATAATTTCCTGTTGGAAGGTCTTGTGATAAAGTCCCAGAATGCTTCAGGCCTGAGTTCATACTTGTGTTTTAAGAAAATGCCTGTCAGTGAAGTCTTGTTCACCAATGACATGGACTTGTAAGTGACCATGTCCCTTTACAATGCTTTATAATTTTTTTAGATGGGAACAGATTGCCTTCTGGGTCCTTCCACAAATGGCTGAGCTCCAAATCAAATAATGTGCCCTTGATCTTTTGTAGCCACTAAATTTTTGATGACATACCTGCTTCTCTAATGTGCTTCACTGCATTTGCGTATGGTGTTACCTCCATTGTTGTCCATGATCGTCTCCAGTATGCCAGGGGTCTAAAACCTGCAGCCTCCCAAATGAGGTACATCCCAAATCTAATAATAGTGGTTTGAGAGGAGTCGATTGAGGGAGACCGGTTAGGGATCTCAGGAACTTATTTTGTGGAAGGACTAGGGGAGCTAGGTTTTCGAATCTCCAGAGCTCTGCACCATAGATTATAGATATCCTGATTTTCCCTTTGTAGATTATTAGAGCTGGCCCTACTGGATTTGTATAGGAGAGTCAATGCTCTTTTTGTAAGGCACCTACTAGTTGGTTATGCCTGAGGACAAATAGATCTATCTGGGGCTTTCAGTTCATCCTCTTACCCATTGTTACACCCAGAATTGTGAAGGTATCAGTTTGCTCCAAGGAAGCCTTGTTCATCTCTACTCTACCTTTCACTATTTTATGTTTATGCAACACCATGAACTTAGTCTTGTCGACATTTACAACTAGTTCATGGTCGTTGCAAAGAACAGTGAATCTGTCGAGGGCACGTTGGAGACCTGATTGAGTTTTGGACAGGATTAGAGTATCGTCTGCAAACATTAATAGTGGGACCTTTGAGCCGGCAAGAGTAGGAACATTGGTTGGATAGGCAGTATAATTTGAAATAACCTTGTTTATGAATAAGGAAAAGAGAGTGGGGGTCAAAACGCACCCTTGTCGTACCCCCTTGTTTACTGGGAAGTGATCCAGTAGTTCACCCTGTTGTCCCCTCCGTACCTGGGCATAGTTAGACTCATGCAGTTTAATGATAATAAGTAGGAGCTCATGAGGCATCCCTGCTTCCTTTTATGTGTTCCATAGCTTTTTCTGGGGCACCAAGTCAAATGCTGATTTTAAGTCAATAAATGCAGCATATAGTGTCCCCCTGCTAAAATCACAGTGCTCCAGTAGATCATCATGAACCTAGAGACTTGGTCGATAGTGCTGACATGGGGGCGAAAACCCGCTTGAAAAGTGGATAGAATTTTCTGGTCATCCCTCCATGTGTTAACTCTACTTTTCATGAGTCTGGCCACAATCTTTTGTAGCGTGTCAATTAGGTTTAATGGCCTGTAGTTACTTGGGCTTGCACGATCCCCGTTTTTGTATATTGGTATTATCTCTTCCCCACGCTAGGATTCTAGTATGGGAGCACCTCTAGCCAGGGCACTGGGTATGATATGGATGTATTTAGGCCAATTCTTTCTATCGTGTTTAAATATATCGGCTAAGATACAATCCGGGCCAGGGTCCGAGCCTATGGAAACACCGTCCAAAGCTCTTTGGATCTTCCCTAATCCAAAGGTTAAAACATTGTCAGAGGTTATTTCGGGGTAATGTAAAGGGGTACCTACTGTGATAGCAAATTGGGCCTGGTAGTGCGAAACCCATTGTCCTGGAGGCAAATTATTAACTGATACAGGCCCTGACATGCAATACATAACCTATTAGAGGCACACTGGATGGTTAGGCAAGAAAATACCCACTTTCTAAAAGTGGCATTTTCAAACGCAGAATGTAAAAATCACCCTCACTTAAAAGAAGAACTTTAACATTCTGAGTTCAGTCATACTAAACTTTATTTTCCTGTCTTGTTCCTATGGTCAGTTATGTTTATAAGATGTTATAAACTAACTTCCCATTCTGGCCTACGGGAACAGAAAGCCTTGCTATAGTGGAAAACGAAATTGGAAGTATTTCACTATCAGGACAGTTTCATGATTTTATTATATTGTGCAATGTGTACTGTACTTTTATGATTTTAACTAATCAAATAAAGTGATTTAACTTTATTTTATTATTATATTTTTGTGTTTTATAGAGCGCGAACGTGACCCGTCAGGGTATCAGAGCGCTTTACAGGCTTAGAATCAAAGAGTACACAATGATTAGGAGGGGGGAGGTGGGTATACAAGGGATGGATGTATGACGTTACAACGCATACTTTTACTCCGCATACCATTACAATGCGGTATTTACAACGCATACCGTTACAACGCATAGCGCTTTGGGGTGCTGGATAGTGGTAAGTATAATTTACTATTCTAACTCCAGTCCCCGTGGACCCTAGGGAAGGTGTTGGATAGTAAATTAAACTTACCTCTTATCCTAGAGCGCCCCCCAGCGCAATGCGTTGTAATGGTATGCGTTGTAATGCCTGCGTTGTAGTGGTAGTGCGGAGTAAAAATTGCGTTGTAACAGGTGCATACCACAAGGGATAGAAGGACACGCATATACAGTTTGCATTTACAATTGCTCTAAGCAGGCCCCAGGTTTCTTGGCTGTTTATGCTGGTAATTCGGGGGAGGCAATAGTCTGGAGTTTTTCAGGGTCTCTGTGGTGGTTGAAGACAAATTTTAAGCGAGGAATTTACCCATGAGGAAGATTTTGGCATCCTTTTAGAAGCGTGCCAGAGAAGGAATTCTTCTGGTAGCGGGTGGGAGAGAGTTCCAATTTCTTGGTGCAGCACCAGAGAAAGCCCGATTGTAAGGTGTTTTTTTCTGAAAACTTGCAGGTTGGAGCAGGAGGTCTCTGGAAGACTGGGAGTTTCTGCTTCCTGCTGATACCACAAGTTTCTGACCAAGATAGGCAGGGGAGTTGGAGTATAAGGCCTTGTGTGTGATGCATACCAATTTAATCTGTTTTATGGCCTCAAGAGGAAACTAGTTCAGCGCTTTTAGGTGTGGAGAAATGTGGTCATAATTCCTAGTGCCGATAAGAAGTCTGGCGGCCGCATTGAAGGCTTTTAAAGGTGCCAAGGAGATCTTGGGTAGGCCCGAGAGGGTAGAACAGCCGTATTCCAATCTTGAGATGCCCAGTGCTTGGACTGCCATTTTTAGGTCAGAAGCGTCAAGGAAGGGTTTCAGTTTCCTTAGGTAGCTCATGTGTATTCAGGCTGATTTGGCCATCGAATTGATTTGGTCCCTCATGTTCAGGTTGGAGTCAAGGGTTATTCCCAGAGATTTGGCCGAGTCAACGATGGGCGGTGGGCAATTTAAGGCTTTGATAGCCTTAATCCATGCGTGCCTATCAGGATTGTTTTTTGAGAGGGAAATAAGGAGAAATTCTGTTGTCTTTGCCTTAAGTTTTAGTTGAGTAGAGGAGAGCCATTGGACAGTCGATTTCAGGGTCTCATTCAGGGAGAGAATCTCCTCGAGAGAGGAGGTTTTGATGTAGATCTGAGTGTCGTCAGCGTGCATATGGTAGGAAATATTAGCGGCGCTTAGTACGTCGGTAAGCAGTTCTAGGTACAGGTTGAAGAGGGTGGGGGACAGGGTTGATACTTGAGGGACTACAAACGTGACCGGGGAGGGAGTAATTAGGAATCTCTGAGAGCGGTTTTGGAGGAAGTTTCTAAATCATATGAGAACTGAGCCATCCAAACCCATCCTGAGTTTGATGCGTTCAGGTAGTTTTTCATGGTTGACCATGTAAAAGGCAGAGGATAGGTCTAGGAGGATGAGGAGACAGAATTTGCCTTGGTCAAGGGCTTGGAAGGTTTCATGCAAGATGTGGAGCATGATGGTTTTGGTGCTGTGCCCAGGTCTGAATTTGGATTGGAAGTCATCGAGTAGACAGAAGTTATTGATGTGTTGGCTTAGTTGCTGTTGCACACATTTCACCAGCACTTTAGATAAGAGAGGGATATTTTGAGATAGGGCTGAAGTTGTCAGGGGAAGCAGGATCCAGTGACGGCGTTTTCAAAATGGGGAGGACCTGGCCGGCTTTCAGAGAATTTGGAATTGATCCCTGCTGGAGAGAGGCAATAATTATTGCAGTCCAACCAGGAATGATGGAATGGGCAGCTGCAGCTAGGCAGTTGGAGGGGAGAGGGTCATAAAAATGGTTATTAGGGTTTAATGCAGATAGGATTTTAGAGACAGAGTCTTCATCATAGAGTTTGAAGTCGGTCCAGTGTGCTTGATTCTTAGGTGAAGCCAGTGGAGGCAGCATGGAAGGAGGAGGCAGGTCAGGAAGGGGTTGAAAGTATGCGGCGGAACTCAGTTTGTTTCCTAAAGCTGTGATTTTGTCAGCGAAAAAAGAGGAGAATTCCTCGATGATATAGAGACTTGGCGTTTTCTTTTGATGTTTTAGCCATTTTATTGGATTGGTGTTTAAACAGTTCAAAGAACTTGCGGGGTCTGTTCTTGGTGTTCCCCAGTTCAGATCCGAAGAATTATTTTCTTGACTTGGGGATGTTCTTGTTGTAGGCATTTCCGGCCTGGTGGAGAAGTTTTAGATGTGTGGCAGAGGGGTGCTGTCTCTAAAGTCTTTTGGATTGACGGAGGGATCTCCTCTCATTGTTGAGGGATCCAGTGAGCTAGGGTTTTCTGTCTTTGATTTGGGTTCTTTTTAGTTTTAGTGGGGCTAGGTCATCCAGAATGTTCGATATAGTCGCAGAGTAGTGATCATTGTGGTCCTTGATAGTAGTGATATGCGAGGGGTGGGGTCAGATTTGCAGTGAGCCTCCAGTTCCCTGTGGTCCAGGTTCTTTGTGTCTCACAGGTTTGGGAATCGCAGGTTGAAGAGCTCTTGTCTTGTGGGTGCCAGGTAATAGGAAGGCAATGGCGTGGTGGTCAGACCAGTCACATGGGTCAATAGAAATAAGTTTGACTGTTGACTCCTTAGAGATAATTCAGTCAAGGGTGGCCCCTTTTGAATGAGTTGGGAGTAAGCAGGCTTGCGTCAGGGCTTGATCACCAAGCGGTCCTTCATGGTATTGACATGAGGGTCCTTTGTGTCGTTCCAGTGCAGATTCAATTCAACTGAGAAAAATATCTGTAGCGATGGGGTAAGTCTTAGCAGTGATGATTTCCATGAGGTGGATGGTGAAGGAGTCATTCCTGCCTGGGTTGGTGGAAGATGAGCAGATTGCACAGTTGGGTGGAGTTGATGCAAATGGAGAGGGAGAATAATTCACAGTAATCGGTAGTATCTGCTGTGAGTTAAATGACAAGGAGGTTAGAGTGGTGGATGCAGGTGGTGCCTCCTCCTTTTTTGCTAGATTGTCTGTCCAGCCTTGAGATGTTATAATTGGGAGGGACTAAAAGATCGAGGCATGGAGATGACCATTCATTGAGCCATTATTCTGCTAGTATAGCTAAGTCGGAATTGTTGTTCAGGATGAGATCAGCAATATCTGCGGCATGCTTAACTGCTGATTGGCAGTTGATTAAGAGACCAGACAGAGGGAAGTCAGAAGGAGTGTCGGGAATCGGAGCGGACAGGCGTACAGACGCTAAGTTGTTTTTAATCACACTTCTATTGCAGAGGGTAGCTGGTCTGTTGGGGTTGATAGTGAACGTGCAGATGGCCTGTTCGGTAATCACATCTAGCAGACAAGATGTAACTGGGACAGAGTTGTCGTCTCGGGGGGATGTCAACAATTTCCTTTTCAAAGATTTCTAGCGGATTAGGGGTGACAAGGGTAGAGTTGTAAGAGAGGACATGAGCTAGGGTTTCCACCTCCGAGAGGTGGCAGGATTGCTTACAAGGGCGAAGGTGTCTCAGTGTGGTGGTGAGCCTCAGCAAGGCCTACCAGTGCAAGGGATTCGCTCTTCTCTGCACAGAGTCCTCAGACCAATAGGAAGAAGTTGGCACAGAAACTGGAATAGAAAATACAAGATTTATTAAACCTCATGAGGTGGAACTACATTCACACAACACCCTTCGGTAGTGTACGAAGTAGCACACTGAATGGAAGGAACTTGGTCCTTTAATACCCACACAGGGGCTCAAATGAAGGCGGTACAAGTACAAAATGCTGGTTTTAGGTACATATAAGGCCATACAGAAAATGCACAGTCAACAAGTGGGAGGAGCTAACAGTTGCTAATTCTGGTGAACACATCCTGACACTTACAGACTAACAGCAGCAGCATGGACAGCTGCAAGCTCAACTGAGCATGTGCAAAGGTGGAAGATGCTAAATATTGTTCGTCTCTAACCAAATAGCTGACAGAAATACAAAATGGATTCCACAAAACAGACAAGATAGTCATGATAGTCTCTAAATGCAGGATGGCTTCAGATAATGCTAACCTAATCACTGCCAAATTACAACATCAGGGATAGCAGTAGTGGGAGCTTTGGGAGCTCTCTGATATGAGGGGGGATGGGGTTCAGTGGGGCCTTGAGGTTAGCAAGGGAGAGTTTGGTGAGGTGAAGAGGGAGCTTAGGGAGCTTTGTGATATCAGGTACATATAAGGTCATACAGAAAATGCACAGTCAACAAGTGGGAGGAGCTAACAGTTGCTAATTATGGTGAACACATCCTGACACTTAAAGACTAACAGCAGCTGCATGGACAGCTGCAAGCTCAACTTTCATTTTTTTTATTTCAGAAGTTTTCTATAGCGCTGGCCCTACCGAAGCTTACAGAGGATGGAGAGAAGACAAGTATATAACAATAAAGCAAAAACAGAGTCATACATGTTCAGAGATTAAAAATTGTGTAGTGGCTAAGGTGCGACTTTGAGGTAGCGCGGTCAAAGGTTCAGGGTGTTCTGTTAAGGTGGAGCAATCCGGAGACATTTTCGATTCATAGTATTCTCAATGCAAGGTCAAAGTTTTTGTTGGACTTCTTTGTGCAAGGACAGGCATATTAGTTACATAATTGAGTTCGGGAATGAACGGTTGAAGTAGAGGATTTTTAGACGGCTCTTGAATCCTGGAATGGAGGGGGTAGTTTTGTTGTCCACAGGGATGGAGTTCCAGATTTTAGGAGCATTGCCTACAAACGAGCGGGATGCAGTTTTCTGTTTGTGCGTTTTCAGGGGGATGAGAAGGAGGGAGTTTGAATTTGATTTCTGGGCTGACCAGCTTTCTTGAGCTTAGCGGCTAGGCATTCTGGTTTCCCAGTGTGAAGGGCTTTGTGTGTAAAGCAGGCAGTTCTGAAGTTAGCGCGCATTTCCACTGGGAGCCATTTTAGATCTCTTAGTGCTGGAGATATGTGTTCGAATTTCTTTGCACCGGATACCAGGATTTTCAGATTGAGGAAGGCGCTCTTAGTGGAGTTCTTGATGTGGTTCTTCATTGATAGTTTGTGTTCAAGGGTGATTCCAAGTGATTTTACCGAGTTAGTCAGGGTGAGATTCCCATTGAGGGCATCGATTGCTTTCACCCATTCAATGATTTGCGGGTTATCCTTTTTGTTAGAGATGAGCAGGATCTCTGTTTTTCCTTGATTGAGTTTGAGGTGGTTCATTGCTAACCAGTCTTGGACTTCTCTGAGAGTATTGTTGAGCCTTAGAATGTCATTAAAGGAGGAGGTTCCCAGGTAGATCTGGGTGTCATCTGCATAGAGATGGAAAGGGATGTTAGCTTTTTTCAGTATGGTGGTGAGGGGTACCATATATATGTTGAACAGTTGAGGGGAGAGAACGGATCCTTGTGGGACACCTCTTGTCATGGGGAGAGAGTCATATGTGAAGTATTTGATTTTAACTCTTTGGAAGCGATTCTGAAAGAAGGAGGAGAACCATTGAAGGACCACATCATCCACACCTACTCGTTCTTTGAGGGCCTTGATGAGCAGCATGTGGTCTACCGTGTCAAAAGCTGCTGACAGGTCTAGGAGGATAATTAGGCAACAACAATCTGAATCAAGGGAGTTACGGATGTCATCTACTATGTTGAGGACTGCAGTTTCGGTGCTATATCCTTTTCTAAAACCTGATTGGTGATGGTCTAGTAGAATAATGTTTTCGATCTGGTTGTTTAGTTCGCGGAGCACACGTTTTTCTAGGATTTTGGCTAGGAAGGAAGACTGGAGACTGGTCTGAAGTTATTTAGGTCGTTGGTATCTAAGCCTGGTTTATTCAGAAGAGGTGAGGCAGTCTGGTATAATGCCCGTTTTTAGTGAGCTGTTTATGATTTCACACCAGAGTGGAGCAAGTGAGAGTTTCAGATCTTTGGCCATTTGTGAGGGAATGGGATCAAAGTTGTGCGATGAGGGTTTGGAGGAGGAGATTAGATTCAGGATCTCGGCTTCGTGGATGTGGTTGAAGGAGGACCAGGTGATTGTGGGACGACCTCTAACGGTGGTTTCGGTAGCTCTGAGGCCGTTATTGCCAGGAGGGGGAGGGTTCATGTCACGAGAGAGTTCGATCTTGGAGATTTTTTCGTTAAAGAAGTTGGCAAAGTTATTACAAAGGGTTTTGGAGGGTTAGACATGGATAGTAGATGGCTTGGAAGTTTGTTTTTTGATGATGTCAAACATTCTCTTGGTCTGTTTTTTGCATTGTCCAGCACAGTATAGAAGAAGTGAGTTTTTTCGCTATTGTGTTTTTTGTACCTTCTTCTTGTTGCTCTGAGTTCCTCACAGCGGCTGAAGGAGGGGTTCTTTCTCCAATGACGTTCTGTGGCTCTAAGATGTTGTCTTTCCTCATTGATGTCCTTGTTAAACCAGGTTATGGAAGGGATGTTCCTAGGTTTTTTCTGTTCCAGGGGTGCTAATTGGTCTAGGATGGAGGACATGGTTGTGTTGTAGTGTGAGGTGAGTTCAGTAGTAGAGAGGCCGTCCGAGCAGATTGGCAGGGTGGAGGCTATTCTTTCTTTTAGTTCAGCTGTGTTGAACTGCAATAGGTTCCTAGACCATGTAGGGGGTACAGCGATGGGTGGATGGCTCAGGATCGGTTGGGCGAGGTGGAATAGGACTAGGTGGTGATCTAACCAATCAACCGGAAGGATGTGGTCTATAGTGATTGCATCGTGTTGGGCGTGTGGGTCTCTTTAGAGCAGTGTTGCGTAAGTTTGTTGGAGAGTAGTAGCTCATTTAAGGATTCTATTGTAGCACTGTTCTCATCGTTCCAGTGAAGGTTGAGATCACCTAGAATTAGGTTGTTGGTCTCTCGGAGCGAGCAGTGGGCAATCAGGTCTGACAGTTGTTCTGTGAACGTGGCGGTTTTACCAGGGGGATGGTATAGTAGGTGAAACTGCAATAGGTTGTTATTGGCAGTTTTGATGTTGGCAGTGAGGCATTCAAAGGAGTTGTATTTAAAGGTATCGGTTTCAACCACTAATAGGCGGTTGTTGTGGATGATTGCTACGCCTCCACCTTTTTTTTGATCCTTCCTATCTTTATTGATGAAGGTGAAGCCCGGAGGAACGAGCATATCTAGGATAGGTGGAGAGGAGTCTTTTAGCCAGGTTTCGGTGATGAAGGCTACGTCTATGTTATGGTTGAGGATGGATTCAGCCAGCTCTGTAGAATGTTTTGTGGCAGATCTGCAATTTATGAGCATGCAGTTGGTACGGGGGGACTCTTTTATTCTTGGTTCGATAGGGATGGTGATGAAGGAGGCTGGGGTTCTGGGGGGTTTTGGGAGGGAGTGGTAGCTTTTGAAACCAGTGATTACCTGTATAGTGGATTGTGGGAGGTGGGTAGGAGGGGTTGTGTAAGATGAGGCTAGCTTGCGTGCTTCTGCTAAGGACATGGCTTTCGCTGCTCTATTTGGTCTCTGTGCCTGGGAGGGGGATGGGCTGGGTGGGTTGCTCGAGGGCGATGGTATGTTGGTCTGAGGTGTGTGGGTATGGTGGGGAAGTTGGTGGAGTGGGTGCTTAGGGGAGGGTTGTCTAGTGTTGAAAGTTTGGTAAGGATAAGATTCGTACCTTGTATTATAATGTTGATTTTGGTTTTCGATGCGGGTGAGGTGGCAATGTGTCTCTTTCTGAGTGGGGGGTGTTGCTTCGGGGTGGTGTCTCTTTGACGGTGAGAAGAGATGAAAGAGTTGTGTTGTCTTTTGGTGTTAATTACGTTGTCTGATTGGGTACTGGTGTCTGATTGGGTTGTGTTCTGGGGAGGAGGCAGAGGGTGGGTAGGTTGTTCTTGAGAGGCAGTGTAGGTCGGGCTTGGATGACTTATGGCTAGTCTTGCGGTCTGCTGTAAACAGAATTCCCACTGCCTATCTGTCAGTTCTATACCCAGCTCCTCATCCCATTTAATCCTAGCTGGTGCGGCTACCTCGTCTCTCTGTCAATGAATTGTCCTATATATGACTGACACAAGACATCTAGGTTTCCCGCCTTGGAGCATCAGTTGAAGCAGAGCGAGGATCTGGGGCTCCGCAGGGAAGTCCGGGGTAATAGATCGAAATCCCTGTCGAAGGCGAATATACAAAAAGGTGTTGAGTGGTGATTGCGGTATGTCCTGAGAAATGTGTGCCAGTGTGCGAAACTGCCCCTCGTTGTACAAGTCCCCCCATGTCCTAATCTTCGTGCTTTCTAAAACTTTGTGAAAGAGAACCTCCTGTAAGAGGGGTAATTTTGGATGGTACACCAGCAGCAGGAGTGGTGAGTAGAGCATTGATACATCCAATCTCTTACATATGTGTGCCCAAGCAGCAACTGTGCAAGTCACCGTTGTTGGCGTCTCAGCTCTGCTAGGGAGCGGCGTATACAGCGCACTGGTTGGTGTATCCAAAAATAGGCATAATGCGCTTGCGAACTGTAATAATATAATTCCCAGTTGGGGATTACAAAACCCCCCCTGGGGGAACGGCCTAGTGAGAACATTCCACTGGAGTCTTGGGCTTTTCCCCCATACCAACCATATTAGTTCTGTAATATTACCATTTTAATCAGAGACGCACGTCCCGCCATGGATAGGGGAAGTGTGATCCAGCGTGAGACCTTATCTGTGATGCGCACCAACGTAGTCCCGTAATTAAGACGCATGATTTTGTCCCTGTTTCGTGTAATATGAATACCAAGGTATTTTAGCTCATCCTCACACCATGCCAACGGATAATCCAATGGAAATAGACCTGTCACCTCAGTAAGAGGGAAGACGCAAGACTTACTCCAGTTTATCTGGACACCCGAGAGTCTAACAAAAGTTATGATCTTCTGAACAACCGGGTTCAGATTCTGCTTGGGGTGCCGAATACAGAGCGTAATATCATCCGTGTACAGAGATACCAATATCTGTCTCAGATTACACTGCAGTGCTCTGTCTTTGTGTTGTCGCAGTTTTGCCGCAAGCGGTTCAACTGCTATCGCGAGCAATAAAGGCGATCAGGGGCAGCCCTGCCTCGTGCCTCTTGAGACTGAGAAATCCTGGGATATCTTACCATTAATGGTCACCCTCACCACTGGTGAGTAATATAACAGTTTAATCCAGGAAAAAAAATGGGAGAAAACCCCATGCGCGTCATTACTCCAAACACAAAGTCCCATTCGATCGAATCGAAGGCCTTCCTGGCGTCTAAAAAAATCGCTGCCAAAGGTAGTTTCGACGATACATTATTCAGGACCGTGAAAAAGGTTCTCACCCGGGTACAAAGCCCGACTGGTCGGGTAGAATTAAGGTTTCCACAAGGAGATTGAGTCGCATGGCTATGAGTTTAGCGAGGATTTTTACTTCACAATTAAGTAACGAGAGGGGTCTGAAAGAATCACAGTGCTCTGCCGGCTACCCCCGTTTTAGGAGGGAAGTGATGAGGGCCTCTCTCATGGAGGGAGGGAGGTGTCCCATGTCAAGCGCGTCCTCATATACTTCCCACAAGATGGGGGCCATCAAATCTATGTAAGTTTGATAAAATTCCACCGGTATGCCATCCGTCCCGGTGGCCTTGCCGGACTGCATATGCATAATGCCTCCCACACTTCGTCTAATTCAAATGGAGTACTCAAAAAACTTTGTTGTTCATCGCTCAACCAACCCAAGGATATATCTTCCAGGTAAGTATCTAGGTCCAGCGTGCCCCACCGTGTGGTTGTGTATAATTTAGTATAGTGCGCTGTAAAGACATTTAATATATTAGCTCTGTCTCCGTACACCAGCCCATCTAAGCCTGTCAATTCCAGTACCACATTGGAGCCTCGGGTGTGTCTAATTGTTTCAGCCAGTGCCTTCCCCGGCCTCTCACCCTCTCCGTAGCGGTGGGCCGTCCAGTATTTCCCACGAAAGTGCGATTCTCTAAGGGCCTCATCTGTGTATTCTGAGAGCTTTTCCCTGATTTTAGACTGAATGGCCTTATCTGGCGCAAGAACCAGCGACATTTACAAGGACTTAAGCTCAGTTTCAAGTGTCTGCAGAGTGCGCCTTTCGAAATACAATAGCCTCTCAAGGTGACCTTAAACGCCTCCCAAATAGTTTCTACCTTGTCAACTGAATCCTTATTATGGGCAAAGAAATCTAAGATCTTTTCTCGAAGTTCCTCTTGCAATACAGTGTCTAGTAATATGGTAGGCTGCAATCTCCAACTAGGCCGTGCTAGACCAAGATCTGCCGAAGCTAGGGTATGCTTCACAGGTGTGTGGTCTGAATAGGTTCTGGCCAAATGTTGCACTCTAGATATCATAGGGCACAAGGTCACTGACAAGAATATATAGTCTAAGCGCGTACAAGATGCTGTATGCACGGTAAAATGGGTACCTTCCAGATCAGAAGGATGCAAATGCCTCCTGGCATCTATCAGAGTATACTCTGCAATTGTGGTGTGCAACTCATTATGCGCTCTAGTGTAATGATGGGGGGAAGGGTGCGACCTGTCAATGTTCGGGTTACATGCCACGTTGAAGTCACCGCCCCATATAATGAGTTTGGACAAATGTCTATAATAGCAGCCCACAGGTCCGTATAAAATTGTGGGTCATCCGCATTCGGCCCATAGCAGCATGCCAATGTGACCGAGTCATGTCTTAGTCGTCCCAAGGCCAGACAATACCTACCCTGTGTATCGCAGCGTGTACCAGCTAAAGTGAACGGAGTGCGCCTCTTGATAAGGATAGCAGTGCCTCTCGCATAGGACAAAAAGGAGGAGAATACCCTGTGCTCTGCCCATTTACAAGCAAATGTATTAGTATGTTGTGGGCTGATGTGCCTTTCTTGCAGAAATGCCACATGGGCCTGATGCCTGTCCTGGTAGGACAATACTTGGCGCTTCTTGCGTGGGTACCCCAACCCTCGAACATTTCACGTAACAATATTCAGGTCAGCCCCAGACTCAAAAGGCATAATTCACAAAGTTTACCATTCCCGTAATTTTCCAAGTGGTAGCGACTGCCAGTCCACAGATGTGCCTCATCTATAGCATCAGTGACCTTACAATGTGCGCGCCATCCCCACCACAACATGAATCCACAGCAACCCAGAAATATAAAGCAATCAATGTGCATGACATCTACGTGTGCCCTACATCCAGCACCCAGAACTAAGCTCCCAACATATGCTTGAGTATTGAGATTCAGCAACAGATATCCCCCTGCCCATGAACACAGTCAAATCCCGTCTGGTCCCCTCACCCACCACCCCATCCCACCCCTCAACCGTAACAACACACAACCAGTTCCCCCGACCCACCCACCGCCCACTGAAGCAACCCAATCTTGCCAGAATACTCTACCCTACCTCCCTCCCAGCACCTCAATAAAAAACTGCGCCACCATCTAGGTGGCATGAACCAGCATAGGGGAATACCCTATGGGGGCAAACACTAGTCATCTACACAGCCACGCCACCTCCATAGGCCCAACGTGGACCCCCCCTATGGGCACAAATCGGGGGGGAGTGGGGCCCAGAATACATTACCACTGGGACAACCGGTACAGTCCTGAACAGCATGCCAATCGATTGTCTGCAGATCTCCGCCACACACGGGGTCTCCCGTGGTTGATCATAAATGTCTGGCCATTTACGGTGAGCTTATCTTGCTACTGTTCCTCATCAGCTTCCTGTGCATCATTGTGTTGCGCAGCTCCATGTCCTCCACCACCGCGGTGAGGTCTCCTCACTGTTTGAAGAAAATCTTCAACGTGCTGAGGGTTTGTAAAGAAACACTGTTTTCCCTGATGCGTTACCCTACGTTTCGCAGGATACAGTAATGCATAGTCAATCTGTGCAGCACAGAGTTTTTTCTTCACTTCAATAAACTTGTACCTCTCCTCCTGGACAATCGGGGTGATGTCTGGATAAATCGAGAATGAGACTCCATCGTAAGACAAGTTCTGTTTCGTTCTTGTGGCGCGCAGGGATACATCTCGGTCGCGATAATTTAGTAATCTCGCGATAATGGGCCTTGGCTGGCTCCCAGGTGGCGGTCTAAGGCCGAGAGATCTGTGTGCTTGCTCCACAATGAATTACGCGGAGAAGGCGTCAGAGCCGATTGCAGCCAAAAGGAGTTTCTCCATGTATTCCTCCATTCGCCCAGTGTTCGTGGACTCCGGCACGCCAGTTACGCGAATATTATTGTGCCGACTGCGGGTCTCCAGATCCTCATTCTTCGCTGCAATCACTCATAGGAGCTTGTCCATCCTGGCTAGCTAAGTCGTGTGGCCAGCAGTGGTATCGTCATTCTCCGAAATGCGTCTCTCAGTGTCCTTTATGCGCTCTTCATGCACATCCAGTTTGTGCGCAATGGCCTCCATCCGGGATGACATCCGGTCTACCTTATCTACCACTGTAGCAAACCCTTGCTGCATCTCCTGGAGTATCTGCTGCATATCCATTTCCTTAGAGGGTACACTGCCACCTGGCATATCTGCCCTGTTCACCTCGCCGTCTTCTAAATTAGGCCTGGTCAAAATTGAGTTTGGGCTGCCGATTTGCCCATGATGCCACAGATAGAGGGATCTCAGGATACGCCGCTGACTCGTCAGTACAGGCCATCCGCAGGAGCAGCAGTGCCTCACCACTGTCTTGTACCACACCAGTTTTAACCAGACTCTGACTCCGAGGAGCCTTCAAAACCGCCCAGCCGCCGAGTCCTTGGGCTCACCCCTTTATCTTCTGCTGTCCAGATGCACCGTGCTAAGGCAACTGCCCAATTATAGCAGCGTGTCTGGTGACCAGTCTGACATCACCAGCCAACACATGAATTAAAATAAGTGACAAAGGAGGCTTCAAAGCTCTTCGTCGCTGCTGCGCCGTCTCAGACCTCTCATGTGCTCCTATCAATGCACTTATAGCCTCTACTGTGCAGCATGCGCACCAACGATGTCCAGCGCGGGGGCCCACCTCACTGTAGATCTCAGGGAGCCCCACCGGGTCCACCCATCATACGTACAATGCCAGGCCTGTTCTGCCACAGTCAATTCTTTCAGCAGGTCACGGCGGACCGCCGAATCCCTCACTCCTACCTTCCTCTTAATGCCCTATCGTCTGGCCATGCAGGAAACCACACCCCGCTACTGGGGCAGGTGGGACACAGTACCGATGCAGCCCAGTGCGGCCCTCCAACAGCGCGTGCCACCTCGGGAGCCGGTCCCCTCCCGAGCGGGGGTCACATGCCGCCCACCACCAGTGGGACTGGGCTCCTCACACCTCACAGCATGGCGGCCGCAGTCTGGTCCGATCCAAAGGCCCGGGGCTCCCGGGAATCGAAAGGTTCGTGCTCCGCTCTTTTCCGCTGGCTTGGCATAGGGGCTCTTGCCAAGCCACGGTCAGTTCTGGTTGCTGCCGCCACAGGCGTCACTCCTCCCGGCTCCGCTGATATCGCCGGTCAGATCTTTTTGCGAGATAGCGTTGGCGGGTGCAGGGCCAAATCTGTCCAGGAATCTCGCGGATGGTTGTAGGTAGTGTGACCTACACAGTGGCTCACCTTTAGACCCTTGTTTCTCTGGTTGTATAGGATAAATTACGTATTTTGTTATCCGGGCAGCCGGAGCCTCACAGGAGTGCGGCCATTCGGCTTGTGCCTCCTCTAGTGCCCCCCTTGTTGAAACAATCATTGGGGCTCTTATCCCTGGGCAGCCGTTGATTTCTTCACCACGGGCCAAAACGGGTGTCACTAGACTATCCAGGACTGATTATACCCCCCTTGCCACATTGGCTCTCAGTTTCACTCACCCAGGGCGGAAGCTCACCCAATCTTTTTCAGCACTGCAGATTCTTTCCTCGGTCTCAAGTTGTATCGCGATGCTCCAGGAATGGTGTGGTCCGGGAAGACATCCGCAGATTCGTCAGGTGAGATAGCTTGACCTTTCTCCGTCTCCAGAATCTCTCAATGGCCGGTCAATAGAGCAGGTTCCACCAAGGCAGGCACCACACATTTGCAGTGTGCACTATGGACCCAGTTCTTCTCCTTCATCACTTGAACTGCTGTCCTTGTTGCCAGGAGAACCTGCTCCAGTCCTCGCCACCTCGGCTCCAAGCTGTTCGATCTGTCGAAGACCTTGACCATCACATGGTCGCCAGGACGGAGTTCATGGGCCTCACCTGTAGATCTGTCAGGAAGTGCTTCTTGAACCTGTTGATGAATAGAGATCAGACTGTCGGTTAACTGTGCCAAATAATCATTTATCAGAACACAAGGAACATCATGTATGGGGCGTGGGTTAGGAACTCCCCAAATGTTCATTGGCCTTCCAAAAACAATTTCATACGGGGTAAGGCCAGACCGTGAATGTGGCACTGATCTTATGGATAGCAAAGCCTTTGGTAGTGCATCTGGCCACTTCAAAGACGTGGAAGACAGTATTTTCGCTAACCTCAATTTCAAAGTAGCGTTGTACCTTTCCACTAATCCTGCTGATTGCGGGTGGAAGACTGCACGGAATTTTTGCTTGATTCCTAATCCTTTCAGGACATGATCAACAACTTGCACAATAAAATGAGGTCCGTTGTCACTCCATAAACGCTTACAAACACCAAATCTAGGTAAAAACTCCTTTAGAAGCACCTTCGCTGTGGTGAGAGCAGTATTATCCTTTGTAAGGTATGCCTCTATCCATTTACTGAAGGCACATACCACCACTAGGACGTATTTCGAATTTTTGCAGCATTCAAGTTGGATGTAATCCATCTGCAAAACTTCAAACAGTGCTGTTGGTGTAGCAAACCCTCCTGTAGGAGTCTGTGTCACTTTTCCAGGATTATACTGCCAACAAATCAAACAGGACTGTACTACTCTTTCAGCTGTGCTGGCAATTTCAGGATGATCCAAAACTTGCGTAAGCAATTTAGGTTTTGCTAGAGCTCGAATATGTGCCAGGCCATGTGCCATTTGAACCATAGGTTGTAAATAGGCTGCAGGCAATTTCCATTTATCCATGTCTTTGTTGCGCCTACAACCCTCACTGTCCAATATTCCTTCTTTAGACCATTGCTCAAGTTCTTTCACAGAGGCAGATCTCTGTATATCCAATACTTCCTCTCTAGCATCATGCCAACGCTCAGCTTGTGATTTCACTACATACATGGATGTAGTGCTTCGCTGCATCGCAGTCTCACGGGCTACGCAGTCTGCAAGGGCATTGCCTTGGCCTATCTTGTCAATGATTTTCTTGTGTGCGCTTCATAATAGCAATTCTTTTTGGGTCTGTAAGTGCAGTCAAGAGATTATGCACTAATACTCCATGAATTATCTGCATCCCGTGGGATGTAAGAAAGCCTCTTTCCTTCCAGAGTAGGCCAAAATCATGAACCACTCCAAAAGCATAGCGGCTATCCGTGTAGATGTTCACACACAAGTCAGTGCTAAGTTCAGCTGCTTGAGCCGACTTCTGTGGTATGCAAGCTGTTTCCACTACTGTCTCAAGTGTTGGGATTGCATATGCAGCTGAGGTCGTGCCATCTGGTAACTTCAAACAAGAACCCACAGTTCCTCATCTACATCTGAAAAGGGCGTATCTTGCAAATCGACGCAACCCTTTGTCTGTTCCTCCGTAAGGAATATACAATCATTAGGCTCTTTTGATTGAGATTCAGTCACAGGATATGGCAACAAAGTAGCTGGATTGAGTGTCGCACACCTCTTCAAGGTAATATGAGGTGCTAACAGTGTCAATTCATATCCTGTCAGGCGAGCACTAGTTAAGTGTTGTGTCTTAGTCTGATTCGAAACGGCATCTACTGCATGGGGTACTAGCACCAACAGTTTGTGTGACAAAACTATCCCTTCACTCTGACGTATGGACACAGCTGTCGCTGCAACTGAACGGAAGCACCCAGGCAATTCACGAGCAACAGCATCAAGAACTGCAGAAAAATATGCACAGGGGCGGTGCTTATCACCATGTGTCTGTACTAAAACTGACAATGGACACCCATCTTTCTTGTGTACATAGAGTGTAAAAGCCTTAGTGTAATCTGGTGTGCCTAACACTGGCGCAGAGCTTGTCTTAACTGACGAAAAGCATTTTGGTATTCATCTGTCCGTGGAAGGGGGATCGGAACAAAGTCAAACCAATGAATGCACGGACATCTTTCTGGGTGGAAGGTACTGGTGTGTCTAAAATTGCTTGAATGCGATCTGGTGTCAGTGCGCAGCCCTCCTTAGACAGAAGGTGACCTAAGTACTTAAGCTTCGTTCTACAATATTTTACAATTTCTTTCGTGATACCTTATGGTTGTGTGTAGCAAGAAAAGAAAGTAAAGACAAAGTACATTTTTCACACTGCTCAGGCGTATCAGCCGCCAACAAGATGTCATTGACATATTGTATGAGAGCCACTCCTTCAGACAAACTAAAGGAATCAAGTTGTCGTTTTAAGGCTTGACTATAAATACCCGGACTCTCAGTGTACCCTTGAGGAACTCTACAAAATCTGTATGATCGATTATTCAAAGTTAAACCAAACAAATACTGGCTATCAGGATGAATAGGAATCGAGAAGAAAGCATTCTTCAAATCAATCACAGAAAATGTAGCTGCTGTTCGAGGGACCAGGGTAAACAATGTTGTTATGTCAGAAACCACAGGGTACTGCAGTGCTACAATCTTGTTAACTTCTCTCAAATCAATGATGAATCTGTAAATCCTAGTGTCAGTATCTTTTTTCAAAATGGGAAGAATCAAACTATTGCAAACATTGTAAGGAACTTCTTCCACAACCTCCACTTTAATCAGATCATGTACAATGCGTGTAAGTGCTTCTTCTCCTTCTCGAGAAATTTTATACTGAGGTAGTCTTGGCAATGAAGCACCCCCCTTGACACTAATATGCACTGGTGGAATAACCATTTGCCCTTCATCGGTGTCTGAAATAGCCCACAAAGTACTAGGGAGTGAAGCTAATGCAATGTCCTCTTTAACAATACAGGATCTCTCATTCACAGGGTAGTTATCATTCAAAATGACCCTTACCCTTTCCAGAGATCATCGTATCATAGCTCTGAAATATTTGAGCATATCAAGACCCACAAAATTATCTGGTGTGTTTGGAAAAAGCAAAAACGGGCATGGGGCAGTAAATTTATCAACATGGAATGCAAGTGGTTGTGACAATGGGCTAAGGGAAGGCGTTCCATCAAACCTTATCGATGTAATTGTTGAGCCACACAGTGAGGCCCTTGGAACAAGGGGTTTAGATAAGGCGCTACGAGTAGCTCCTGTATCAACCAGAAACTGATCAGCAGAAACCAAAACATGTGCTGTAACATAGGGACCCTCTGATCTACTGGAACTTCAACGGATTCCTTACCCCATCCTAGGCAATCCTATGCATAAGCAGAATCTTGGCACATAGTCGGACATTTGGTATTGGTTCCTTCTATCAAAAGTGTTAAACCGATCCTGCCCACGTGTATTAGCATCAAACCTAGCACAATCATTCGAGTTTCCTCTAGGCCCTGGATATCCTGAACGATTTCTCATTTGTCCCCGACCACGTGGACACTCTTGAGCACGCAGCACTGGACAATCAGAAATCCAATGTCCACATTTCTTACAGTACGCACACAGGTCAACAGACAAATTCAAACGAGTAGAGGAAGGAATGGACGAACCATAAGATCCACGTCCACCTCTATCATTACCTCTAGAGCGGACCATAAGCCTGAGCCAACATAACCTTTGTTTTCAACTCTTTAGTCTTTTTATCCCCATCACCCTCCGCTTCTAATTCCTGGCCTTCATAATACTGAGCCATAGTCAAAAGAGAAACCGGAGAAGAGGTAGTCCATGAACTCTCACTGGCCTTTAGGCGACAGCTATTCCTGGCAAAAGGTTTGTAACATATTTATCGACAAACAGATGCCTACCCGTGTCATCTATCAATGACTGGCCACTAAAATCGTGGAATGCCTCTTCAAAGAGTGTGAAGAAGTCAGAAACTGATTCATCTGCCTTTTGCTTGCAAGATGCTAACACTGCCCAATCTATCTTTTTAGGGGGAATAATCGTCTTTAACTCAACTAATATAGCTGCTGGAATATTTAAAGTTAATTGACACGGTTTCTGTGGAGGTTCTCTGTCTTCATCTAACTGCACTAAATCGTTCCATAATGCTCAAAATGTCACACAATCGTCAACTTTACGCATAGTTGCCACATATCAGATGGTAATATCAATATAAAAACCATGTCAATATCCGCAAAGTCATAGGACAAGAGCTAATAGCACCCTCCACTTTCTCATAAAAGGCTGCTGGATTCTTTCGTGGATCAGGCAATGCATTTTTAAGGGCCATAACATCTGCTCTATTCCAAAGAGTGTAAACCCAATTGTAAAATAAGTAACCATTTGCATCTGTAGAAGTCTTATCATTACTTTAAACTGTTCCTTTAGGAGGAACATATAAAGGCGTGGCCTCCCGCAGGGGTTTCACATTAATTACAACATTCTTATCTGTTTCAGGAGTAGAAGTTCGTGCCATGCTGATCTGGGATGTTTGTACAGCTGCATCTGCTGCCTTTTTCTCCTCTCGCAAACGGGCTGCTTCAACATGCAGTATAACCAAGTGTCTGATCGTGTCAGCCACCTGGGAGAAGACAAAAAGACCTTCATGTAGTTGTTTACAATCATTTGCTACATCATCGGGCTCCATTTCTACCGAATATTTCCTGAACTGTTCAATAACCTCTGCGGCAAATGTATTGGCAAAATATATTTGCTCCCTTTCCTGCCAATCTTTTATACTATCTAAAAGTTCAGAAACAGTGGCAGTACTACGAATGGCTTTAAGCGCAGCAGATCTAATGTCAGACGCACGCCAAGCAGATAACATTGAGCGAGTTTCTCAAGCTTTGTCCTGGTCTGTAGGAGAGTCCTCATCTGACTCATAAGGAGCAGAAGGAAGAGTATACGGTGGTGGACAACCATCTAATAAGAGAGAATCATCTTGGGGTTTATTAGGAATAAGATAAAGAGGTCTATGAACTGTGTATTGGCCATTTACCTGTGAATGACGCTTCCTATCGTCCCTCTCTTTCTTTCATTTCCCTATTTTTCATTTCCAATGCTTTCACAAGAAAGCTCTTACGTTGTTCTTTTTCAATCAAGGCTTGCTCACGCTTCATTCGCTCACGCACTTCTTTCTCCCACATTCGCACACAGTCAAACATTCCTTGCCTAGCCTTTTGCTTAAACATTTGTTGTTCCACATACTGAATCTTTCGTAAATCAAATGACCCATGCATAGGCCAATACAACTCAGGATCATTACGAGTATATTTATTCCATAACGTGCTGTACATTATAGAAGAAATACCATACTTAATATACATGTCCCTATAAGGTGTCCCCTCCGGGTGGGTCGGTTGTGCTTCATCGAGTCTCAAACTGGTACCTCTACAAAAGCAACACATCATACGAAGTGTGCTAGAAACAGGCATGCCAAAAATAGTGCAAAATATGCAGTATTATAATCAAAGTAGCGCTTAAGGTACTCTTCATACGTTGCGCCGTTCAAACAAATTCAAATAGAGAAAAATCTCCTCATTACCTGCCTATATAACTTACAATTCATATATACCTTACAAACAAATACTAATATTGGCCTTTCCTTCAAATCAAAAAGCCGCAGTAAGTGTTATTAAACTACCTTACCAGTCCAAGGCATCAAAAACCAACAGCAAGTGCCGCAGAACGACTCTTACCAATCAAATGGTGTCCAGGTTCCAACTGCCCAGTTCTCAAATCGACCAAATGGTCACTGCACGGTGAATCAACAGAAGAGATCTCAGTCGAGGACCAGCACCACCTGGATGGTCAGATCAAACAGAAAGGAAAAATGCCGTGGTTGCCAAGACTCGGGTCTCCTGGGGCAGCGATCGCGTCCAAAGCGAGATTCAAATCCTTCTTCTCGACCACTCCTTCTGGCATCCGAGCTGCCAATGAGCCCCACGTTGGAAGCTTTGGTGAGCTTCAGCAAGGCCTACCAGTGCAAGGGATTCACCCTTCTCTGCAAAGAGTCCTCAGACCAATAGGAGGAAGTTGGCACAGAATCTGGAATAGAAAATACAAGATTTAATAAACCTCATGAGGTGGAACTACATTCACACAACACCCTTTTGTAGTGTATGAAGTAGCCCACTGAATGGAAGGAGCTTGGTCCTTTTATACTTACACAGGGGCTCAAATGCAAGCGGTACAAGTACAAAATGCTGGTTTTAGGTACATATAAGGCCATACAGAAAATGCACAGTCAACAAGTGGGAGGAGCTAACAGTTGCTAATTCTGGTGAACACATCCTGACACTTACAGACTAACAGCAGCAGCATGGACAGCTGCAAGCTCAACTGAGCATGTGCAAAGGTGGAAGATGCTAAATATTGTTCGTCTCTAACCAAATAGCTGACAGAAATACAAAATGGATTCCACAAAACAGACAAGATAGTCATGATAGTCTCTAAATGCAGGATGGCTTCAGATAATGCTAACCTAATCACTGCCAAATTACAACATCAGGGATAGCAGTAGTGGGAGCTTTGGGAGCTCTCTGATATGAGGGGGGATGGGGTTCAGTGGGGCCTTGAGGTTAGCAAGGGAGAGTTTGGTGAGGTGAAGAGGGAGCTTAGGGAGCTTTGTGATATCAGGGGGTGGGGTTTATCGGGGGCTTGAGGTTGGCAAGGGAGAATTTGGCAAGGTAACGGAGGTTCATAAGTTAATTTGGCAGCTCTGTAGTGCAGAGTTTCGATATCCGTGAAGAAGGGTGGGGGGCACTGGTTCAGGAGCAGTACTATCGGGATGCATAGGGTGAAGGGTAGAACAGCTGGCTTGATCTGTATTGTGGGTCTTAGGAGGCATACCTGTCTCACAGCCAGAATGACGAGCTAGCAGAGAGAAGGCCAGGAGTCTATGGACGGTTCTGTTGGCAAGGCTGGGAGGTGTGCTAGAGAGGTTAGGATGATCTGTTTTAGGGGCCCTGAGAAGGGTGGTTTGTGGGCTGACTTGACCAGTAGCGTAGGTCTTTGGAGGCATACCAGTCTCACAGTTAGAGTGGGGAGCAAGCGGGGAGGAGACAAATAGTCCAGGGTCGTTTCTGTAGGGAAGGCCAGGGGACGAGCTAGATGGGCCCGGAAGATCTGTGTTGGAACCCATTGGGGGGTGGCTCGTCGGTGGCTAGGCACTCTAGACAGACTGGGCGGAGGGTCGACTGGGCAGGTGCTAGTAACCTGCCAGTGTCGTGCACATGGTTTCTGAAGAGGGTAAACAGGTCTGCAAATTAACAAAGGTTTTTGGTTGAGGCTTGGATCAAAACGATGCTGGTTTTGTAGAGGGTGATAGTGAGGTCAGCTCGCAGGGTTGGGGAGGGTGCTAATATAAGCTTAGTGCCGTATGGAATGTTCCTAGTTGCGCATACATTGAGGAGGTGCGCAAAAGTTTTGCGCCAGGAGGAGGTTTTTCTGGACTAGAAAATGAGGTAATTAATGACTTTAATGACTATGTCTTTGTTAATGCTGTAACGTAGTTCAGAGATCAATGTCTCAGGGTGACTTTTTAGGGTGGGGTGCTTGAAGGATTTTGCAGCAGATTTGGAGAGGTTGGGGGGTGGTAAACCAGAGTATAAGAGTTTTGCCCAGTCGAGGTCAGGCCAGGATCTGCCATGCTGGCTAGGGTGGATAAAAGCAGAGTTGTTGAGAAACCACAGTGGTGAGCTGTCTTCAATGAGAGTACTAAGGTGCCGAGATGACTAGAGCCACATTAAATGGTCCGCAATGGAGCAAGTGCAAAAAGGAGAAGTACTTTCCTTTCTTCACTTCCTTTCTTCACTTTCCCTTTCTTCTTCCACCCCAATTAATCCCCTTTTCTCTTCTCTTCTAATTCCTTCTATCCACGCACTGTTCCGCAGGGATTACCAGGTCGCATTCAGCAGAGTAGAATGGGAGGGCTACTAATACTATGAATGAGTGACACTATCAGGACATGCCACACACATCAGGGAATGTCCTACCTTTCTCATACAATGCTCCCTATCCACAGGGATACCTTGGGCCTACCTTAGGGGTGACTTATATGTAGAAAAGGGAAGGTTTAGGCATTGGCAAGTGTGTGCACTTGCCAAGTCAACAAGTGAACTCAACTGTGGGCAGTCCCAGACTGCACACAGGCTCTGCAATGATAGGCCTGAGTCACATTTTACCACCTGCTTCTGTGGGTGGCACAAAAGGTGATTCAAGCCCACCAGCAGCATTTGATTTGCAGGCTCTGGGTACACATAGTGCACTGTACTAGGGTCTGACAAGTAAATCAAATAGGCAATCATAGAATCACTAATCCATAAAAACAATTTACACAGGGAGCACTTGCACTTTGGCACTGAACAGCAGTGGCAAAGTGCCAAAAGCATTTAGATAAGCAAAAACACAGGAGGTAACAGCATAAAAAATGGAAGGGAGACCCACGCCAATGGTTCTAGGTCTAACACTTTCTATTTCACTAACAACATAAAATGTCTCTTGCAGCATTTGTATTGTTTTTTTAACCACCCCCACCCTAAAGGAGTCAGGCCTAGGATTAGCTTTTTTATTTCACAAGAGAAGAGTTTGGCATGCTCTGGTGTAGAGAGAGACAGAGATGGACTGATAGAGGTAACAATGAGAAAAATAGCTTTTCAAAAGGTAAATTGAGCTTTGTTGAGTGTACAGAAGTCCAGGTAGCAGCCTATTTCATGAGCAAAGCAGCATTTGAAAGAACAACAACATATTCATCCTTTTGAAATTAACAAAATAGTGGCTCACCCTCATGGGTTTGACAGGAACACTACATGAATGAAACAGTTAGCTTACTGTTTGGAAGGATTGTGCACAATAATCTGAAATGCATGAGCACAAGACAGAAAGTTCAGTTGATCTAGACGACATTCTGCAGGAGCTGGCAAAATGAATAAAAAAATAAAAGGGACAAATAAACATCATTTGAAAAAAGTAATATCTCCTGATGTTTTCAATATTTAGATGATGTTCCAGCACTATCATATTCTCTTCAGAGTTTTTCAACCACTGTAAATCTTGTATCTCACTGTAGCTACTAACTGAGATCAGTGTAATTTAATATTATTTGTTGTTTACAATATGATTTAAAAACAAAGTTTCAAAATGTATCTGATTAAACTATGGTCGTCATTATATTAAAATATTATATCTAAATAATTAGGTGGTTTATGTTTTTGTCCTAAATGTATTAAACCATTTATCTTGTCCTTCTCACATCTATTTAAATTTAGCATTCTTCGTCTTGAGACACATGGCTTTTTTGACAGATTCTCATTAGAGTGACAAGCATAGTATTAGCTTTGTTTCCTTTGCTATCACCTTGTGGTATCCCACTTAGTTTTTATGAGCATACTACTCTTTGAATGAACTTCTAAAAATGCTTGAATGTGTCAGCATTTCTCTGTGAAGAGCAGGTCCCTCAACTAAACCAATTCCCTCAGAATCTCCAGCTTAGGCAGATGGGCACAATCCCTGACTAAGATGCAAAATGTAGCCTACAATACTTAGCCCAATTTAGTTTTGCTAACAAAGGTGTAATCAGTTAAGCATAATTTCTGTGAACATGTGAGAAAAAGCAAAAGTCCTGTTGGACTTCATGAATCCCACTTTTCTGCAAAATATGTACCAAATAGGCAGTTTCACTATGTAGTTGATTTGGCTAATGCCCTATTATCAATGTTTCATTCCAAATAAAATCACTACCCAAATTATTCTCACCCACTTGGTGACCACGATGTGAGAGAATAATGTCAGTTAGGAACATATCTATAGTAGTCTTACATCCATATGCTTAGTAGAAGATAGTGTGATGATGGCAGTGAGGTTTCTACCTCAGTTAGGGGTATATATGTGATGTCGGTAATCCTATTTGGGAGTGCAGGGACATTTGCAGTTGAATCTTGGGCTACACTGTTGGTGGTAAATGCTTCATGTGGAACACATCTTCCTCTCCATGGCAGAACCCTTTTATTTTAATGTGGTAGCCAATGAGAAATCAAGGGGAAATGTTGGATAGGTCCAGCTGACATTGACTCACTTCCGAGGTGATGTGGATCTGATGAGGTCAGATCACCCTGTCCTATGGAGGGGGGGGGGCTCAAGCTCAAGCCCTGTTGTTACAGTCATTTCTGCTCATATTCATCAGGTCTTTTGGAGTGAAGGGGATAACCTAATGTCTGGACAATGTTGATATACACTGCACCATGCAGTTTGAATACATTACTTGAACATACAATGTTTTATTATCAGACCTTCAGAAAACATGCAGATACTTTTGCAGGGTTGAAGGTATATTAAAAGAAATAGCAGGCATTCAGGGAGTCCTGATTAATATCTTGAGTACCTGCACATGAAAGATATTCACTAGATCTATATGACATGGGGGCATGAAGGCCCAAGTGGTAACAGGACATGAGACAAGTGAGTGATGTAGAACATTTTGTCCAGTAATTGGGCTGCACAAAACATTATGCACTCTTTGTGGAGAATGAAGACCATTCATTAGTATGAGAGGGAGGATGGGAAGAAGAAGCATGAGCAGTCTTCAGAGATGCCTCGTTGTAGACTGCCTTGGGACCAAGGGGATTACATGAGTATCACTCATCTACATACATTTATATTGGAGAATGGGTGTGTGCAAGGACCCAATATGAAGTCTCATGTAGCAAATGTGAGGAACCATTCAGTCTCAGGGTTTTTCAGTCATCAATGTAAACCATGGTTGCATACCTCCTTGGGGATATGTGCAAACACCACATAAATGCAACGCAAGAGCATTAGGGTTGAGGTGACCGAGGAAAGGATACAAGTACTGCAGAGAGCATTTTGTATTGTTAGATTGCAATGGAATATGCAATGATTAAGTGACATTAACTAAACATATGGGGATTGACTAATCTTATTAAAAGCACAATATAATTACAAATGCAAAATGATTGATGACAGATATACTGATACTATTGGAAATGTTCCTCCTTATATATAAACCTAATACATTTGCAACAGTCTATGGCTTTGATAAATATTAAGCCACCTACACATTGAAATATGGGGAGGGGGTCATCATGCTGATCATACTGAGCCTTGATTAAATGGATATATGTGTCAAATTGGTCCACCCAGATGAAGAGGGTTGGTACATGTTAGTACTCATGACAGAAGGGCATTGACATTCATCCTCTCAAACAACATTCATATTTAGTCTGTACAAGAAGTTCACAGAAATATGGGATTCAAAGAGTTCAGAGATTTATCAAGCCCTATGCCTTGATGGACAGCAGTGTAGCAACTAATGAATGGTCTATGAGCCATTGTTATGGTTAAACTTGTACTAATTATCATGCACCACCAGGTGGGTGGGGGGATCAAATGTGATGAAGTGCGTATTTTGAATGTAAATGGGCTGCAAAAGCGCCACTCTTGAGTTGCATGGAAGCCCCTTTTCTGACATGTAAATAACCAATAATCTTTTGATGTTTAATGATTGTCAGCTTTCTCTCACCTAAATGCTGTATAAAGCTTATGTTTTTTCAATAAATATGTTTTGGGAAAAAACAATCACGTATTCTCTAGCGAGATGGATAGATATGTGCAGGAACACCATTTAAATTGTAATTTTCCTTTTAGTTTAACATCAAACAATATGCAATTGCACCTTCCATTAACACATTAATGCTTGTACATAACAAATTCAGCATATATCATATATACCTAGCAAAGCATAGAGAGTGCAGAAACAATAGTCAGCAGCAATATCCATAACAAGAGTTATCTATCGGGATAGAATATAGCACAAATCACCCTTAAGGAAGAAGAGACACACCCCTCAGTTACAATTATTGAGTATATAGGGTTCTATTAGGATGGCAGTCAGAAAACCACCCTAACCGCCATGGTAGCAAAAATAAACCATGCGCTGATCAACCACCACAAAATTCTTACTGCGGCAGAACAAGGCCACGAAAGACCGCCGCTAGCAGGCAGAGCTGGCAAAAATCCAACTGCGGTGGTCAGATTTGTGGCAGAAACCCACAAACTTGCCGGGAGGCCAGCAGAGTGACTGCACAGAAACTTAAGATTCCATTGAGGAGACAGAGGGACAATCCGCTGTTTCCGACCGCGGTGATCCCAGACAGTGATGAATGGGCAAGACGACCGTTGCATAGCCACTGCCGTGACAAATATGGCGGTCGACACAAAAAACATACAACAAGGCCACCAATTGCCCACATCAATCTAGCTCAGCCCCCCAAAACACCTAACACACCCCAACAACACACCCCCATGGCAACTAACAAAATACAAATCCCAGGACAACCCATACAACACACCTGACAGCAACACTCCATTTTGACACACCCACATTTCTGAGTATAAAACCAGCCCCTTCCCTGACCAGAATCATTTGTAATACTCCACCCCTGAAGGAACTAAACCCTGCAGCACATTGGATAGGCAAAATACCACACATCTTACCAGCACAACAACACATACACACACCACCTACACCACCCCCACCACCCTCACAACGGCACCTCAAACCATTTGCACATCAAATATCATGTCACAAAAGAAAATGCCCAAATTCACAGAGAGTGAGCTGACAGTCATCGTAGATGAGATAATCAGAGTAGAACCTCAAGTGTTTCGTACCCTGGTCCAACAGACACCATTAACCATCAGAGCACAAAAGTAGGACAGGATAGTGGTCAAGTCAATGCAGTAGGGACTACCCCGCGCTCCAAGCAGGAAATCATGAAGCAGTGGCATTACCTGAAGAGGATGGTGATAAAGAAGAACAACAAGAACAATAAGCTGGCTCAGATGACTGGCAGTGGCCCTCCCATTCCACCAAGAACATTCACTTAATGGAAAGAAAAGGTGCTTGCCATCCTGCATCCAAAGAGTCTCACAGGAATAGCCAGGAGAGTGCAGGCTGGTAAGTACAAACAAATGTATAGCAATTCACTGCCATGTGCTGTCTTGCACAACTACAAAGCTACACCTCCTAGGCCCAATCCCATTCATCTGCACCGCCATACTCAACACAGGTCTGAAAGACGTAACATTCACCCCATCTGATATACCCTAAAGGTAGCCAGGTATATTCCCAGGGTTGTATGTGTACAGGCAGCCAGCACTACAACTCTCACCACACCCCCTGTCCTGCCCCTGAGCAGGATAGAGCACTCCGCACACCCACAACCATGTGACAGCCATTGGATCTCACCCATTAAACGTACAGGTAGATAGCCATCTTCACAGAGAGTGTTGTTTGCTCACATCAATCTTACAGGTAGGTAGCCATCTCAGCAGGGAGGGGTGTATATGCAGGCCAGCACTACAATTCCCAACAGTCTCCCTTGTCCCACTGCTGAGCAGGATGGAGCACCCCCTCCCACCCAGAAGCATGTGGCAGCCATTGTATTGTTCACGTTTACCCAACAGGTAGGTAGCCATCTTAATAGGGAGGTGGGTGTGTGTGTGTGGGAGGATAGCACTACAACTCCCACCAGGCTCCCTTGTTCCACAGCTCAGCAACATGGCGCATTGCCCCCACCCAGAAGCATGTGGCAGCTATTGTATCACAACAGCCAAACTAACAGGTAGGTAGCCATCTTCCCAGGAAGGGTTGTTTGTGGGTGGGAAGCCAGCACCACAACTCCCAACAGGCTCCCTTGTTACACAGCTCAGCAACATTGAGCACTCTCCCCACCCAGAAACATGTGGCAGCCACTATATTGTTCACCTTCACCTAAATGGTACGTAGCGATCTTCACAGGGAGGGGGGTGTGTGTGGGAGGCCAACACTATAACTCCCAACAGGCCCCCATGTCCCACAGCCCAGCAGGATGGAACACTCCACCACGCACCCAGAATGATGTGTCATAAATTCCCTCCAATTGTGCCACAGAAAAGGTAAGTTGACAGTGCATGTACCCCGCCATTTCTCTGAAAAAGCATGGAGCTATATGACCACACCAACACTCACATCGTACCAAAATTGGCACAGATCCAATATCCAATTACAGTGGGCTGACAGCTAAGCTTATGTAACTGTCACAGAAACCAATCCAAAAGCCCTCCAATGTACTTGTCCCCCTTTCTCCACCCTCAATTCTTTTCCCCCCCTCCACCCCTCTGAATTCCCCTAAATCGCCTTTACCTCCTGATTCTTCCACACCATCTCAGGCCTCCTCCCAATACTCTAATATCCAATTCCTGGCCATTAACTCACCACTTGTCAATCTCCTCCCGATTATTACACCCGCTACCTCCTCTCTCTCCAACACCTCAACCACACCCCCAGTGTCGGCTACTGACCCCCTATTACCCCCCTTCCCTAACAATGCTCTCTCCTCTACCCTACCCCTTGCCCCCGACTCACCCCTTGCTCCCCCGAGCATACTTATATCCACTAATACCACCACGTCTACTCAGGCTCTCTCCCTAACCCCTAACTTCCTATGCACATCCACTCACGCTCCACCTGACAATATCCTCTCAACCATTCCCCCCACATCCTCAACCTTATCCAACACTGCATCTACTCCTCCAGTTTCACCTAACTACCCTCTTTCATCCCCTTTTTCTAATACTTCACTCTTCCTTAACGCCCTCCCTCCAACCACCCCCCACTCTCCCTTACCCTTTGATGTGCCTCATCTCCTATCCCCCACCCCAAAGTCCTCTCTCACCACCCTACCTCATCCTCCATCGATGCCCACGATGCACCCTCCTCTGTCCCCTCCTTCTTCCCAATTTTCCCCATGCATTCCACCCCTTACTGACCTTCCATCTCACTCACCTATCCGTCATCTAAAAGCGGTCATCTTATGTCTACCTCCAATATACCCACCACCTCTATTAACAACCATAGTAAGGTGAATTCCCCCTTACGCCTACTTCTGATACACCTCACTATATTCCACCCCCTCTAGGCTTTACCCCCTTCCGCCCCATGCTTCCCCCCACCATGATAACCCACATCCTACCAATCTCTTTAATTTATCGGATACATTTTACGCCTCAATTCCATCCCAGTCACTTCTTAAAGTCGAACTTTTACTTTCATCCCTTGTCTTAGAACTCTCCTCACTCAGAACTGATATCTCTCTTCTCCTTAAAACTCACCTGTCTGTTTCTGACCACACCTCTATGACACCAAATTACTCCGTCCCGACACAAGCTGACACTATTCTCAAACCACCCCCTAACAGACCTCCTATTGTATCGACCGTTACTGACACCCCTCTCCTCTAATGTAAATTCGCAACCCGTGCTAAGCACATGATTACCCCATACGCACCCCACCCAGCAACTGTAACAATTCCTCTCCGCCTCATTGTGATACTTTCAACTTAATCTTGGGAACCAACTCTCTTAATAACTCCCATGACTCCCCTTATCGATCTATCATCCCCTGCTCATCCACAATACCTGTTCTCTTAAACACGAACAGACTCCCCCCTCAACCGACGTCTCCTAGACCCCCCTAACTACTTAGATCTATCCCCCGCTGTCGACCCTCCCCCCCTCCGGTCCCCTATCCCCTTCGCTGCATGTTGATAAACTGTAGATCCGCCTCCTGCAACTGAGATTTCTGAAACCATTCTCAGTGAAAACATTGACATCGCCTTCCTTACTGAAACCTGGCTCACCACCCACTCCACCCCTATCCTCAAACTGCTTATCCCTCCAGGCTTTTCTATTATCAGGAAGGACAGAATCAAACAACCAGGAGGAGGTCTTGCCCTTATCTTTAAGGAGAAACTTGACATATCACCTGTCCTACTCCAAGACCCTTCTTCTTTTGAATACCTCTGCGCCGACCTCTCTTTTCCTGGCTTTCCCACCACTCGGCAACACACCATCTACCACCTCCCAGGAAATTGCCTCCCCTTCACAGAAGAGATGACTGCTCTTATTATTCAAGCTTCAATCTCTCACCCCAAAAATCTCTTCCTGGGTGACTACAACATTCACTGGAACAAAAAAGATGACCCTGCGTTCTCACTTTTTAATGAAACCCTTGACATCACTGACCTGACCCAACTCTGCCTAGCTCCCACTCACATCAAAGGCGCCACCCTAGATGCTATCCGGACAAACAAGGATATGGCCTCTCTCTCGAATATAAAACCTGTTGATTGGTCTGATCACCACCTGGTCCTCTTCACCCTGAACTGCCCCACACTCCTTCCACCCCTATCAGCACTCTTCCCTTGAAACCCACTCGTAACCTTCACCTCATCCCACCTAACGAACTTGAATCGGCTATTAAAACTCGCCTACTCCTCCCCCCACCCTCTCTTAGCACCAATGATCTCACTGATCATTATAACAATTCCATTCTTGACACCCTTGACTTAATTGCTCCCATTAAATTAAAAAAACAAAAAAACATCGCTCCAAAGTCTTGGTTCAACACTGATCTCAATAACGAAAGACGGACCTTTAGACAATCAGACCGCGCCTGGAGGAATCATCCCTCCTCTGAAAAAATCTTGCCCTACTGAGATCCAATAGAGCACATTACAAAAAACATATCTTTAAAGAAAAAACAGCTTCCTCCGGTCTCAACTTGACCAGGCTAGAAACCGTCTCAGAGAACTGTTTAACATTGCTAAAAAACAAACTTCCTCTGGCCCTCCTAAACTTGCAGCCTCTGTCGATAGTTGCGAAGAAATTGCCAGTTTCTTTAAAAACAAAGTCAACTCCATTGAACTATCCTTCTCTTCCCCTCTTTTCTCTCTCCAACCTCCCTCCACCCAACCCACCTTACCTAACATACCCAATTCACCTCCTTCCCCCTCCCTCTCTCCTCTCACCTATCAACCTCCCCCATCCAAATCTCATTCCCCAGCTCTCCCAATTCACTTATTTCCTCCTCCCCCCGCACGCCGACCCCACCCAACCCCTCCCTGCGGGATTCCTCCTCTACCTTTTCCCTTCCTAAAAATAACGCTTCATGGAGTGTATTTAATCCAACCTCTGAAACCACTATCATCAACATCATCTCCAAACTCAAACCGTCCTCACTTTCTAAAGACCCCCTCCTCGCCCACCTAGTTCAAGAACTCAAATACACCATTGCCCCAATTTGGACCGCTATCATCAACTCCTCTCTTTCTTCAGGCTGCGTTCCTGCCTCCCTTCAGTTAGGTCAAATCTCCCCTATTCTAAAAAACCCCACTGCCGACACTAATGATCTGAACAATCTACGCCCTATCTCCAACCTTCCCTTCCTCTCTAAAGCCCTTGAAAAATGTGGTCTGTCACAGCTAGACAACCATATCTCCTCCTTCAACCTACTTGACATCTTCCAATCTGGGTTTAGAAAGGGATGCAGCACAGAAACAGCCATGCTCAATATTACTGATGACATTCATCGCTCTCTTGACAAGGGCGAATCCTCCCTACTAATCCTCTTGGATCTCTCGGTGGCATTTGATACAGTACACCATACCACCCTGTTGAACACCCTAAAAGTCTGCTTTGGTTTTAAAGACATTGTACTCCAATGGTTGACCTCCTTCCTCTGGAACAGATCCCAACAAATTAAACTCAGTCACTGCCTTTCTAAACCTCAACCTGTCGCTCTCAGAGTCCCCCAAGGGTCTATCTTCTCTCCAACCCTTTTCAACCTCTTTATGGAACCCCTCACTCTCATTCTCAAACAAGCCAAAATCAGTTACCACCTATATGCCGATGATACCCAACTATACTACAAGAATAAAACCCACAATGGCATCCTTCACCTCAATGACACTCTGTTGAAAGTCCAAGCCTGGTCCCACCTTATTCATCTCAAACTCAATCCTTAAAAAAACGAAATTATCCTTTTCACACCTAAACTCAACTCCCTACCCATTCAACTCTGGACTAAAGACATCACAGCCCTTAATTGCGCCCTCTCCACCTCTAATACGGTCAAATCCCTGGGCATCAGCATTGATCAGAACCTTACTCTCATCCCCCACATCAAAAATACAGCATGAAGCGCTCTCTCCACCCTACACCACCTCAGAAAAGTTCAAACTTTCATTCCAGCAGATTATTTCAAAATCGTCGTACAATCCCTTGTCCTATCCAGGATTGACTATGGGAACACCACTCAAGCAGGCACCCCCAAAGTCCACCTGGCACCAATTAAATCTGTCCTCAAAATAGCCGCCAGACTTATTTCTGACTGTCGTAAATTCAACCACATTTCCCCTGTCCTCAAAAACCTGAACTGGGTCCCTATCGAAGTTCGTTCCACCTACAAGATTGCTTGCATTACCCATAAAGCTCTTCACCAAGACACCCCCTCTTACCTATCAAGCAAACTACAAAAAGCAGGGCGCTCTAGATCACTGAGAAGTACAAACTCCCTTGTCCTTATCCCCCCAAACGTAAATGCAAAAAGACCCAATCTCGTGCATTCTCTGGTAATGTACCCACTATCTGGAATGCACTACCCAAAGACCTTCGTTGCAACCCCTCCTATCCTCTCTTCAAAAAGAGACTCAAAACTCTTCTCCGCAATAAATACTGGGGTTCTTAATTTTTTATTGATCTTGCACACCCTCATCACCCTTCTATCACTCTCTCTCTGTCACCCAACATTCTCCCCCCTCCATCTCACCCACCCCTCCTTACCCTCTTCCTTAACGTTATCTGCAACTTCCCCTGCACCGCCTCTACTCTGCTCTACTGACCCTTTTCTCTAACCTACCACTTTGTACATTTTATTTTTTTATTTTAATTTCTCCTGCTCATTTCTAATTGTGTATATTACTTAATATGTACTTGCTCTGTTCATGCATCATCACTATGTAAAGCGCTCTGATACTCCCGGGTCCAGCAGCGCTATATAAAACGTTTTAAATAAATAAATAATGCCATCTATAAGTTCTTATGGGTCAGAGATTGAAGGACTATATGAAAACAAATCAAGCATGGTCTGTAGAACAAATAAAGCAAAGCACAGAGCATGACAGAGGTATGCATGAGATAACAACGGCTAGTTCATGCACAGATGGAATGCCTGCCAGGCAGAGTAATCAGAAAAGATGCTTCACATCAAGTCAGAGTGCCGCTAGTCGTTAGATGACAACATGTACTCGTAATCACAAAATCTTCACATGGGCATGGTATCCATTGACACCTCACACCATGGACAAGTAATGTATACACCTCCACATCATGTCATTAGGCACATCACTGTGCAGATATACAATGTGAGAACTAGAAAACTGTGTGGTGCATCACCTGTAAATAAGACACATCAAACACCAAACTTGAGGGGTGCATCAATGACCATTTACCCTCTGTCCCATAGGTGACCAAGAACTGACTGCAGAGGATGCCAACACTAACCTGCAGAGCCAGTCTCAACCCCCGGAACATGGACTCTCTAATGAAGACTCCCTGGATTTTGAGGATACGGAGCAAGAAGCTGGCCCATCTGGCATGCCAGGGCACAACAGGTCCCAGAACCCCACTGCCCCCCACCATCTGAGCAACAACAACAACGCTGACACCTGCTGTAACGACCTGTGCGGCCTCCACCACCTCCACCAGTGCTGCCTGCAACACTCTCCCTGCCCCAGGGGATGACCATCCCACCCCACCAACTGAGGAGGGAAGGTAGAGTAGGTGGGTGTGTACAGTGGTGAGGCAACAGGTCCGTGACAGAAGGGCAGGTGGGAGGGCAAGTGGGAGTCAAAGCCAACCGGAAACTGGGAACCAAGCATTAGACAACATCACCAGAGTCCTTGGGGTCTATGAACGGGCCCAGGGACAAACGGGTCAGGCACAAGAAGATTCCTGTGAGCTTCACCTGCTTCTGAGGTCCATAGACACCCGCAAATCATGGACCTCCTGGGCCAGCTAGTGGCGGTTCTAAGGGACAGGCCTGCGGCCCAACCAACACCTCCACCTCCCTCTGATGGCCCGCAGGATGACAGTTCCACATCCTCCCCTGTGGCCACAGAGAGGGGGGACCCCTCAGAACCCACTGGTCCCGCAGCAGAGGCCCCCCCCCTGTTAAACGACCAAGGGGCGGTCCTAAGAAATCCAAGGGGGGATCTCGTGGTAAAGCAACTGCCAAACGCCAGTCAAGGAGCCAGCCATGATGGCAAACTTCTTCACCATTGCATTGACTTTGTTGACTGTCCTTCCCCACACTGCCATGTTAATGGCATCGGTCTGTTGGACTGGGTCACCACATCAACGTGGTGACTACTCTATTGTCTCATCTTCAATCACTGACAACTCATTGATTCACTATTCACTTGTTTGTAAATATTCGCTCCAAGTCACATGTACCCTTTGTAAATAAACACTCCTTACACACATAGGTAATTGAGTCTGCTCCATGTTTATCACAGGATGTACAATGTTCACCATGATTACAATGTTCCAGGAGGACAGATTATTTGAAGGCAAGGAGAGGCTGAAACAGAATATTATGCATTAGGCAGGCGGTTGCATCACAGCCATCACACAACACTTGTCATCAAGGTACCCCAATCTGCACACCCTTAACAATGAGCAACAGTAGCGACATAGACATCCTTTAACTGTGCCTGTCCCAGAAACATTAGCAGCCAGCACAGAGCCAACAACAGGCAGCAGTCACAAAGCTATCCTAGGTAAGCATGAGCGGATTTTGCGGATCCACGATCCGCGGATTTTGCGGATTTGCGGATTGTGGATCTGCAAAATCCGTGGATTTCGCGGATTTGCGGATCCGTGGATTTGGGGCGGGGGCGGGGCTCCCATGCGAGTGCACATGCCTCTTGTGAGGCCTCTATCCAGCATCACATCTGATTTTCCACGGTGGAGTTGGGAAGAAGGCACACCTGTCCAGCCTCGACGACGCTCACAATTGTTTTTGGGCTAATGAATGAGTCACTGAATTTGAGGATCAACTAGTTCGAGCGACCATGTGTGTGTTACTATGCAATCGCCCTGACGGCCGCAGGGGTCCCTTGAGTGAGCTGTCCATCATAGTGGGTGAATGGCGGGAAGACGGTTCAAACCGCGAGTGTGTGGGCGGGGCCAAACGGGCAGGGCTACAATGCGAGTTCACACATGCTTCTTCTGTGTATAAAAGGTCTGAGAAAGATCAGTTCAGCAGATGAAGAGAAAGAAACCCCTGGTCACAAGAACAGCACGGGTATTGTGCTCGTGAAAGTCAAGGATGCAGAGGCCTCTATCCAGCATCACAGCTGATTTTCCACGGTAGAGTTGGGAAGAAGGCACACCTGCCTCGACGACGCTCACAATTGTTTTTGGGCTAATGAATGAGTCACTGAATTTGAGCATCAACTAGTTCGAGCGACCATGTGTGTGTTACTATGCAATCGCCCCGAAGGGCGCAGGGGTCCCTTGAGTGAGCAGTCCATCTTAGTGGGTGAATGGCGGGAAGACGGTTCAAACCGCGAGTGTGTGGGCGGGGCCAAACGGGCAGGGCTACCATGCGAGTTCACACATGCTTCTTCTGTGTATAAAAGGTCTGAGAAAGATCAGTTCAGCAGATGAAGAGAAAGAAACCCCTGGTCACAAGAACAGCACGGGTATTGTGCTCGTGAAAGTCAAGGATGCAAAGGCCTCTATCCAGCATCACAGCTGATTTTCCACGGTAGAGTTGGGAAGAAGGCACACCTGCCTCGACGACGCTCACAATTGTTTTTGGGCTAATGAATGAGTCACTGAATTTGAGCATCAACTAGTTCGAGCGACCATGTGTGTGTTACTATGCAATCGCCCTGAAGGGCGCAGGGGTCCCTTGAGTGAGCTGTCCATCATAGTGGGTGAATAATGGGAAGACGGTGCAAACCGCGAGTGTGTTGGCGGGGCCAAACGGGCAGGGCTACCATGCGAGTTCACACATGCTTCTTGTGTGTATAAAAGGTCAGAGAAAGATCAGTTCAGCAGATGAAGAGAAATAAGCTCCTGGTCACAGAAACAGCACGGGTATTGCGCTCGTGAGAGTCAAGGATGCAAAAGCCTCTATCCAGCATCACAGCTGATTTTCCACGGTAGATTTGTGAAGAAGGCACACCTGCCTCGACGACGCTCACGATTAGGGCATGTTGTAACTAATAGATAAAATAAAGCAGGTGCGAGCACCTGCTTTATTTTATCTATTAGAGCTTCCTGTTGAAGCTAACTTAGTAACTATTTTAGGATGGCGCTGGCAGCTTGCCGGGGCCATCCTAAAATAGTTACAAGTTGACAGGCCAGCCAGGCTTCAACTTTTGCCCCCGGAATCCGCCGCTCGCGGATTTGCGAATTCGCGGTAAATTTGCGGGAGTTCGCGGATCGCGAATTTACCGAAAATTCGCAAAATCCGCGAGCGGAACGGATTTTGCGCTCATGCTTAATCCTAGGCCTTTTCACCAATAACTTCAGCAGACAATGGCCCCCTTGTACGTTTTCACTCCCCTTCCAGGGAAGTAGCGGTTGATGAGCTGTTGACGCAGGTCGACACCTTCCTCCTCTCCACTATCCTCCTCACTGGACATGGGTTGGTTTGCAGGCGGGGGCCTCGCTGCTCATCAGCATCCAGGAGCAGGGGGATATCCTTGCACAAGGCCAGGTTGTGGAGCATGCAACTTCAATCTGACACATCTTTTTGGGCGAGTACATCAGTGCACCTCCATTCTTGTCCAGGCAGAAAACTTGTGACTTCAGGAGACCAAAAGTATGATCCACCACATGATGTGTCCTCCCATGGGCATCATTGTAGCGGACTTCACTTGGGGTCCTGGGATTCCACAGTGGGCTCAGCAACCAAGGCTGTTTGGTATATGCAGAGTCACCTAGGTGTGAGATACACAGACCAACTTTGTAATATGACTGTGGCCGAGGACAGCATGTCACACACACAGCACACTACTTGACTCTGCGAACTCACCCACAATCCATGCACGCTCCGGAAGCAGATAAGCCATCAGCTGTGGCACACTGCTGCTATGCAGGATGTACGAGTCATGGACAGAGCCAGGAAATATGGCGCATATGTGTGAGAAGATCATATCCTCCTGGCATACCACTTACACATTGATGGAATGGAAATGTTTCCTGTTCCTGTAGATGTGCTCACGTGCCTGTGGTGGAACCAGGATAACATGTGTGCAGTCAATAGCACCAACAACATTAGGGATGTGCCCAAGGGCATACAAATCTGCCTTCACATCCGCCAATTCATGCCTCCCGGGAAAATGAATGTATCTGTCCTTGTAGATTATCATAGCAGACAGGACATCGCGTAGCACCATGCTGAACATAGGTTGAGACATCCCACCTGCAAAGAGCACAGTGTACTGGAATGAACCAGTAGCAAAGAAATGCAGGGCCACCATCACCTTACACGTTTGTGGCAAAACAGTTGTATACGTTCTGTGAGGCCACAGGTGGGGTACCAACAGAGCACATAGAATTTGTAGGGTGGGTCGATCCAGACAGAATTTCCGTATGAAGTCCTTATCCTTCATGTCCACCAGCACTGTGAAGGGACGATGCAAAGTTGGTCGCCTCCTGGGTGAGATGAAAGGTGACACATGTCATTGCAATCTACCATGTGATGTGTCCAACATCTTACGTTTTGACTGACACAATGCCAACAATGACTGGCATCACACCTCAGCTTACAGTACAACTTACGTGTAGGTACACCCTCAGCTACACTAATCGTACACTTGTCCACTTTTCACACAGTGAGTACCTCAAAAACAATATCTGACTATGTGAACGCCCTAAGGTATATGGCCACATCTTGCATAGCCAGCACTAACAGTAGTTCATATAGCATATGTGTGAAATTGCGACACTACTGTCTCCTACCCAGCTGATGTACCTGCAACACCTTCTTGCATAAGTCGAATTGGGCACACATCAACAACACAATGAGCACAGTCTGTGTGTTAACAGAAAGTATGTGCTCCGTCACCCAAATCACAGTCATTTCCTGCAATGTATAGCAACCATGTCGCAGTAGAGACCGCCTGGCCCCAGCGGTGTGTCACTGCCAATGCCAAAGCCACATTTGCGGTAGTGATATACACATTGGAAAATTGAGGTTGGCATGCTCCGCCTCCCAAATCACTGTCATTTCCTGCAATATATAGCAGCCATTTATCGGTAGCGCCCGCCTGGCCCTTGCGGTTTGTCACTGCCAATGCCAAAGCCACACTAGCGGTAGTGATATATATATATTTATGGTCAAATAGCGGTTGGAATGCTCTGCCACCCAAATCACAGTCACTGGCTCCAATGGATAGCAGCCATATCGCGGTAGCGACCGCCTGGCCCCAGCGGTGTGTCACAGCCAATGCCCATGCCCTCACAGCCAATGGGAACTGCAAATCGCTGTAGCCCAATGCATATTTGAAAATCACGGTAGGCGTTCTCCGCTACTGTGGTCTTTGGATGCACCTGTGGTCATTGGATGCATTTGAAAGATGCATGACCGCGGTAGCGACCGCCTGGCCCCTGTGATGTGTCACTGCCAATGCCTAAACCCTTACAGCCAATGGGAACCACCATCGTGGTATCCCAATGCATATTTGAAAATCGCGGTAGGCGTGCTCCCCACCGCAGACATGGTCATTGGATGCATTTGAAAAAAGCAGACGTTCAACACCAATTGCAGCAGCTTAGAAACACTGAAACTAACCCAGGGGGCTATATATGTGTGGGAGAGAGCCTCACATTTCCACTGCTTCTCCAGACACTGCTGTCTGACACCCCTCACCACCAACTGCTGCTGCTCCTTTCTCCTGACACTGCTGCCTGACACCCCTCACCACTAACTGCTTCAGCTCCTGTCTCCAGACACTGCTGCCTGAGACACCTCACCACCAACTGCTGCTGCTCCTGTCTCCAGACACTCCTGCCTAACACCCCTCAACCTCAACTGCTGCTGTTCCTGTCTCAAGACACAGCTGCATATAATCCCTCACCACCAACTTCTGCTGGTCCTGTTTCCAGAAACTGCTGCCTGACACCCTTCACCATCAACTTCTGCTGCTCCTGACTCTTGGACCCAGTGATGGTAAGTACTGAGAAGATCGGGGCCCATCCCTTCACCATCGAGGAGCTAGAGGTCCTGATGGATGAGGTGCTCACACAGTATGGGAGGCTATATGGTGCTCCAGATGTCATGGTGAGAGTTTCAGAGTGGAAGTGAGAGTGCAGGGAGTGCACACATGAAGTTAGTCTGCTGCAGTATGTGCCTGAGAGTGTGGGGTTGTGTCATATACCGTCTAGCATGCTGACTCCTGAAGAAAGGGGTGTGTAGCCTATTTTACATGTTTCCCTGGCTGCATATCAGAATGGGAGGAGACATGCATTGCTTTTTTCAGCCATTCAGTGACACAGCAAGTTTGTTAAGTGGGAGTCAGGACAGACATTACCTGTGTGAATAGATGTGTGGATCCATGATGTTCTTCACAGGTTCATCTGTGACATTACCAAGGGTTTATGTCCAGAGAGTACTAATGGAAATGTGTCTGACTCAAAATTGTCAGCATGTATAGGTCATCACTTTGCAGAAGACTTAAATGCCAGAGGGTTAGACTCTTGGTGGTAATTCTCTTATGACACAGCAGATTGTTGTATATTTGTACAGAGCCCCTTCCATTTTCATCAGCATGTGTACTGACTCACATGTGTATGAACTGTTTGCCCTCTCATATTTTGTCCCAGCATGTGACATTTCGGATACCCTACGTTGAACCTCAGTGTGAGCCCACTTGGCCTTCAAAATCAATCAATCAATCAATCAATCAGAGTACTTGTAGAGCGCGCTACTTACCCGTGAGTATCCCAAGGCGTTGAGGGGAGTGGGGGTGCTGCTACTGCTCAAAGAGCCAGATCTTGAGGAGTCTTCTGAAGGCGAGTAGGTCTTGGGTCTGTCGTATGTGGGTAGGGAGGGTGTTCCAGGTCTTGGCGGGGAGGTAGGAGAAGTATGTGGGGACCAGCGGCTAGTGCGAGGCTGGGGGAGCAGAGCTGGCGGGTGGGGGTGCAGAAGCTGAGTGTGCTGTTCAGGTAGGCTGGTCTGGTGTTGTGGAGTGCTTTGTGTGCATGGGTGAGTAGCTTGAAGGTGATCCTCTTGTCGACGGGGAGCCCGTGTAGGTCTCTCAGGTGGGGGTGATGTGGATGCGGCGGGGGATGTTGACGATCAGTCGGGCGGAGGCGTTTTGGATGCGTTGTAGTCATCGTAGGTGTTTGGCTGGGATTCCTGCGTAGAGTGTGTTGCCGTAGTCCAGTCTGCTGCTGACGAGGGCCTGTGTAACCATTTTTCTTGTTTTGGTCGGGATCCACTTGTAGATCCTACGGAGCATGCGGAGGGTGTTGTAGCAGGAGGAGGAGACGGCATTGACCTGCTTAGACATGGAGAGGGAGGAGTCAAAGATGACTGCTAGGTTGCGTGCATGGTCGGTGGGTGTTGGTGCTATTCCCAGTGTGGTCGGCCACCAGGAGTCATCCCACAATCACTGCCCAATCTGACAAGGACACATCACTGAATGTACAGAGTGAAACATATGGGTTGTCTGCTAGACAATCAATCAATGAGCTATCTAAGCCCTGTAGATTGCACACAACAGACCTTGTGAGAAGGGTGTGAGATTGTAAGATCATGTCCCTAAATGTGATCTTCATGACAAGGTAAGCTATTCACAGGGCAAGGTCATTGAGGGCTGCACAGTGTTGGGCACAGTGATTCTGCCCCAAAACATAATTTCCCATGTAATGTATGTCTTGCTCGCCCACAAACCGGATAGCAGATGTGGGCCACCTACACATAGCTTTCTATGCTGCCATCCTGCATGTGTATGAGATGGGCATGTACTGTGTCCACCCTCATTCCTGCATGCATTTTGTATGATTTTCACATGCTTATGTACTACGTAAAATGCTGTTTTGTCTCTGCTAGACATATCTGTGAAGTAGTGCGGAGTTAGTATCATGCTCCTGTACTGAGATATAGTGGTACATAACCCTGTGTCTCCAATTTTTACCACTCTTGTCCTCCCATGTCTGCAGCTCAAAGTCCACGCGAGTAAGGCAGTGTGGAGGGCCATTGCATGCAAGGTGCAGGCTCTGGGTGTCTCTAACTAACGAAGCACACACTGTCACAAAAGGTTGGATGACATCTGTCGGCTGAGCAAAAACATGGCAGAGATGACACTGGGGCTGCTCCCTCGGACTAGAAGATGGCGCGCAGGAGCATGATACCACTAATAGCCCCCATCTTACCTGTGACACAGCAGGAACTAGATGCACGTTTGAAGGACCACCAACAGCAAGCTGGGGGTGAGTAATCTGAAAGGGTGCCTTTGGTTGTGAGTGACTGCATGTGTTCCAAGCATGAGCCACTGCTGAGCTCTGTGCTGTTGCTAGTGTGATGCAATGGCCTGTTAGTGGCCCCTGTGTTGTGTACAGCTGTTGTGCATTTTCCCTACCTGTACTTTCTCATTTCATTGAGGTAATCGCCCTCGACATTGCATTCTGAGTTGTGGCCTTCTGGCATCGGCTGCATTGGGGGAGTCAGGGACAGCCCATGGAAGGCAACAGCAGTGTACCTCATCTGAGTGTGCTTACATCAATGTGTGCATTGCCTGAGGTCAGAATTGTGAGAACTACACATATGATACCAATGTGCAACTGTAGTTGTGCCTCAAAGTACAACATGGTGGATGGCATGAGCACATGGCCATTGTGGACTGATATTTTGGAGTATGTATCTGTGTTGTACCCTTCTGCTGCCTCCGGAGATGACTGTGACAACATTTTGGGAGGTACATCTTTTCCCCCGCAGGGCCCTAGGTATGCTCAGAGGGATCTGTATGTCTAGTTACATCAAGCCTCAGGCAGGCTATTTGGCTGGGTGCGCCTCACATGGGTCACTTATGCCAAGTCTGCATGATAACACGCAAATTTTGACTTTGGTCAAAATTTGAGGTTGCATAATGTTACTTCACAAGGTGGTGTGCAACATGGGGATATTCTCATCTTGTTTTGTGCTTTGCTTGCATATGATGTTTGTGTTAATGCCACTGAACTGAACCTACATCACTGTCTCTTGCAGCATCTACCGTGGGCACAGAAGGACAGTGGACAGACACCAATGGTGAGGCATCAGGCACGACTGCGCCCTAAGACCTCACTGACACTGATGTGACCAGCGCCTCAGAGAGAGACAGGAGTCTGCTTGAAGAATCACAGTCAGAGACACCAACATCAACATCATATGACCCCAGCAGTGATACATCTATGTTGGCGGGCACAGGGAGGGGGAACTCTGCCTCCTCTTGCACCACACATCATCCATTGCCCACCCTCCCAACTACTTCCACTAGAGCAGCAGGTGCTCACACCAGTAAGAAGGGAAGAGTGAAATTCCCCCAAGGCACCGCTTCCCCTGCCCCTGTTTCCCCTGCTGCCCTCAGGGTTGAGGCTGTGGACCTTTTGTGCCAGTTGTGTGTGGGTCAGACAACTTTCCTCAATTCTTTCCTAAACAATGACAAGAAGTTGGCACAGGAGTTGCCTTCATGGAAGGGATTCATTCAGAAGTGTGTGGGCTACACAGGACTGTTCAGTCTTTGTCCTCCACAGTGACAGCAGCCATTCAGCTGTCAGAAGCTCAGAGTCCAGCTCTAGTCCCTTTGGCCACCCCTTGCCAGTGGCTACATCTAACAAGAGTGACCATACACCACACACCTCAGGCTCAGGATACACCACACGCAGCACATAAAAGCAGCAGTCCACGCGGGCCAGAGCGCAGACACCATCCCCCAAACAAACCAAAGCCACACCAGCGCGCAAAGGCAAAAAAACCTCAGGTAAAACTCAGGGGCATCATGCCAAGAAGCAGGCCTCAGGCTCACATGCTTCAGAGGCATCCCCAGGCAAGGACTCTCCTGTCCCAAAAGAATCTTGCATAAAAGCAATTCGTTCCTGTACCTGCTGTGAAGCTGGTGCCTCCTGAAAGTCCACAGAAAAATCCCACCAAAGCAGATTCCCCCACAACGTCCACTCCCACCCAGACCCATGAATCAGGTAAAGGAGGTCACTGTAGGGGTTCACATTGTAAACAGGTAATGGAGGGGAAAAGGCAAGGCCAGGCCAAGCATACCTCTGGATCCAGCAGGTTCCCAGAGGGAGGCCAACCAGCTGCCCCTGATACAGCTAAGGTGGAGAGTGTGCCTGTTGTTCCTGCCCCACTTACCACGCCTCCCAAGACAGTTCTTGCCAATCAAGTCCCCAAGAAGTGGAAAGGCATCCCTCCACATTCTCAGTGTGACTCCCTCCACACGCCACCACACCATCTGGTCTAAGCAGCCCTGCTGCGCCAAAAGCCACTGATGCCTCTAACTCAACTATTCCTCTCTCTCCCAGGTCCGGTCATCCAACTGGCCCTGACACTCAGCCACCTCCCAGTCTGACTGTCAGCCAAGTCTGAGTGAAAGTCCCCCTCACATACCTGTCTTTCCCACAGTGGTGCCCGGACTGCCCATTGTTATCTCCCTAACTGTGTTGCTGACAATGCCAGTGTACAGTCTTACCCATTCCCTGTGCAGGTCTCATGCACACATGTGCCTACTTTGCACTTTGTACTGGCCACTGGTCTTGCTGTTTTTTATTGTGTTTGCCCATTCCCTGTGCAGGTTCTCATGTACCTACTCTGCTCTTTGGACTGGCCATTGGCCTTGCTGTTTATTACTGTGTTTGCCCATTCTCTTTGCAGGTTCTCGTGTACCTACTTTGCACTTTGTAAATGTCACTTGCCTTTCTGTTTATTACTGTGTTTGCCCATTCCCTTTGCAGGTTCTCCTGTACCTACTCTGCACTTTGGACTGGCCACAGGCCTTGCTGTTCATTACTGTGTTTGCCCATTCCTTGTGCAGGATCTCATGTACCTATTCTCCCCTTTGGATTGGCAACTGGCCTTGTTGTTTATTACTGTGTTTGCCCATTCCCTGTGCAGGTTCTCATGTAACTACTCTGCACTTTGAATTACTCACTTGCCTTTCTGTTCATTACTGTGTTTGTCCATTCCCTGTGTAGGTTCTCATGCACACATGTGCCTTTTTTGCACTTTGTACTGGCCACTGGCCTTGCTGTTCATTACTGTCTTTGCCCATTTCCCGTGCAGGATCTCATGTACCTATTCTCCCCTTTGGATTGGCAACTGGCCTTCCTGTTTATTACTGTGTTTACCCATTCCCTGTGCAGGTTCTCATGTAACAACTCTGCACTTTAAATTACTCTGTTGCACTAGAGGTCGCTGTTGTGCTGTTGTAGCGTTGTAGCGTGTAGAGAGCAGCGAGACGAGACGGGGGACCGAGGAAGACGCCGGTCATAGTTCCCGACCCCCGGTCATAGTTCCCGACCCCCGGCACGGAACAAAGCGGAAAAGCGGCACCAAAAGCAGGGAAGAGCACCTGAATTAAAAGGTAAGCAGGGCTGAACACGGAGCGAGCCCACCCCGCCGAAAGTACGCCAGCCGGTATCCCAGCCGCGGCAGGGCCAGGAACCGCGAGCAGAGTCCCGGGGGCGGCCGGTCCTGGAAAGCGACTGATTCCTCCGACGTGGTTGCAAAAAACCCCGGACGCAACTGTCAAAGGTTCCTTGATGTTGACATTGTACATCGACTTAGGAACCTGTCTATTACCTGCTGAGTGTTCGCCGGATTCCTTGCTGCCTTTGAGGCTCCTGGCAACAGACTGTGCTGATTTGTCCCTGCATTGCTCCTGGCTCCTGGACCCTCGCCACCGTTGTACACCGCCGGCTGACGAGGAGGGAAACTACAACACCCAGGCTCCCCCGCAGGTCGCAACGTCACCTGTGCGACCGGAGGCGCGATAAAGACCACAGCGACCCCGAGACGCGGGTCTCCGCGCGGATCGGCGCCTGGCTAAGCCCGGGCCCTCTGTAGCCCTCCGGAGACCTAAGGTGATGGGACGGGCCACCCCTCTTTCATCTATTATACTATAGACTCCACATATTTTGGATAACCCGGATCTTCACCTACTTACTGCTCATAAAGGTTTTCTCTTCCTACCCACTCTAGCCTGCTCCGGACCTCGAAACATTGGTTAAACTACTTCGGAAGGTAACGAGGCTACAAGGCTACTGTGATTTCCATTGATTATATTGGGGCAAAGGTTTAAAAAAGAAACTTGTTAGGTGCTGAAAATGTCTAAACATAGAAATCCCATTGCCCCTGGCAATACCATGGACAACTACTTGGTACAAGTTGTGGAAAAAATTAACCATGAGCGGAGGTCATCGCTGTGACTTGCCAGCCCACTGACATTGCCTCAAACTGTGAACTTAAGTATGGACTCAATTCTTTCGGGCGCTCCAATTGACTTATCCCCAGCTCCAGATGGGCTGGATATGGGGCTAATACAAAATGTATCGATTGTGGTAAATCCTGACATTAATGCTGAAATGATATTGGGGGATCTAGATGGCTCCTTGCATGATTTCGACCCAGTAATAGAGGTAGTAGATCCCAGCTCCCCCTCACCCCCTGTTCCTGCCCCAAGAGTCATAAAAGTGACCACTAAGATTCCAGCAAAAAGGGGAGGGTTAAGGTCTAGTAGGAAAAGGCCTGCCACACCGCCCAATAAGAAAATTGCAGATGGGAGTGCGGGTGAAGGAGATGGGAGCCAAGGTCGGGATGATGGTTTACTAAAAAGACTCATGGGTATGTTGGACATCAAGTTGAATCAGATAGTAAAACCCCTACTGTCAAAAATTGATCATCTTCCGGCCAAAATAAACAAATTGGAGGACCATATAAAAACAACTAATGATAGAGTGGAGGAACTGCCGAATATGTTAGTAGAAAAACTGGCTGAAACAACTTCTTTCGAAAGCATAGGTCCCGTTGTAGTAGAGCTATCACAGAACCAGCTGAACCAGCAGGCTGGACTCGATTCTGGTCCAGATCGAACTAATCTTGCTGGAGTAGCCCCTATAGATCCTAAAGGGAATTGCATAGTACAAGGACCAAACACAGAAAATAACCCTGTGGAGTTAATTGTAGAAGCTTCACCTCTCATTCTGGTACTTGCCAATGTTCCCCCCTTAAAACCTGGCCAGATAGAACACCCTGAATCTCTATTAAATAAGGCGCTCCAATGGCTAAGTAATAATATGCATATGTGTCCTGGAGGCAAACACAAGCTGGCAGAAGATTTGTTAAAGGCAAAACGGGTAAAATGGATAGGGAACAGGATTAAGAAATTCCCTGGGGACTGTGTGGTTCTGAACCTTAAAAGCCCCGAAGTCTTACCGGAAATCCTGCACAATCTTTTCCCTCCCCAACGTAGAACGGCAGAACGAATTCCTCTTACTCTGGACTTTTTCTATAATAGGAAGGGCCTAGTGTCAAATGTGAGTGTTCTGAGAACCAAATGGTCTACAGTGACCAGTGGAAGTGCAAGAGAGGGTCAATCTAATGACTGGGGGCTAGATCTGGATAATAGATTTCCAGCATTGTCTAATTTAAACGAGTGCGATTGACTCACAATAGATAAAAGATCATTAGTGGAACACCAGTCGAGCAATCCCATATGCCAATTAGACAAATTATTAGATCAAGACTTAAACAATCTAGCACCAGATTATAAGGTACCTTCAAGCCCAAGTAGCACTACGTCTATAATAGGGTCAGATGGCTCTACTAATAATAGATTAATAGATGGGGGTGAGTTAAGAGCTGAGCCGGGGGGAATATTAAGTGTGAACTTTAGGGGAAATATGGAGGTGCCATTTACATTAGACCTAACTTCAGGAGAGCGATCATTGACTTTTATATCTTGGAATATAGCAGGTATAGCAAGTAAGCTAGAAACACCAGAATGGGCGGATTACATTGACAAGCATGATATAGGTATGATGCAAGAAACTTCGTCAACTAATCCAGTTTTTCGCATGGGGTATTTACATTTTCATAAACCTGCATCTAGAGGTGAAAAAGGCCGTCCCTCTGGAGGACTGCTGATATGGGTCCGCCAAGCAATGACTTGCACTATATCACAAAGGCAAATAATATCCAACGATATCTTAGCACTGAATATCAGATGGCCTAATGGCCAAGAAGTAGCTCTGTATAATATCTACGCTAGGGGGGTTGGAGCAGGTACTCCATCTGAAGTATTTACCACTCTAGAACACTATATTGAAACCCTTCCACCTAATCCTCATATCATTGTGGGGGGTGATTTTAATTCAACTTTTGAGCCCGTAGGAGAAGAGGATAGGAGTTTAACGGAAGAGGAAGATAGTAAATGGGGGATACCGCAATTGGAGATTCCTCCCATAAAAAGATGGAGTGCTACGGCCATTAGGATAAAGAGTCTCTGCCTCTCTAGAGGATTGAGAGCCACGAATGGGAGGACACCATCGGATTTAAACGGGAATTTCACTTTTAATAATGGTCGTGCAACAAGCAGGATTGATTACTTTTTAATTGATGTAAGAGCATGGTCTAAATTAGTAGACATGGCAGTTGTATCACGATTAGAGAGTGACCACCATCCCCTGTATATGACATTTCACCCTTATCAAGAGCCCAGAGCACTTTTAAATAATAATCAGATGGTAACACAAGATGTTGTGTGCTCTAATAATCACTTCTCCAATAATCGCTTCTCTAATAATCAAAGACATCTGAAATGGGGAATGTTGCTAGGGGATGAAAGGAAACTAGAATATTTGAAAAAACTAATAAAGGAAGAAGTGAATATTATCAAGGCCCATTACGGGAATCCTAACTTCCAGGAATACATGATGGAGGCCCATAAAAGTCTATTTAGCAAACTGCAAAGCTTTTTTATTAAAACAGTAGTTCCAACTACAGCCAAAAAACAGCAAGCCATTAAAGGCTGGTATGACAAAAGCTGCAGATTGGCAAGGAAAAATCTAAGTATAGAACTGAAAATAGGAAACCCAATAGCTGTTAAAAGGGCAAGAGATAGCTATAGGCTGACGCAAAAGCAATCAAAGAGGCGTTGGGATGAAGAGGGCTGGAGTGAGCTAAAACAGGCCTGTACCAACAAAGATTCCAAACGGTTTTGGGCCTTAGTTAAATGGAACAGGGGTGGGGTAGCTGCCCAACCACAAAACCATGTGTCAAAAGACGGCTGGAATGATTTCTTTCAACCCCAGTATGTCAGATGCCCGATATATACATACATATCGCCCCCCCCAAACTGTCTTTTTTAATGATCAAATATTTACTGAAAAAGATGTCAGCTTGGCACTGGACTGCGTGTCAGGGGGAAAAGCGCCAAGAATGGACGGCATTCCAGCAGATGTCTTTTTATCAGACCGGCCTTCATGGTGCACATATTTCACATGGTTGGCAAATGCAATAGCTATGGGTGGAGAAGTCCCAGCCTCGTGGAAAAGGGCAGAAATCATCCCTGTATTTTAAAAGGGGGACAAATCCCAGGCAAAAAATTATAGACCCATCAGTCTAATTGACACTGCGCAGAAAATAATGGGTCGACTAGTTCAGAACAAATTACAGCAGTGGATTGAAGATCAAAATATATTGTCGCCATACCAAGCGGGATTTCGCCCCTTGACTAGTAGTGTTGACCAAGTTTTCTACTTCTTAGCCATTTATTGGAGAAATGTCACGCTGCGAAACGGCACATTGTATGCAGTTTTCGTGGACTTAAAAGCCGCATTTGACATGGTCCCGAGAGAAAAACTGTGGGAAACCCTGGCTGATGTGGGAATAAGCCATGAACTCCTTACTTTGTTGGTGCGTCTCCATGAAAATAATTTTGCAAAAATAAGGTGGGGCAAACAAGGGGAAGTAACGGCGCCTTTCCCAGTAGAACGAGGGGTGAGGCAAGGGTGTATCCTGGCCCCAACGCTTTTTTCAGTCTATATAAATGGAATTGTGGAGTATTTAAATAAATCCCCAAATGACGCTCCAATTATAGCAGGTGAACACGTCCCTGTACTAATGTTCGCGGACGATACGCTTTTACTATTGCGTACGCCCAGTGGACTGCAGAAAGCGGTTGACGCCCTTGGGGATTTTTGTGACAGCCGGGGTCTGGAACTAAACACCTGCAAAACCAAATTTATGTGCCTGAGTCCCCAGTCATCTTTCAAGGGGGTGATAAAATACAAGGGTGAACCACTGGAAAAAGTAGATGCCTTTTCCTATCTAGGAATTATCCTAAAACATGACATGAAATGGAAATCACATATTAACATGGCATCTTTAAAATTTAGCCAGTTAGCAGGCGCAGTTACCATCAAACATAATACATCTCTGACAAGACCTATAAATTGTGCACTCGAAGTTTATAGTATGAAAGTATTGAGTGCATGCTTATATGGGTCTGAGCTCTGGGGTTTTTCAAACTTAGGAGACTTGGGGCGGGCGGAAAATAAATTCCTGCGAGGGCTTGTTAGGGCCCCACAAAGTACCCCCATAATCCCACTAAAGTTGGACCTAGGTAGGAAGAATATTGAAGACATTGCCCGCCTACGTCCTCTGCTGTATTGGAGGCGTTTAATGGTAACCCCAGAGTTAAGCCATTATGTATCAGTTCTGTTTGACGTTGTGAATTGGGACCAGTTTCATTGCATTACATGGTTAAAGGAGCTTTGGGGTACATTGTCGAAGTTGGGCCTCGACCACTTGTGGGGTAATAAGGATGTTGCCTCATTCCATCGAAAAAGCAACTGAAGGATATTTATTGGGAGTCGGTATATGTATCAGTGTATCGTAAAGGTTTGCAATCAACCCTGTCATCAGGTTTTTTGGACATTAAACAACTTTCAGTTTATGAAAAATATTGGGATGTAATTGAACGTCCATTTGACAGGAAATTATACTTCCAATTCCGTGTGGGAACACTCCCAGTGAACGCTTTTAGACAACACTGGTCCCCATTACAGGATGCATATTGCGACCATTGTAAAAATCAAACAGAAGATATTGCGCACTTGCTTTTTTTCTGCCCCTTGTACGTTATTCCCCGCCGAAAGTGGCTAAAACCTGTTTGCAAAAATATGGGTACTCGCTGTTGTTCACAAGCCTTAAGAATTTTAGTATCTGATTGCTCAACCCCAATAGTAATAGGCGTAGCAAAATTCTTGGCATGGGCTTGGGTAATAGGATCACGTACTTTAAAGCCTATCGTTTAATATGTACTATGAACTGCCTGTCTAAACTTGCTTGTTTTTTAATTTTCCTTAATGAATTTTTAACAAAATGTATGTATACATTTATTGGTATTTATCAGCATTCGACTTTTGTTGTTTAATATGTTTTTAGTGAATTATTCTTATGCTTAGTATTTATTGTATCAGGGTTAGGAGGTTTGCTTTTATGACTAAAAGTCGAATAAAGCTTTGAAATTTGATTTGATTTGACTTTGAATTACTCACTTGCCTTTCTGTTCATTACTGTGTTTGTCCATTCCCTGTGTAGGTTCTCATGCACACATGTGCCTAATTTGCACTTTGTACTGGTCACTGGCCTTGCTGTTTATTACTGAGTTTGCCCATTCCCTGTGCAGGATCTCATGTGCCTACTCTGCACTTTGAACGGGCCACTAGCCTTGCTTTTGTCTACTTATGATGCCTATCTGTCTGAAATGTAATAAATAAATTTAATCATGTTGTCTGCTTTTTCAGTGTCCTTGCTAAATAAAGGGTTTTATGTGTAGGTATGGTTTAATGTGGCACATGCTATGTATGCCACTTCAACACTTGCAATGACTGATTTAACTTTTTCAGGGTTTTACAGGCACTTCAGTTCTTCATGACTCTGAGGCATGGGGTTGCAATGATGGTTGTTTGTGATGAACTACTCTTATCATAATAAATCTATGGTGATGTTAGCTAAAGTTTCACATGTCATGTTTGGTGCACTGCCAGCACAGAGTGGGATTATATCCACAGGATTGCAGTCAGTCTGGCCAGGGTCCATCATGTCTGTGTGATCTTTCTTGATGTGTGAACAGCAGTGTTGGTGTATGCTCATCTTGTGATGGCAAGTCACGCCAAACGAGGTCACGACTGTCAGTGGCAGTAAAAGTGACAACTAGTGAGAGAGTGACCAAGCTCATACTCACATAAGCACGAGGGTACAGGTATGCCTGCAAAGGGCCAGATCTCGGAACACTAACAATATAAGATTATTTGTGCAGGGTGCAGTGACAGACCCACGCCCTGAAGAAATTTCCATTAGTCATCTGTGGGCAATGAAACATGTTGGCTTTTGTATGAGCAGACACACAGCACTGAATAAAGGTCCATTAGCCAGTGGGTTCTAGCTCGGTTTTAACTTAGGACAGACGCACCAAAGGGTTTGGTGTATTAAGTCCTGTTTGTGGGTCTAGACCAGCGGTACACCAGACTTGTCTTGATGTGCATGCAGGCTTTGACATCCTAGCACCTCTGTCCTGTCCTGTCTTTTCTTTTTCTTTGTGCACTATCACAATTTCTGTTTGAGTTGGTGGATGCTTATGATGAGAACCTAGGTAGCAGGCGCGTACCATTCTGCTGACCTCCATATTGTTACTCCGTGAGGCTCCACCATCCCTTTTCACACATTTGTCTCTCCTTCTTTCCTCTTTACTCACTTGAAGGCGTTTTTCATATGAGGGGAGGGTTGAGAGGAGGGGGCATGACAGTGGGGAATACAGCGCAACATTTTAAACCAGTTTTTATTTATTGAAAATGGTGACCCAGATCCAGTAGGCACAGATGGCATATCGCTGCCGCTGCCCAAACTAACATTACAATTGTTGGGTGGGATTTTGAGTATTAGATTCACTGTGTGAACAGGTCCTAGTCTGTACAAGAGTTGTGTGGTGCAGGGTCTCTGTTCACCTGGCTGGTTAATTGTGCAGGGGGAGCACAGGAGGGGCACACAGCATGTCCCTCCCCTGATGGGTGTGGGGGGCCTAGTGTGTGAAGGGTATAGTTGTGGCCCTGTGAATCTTCTTGCACTGCCCATGCCTGGCGCCGGCCCTGCCTACTACATTGTGTGCATGTTTTCCTGCGTCTTCACCGCTGTGGTTACCTAACCAGGAGATAGCTGTGATTTCGTGGTTAACAGGTGACCTGGATGCGGAGGGGTGATTTTGTGACAGGTAGGACATTTGTGGATACCCTTGTGAATGTATTCTTGTCCCCACTAGAGTGTCTGGTGTGGACAGGAACCGTATATAAGCCCAGGATTTGTGTGTTTTGGTTGTGTGAGTTGTATCATTGCGTACCTGCGGCATTGTCCACGATAGGGCATTACTTGCTGTTAGTGTATTAGGTACAGCACACGGAAGACGTGTAGAGATGGACCCATTGCAGTCGGGACCTGGAGGAGGGGACGGGGAGTCTGGTTTGGCGCTCCGCTGTCGTACTTCTGCCGTCTCCGGTTGGGTGGTTTCTCTGCAGCAGTGTGACGCTCTGTTTGGGGCATCCTGATGTGTATGGCGTTCGGGACGTCATTCTGTACGACGGTGGGTCTCAATCGGCTTCCACCGCTGCAGTGGTGGGTTCATTTTTATGGTGGTTCATGTCGCACCGCGGCAGACGGGTAATGGGCTATGTTTGCCCATTGTAAAATGGTGGGCGTGAGGACCGCTGCTGGCATGTGGAAAATGATATTAACCGCCACCGTAGTGGTGCCTCCGCCTGCCATCGTAATGGGCCCCCTAGTAGGGGTGATTTTGGAGTCTCTAGTTAGAAAACCTTTAACTTGTTAACATTTGTTTTTGATGAATCCTGGTTAAGCAATGACATATACAAAAGCCTCCATATATCTGTAGGTCTTGTGCAATGTGCAAGAAGACAGAAATGGTAATCTATCGTTATAGTACATCAAATACGTGTTCAGTGTTGGGGTTTGAGAAGAAAGCTGAATGCACCATGTTAGATCATAAACCACATTACAACAGGAGTGCAGGAACACACACAGAATCCACGGTCAAGTATTCCAGAGGCACTATACATCACTGGTCACTAGATAGGCCCTCGATAGCCCATAGGACAAGGTGCTGTATAATTAGAAGACTGGACATCTACTTTTACCTTTTACATGTCCTGTTAGTGAAAAACTCACAAAATAATTTTTCAGTACAGTGAGGCCTAACTCTCCCATAGGAAAACAATGGAGATTATACACAATATTCAATAAGCTGAAATTCCCAATTAGGAGAAGGTAGATATGTAATATTGGTATCTATTGAATTGGAATGATTAACCCTGTTTAAAGATGAAGTGGACTTCTCATTAGAATTTTCAAAATCCTACTTCTAGAATTTTGGATTTTCCTTGTCAAAGCCTTTTGTGCCTGCAGTCTTTCTTGGGTTGCATGACTGTGTGTATCTGAGAGTTAGGCTTCATGAATTCCTTCTGGACAGTCACGCAATGGAGGGATTAGATATGCCTCAAAAGGCCATCTGCTAGCAGGACGGGGTTAGAGCTGAGCAAAGCCCCATCTGCAATTGAATAGGGTGTGCTCTGCCTTTACACACAGGGCCTAACAACCTCACATGGTCACTGATGCCAAATTAGAGCCAGGGCAGTAGAGGCAGAAATTTCCATGTACTTCGAAGAACCCTTGTAGAAGCGTCTCCCACCTTCCAGGAGTAAGGCCCCAGGGTATAAAACTAGGACTTTCATACCCACTGAATAATTCACTCCTAGGCCTCAGGGAGCTACCTGCTTCTGTGATCTGCTCTGTCCTCTGCAAGACTGCTGCTGAACCTGGAAGGGCTTCTTTACTGTCTGGAACTCCATTGCTGTCGGTCATACTTTGACCCGGTCTTGTGCCACTAGATGTCGGAAGTTGGCGCATTGATCTTTTAGGCCCTAGTTTGTCTCCTGGGGTCAGATATTAGTGATGGTTCAGTTGATGGTGTACACATCCAGTGGAATGAAAGGGAAGCTGTTATTAGAGGACTGTCTCCATAAACAGTTTTATGAAACTGAAAATCTAAAAGCTGTTGTGGGAGACAAATATTTTTAAATTACATTAATGCCCAAAAGGAAGTGGAAGAGGAATTAATATGCTCTTCTAAACTATAAGAAGAAAGAGCATAAACCAGCCACTCACAAAAAAGTGTAAAAAACTAAAGTTATTAAAATTAGCTGTACGCTAAATGTACTTGACAACAAAATAAAAAGGCAGAACTTTCTACCCGATTAAGCTATTATTCTGGGAGAGTGGAGACCCTTGCCTATTCCATAATTTATGTAAGATGACAAATGTTTTTTAGATGACACATTCACATGGTACGAGGTTGGTTGTGCTGTGTACGCAATATAGAAAGGTTTCTTAGACTGACCTAAATGGCTTTAAAAATGTCTTTTGAAGACATGTCATGCTCTGTTGTGTAATATTGTACAACTTGAATATTCACAAGAACACCTTCAAAGGATTCTTTAAAATGTCAAACGTTGTATAGCAATTCCAAAACAAGGTGACAAAGGATCATATTAAATAGTATTGATACGTTTGGGCTTAAGCGAAATTTTAAAAGTTAGGTATCTATTTTCCAATTGTAGTGTAGTTCCTGTATCCTGATAGGCTCTGCGCATTGGAATAATATACAATATAGTTTTGACATAGGAGTGAGGTCAGTATGTCTCTATCGAGTACATTAAACTTAATTATTTGTGTGTGTCAGCTAACTCAGGAGTCACTGCAAAGTTCTCTAATAAACAAAAAGAGATTCGTTTCTGAGAACCGCATAAACAGGACAACTTTGTTTCCCTTAGAATTGAACAGTCTCAGAATCGTGGAAACAATAGATAACAGTTTCACTCAGTCAATCATGCATGCTTTGTTTCTACAGAGTTACATAGAAATAGATATACGGGCGTTTCAATAAATAGGGTTCATTGAACAGTCTTATTTCTTGTGCAAAAGATATGAACTGCTACAATCGTAAGACAGAATGCGAAGTATAATATGTCCATTTTTAGCAGTAAGATAAAACAATTCTGCAATAGCGTGGTTTGTAGCTATTAACAAATATTCGTAAAAATACATACATAAATACCATAGGCTAAAATGTGAATATTCATCTGATGCTTCTAGCTAGTTCTACCCCAGTGTATCTAACCTAAGCGTAGTATGAGGTAAGAAGTAGGTGCTGTTTGACAACAGTCTATTTTAGCTACAGTTGCCAAGATTTGCCAAAAGACCCTCTAGGTTCTAGTCCGCTCCATACCTTAGAATGAGTGAGGTTGGAATCTCTTTCCAAGTCTCAATCTCTAACACCCCGCAAGGGGAGTCAGAAACACTGGAGCTGGATTCTCTGCAAGGAGGATGACAGAGTCTGGTCAGTGCGTCAGGCGGGGACTTGACTTCCTTCCGAACTTGCCGTGGCGAGCCGTGTCGTGCAAGTAGGCAGCCGAACCGTGGTTTGCCATGGTAAGTGAAGATATATTTATACCTTGAATGTGTTTAGGAATACCAGTATTGACATAAAAGTCGGGTAGAAGAACGTCATAGATGTTCATGCATAATAAATGAGTTCTTGGGGAAATCAATGTCCAAGCTGGAGGAAGTCCTAAAGGCTTAAGAGTCTGGTTTTCCAAGAACTTGTTGTGACGTAGATGAACAGATGTAGATGGCCATGCCGGTATTCGGTTAGCATGGATGATGCCTAAATAAGAGTAGGATTTCTATGCCTAAATATGGGCAAGGCGAATTGTGCCTATATAAGGTCATAAATCGGGAAACCTATATGCAATATCTAAATAGACACACAACACCCACTCCACTTTTGTATGAATGACATTTCTAAATTCTAAACATGCTAAACATATCTAAAATAGAGTTACATATGGATGGGTAAAAACATGTCTAAAAAAATTTGAAAAATGCATAAAAACTCTTTGCCATGCATAAAAATGCATTGGTGCTGTACATATTAAAGCAATGTTTCATTTTAAGCATATATTTACATTGATTGCTAAATGACTGAACATACATATATATCTACATTATGAAATGGCTTGTAAATACAGAAGAAAAAAGGCTGAAACCATGTCATGTCAAGTTACATAAAACAATTGTTATTGACAAGGTGACATATTGTCTCTGAAAGTGTTTCAAATATTTCTGTTCTCTATGAATAGTTCTACTGTAAGAAGATTACTGTGCCATAAAAGAGAAAAGTTCTAATTTTAAAATTAAAATGTATTATAGGAAAAAGTTCCAAGGTTAGTCTTTTTTTGAAAAAATGAAGGCCAAATTCAGAGTCTTCCCGGTACACTGTGTGCTGAATCAAAAGTCAGTGTATGGGGATGGAGAAAACATGAAAATCTTCTAATTCTGTGGGCAAAAAGTCATCTACCGTTGTAGGTGAAAGTTGTATTACCTCGTTTAGAAGCCTAACCACACATAGATGAAAAGCATTGGTCACATCAGCAATGTTTGTATCGCATGTTACCTGCGTGCCTGTTGTTTCCTGTCGTACCTCAGCAGCAGCAATTTGCATCTGTGAGATCTCAATGAATGCCGTCATCAGGATTGGTAGCTGCTGGGGACAACACAGAGCGTTGGCCGTTACCAGGTCCAGCAGAGTATTGATATCCGTAGGCATGACTGATGGGAGTGTTAGACAGATGTCTAGCACGCATTCTTCAACGCAAAGCAGGCAGCGTAGAACAGGTAAGATGCAATCTTGCGAGATTCGTCTGAATGACAGAAACCGTGTGGTATTTAATTCTCGTAGACGAGGTAAACCAAAAATTTGGACAATGTACTCACAACTTCATCTCCAATAGAGCTCTCTCTATGGTGCTTGGAGTAACGCTGGTGATTTGGCTTGCCATATCGGAGCAGTAGGATCAAAAATAGGAACCTTGCAATGAGTCCAAAAAGTAGTGGCAGTCCGCTAAACACAGTGCACGAAGTTGGGAATTATTCCGAGGACTGCTTGAGAAAGTACTAACAGTCCTGAACACACGTTCTTAAATACATGTACAATACCGCCCGTACCAGACATTTAAGATACGTTCCAACATTTCTGAAAAATGTAAAGGGCAGTTTGTATTCAAAAGGGCTTGTATCTTGGCAGAAGTCCTTGCGACTCATAATTTTCGTTGTCTGAGGTCAGTGGCACATCTTGTTGTAAAAGAATGGCTTTCATTCTGCTTAGAGTATCAATTTGTATAGAAGAGATGTTCAGTGAAGGCCATAGAGGCGCCTCCTGGTCTGTCTGTATTTGTGGAAACAAGTGACCCTGGATGTAAACATTACTAGATATGGGATACCTGGCAACATGCCACAGCAGCTGTGATTGTTCAACATGAGGTAACTTCCATTTGAAAGTAGTCAAAAAGTTGGAATAATCACTGCAGCTGGTGAGCCTTGGAGGTGACAGGATAAGTTTGTAGAGGAATCATCGCAGGCCCCATGTAAATTAATACCCTGGCCAAGGAAGATCTGCTTAGTGTGTTTTTACAGTTTGTACCCCCTAAGAAGCACTTCACGCCCCCACTCCAACATCTATGTGTGTAAGGTAAATACCAAGACGTTTGATGTATTCTTTATCCAACCTTTCTTATTTGCCTGCTGGTATATGTTTTAGGCAATACTGAAAATGGGAAGTTATAACAGGCAGAGGAATTGTACCAGTAGCTGATTTTTCTGCCACTCTGAATGGTAATTTTTCCAGATTTTCAATGCTCAGCACCGTATAGTCTGCTCCTCTTTGTGCCAGTTTTATCTGTTTATCAGTGAGATTGAATTCTGTAAACAGTGACTGAGTGTTGATTAAACGCCAAGGAACATAGCCTGAATGCAAGTTTTGGATCATCCAACCTAATAGCATTATAGAACGTAATTGAGACTGACCATGTTGCAGCATGACCTAGTCTTACTCCATGATATCTATGGCAGAAGACACAATGCTGTCCAATGAATATATCCTGGATGACAGAGTCGTTAACCCATTGTCTAATACAGAAAAAGATTTCTCTAAATTAATACTATACATTTCTCGTATTCGTTCTGCAGTCTCTGGTTCCACATTTCATTATAAGCAGCGTAGATACTGGCATATATGAGAAGTTTTTGACGTGGTTTTCTTGGTCTTAGCAAGAATTCCCTAAGGTGTGCACCTTCTTTAGGTAAAGATAAGTTTTGTTTTACATCCTGTAGTGTAGCTTCCTGTAGCCAATAAAGGCAGAGTTTCCCTACACTGTATTTTGTTACTACCCCTAGATGCTGTCTTTGAACATAGCGTGGGTCTGGCCTATTGATAGTTAAACCATGTGTTTTGTCCAGGAATCGAACTTGACAGTTGTTTGTGTCTGTGGGCCAGAGCAACCATTTTACCATTCTGAATCTTTTCTGTTGTAATGCATAATATTATGTACATCGACCTTTCCCCGTGTAGTGCTAATACTTGCAGGTATAGGTATGGTTGGTGTGTTCATGTCTTTGATCCTGGTTAACCCAAGGCAAGACGTTTGTTGGACAGTGTCATACAAAAACATAATTTGCTCAGGGATGATACAGGCTCTAAACAAAGCTTCTACCCCTTGCACGTGCCAATCTTTTGTACCCCAGACAGATTTTGTCTCAATGTTGTCTTTCCAAAAGTCGAAACCCTGTCTAGACAGTTTGGCAATAAAGGCTGCAGAATAAATCTGTTTCGTTAACATATTTTTTGTTCCTGTCTTGTTCATATTCTTAACATAAAACAACTCTGGATTTGATAAGTTGAACCCTGAAAAATATGGAAATTTCATTGCAAAAGTTTTTGAGCTACCCTTTGGACGTGTAGGACAATGTTCCTATTGGTTATACATGAATACAATTCTAGGTGATGCAGTTTTACGCAAGATATTATGACCATATTGGTTATAACAATACATTTGTTCATAGTCGGATGGACCCTCTAATATTCATGACTTGCGAATACTGTAGACATTTCTGGATCAGACATCATGTTAATAACGGTCTAGAAGTCCCAATCATCGGAAAAGGTAATAGAGGTTATAAAGTCACTTCATAAAATTTTAAATAAGTGTGGAAACTTTAAATGTTCCGACGGGCCAGAAATGTCATATTCAGTTCTGGCCCAAACTATATTATATGGTATAGGTTGTGATGTTCACTGCTGACAAGTCTCTTGTTTGATTGTGTGGCTGGAGAAGTAAGTTCACTCTTTTACTTGCTGTGTCCATTTGAATATATCTTCCATTCATCAGCATACCCAGAGTTATTACCAGAGCTAACTGAAGCAGAAAGAAGAATATTCCCAAAACAATCCATAGTTCAACCCATGGTGAAATCCGATAAGTCTTTTTCAGTAGATGAAAAAAGTCTGTTGCTTGTTCTTTGAAAGTTCTTTGTACTGGCGTAATTTCAGGTTCGCCGGGATCCTCAGAAAATGTATCAAAGTTAATGAAATAGCCAGAGGCAGTTCCATCAACGGTTGGAATTGCATCTGGATTTGTTGAAATCGCTGGAACCAGTTGATCACTTGTTACTTCGTTGTAGACAGGTGTATCTGGACAAACTGTTATTGGGTCTCAAGAGGGACGAGTTTGAAAGCTTTGTTGCTTAGTCCTTCTATTCTCGCTGTAGATTTTTTAAAGGTGATGAGTCTCTCAGTTTGAACCTCTTGGATTGTAGCTAGCAGAGCGCGTCTGCTACATTGTCATAGTTCACTTGGCCTACTGCTTAGTATCGGCCACATAGTGTGGTATGATCGGGTTGATGGACATAAACTTTTTCTCCTTTTTACCAGCAAGGGGCGGCAGTAGTACTGTTCTTGATTTGTGGATTGCTAACACAGTCCTAATCTATGTTCCATGTTTGGAATTACCCTATCCCCCACTCCAGAGATTCGAGCAAACGGAACATTGTTCGCATCAATTGTATATGAGTATTTGAGTGGAAACCTTTTAGGTAACGCTGTACCACTGCCTTTGCTTGAAGCATTGACAGACAGTATTATTTCACTGTCTATTTTTGTTTTTGAACGAGTGATTGCAGCTACGGAAGTCGTTTACACAGCTCATTTTGAGGCTTCATCAGCCAATGAATTCCCTTCAAAGTTAACACCATCATGTTGATGACTCAGCGTGTGTATCACGTGAGTGTCTTGTAGTCCATTTCAAAACTGAACTACTTGTTCCCAAAGCGTTTTATGCTTCATTGTGCCACCATTTGCATCTTTGAAACAATTTTGAAGCCAATACTGTAAATATTCATTGTATGATTGAACACAATAAGGAGAATCGCACACTGGGAGTGTGGGAAATTCGTGATCCGTATTTTCAAGTGCCATTTTGAATGCTTGTAGTTCAGCTCGCTGAGCTGTAGGATTTCCTAGAGATTGTGTTTTTATGACCATTGGTCTAAATTTTCCATTGAGCATAAGACCTTTAACGATCGCGCATGTTGCACTTTAAGCTTGCTTACCCTTCGTAGCGGGTTGTGCAGATCCGTCAGTATAAATTATAAATTTGTATTAGTCAAGAAGGAGAATCTCAGTAGGCAAAGGATATTTGTGTTTGTATGGTATAAATGCTTGTGTTTTTTAATAAGGATCAAAGACGTATTCAACATCAGTTGCAGAAAGTGAATTAACCCATTGTATCCATCTTGGATGTAAAGCTTTTGCAATCAGAATCCACTACCTCTAAGGCCGGTACAGGGGTTACAACCATAATGCGTTTCCCATGTGCAAAGGCTCTTTCTTTTGCTACAGCAGTTTGAACTGCTGTCTGGATTTTTTCTGTCAATGTAAATTTCATTTCTGCTTGCGTGTACAAATGTGATTTGTATGCAATTGGTACTTTTTCACCTTCGTTAAAAGTTAAGTAGGTGAATCCGCATTGACCCGGAAAGATTCGGATCACTAAGTTGCGTACGTTTACACGTGTTTGTAAGTGGTTTGTTGCTAACATGTCAGCTTGAATTTAACGCAGGATATCTGTGTGTTCCTGTGCCCAATGAGTAATTTTAAAATCAGGTTTGATTAATTCATAGAGAGGTTTAATCCTTTCTGCGTAGTTTAGAATGCATGTTCTTTCAAAATTCAGGAAACCTAGAATAGACTGTAGGTTTCTCATTGTTTTTGAAGTTTGGAGCAGCGCACACTTTTCTAAAAAGTTGGCTGCCAGGCTTTTTCCTTCACTTGATAGTTCATATCCTAAGAAAAAGGACATTGAGATGGGCAATTCTTGATTTTTTTATATTGAATTTATAACCTTCAGCAGTAAAGCCCAGTATAATGGTGTTCATCCTGTTCAAGTGCCTGTTTAGGTCATAGTCTGTCAGATAGATATCATCGACATATGACAATGCCTGGTCATCATGAATTTGTAGTAAATCTGTGCTGAGAATAACCCTGGACTAATTTTGAATCCTTGAGGGAGACAACAGAATTGACCCTGGGTCACCATTATTGAGAAAGCTGTCAAATACCAGCTTTCAGGTGCTATGTTTTCACAAAAGAAACCGTTTGAAATATCTAATGTGGTTTTATATGTTTTACGCAAAATGTTATTCATTAATGCTGTACTATGTGCATTTTGCACTGCAAATTTTTTACAACAAGAGTTTAGGTGTCTGTAATCCAAAACTAGATGATGTGTACTGTCTGGTTGGGAAACAGGAAACAACGGATTGTTCATTGATGAGGTGCATGTTTCAATCACCCCTTGGTATTCAAGTTGATATAATATTTCCCTGACCTGTTTTTTAGCTCCTTGCTTAATTGGATACTGCCTTTGTGCAGTTGGTTGATTTTTTAACTGGATTGTGTATTGAGGTGAGTCCTCATCCATTCCTACATGATTTTTGTATAATTCTGGGGCTTGAGCAACTGCGCATTTCCTGGCATGAGTATATTTTAAATGTACTGGAATATGGTTGGAGAAGGCTGGCATAATTATGTCTTCATCATGTGGGCAGTCACTGAGAAATTCTGGTGACCAGTCCCGTTCTGCTAGAAGTATATCATAACCCTTTGAAAGTCGCTCACAAAGGAGTGCTTTCACTTTTCAAGGTATGTCTCCCTCCATCCGGACTGATATTTCATATAACCTTTGTGGAGAACTAACCCTTGCAGTTTCAACTTGAATGTCTTCATTCAGGTCCAGAGTCTACAGAAGTCCCTTCACATTCTGACGAGCTATTGATACTTCTGCTGCGCTGTCCAACATTGTCTTAGCCCATTCTCTATTCTTGAGTTGTGTTCTCAGAATCCTCGGCATGTCTGATCTTTAGACCTGCTACTTTCTTCTTGGAGAATTGAGATTTTGGTTTGTTTTTCTGAACGTGTTGAACGTCTTTGGACTTCACGCATTCTTCTTTTTGATCTGACCATCCCCTTCTTTTGGATGTCTGTGATGATATCTGTAAGGTACGAGAGGAACGTGTATTAGTATCTTGATACCTGTCAGGTTTTCTCAAATGATCTGTATTCCTGATGTTATACCTCCTTTCAGAGGGTTTCTTTTGAGGAGACCTACCTCGGGATTGAGAATCTTTCTCTTTTGAATGTTGTTTGCTATTTTCTGACTTCTTTTTAGAAGAGGTAGGATTGTTTTTAGTAAATGCCTTTTCAGGACTTTCAGACTATTGTGGTTTAACTGTGTAATTCCATTAAATGTTCTATCTGATTAAGTAATTCAATGTCTGATGTTGCTTCAATGTCAGGATGAGGTACGTAGCCGGATAAAATCGACATGTTGCTCGAGGTCTACCTAGTGGACCGAGCCTAGTAATGTGATTGTAATGTTTTAGGGCGCCTTTAAACCAAAGATTATGCTCCTAGTATGTGAGTGGAATTTCCATATCCTCAAAAGGAATATTTTCCTCAGGTGGATCACCTTCTTTGTAGAAGTGAAACGTTTTAGTTACTGGATGCTATTCTGGGAATACTGTCCATAAGTAGAATACCTCTGTCTGGTGAGCTTAATGTTCATCTATCACAAAAACTGCTCTACCACCTCTTGGTGTTAGGCCAAGTTTTGGATTGATGGCTCTCCTTAAATTTGGAGCGATGATTTTTGTATTTTCATCGGTTTCATTAAAATCTGTATAATCTAAAGCTGCTGCGACATGGTCGCGTACAGCTTTGGTGTTATTTTCCCCATTTAGGGACATTGTTTAATGAAAATTGCAGAGCAAGTTTCAAGGGAAAAAAGATAAGGTGCACAATATTTTAGAACACCATATTCTTCAATGTTGGCCAATACCAAAAATCTAATACAAAGGATTTTCATCCTACTCAGCTATGGCGGATATTATCCCTACCCCCTCCAGACGTCTTATGCAGTATTATGATTAGGGGTCTCTGAGAAAAGCACGACTGAGTTACTTCAGTATCTAGTGATAAATTAGTGCCTCACCAAACCGTTGGTAACCATGTAGTGTAGTTCCTATATCCCTGATAGGCTCTGCGCATTGGAATAATATACACTATAGGTTTGACAAGGACTGAGGTCAGTATGTCTCTATCGAGTACATTAAACTTAATTACTTGTGCGTGCCAGCTAACTCAGAGGTCACTAGAAACTTCTCGAATGAACAAGAAGGGATTCGTTTCTGACAACCACATAAACATAGCAACTTTGTTTCCCTTAAAATTGGAACAGTCTCAGAATCGTGAAAACAATAGATAACAGTTTCACTCAGTCAATCGTGCATGCTTCGTTTCTACAGAGGTTATACAGAAATAAATAGATAGGCATTTTAAAAAAAAGGGTTTATTGAACAGTCTTATTTCTCGTGCAAGAGATATGAACTGCTACAATCATAAGACAGAATGCGAATTATAATACGTACAGTGTTAGCAGTATGATAAAATAATACTGCAATAGCATGCTTTGTAGCTATTGACAGATATTCATAAAACTACATACATAAATAACGCAGGCAAAAAATGTGAATTCTTATCTGATGCTTGTAGCTAGTTCTACCCAGTGTACCTATCCTAAGTGTAGTAGAAGGTAAGAAGTAGGTGCTGTTTGTCCATAGTCTACTTTAGCTATAGTTGCCAAGATTTGCCAAAAGTCCCTCTAGGTTCTAGTCTGCTCCATACCTTAGAATGAGTGAGGTTGGAATCTCTTTCCGAGTCTTGATCTCTAACACCCTGCAAGGGAAGTCAGAAACACTGGAGCTGGATTCTCTGCAAGGAGGATGACAACATCTGGTCAGTGCGCCGGGCGGGGACTTGACTTCCTTCTGAACTTGCCGTGGCGAGCCACGTGGTTCAAGTAGGCAGCCGAACCGTGGTTTCCCATCGTAAGTGAAGGTATATTTATACCTTGAAAGTGTTTGGGAATGCCAGTATTGACGTAAACGTTGGGCAGAAGAACATCATGAATGAACTACTAAGGAATAGATGTTCATGCATAATAAATGAATTCTAGGAGAAATTAGCATCCAAGCAGGGGGAAGGTCTAAAGGCTTAAGAGTCTGGTTTACCAAGTACTCGTTGTGACGTAGGTAAATGGATGTAGGTGGCCATGCCTGTATTTGGTTAACATGGATAATGCCTAAATAAGGGTAGGCTTTCTGTACCTAAATACGGGCAATGCGAATTGTGACTATATAAGGTCATTAATCGGGAAACCTCTATACAGTATTTAAATCGACACACAACACAATGGTTATGAAGAATGCTTCATCTTTCACAAATAGAGATTTTGAAATGTGATAAAAGCTGTATTTATGCATTTTACGAAGAATAAATTCAAAAAAATGTCAGGATTTCAATCTGGTGTCTGATTTCAAAATATAAACAAATAGGGAAAATATATGTCTCATTTGTTTATGGTCAGAAGATTAAGGCTAAAACAGCAATAAAAATACTTCAATTAGTGACTTTAAAGGTGGTTGTATATCCCTTGCTAAGAAAAATAGCATAAGATGTTTGGCCTTTTACAGCTTAGTAGTAAAATGACAATACGGATGTCCAAAGAAACTAAGTGGGTATCTATTGAATAGCAGTAAATGGGGCCTCTTGTTAAGTAAGCATAGCTTGATCTCTAGAGTATCATTTTGATAGACCAATTAATCAGTTCTTTACATTTAACATGACAACACATAAGGAGATTAGCAAAAAAGAGTGAACACAATTTAGATGTTTGTAAATATGCATTAATATCATCATTATTCTTTATTCAACTATCTAAAGATAGCCATAAAAGAACAGTCATTATAAAACTAATACAATCAAATTATAAAAAACATTACAACCTATACATGTGTATTGACCATAACTGTCATGCTTCTACATCATTGAGGAAATTCATAATTATTACAGGTAAAACGATCATTTATGAAATGAATCATGTTTAAAAACCATAACAAATCAGTACTCCTTTAATCTTATACTTTTTCCTTATTAATTACTTTCATAATGAACAAGGCACTCTTACAGGTCAGGGGTTCAACTAATCGTACCAAAAATGTCATAGCCTCTATATGTGACCTGATGTTATATGAAATAAATAGTGCCTTTAAAAAAAACATCTGAACACCTTATAAAATTTACAAAATAGCATAAAGTGCATAAAGTGTTTATTTCTATTGTCACATGGACATAAAAAATCTGCAGGCTAATGAAACCACATAGTAGGAAAAGCTGCAAGTAAATGGACAATGCCACATCTAAATCTCATTAATGCAAAGCGATGCTGTGAATAAGTCACACATGACAAATAGTTTTTAATATTCACATCGCTGCTTTATGGCATATACTGAGCCACTATAGGTTTGTTCTTTTCATTGAAAAGCCTTTTATCTATCCTAATTTGTGGAAAGGAGTCTCTAATTTCTTTCTTAGAGTAGATCAAGGTTTTAGACATTTCAGTCCATATTGATGTTTTTATATCTTTACTAGAACAGTTTTAACGTACAGCAGTCAATGGAATTTTGAGTTAATTTTGCAATTTAAGACAGTCTAAAATAATTGATTTCGTTAAACCTGTTTCTTCCCTTTTCCATAATAAATCCCACAGTATTAGGGGTCGGGCCAATAGAGAGTCTTCTAAAAACTGGAGGCCTGTCTCATAATGAGCAATGGTATTGGACTCAGGTGAAGGTAAATAAAGCAACCATTTCAAGAACAAGTTTTCTTCGAATTGCAGGACTTTGGTATATGAATGGCCCCATAGCCCGCAAACATACAGGGCTACACTTGTTCCTTTAGCTTTGTATAAGGCTACCATCTCATTAACTGACCGACTCCCTAGTTTGGAAGAACATTTAAAAATACCTTGAGTTGCCCTGCTCATTTTGGTTCTGGTATATGGAATATGTTGGGACCAAGAGCCACTATCCGCAAAAACAGTACCTAAATACCAAAAGGAGTTCACAGTCTTAATAGGAGTTTTTTCAATATAAAATTATTTTTGTGGGTTTGGGTCCACAAATCATAGTATATGTTTTAGATTTATTTATGACAATTTTCTTCTGTAACATAAACTCAGAAAATGTGTCCATCACTCTATGCAGGCCTATTGGGGTTATCGCAACTAGTATGGCATCGTCTGCATATAATAAGACGGGTGTCGGACAACCTGCCACCATAGGGACATCAGCCTGTATTGCCTGAAGGTGATTATCAATCCCATCCCATTTAGAAATAATGAGAATAAAATTGGTGCCAATACACACCCTTGCCGAATCCCCTGTCCCACCTTAAATGTTATGTACATTGTCCCTGGGTACCAAATCGGACCTGGGTAGACAGTTTTTTACAGAGGCGGGAGAGGACCCCATTAATAACCTAGAAGCTCCAATCTCTGTTAGGGTTGACCACAACAAATGGTGATCCACTAAGTCAAATGCACTGCTTAGGTCGGCAAAGCAAAGGTATAGGGATCCTGGCTTTGCCCTGGTATATTTACCAATAAGCAGTACTAGGTTAGTGCATTGTTCAACAGTGCCTAAGCGTTTTCTAAACCCATATTGGGCTCGTGTCAAAACAGAGTGTTCAGTTGCCCATTCTTCATGTCTTAAAAGGAGGACTCCACTCATTACTTTCATTGCAGTGTCTATGCGTGAAAGCGGGCGATAATTTCTAGGATATTCTTTGTTCCCCTTTTTAAATATGGGAATTATAATTTATTCACCCCAGGTCTTAGGAATTATATCTGTTGCAGCTATATTAAAGACTCTGGTTAGGATGGGTCCCCATAGAAAAGGCACTGTTTTAAGAACGTCAACCGGGACACCGGCCAGTCCTGAGGCCTGTCCCCCTGCACTCGCATGAATTGCCTGAATGACTTCCTCATTTGTAAAAATCAGGGGGAGGTTACTCCCCAAGTCTAACGGCCCATCCTGCCGCATGATCATCTCCCTATTACTATCAAAGATTTCTGAGAAGTGTTCAACCCATTTGTCCACTGGGACAAAAGAGCAGAATTCTGGAATGTTATCATTCTTCGAAAAAGGGACATTTACCGTCTCCCAGAAAAGGTTGTTATTTCGGGTTTTTGTTGCCATAGCCAAATTTTCCCAAGCCTCTTCCTTAAGTGTCCCTTTCTGGGTCACTATAGATGCCTTATATTCATGCTGTAAGGACTGGATATTGGATATGACACATGGAGATTGAGACAGGGCATGCTTAGGGATTTAGAGCAGGCACCATCAAACCACCCCTTCTTCTTACCGCCTTGTGTCCCAGGAGTCTTTGTTAAAATTGATTTAATCGATTTAGTGATATTTAAAATTTTCTCTGTCAGTACTAATTGAGAAATGTTCTCCTGAAGACAATATGCAATTGCACTTTGGTTGGAAGTTACTATTTTCCTCATTGTCAAGGAGGGATCAACACCTGTCCATTTCATAGTCACCCTGTTAGTCCTGACTGAATTTATATGGTTAGCTAGGTTAAAAACATCCATCCTTTTACCCCAGAAAAAAATGTTAGTTTTAGAAGGTTATGGTCACTAAACAATCAGGGTACGACATTTAAATTACCACACGAGTGGTTTACGGAGGCAGAAATCAATACATGATCCATTATAGAATTAGAGTTCCTGCAAATAAAAGTTGGATTGGAGGTCTCATTTACGACACTGGTTCCTCTAAGGAGGTAAAGATCACATTTGACCATCATCTGATTAAGTGATTCCCATAAGCATTGCTGCAAAAATGATCGGATTCCTCATTTATAGTTATAAGGCCATAGAATTGGGAGCTCTACACGCCTGCAAAATAATATCTTCTGCCCAGATTGATGCATACTCAGTATTAGCTATAGCTAGGAATGTTTCCAGACCCTTATCAATAGCTGTTACCACTCTATCTCTTGTACTGTCGAATACATTATAGTAGGAGTTTACTATTATTAGATCTTTCACCCCTTTTTTGTTTAGCCACAGGATTTGTGCATATAGGCCCACAGTTACAGCCTTCCGGACATTCACCCCAATTGTGTTGAAAATGAGGATTTTCAGGCCCCCGTTTGCATTGCCAAATAGGGAAATTGTAGCTGCCAAAAAATGGGATGAATATCCTCCCACATGGACCGGGCCAGTACACCAAGCATATATCAAAGCCAAGGATGAAATTAGCCCAGTCTGTTGTTAGTACCTTACCGAAACGCCCATTCACATTCCAGGTGGCAAACAGAAAACCTTCACTACAGAAATGCTCTACCTGGTGCCTTCCTATCAGATTCACAGAGTCATTGCTTATATCATCATTAGTTGGCGTGCCATAGTTTACTGCTACTGAGGGTACGTGCAAGGTGTTTTCAATTATAGGATGAGGTCCCATAAAGCTAATGCCAGATGCAATGGAATTACCAACCTCATCACTGGCTGGCTTTTCACCATTCAATGCCCCCGGTCGCTATAATTTTGACCATCAGGAGGGACAATTCTAATGCTATGGAAATCATGGGTAAAGTCCCTTAGTACGTTGGCTATAGATTTTATACCAGATCTAAAAAGTTGGTTGAGATTGTCCCTCTTTGCACTATAGAATTAGGTAGAGAAGTAAGTCAATCTATGTCATCCAGGGATGGAAGGATGTCAAATCTATTATATAAGGGCAGCCTGAATCGTTCACATGCATTCAGAATAGTGGATCCCTGTTTTAAGGGGGAGTTACTATTATTCACTGGGGGATAGAAAAAGCCAAGGGACAATACATTTATGCCACTGCTATTTGCAAGATCATTACCTAGTCTGCATAAAACCTAAAGTACAAGTCTCGGTGATCTAAATGTAAGTAGAATACAGTCACCTGGAAGTTTTTTAATCCCATATCCCCACCCAACTTACTTTTCACACCATATTTAACTTGCCAAAAAGGGCCTCTGTGAGCCCAATTTTTGTCCTGAGCCAACAAAGAGCCTTGTTTCTCAAGCCCTCCCATCTTTACTTAGCCATGGGGGAAAGCTGTGGGACATTTGCTAGTATGATGGTATATGGAGTAGCTTCTGGGGGCAAATTCAGTCTGGTCTCCTCCCTAACCATGGGGGTCAGGGAGGGAATAGGCGCGGGCTGAATATCTTTTGGCTCAGTATAACCCAGGGCACCCCTATTGACAGTGCTGCTGAGGCCCTTATGACGTTTGGGCAATTTAACTGAGGTGTGCAGGGGTTCAGTCTGCAAGAGAAGAGCTACCTTATCATCATCCCGCACATAGTTTAAAGAGATGTATTAAGGGTTGGTGAAAGAAGCCCCCCAACCTGACCTTAGGAGGTGCTCAATGGCAGTAACATAACCCTAGTCAACAATTTATCCAGGGAGGCAGAGGCAATAGTGTCATTAGGTACATCAGGTGCAACTGGTACAGCAAGGCCCACACCCTCCCCTGTAATATCAGTATATTGTAACCCCTCAAATTTACCAATCAGTATGGTCAATACGTTATCCATGTGATCTGGACAACCTTAAACAAAACAAGACTATTATCTAATAGTTCTTTAAGGCACAGAAAAGTGATGTCAGAAACAGATTCCCAAGTGGTATTTAGAGCAGCATACCCATTGATACACGCTAAAGAAGGGTAAGGGGCGATCTCAGTCTGCATGCTGATGGAGCAGATATGAATCGTTACACTATTGGCACAGCAGGACCATTTCTGCTGTTTGGGTTTTTGAATACCCGATCCCCTCCTTTGATTCACTACTGGCTCCTTTGTTTTGTCTTCATAATGAGGGGTTTAGAAGTCCAAGTTCTTGTAACTCTGCCCAGTCCTCGTGTGGTAGCTGTGGGGCTTTCTTCCAAGGCGGATACATTGGGGGATTCCCACTCACCATGGGTAATCGAGGGCTTTTGTACGTGAGTAGCATCTCCCAAATTAATATGACCTAGGGAAAAGCACCTCTGCAAAGGTATAGGGTCAAGAGAGAGGCGCCTCTCAGTCAGTACGATCTCATGGCTAAGCAATGATTCTGCCCTAACGATGAAAGTGTCCAGGGTCCCTGCAACTCCCTTACACTTAGTCATTATTAAAACCAATATAAGCCACAGCACGAGCACAGTTAATGGTATAGAAAGAGTGTGTGAATGCCACAATATCTGGGAGTAGTTGATAATGTGTTCAGAGACCCCGTCAATCCGTTGTTAGAGGGGTGGCCCAACTCAGCCTCTTCAGGGCAATGATGGGTTTTGCCCGGGCATGGCCAGCGCCGTGGGGTTGACAGGAAGCGCCATAAGCACGATGGCTAGCGCCTCCCCCTCACTTGCAGAACCTGTGGCTGAAGCAGGGGATGCTGGGACTAATAGTCCCTGCAGAGTGCCTCATGGGGCTGGAAGTGCTGGGGTGAAGGAACCTTGGGACTCCGGTCCCACCAGAGCACAGTAGGATGTCCAAACAATGCCTCCAGGCCGCAGAAGAGCAGTGTGCAGACTCCCGCTCAGTGGGGGAGAGGCAGCACCATAAGCTTTATGGCAAGCACCTCCCCCTCACTTGCGGCACCTGTGGCTGGAGCAGGGGATGCTGGGACTAAAAGTCCCAGTAGAGTGCCTAGCGGGGCTGAGAGTGCTGGGGTGAAGGAACCCTGAGACTCCAGTCCCACCAGGGCACAGCACAATGTCCCCAGGTAGCAGAAGAGCAGTGGAGCAACTGGTGCAGACTCCCACACCACAGGGGAGAGGTAGTGCTATAAGCACGATGACTACCACATCCCCCTCACTTGTGGCATCTGTGGCTGGAGCAGGAGATCGTGGGACTAGTAGATCCTGTACCTCTGTGGCTGGCGGTGCTGTGGTGAAGGAACCCTGGGACTTCGGTCATACCAGGGCGCAGCATGATGTCCCCACAATGTCCCCAGGCAGCAGAAGAGCAGTGGGGCAACTGGTGCAGACTCCCGCGGGGGGAGAGGCAGCGCTATAAGCACAATGGCTAGCGCCTCACCTGCAGCACTTGTGGCTGTAGCAGGGGATGCTGGAACTAGTAGTGCCTGTAGAGCACCTCACGGGACTGGGGTTGCTGGGTGCAGGAACCCTGGGACTCCAGGCCCACCAGAGTGCAGTAGGATGTCCCCACAATGCCTCCAGGCAGCAGAAGAGCAGTGTGCAGACTCCCGCTCAGTGGGGGAGAGGCAGCACCATAAGCTTTATGGCAAGCACCTCCCCCTCACTTGCGGCACCTGTGGCTGGAGCAGGGGATGCTGGGACTAATAGTCCCAGTAGAGTGCCTCGCGGGGCTGAGAGTGCTGGGGTGAAGGAACCCTGAGACTCCAGTCCCACCAGGGCACAACACGATGTCTCCAGGTAGCAGAAGAGCAGTGGGGCAACTGGTGCAGACTCCCACACCACAGGGGAGAGGTAGTGCTATAAGCACGATGGCTAGCAACTCCCCCTCACTTGCGGCACCTGTGGCTGGAGCAGGAGATGCTGGGACTAGTAGATCCTGTACCTTTGTGGGCTGGCGGTACTGTGGTGAAGTAACCCTGGGACTTCGGTCACACCAGGGCGCAGCATGATGTCCCAACAATGTCCCCAGGCAGCAGAAGAGCAGTGGGGCAACTGGTGCAGACTCCTGCGGGGGGAGAGGCAGCGCTATAAGCACAATGGCTAGCGCCTCACCTGCAGCACTTGTGGCTGTAGCAGGGGATGCTGGAACTAGTAGTGCCTGTAGAGCACCTCAGGGGATTTGGTTGCTGGGTGAAGGAACCCTGGGACTCCAGCCCCCCCAAGGCGCAGCACAATGCCCCCACAATGTCCCCAGGCAGCAGAAGAGCAGTGGAGCAACTGGTGCATTATAATGAAACATCCTGAGTACAAAAATACTTAACTTAAAAGGGAGGAAATTTGCTGGAAATAATGTTTCTCAATAAATATCGAATGGTTAAAGAATCATGGACTTGTACTATTTCCATTCACAAACCAGAGACTAGGTTGCCAATCAAAATGCAATTTGTCATTTTTGGCTTCATGTTATGGTTTGTTTAACGTCCACAGAAAATAAAATTTATGATTCCACTTGATGTATTTCAAAATGTATAACTATTGTGGATACATTTTGGATTTTACACTTAGGACAACAAATCTTTGCATTTGTTGCTGTGTTTTCCTACTACTGTTTTCTAAACTTACTTTAATAAAGTATACAAAGTAATAACATTTATATACAATAAGAATCTCTTTTTTATAAAACATACATGTTTATTGTAGTTTACTGTGAGACTTTTGAGAACTCATCAACAATTTCATAAAAATATGTTATTATTCTAAAACATATCAGGAGATATAAACCATTTTCAGAACATATTGCTCACAACAATCTTCACCCAAATAAATATCTATATAATGCTTAGGTTGCTCATACATGCCAAATCAGGATCACAGATACAACATCGACTCCTATAACATTGAATTACAAAAATATTGAGTCAACAGTATCGTATACAAAAATATTGACACCAATAAACTTAACAAAAATAACACAAACATTGATAACAAAACTATTGACAACAAAAGAAAAGAACCCAAAAATATCGATAACATTAACATAAAATATAACACAACAAAAAAATTGATATAAATCATTTTGAAAACACAAACATTGATAAAACAAATATATACACTGTACTAAAAAAATTTCAACATAAAAATAAACTATTTTCAATAATAAATGAAATAAAATATTCCAAACATTATAAACAAACACTTAAAAAATTACAAACTTAATAAAAAAAAACAAATACATTTAAAAACCAAAAACAAATCAATAAACAAACAATACAACTTAAAAAAATATAACTATAAAAAATAAACAAACTAATACATATCATGTATAAAAAATGTAACAGTTATTTCCACATACTTGTTTGTAACAATAATAAACAAAATAAAACAAACATTAAATAAACATATTAAGGGGCTGATTCTGATCTCGGTTGGAAAGGCATTGAATCGGGTTCGGCATTAGTGGATCCGATACGGAGGCTGGATTTCCGTCTGAGTCGTACACGGGTCCGGACGTCAAAGTATGATGCGAACAAGTGCAATATCTATGATGCTCGATTTGGATTGGATTTGAACAGCCGGATCGAGTCGGAGTGTCTGGCTCTCAATAGTTCCCAGAGTTGGACTTTGGGGGTCCACCTCAGACCCCCTGTTACCAGCAGCCTTACAACTCAGACACCAGGGGAGACCCATGGGTCTCCCCAACACAGGCATGTACGGTGCGGATGGCACTGATGCGTACCCACTGTAGGGGGCTCACTTGTCCACGACGTACCCATTCAGTCAATGGTAGCCCATGTACGCATTGTACGACCGTCTCCCATTAACTTCTATGGGAGTCTGGCCGAACCGAGTCCGACAGCATATGGCTGCATCGTACTCGCTCGGTCGGACTGCAGGAGTCTGGATAGATTGTAAAACACCCCGGATCCGGCTCGGTCAGAATGCTTTCCGACCCAGATTGGAATCGGACCCCTAATATTAAACAAATTAAATAATAACTGCCCAAAAATTAAAAAAGCTATTAATTTAAACTATACCCACACAAACAATAGAAAACTCTAACTAATTAAATAAACACTATAAAAGCAATCAATCAATTAACTCAAAATTTAAAGTGAAATGGAAAAACACTCAATAAGCACGAAACATTGTGATACAGAACACAGAAGGAAAAAGAACTACACATCAACAATTAAATAAAAAAACATTAAAGGTAATAACTAAACGTTGTAACTAAATGAAGAAAATTAGATAAAAAAAACAAATCAACTAAAACTATATATTTTCCTTTATTTTTCACAGGTTAAACTTCTCTAAAACACCACCTAGAAATTTCAAAACATAGGGGCTCATTACGATGGCGGGCAGACATCAGACCGCCCGCCGTCATTGTGGTACTGGGACGGCCCGCCAAATATGTGTTGGTCCTACCACACATATTAGGATGCGCCCGCCAGTATGGCTTTTGGCATTGCTGATGGTGCTGCTGGCTGCAGCACCTTCTGCAATGTCAAAAGTGTTTGCATAGCATTTCCCTGAACCATGTGGCAGGGACCACGCGGTGCCTGCCATGTGGTGCATGGAAATACCATGGGGGTACCATGGGTACCCCCCCAGTGCTAACAGAGTGGGCTCATAACTGGCCCCTGAATGCAGCCTCTGTCTGTATTTTTGCAGCGGGGTGAACACAGCAAAAAGACAGGTGAAAAGGGATTCCGTAATTCATACAACGGTGCCTGCAAGGCACTGCCGCAATGCTGCCCTTTGACCTGATTCCGCAAGGCGGGTGGAAAAGGACCACCTTGCGGAAGCATGGTGGACACATTGGGATTCCGACCGCCATCCTTAGTTGGCGGTGGGAATTTCCTGTGTGATGGTGAAAGGACCGCCACCGCCAGCCCGGCGGGGGCAGTCCTTCCGCCATCAAATGAGCCCCAAAGATATACTTCCAAAACGAGAAGAAAATCAACATGAAAAAAATATATAACAAAGTAAGTGTTAGACCTGGCATACTTGGCGTGGATTCACCATATCTTTTTGCCTCTACCTCCTGTAATTTTGATGCTGTGCTGGATTCCGTTTTTGCTGGTTTAGATGCTTTGGGCACTTTGCCACTACTGTCTAGTGTCAAAGTTCAAGTGCTCCCTGTGTAAATTGTTATTGTGATTGGTTATCCATGATTGGCATATTTGTATTACCATGAAGTCCCTAGTAAAGTGCACTGAGTGTGCCAGGGCGGGTGATTCAAATGCTACCAGTGGGCCTGCAGCACTGATTGTGTCACCCACATGAGTAGCCGTAAAATGGTGTCTCAGGCCTGCCACCGCAGTGCCTGGGTGCAGTCTGTAAACTGCCATGTTGTCCTGGCTAGTGCCCACACTTGCCAGGCGCTACCCTTCCCTTTCTATGCACATAGGACACACCTATAGTATGCCCAAGGTTCCCCCTTGGGCAGGGTGCAGTGCAGGTGAAAGATAGGACATGTACTGATGTGTGTAACATGTCCTAATAGTGAAATACAGCCAATTTCGTTTTTCACTATTGGTAGGCCATCTTGGCCATAGGCTAGAATGGGGAAGGCTGTGTACCATTATACCAGCCTATCTTCCCATAGGAACACGATGGAGACATGGAGTCTGGTACCCTTGAATTCAGAATTTAATAACACATCTGTTTGAGAAGATGGTTTTTAAATCCTGCGTTTAGAAATGGCACTTTTAGAAAGCTGCTGTTTCCCTGTTCAAACCTTCCTGTGTGCCTTTGCCTGGTTGTGGATTGACTGTCTGGCTGTGGGGAGTGACAGGGGTGGTGAGGTGTCTTGGCTCCAGGAGTCTGGGTGTGTAGTCCTAGGCTGAATAGGCCCATCTGCATTTATAGAGGTGGGTGGGGAAATCCCTGTAGCGGAGTTGTGCTTTGCCTGCCAACACAAAGGACTGGCTCCACCTCCTGCTGGGCATCTGAGGACCCTGGCCCCCTGTCTCAAAGAAAGACGTTGTGCACTGGCAGAGTGCCCCCAGGACTGGTTTGAACTGGGTCCAGAACCCCCAACACATGAAGAACAAAGACTTTAGGGGTATAAAAGTAGGACAGAGACCCCTTGAAAATCAGACAACTTCTGTAGTCAAGGGGAATCCCTGCTGAAGAAGAGCCCCGAAATAGACTGAGGAGGAAGACTGCCCTTGCTGTGTGCTCTGGGGCTGACCTGCAGTTGCTGATCTACAAAACAGGGAGGACAAGGGACTTTGCTGTGTGCTGTGTCCCCATCTTGCAACAAGGACTTTGCTGTGTGCTGTGTCCTAAAAGAAGAACAAAGTCTTCAAGGGCCAGGAGAGAGCTGGCCTCCAGTTGGGAACACAAGGATACCAAGGTTCCCAAAGCAACATCCTGCAAGCAGCTTTGTGCGTGTCTCTCCTGGATTGGTGAAAATTGCCTTTTAACTGCCAACATGCTCCTGGGGGCGCAGTGTGCGATCGGCACATAGCGGGGCTGAGGGAGGTCTGCAAGGCCTCTTTTCCCAGTAATTCAACTCTCGAGAGTGCGTGTCTGTGCACTACCCTAGGCCATCATCAGAGGGGCCGGGATCTCCTTCATTGGCCCGGTACGACAGTGGAGTTCTGCGCCCTACACAAAACGCTGTGCCCGTGTGTGAAGGCTCAGCGTGTGGCCCCCTGTCTCGCCAGCATTTCTTTAAGCCAAAAATCACCACCATTGCTGGCCCGGGTCCCGATATTGCTGCCCCTACACTCGCTGGCGCAGGCCAGAGTCCCTGTGACGTCATCTCTCTCTGCCGAGCAGGGACTGGCCCAGCAGGAGAGAGTGTTTCCCTAATGCCGGGGGCTCGTCGCGAGAGCCGCGCTGTGATTGGTGGAGGCGTCCGCTGACCCCGGAGGCTCGATGCGAGAGTCACGCTGGGATTGGAGGAAGCGCCCCAAAGCTCGAAACCTTGACGAGAGAGTCACGCTGGGTTCCTGGATGCGCGAGGCGTCTCAACCCTCTCTTCATGGTCAGCTGCTGCCGAAAGCAAGGAAGGAGAAAGACCGCATCCCCAGGTAACCGCTCAACTTCAGTTGAAGGAGCGCCTTGTGGTTATCGCTGGGGACGGGAGTGCATATCTTCAGGAAAGCGCGCTAGGTCTCCCGCCTCAGGAACTCATTGCGCAGGTGTTCAGAGCGGGGGCTCCCATTCAGTGTGGCCCGTACCAGTATAATAGTGGGGCTGTGGTACCGAGGGTGTGCTTTAAAGGGCCTATGTGTTGCTAGCATTTGTGCGGCATATTTCTGGCAATTACTGCTTAGGGAAGACCCGTTATAAATAAGAGAACTCTGAGACAAGTGCTTTGGTTTTGACAACAAAAACCTACCAGTTGGTTTTACCAAAGTAAATTTTTCTACATGTTTAAAAAAAAGGAACACTACAAGAGGATCTTTGTTATTGAAACCACTTTGATTGTGTATGTTGGATCTATGTCGTTTTGGATCATGCTGAACTTTAGATAAATCTATTTATTTTTATAAGTACCTGTGTGGTGTTAATTTGTGGTGTTCTACTGTGTTATTGTGGGTGTTGAGGCAAATACTTTACACATTGCCTTGGTGATAAGCCTGTCTGCTCGTGCCAAGCTACCAAGGGGGTGAGCACTAGCAGGGGTTATCATCAGTGTGTATTTCCCCCTCACCCTGACTAGAGTGGTGGTTTCTGCCTGGCTTTGGCGCAAGCCCCAGCCAACCAAAAATCTCTTTTCTAACACTATGTATATACTGTAACAAACAAATAGAGTAAACTGATAAAAATCAATTTATTTAATAAAAAAACATATGTAACTAACAAGTATTTTTCTCTTAACAGCTTCTACAGACTTCAACAAAACAAGGTTAACAAAATAAATTTAATTGACTAAAAATAGTAAATATTTTTTTTACAACTAAATACAGCAGCCCAAGCAGCAACCCCTTGCACCCACCTAATCCCTGCTGATGAGAGGTAATGACCTCGAAACACGTGTCCAGGGATGGCAAGCACACCAGTGAACACCTTGAAGACTCAACACTTGGGTAGAAGCGCACCCGCTGATACCGACTACATCGACCATCATACTCCGGGGTCACACGCTGATGGGATGAGCAGTGTGCAACTTCATTTGGAAAGACTATTTATACAGGCTCTCTTGAGCCGGTGGAGGTGACGACCTCGAGACACCGCACCTGCGCGCCACAAGAGGTATCTGGACCTATGAACATTTACGGCTGCCCGAGCAGCAACCCCTTGCACCCGCCAAATCCCTGCTGATGAGAGGTAATGACCTCGAAACACGTGTCCAGGGATGGCAAGCACACCAGTGAACACCTTGAAGACTCAACACTCGGATAGAAGCGCACCCGCTGATACCGACTACATCGACCATCATGCTCCGGGGTCACACGCTGATGGGATGAGCAGTGTGCGACTTCATTTGGAAAGACTTTTTATACAGGCTCCCTTGAGCCGGTGGAGGTGACGACCTCGAGACACCGCACCTGCGCACCACAAGAGGTATCTGGACCTATGAACATTTACGGCAGCCCGAGCAGCAACCCCCTGCACCCGCCTAATCCCTGCTGATGAGAGGTAATGACCTCGAAACACGTGTCCAGGGATGGCAAGCACATCAGTGAACACCTTGAAGACTCAACACTCGGGTAGAAGCGCACCCGCTGATACCGACTACATCGACCATCATGCTCCGGGGTCACACGCTGATGGGATGAGCAGTGTGCGACTTCATTTGGAAAGACTATTTATACAGGCTCCCTTGAGCCGGTGGAGGTGACGACCTCGAGACACCGCACCTGCGCGCCACAAGGGGTATCTGGACCTATGAACATTTACGGCTGCCCGAGCAGCAACCCCTTGCACCCGCCTAATCCCTGCTGATGAGAGGTAATGACCTCGAAACACGCGTCCAGGGATGGCAAGCACACCAGTGAACACCTTGAAGACTCAACACTCGGGTAGAAGCGCACCCGCTGATACCGACTACATCGACCATCATGCTCCGGGGTCACACGCTGATGGGACGAGCAGTGTGCGACCTCATTTGGAAAGACTATTTATACAGGCTCCCTTGCGCCGGTGGAGGTGACCACCTCGAGACACCGCACCTGCGCGCCACAAGAGGTATCTGGACCTATGAACATTTACGGCAGCCCAAGCAGCAACCCCTTGCACCCGCCTAATCCCTGCTGATGAGAGGTAATGACCTCGAAACATGTGTCCAGGGATGGCAAGCACACCAGTGAACACCTTAAAGACTCAACACTCAGGTAGAAGCGCACCCGCTGATACCGACTACATCGACCATCATGCTCCGGGGTCACACGCTGATGGGATGAGCAGTGTGCGACTTCATTTGGAAAGACTTTTTATATAGGCTCCCTTGAGCCGGTGGAGGTGATGACCTCGAGACACCGCACCTGCGCGCCACAAGAGGTATCTGGACCTATGAACATTTACGGCAGCCCGAGCAGCAACCCCTTGCACCCGCATAATCCCTGCTGATGAGAGGTAATGACCTCGAAACACGTGTCCAGGGATGGCAAGCACACCAGTGAACACCCTGAAGACTCAACACTCGGGTAGAAGCGCACCCGCTGATACCAACTACATCGATCATCATGCTCCGGGGTCACACGCTGATGGGACGAGCAGTGTGCGACCTCATTTGGAAAGACTATTTATACAGGCTCCCTTGAGCCGGTGGAGGTGACGGCCTCGAGACACCGCACCTGCGCGCCACAAGAGGTATCTGGACCTATGAACATTTACGGCAGCCCAAGCAGCAACCCCTTGCACCCGCCTAATCCCTGCTGATGAGAGGTAATGACCTCGAAACACGTGTTCTGGGATGGCAAGCACACCAGTGAACACCTTGAAGACTCAACACTCGGGTAGAAGCACACCCGCTAATACCAACTACATCGACCATCATGCTCCGGGGTCACACGCTGATGGGATGAGCAGTGTGCGACCTCATTTGGAAAGACTATTTATATAGGCTCCCTTGAGTCGGTGGAGGTGACGACCTCGAGACACCGCACCTGCGCGCCACAAGAGGTATCTGGACCTATGAACATTTACGGCAGCCCAAGCAGCAACCCCTTGCACCCGCCTTATCCCTGCTGATGAGAGGTAATGACCTCGAAACATGTGTCTAGGGATGGCAAGCACACCAGTGAACACCTTGAAGACTCAACACTCGGGTAGAAGCGCACCCGCTGATACCGACTACATCGACCATCATGCTCCGGGGTCACACGCTGATGGGATGAGCAGTGTGCGACTTCATTTGGAAAGACTATTTATACAGGCTCCCTTGAGCCGGTGGAGGTGACGACCTTGAGACACCGCACCTGCGCGCCACAAGGGGTATCTGGACCTATGAACATTTACGGCTGCCCGAGCAGCAACCCCTTGCACCCGCCTAATCCCTGCTGATGAGAGGTAATGACCTCGAAACACGCGTCCAGGGATGGCAAGCACACCAGTGAACACCTTGAAGACTCAACACTCGGGTAGAAGCGCACCCGCTGATACCGACTACATCGACCATCATGCTCCGGGGTCACACGCTGATGGGACGAGCAGTGTGCGACCTCATTTGGAAAGACTATTTATACAGGCTCCCTTGAGCCGGTGGAGGTGACCACCTCGAGACACCGCACCTGCGCGCCACAAGAGGTATCTGGACCTATGAACATTTACGGCAGCCCAAGCAGCAACCCCTTGCACCCGCCTAATCCCTGCTGATGAGAGGTAATGACCTCGAAACATGTGTCCAGGGATGGCAAGCACACCAGTGAACACCTTAAAGACTCAACACTCAGGTAGAAGCGCACCCGCTGATACCGACTACATCGACCATCATGCTCCGGGGTCACACGCTGATGGGATGAGCAGTGTGCGACTTCATTTGGAAAGACTTTTTATATAGGCTCCCTTGAGCCGGTGGAGGTGACAACCTCGAGACACCGCACCTGCGCGCCACAAGAGGTATCTGGACCTATGAACATTTACGGCAGCCCGAGCAGCAACCCCTTGCACCCGCATAATCCCTGCTGATGAGAGGTAATGACCTCGAAACACGTGTCCAGGGATGGCAAGCACACCAGTGAACACCCTGAAGACTCAACACTCGGGTAAAAGCGCACCCGCTGATACCAACTACATCGATCATCATGCTCCAGGGTCACACGCTGATGGGACGAGCAGTGTGCGACCTCATTTGGAAAGACTATTTATACAGGCTCCCTTGAGCCGGTGGAGGTGACGGCCTCGAGACACCGCACCTGCGCGCCACAAGAGGTATCTGGACCTATGAACATTTACGGCAGCCCAAGCAGCAACCCCTTGCACCCGCCTAATCCCTGCTGATGAGAGGTAATGACCTCGAAACACGTGTTCTGGGATGGCAAGCACACCAGTGAACACCTTGAAGACTCAACACTCGGGTAGAAGCACACCCGCTAATACCAACTACATCGACCATCATGCTCTGGGGTCACACGCTGATGGGATGAGCAGTGTGCGACCTCATTTGGAAAGACTATTTTTATAGGCTCCCTTGAGTCGGTAGAGGTGACAACCTCGAGACACCGCACCTGCGCGCCACAAGAGGTATCTGGACCTATGAACATTTACGGCAGCCCAAGCAGCAACCCCTTGCACCCGCCTAATCCCTGCTGATGAGAGGTAATGACCTCGAAACATGTGTCTAGGGATGGCAAGCACACCAGTGAACACCTTGAAGACTCAACACTCGGGTAGAAGCGCACCCGCTGATACCGACTACATCGACCATCATGCTCCGGGGTCACACGCTGATGGGACGAGCAGTTTGCGACCTCATTTGTAAAGACTATTTATACAGGCTCCCTTGAGCCGGTGGAGGTGACGACCTCGAGACACCGCACCTGCGCACCACAAGAGGTATCTGGACCTATGAACATTTACGGCAGCCCAAGCAGCAACCCCTTGCACCCGCCTAATCCCTGCTGATGAGAGGTAATGACCTCGAAACACGTGTCCAGGGATGGCAAGCACACCAGTGAACACCTTGAAGACTCAACACTCGGGTAGAAGCGCACCCGCTGATACCGACTAGATCGACCATCATGCTCCGGGGTCACACGCTGATGGGACGAGCAGTGTGCGACCTCATTTGGAAAGACTAAATAAAAATAGGAACTAAAGAAACAAAATACCTTTTACTTTAAAAAAAAAAAGAAACTCGCCTACAGCACCATCCGTTCATGAAACAGAAACCTCCCACAATAACATATATAAACCATGAATTTCAACATTAAAACCAACACAACATAAATACACAACAGCTAACTAATGCTACATAACACTCTACTACTCTTGAACACTACATCAAACACATAAAACACTAAACTACCAAAACAACACCTAACTATACAAAAGAAAACATTTAACGCCCTAACAAATCTAACTGCACTACTCCTACCTCCCCTACCATAAAACTACATTAACGTCAATTAAATCTAACTTACAAAACACAGCTCCAAACCACAAGGTTCCTTAAAAACAAAACATGCAGAAAAGTGATAAAATGGTCGGGAAAAAATTGTCGCTTACTGAAAAAAAGACTGACTCACCATAAAAACGAATGGAATTAATTGTAAACAAAAATTGAATGTATATTTTGATTTTTACATTTTTTTTAATATAAAAATGTACACAAAAATGGTAAATATATATTAAATATTAGACTATCAAAAATAAAACATATATTATTTAATATATATTAAAATGTATGTTTGTTTGATGTACTCACCTTCAATATATAATTGCAGTATGACTATTGTAAATGTTCAGCTAATAAAACAATGTTTAATTGAAAAAATATATCATACAAAAATATATTGGTGAAAACAATTGTCAATTATATTAAATATTTTTTAAATATTATTCAACATACTAAATAATAAAGATTTAGGGCCTCATTAGGATGACGGGCGGACTTTGTCCGCCCGCCACCCTATCGGTATTCTGGACCGCCTGCCATAAGGGCGGGGGTCCCGTTGGGGGAATTAGGATGTGCCCGCCACAGTGGCAGGCACATCCTTCATTTTTAGCATTGTGGCAGGCGGTGCACTCTGCACCACCCGCCACAATGCTAAAAATGAATTTTCACATTTGCATATACAAAGCGGCAAGCACTGCGCGGTGCCTGCCGCTTTGTACATGCACATGAAGGGGGGTACCATACGTACCCCCCTTTGCACCCCCACCTCGGCCTTTACCAGGGGGGCCTGCAGTGGCCCCCGAAAACAAAGACCGCCTGCCTTTGCCGCCACAGAAAGGCACCGTTATGCACGCATCAGAATATGGCTGGCGGTGTCTGATAGACACCACCACCATATGAACCCTTTTCCGCCCTGGCCACAAGGCGACCGGGGCGGAAAAGTGGCGGGCTGTGTTTGCCTCTGCTGCGGTCCCCGCCGCGGGCGGGCATTTCTGTCGGGCGGATCGCCACCGGCACCATGGCTGTGGCGATTCACCCGACATGGTAATGGACCCCTAAATGTCCAAACTATAACTTTGTAAAATACATGTTATATAATTTTACATTAAAAATTAAATTATATCAAATGTATTAGTTTTTTTTAACAAATGTACTAAAATATTAACTTTTTTCATACAAAATGATAATTATTAAAATTCTTATAATAAAAGAACTGAAAATATATTTAATTTACTATTATATTACTATACTTCAGAAAAACTTACCATTTTTCAAAACTGTTTAAAAAATATGATAAAAAAATTATATTATATTTTATAATTTCTAAATAACCAACATTTCTGAACCATGTTTATAAATATTTTCAGAAATGTTATAACAATAACAACATTAAAAATATGTGTTTGCAAATAAAAACATTAACATAAAAACTGGCAAACATCTCCTTTTTTATTTGAATTTACATGAACAAACTACATACAAACCAAAAAAAGTACTATTCCTAACTCTAAAACATACTCAACTCAGTGAAAGTGCTGGATAATAACCCATAAAAAATTACTATTCCAACTCCAAAACCCACTAAGCTCAGGGAAAGTGCTTGATAATAAACCGAAAATACATAATTACTATTTCTAACTCCAAAACCAACTAAACTCAGGGAAAATGTGGGAAAATAAACAAAACAAATTACTTTTCCAACACCAAGACCAACTAAACTCAGGGAAAGTGCTGAATATTAAACAATAAAAAAGTACTATTCTAACTCCAAAAACAACTAAATTCACACAAAGTGCTGTAAATTAAACCATAACAAATTACTGTCCCAACTCCAAGACCAACAAAACTCTGGGAAAGTGCTGCATAATAAACCATAAAAAATTACTATTCCAACTCCAAAAGCAACTCAACTCAGGGAAAGCGCTGGATAATAAACAATACAAAATTCCTATTCAAAACCAACTAAATTCAGGGAAATTGCTGGATAATAAACCATACATAATTACTATACCAACTCCAAAACCAACTAAACTCAGAGGAAGTGCTGGATAATAAACCATGGAAAATTACCATTCCAACTCCAAAACCAACTAAACTCAGGGAAAGTGCTGGATAATAAACCATAAACAACATTTCTCCAACTCAAAAGCCAACTACAGTCAGGGAAATTGCAAGATAATAAATCATAAAAAATTACTATTCCAACTCCAAAACCAACTAAACTCAGGTAAAGGGCTGGGTAATAAACAAAACAAATATACTATTCCTAACTCCAAAACTAACTAAACTCATGAAAAGTGCTGGATAATAAACCAAAATAAAATACTATTCCAACTACAAGACCAACTAAACTGGATAGTAAACTTTAAAAGATTTCTATTCCAAAACCAAAACAAATAAACTAAAGAAAAATGCTCCATAATTAAAAAAGTGCTACCACTCATGGCTAGATCCACACCATTGAAATGAAAAAATGGAAAATTGATGAACCAGAGCATACTACAGCGCTTCCATTTCCACAGCCCAATCGCTGTGCCACTGATATCGCCTCACTAAGGGATTGCCATGGTCACATCTTGCACCAGGATGTTCTAGTTTGTTGTACATTGTTGTCTCACATCATTCTTATCCTCTAATTCACCTTTGTGTTACTGCTGTAAGATTCATTACTTCTTCTGAGAAGACACATGTGCAGATGTGGCTGTAAGAAATATTGCCTTTGGGCCTAAACACACTGGAGGTACTCTTACCAATGAATCTTAAAACCTAGGACTTAGAAGAGCCATTCTTTGTGGATTTGAAATGCAGGCCAAGAATGACCTATTCTGCATAGTTCTAAATACCCGCCATTGATGTATAGTATCTAAATAACATATATTAGTTCATTTGTAAAGCACAGGATAATCTGTTGCCCATTCTTTTAAAAATTAACTGCAAGAATATCTGTATTTGGTAATCTTTACATATAAACATATCAGTCATGTGAATACTCACGTGATGACAGAAAAACAGAAAAATAATATTCCACTTGGTGACCAATCAAAATTCTCAGATTAGTCATGGGATCAAGGAATGTAAATGCACACCTCAACTTGTTTAAAAATTTGTAGCAGGTATATACAAATGTACCTGGTGTGATTGCCCAATTTCCCCTGTGCACATCCATGTGGTAATGTGAACGCTAGCAAATCTCCTGTATTACTATGTTGGACCCACATGTAATTGGCCTTGTACAGTGTTTACCTTATTTAACCCGAACAGAAGAACCACAGGCTTGTGCAGATGTGCAACGATTCAGAGTAGACGGAAGATATAAAATTGTCACTTTCCCAGACAAAAAGGCAAAACTAAAATCCTGTTGCCAAATAAAGCGTGTGTTGACAGAACTGCAGTGAAAGTTCAGCTTTCTGATCTAATGTAGGTTGGACTGTTAGGGTATGAAAGTTGTGGGACAAAGGCTGGTGGGAGTTCTGTTGTCAGTGACCTGACAGCCCAGTTCTGGACCAATGCATGGACGATTACCCTGAGCATTACAACATTGACTCATGCATAGGTCTAGACATGATCCTTATCCAGGTTCCAAGAGGTAAATGCCTTTTATAGAAATAAGGTAAGCTGCATGGAAATGAACATCATAAAAATATAAACACACCTCTAAAATCTTTCAAGATTATGAATTGCAAATCATAGAAAGAAAGCAAGCAGGTCAGAGATTAGAAAAGTGATTAACCAAAATGTCAGGGCATCGAAAGGGACATTATACTTAATTTGACCCTGGTTAGAGCAAGTGGCATCATATGATCTCTGGGCAGGAAGACTTTAATAGAAGTGATAGCTGTTGACATCAGTGGATGTAACATCCCTGAAGGGCAGAAAATGCAATTAATACACCATTAGTAAATAACATTTGAAACAAACAATGATAGTTAACATAAAAGTGTGTTTGCTACTTAGCGCCAAATATTAACTAGGATCCTGTCATGATATGCAAGAAGCATTGCGATAATATGACAGTCCATTGACATCAAAGGAGCCAAGTCCACTGCCATCCAAGGATCCAAGGATCCAAGTCCACATCCATCAAAGGACCAGGTCCACTGCCATCAACAGAGCCAAGTCCACAGCCATCAAAGGAGCCAAGTGTAGAGGCATCAAAGGAGCCAAGTCCACAGGCATCAAAGGAGCCAAGTCCACAGGCATCAAAGGAGCCAAATTCACTACCATAAAAGGTGCCAAGTCCACAGTTATCAAAGGTGCCAAGTCCACTACCACCAAAGGAGCCAAGTCCACTAACATTAAAGGTGTCACGTTCACTACCATCAAAGGTGCCAAGTCCAAAGCCATCAAAGTTGCCAAGTACACACCCATCAAAGGTGCCAGGTTGCAAGTCATCAAAGGTGCCAAGCCCACTGCCATCAAAGGAGCCAAGTCCACATGTCAATTCAACAGTCAGAAAACATGCCAAGCCCATTACCATCCAAGGTGCCAAGTGTCCAAGGCCATCAAAGGTGCCAAGGCCACAGTCATCAAAGATGCTTAGTCTACTGTCATCAAAGGTGCCTAGTATCTACAGGCATCAATGGTACCAAGGTCACAACCATTACCCCATCACCAAATTATTTGTCCTGACACAGGCATTGTAGGCAAAGAAACATGCATGGTACATAACGAGACAAGCATCTTCTGCCGGACTCAGTCCTTTTATGTAAAGCACTGAAACATAATCCACAGATAGAAATTTCACAAAGTGCTGCATCAGTGTAGAGTATGCATAGACACCAGTATCATAACTCTGGTTCTAGGTTATGTTATGCACATAATGTTATGTTATGCAGAATTATATGCAAGGAAACTGGTTTAGTATGCACAAACAATCTGTGGCCTGAAACAGTTTCACATGTTTCATCACAAACTTAATACACTTTATCTATCTAAGAGGATATTATTAAGCACAATGCATTCATCCGCAAAGAAGATCTCAGGCCTCTTTTATAAAGGTCTTATTGTATTAATGTTTGTCACTGCTGGATGGTATAGAATGCAACAGTCATGCCGTCTACTTTTCACTATCTGGAGATTTTAGTCATGTTTTAACTCCATATGCAGAGAATTATGTGTCAAACAGGAGGAGAACACTGTGCTGTATACATTCTTTAGTCAAACAAAGGAGCCCTAAAAAAGCAATCTCAAACTTTAATATCCGCAAGGATTCCATACCACACCACAATGGCAGATTCTTTCTTTGCTGCTCAACACCCAGAGATACCTTTTTTGCTTCTCTCATGGTTTCCTCTAATATAGGATTATGTGCTTCAAATGCATGCCAAGCATGCCTTTGGAGGCATACACTGGTAATAATGGCAAGCATACAAAAGCCACACTGAGTCCAATCTTTGTCAGTGCCCATCAACTTCTACCTGCAACTTCTCCCTGCATAATTATTGAACGGTGGGCTCTGTCAGCAGCTAACCACTCACATAAGGAGTTAATGGATGAACAGGTAACCCCGTAGATGTTGCACCTGGACCAGTCTGAAACCATGGGCACCATGGGAAATACCAGCACTCAAAGAGGGGACAAAGGGCTTTTGGGAAGGTTCAGCATAAATGCCCTAAGAGATTTTCAGAAAAAAGAATGATGCTGTTCCTTTGAAGTGAGAGTCAAATGAATGGAATACGGACCAACCTGACCAGAGTGGTTCAAAGTTGGGAATCCATTTCATTGGATTATAATGCCCTCACACACCCGGTAGGGTGTCATGCTTCATCACCAGGCTGCTCCTAGTCGGGTTGGCGGTGCAATACCCGATGGACTCCCTATAGTAGGGGCCAGCGACGGCTCGTGGAGGGAGTTACGGTGGGGCAGGAGGGTGGGGAGGGGGAGGGGCAGGGTGGAGGTTGCTAAAAACCGGCATATGGATAATTGCAGGTAAGTAAACAATTTAATTAATAAAACGAATTTCGTAGCTCGCACTGCATTGCATTTTGCGATGCAAGGCGCACTACGGTAGGTAGGGGCACTTTAGCTAAGATCCTTTTCTGAAAGCTGTTAGGTGACGTGGGGGTCACCTGTGTAGATGAATGTGTATTTATAGTGAATCTAAAATAGGGTTGAGAGAACTAGCGGTGATAACTTTAAACAAAGGGTCTCCTACCCTAAGTAAAAACATAGGATATACAGCGCTGGACTGAGGGTTATGTCTCAGGTTATGGGGCCCTTATAGGTGATAGGTCAACATGTTTCTTGCCAAATGAATAATCTGCGGGTGATTCAATAGGACCAAAAACAGGGATTTTTCTATCTACAACTTAAAACTCAAATGATGTTGTGGCTGCACACTCACATCAACCATACGACTAACTAGTCAGATTCCTGGTATTACTGGAACTACCTGTGGAGAGAGAACAAACCACATAGATTTATTTAAGGTTTTTGTAGAGCGCGTAGTAACCCTTAAGCATCCCAGCGCTTGAACCTGAATTCAGGAGGGAACAGCAGCGGAAGGGGCTGAGAATCAGGGGAAAAGAAGAGTTTTCAGTGCCTTCCTGAACTGAAGGAGGTTTGGTTCGGTTCTGTTTGGCAGTGTGTACCGAGAAGCGGCGTCCTCCAGACCGAGCTTTTTTTACTCTGGGGACAGTGATGAGGTTCTCTCCGCTTGATCGAAGAGCTCTTGTCGCTTTGTAGGGAATGATGAAATCATTGAGGATGGGTGGGCCTTTGTTATTGAGAAGTTTGTGGGCCAGACAGAGGGCTTTGAAAGCAACCCTTTCTCTGACTGGGAGCCAGTGAAGAAGCTTCAGAGCTGGCTTTGCCGAAGATCTGGCTGGGGTGTGAGTGAGTAGTCGGGCCACGGCGTTTTGGATTCTCTGCAGAGTATTGAATGTAGCTTCCGGTGCACCCAGGTAGATTGCATTGCTGTAATCTAGCCTCGCCAAGATGAGGCCCTGGATGAATAGTTTCCGGGAAGTGGCAGGAAGCAGGGGGAAGACCTTCCTGCATGCCCTGAGGAGTCCAAAGCATATTCCTGCCGTCTTTTTGGCCTGAGTTCTGAAGCTCAGATCCTTTTCGAGCCATACGCCCAGGCTTTTAACCTCCTCCTTGGGGGCAGGGGGGTCACCTAAACAGTCTGGCCAAATGTTAGGCGGCAAGGAGGGCCCTTTATGTCCGAGCAGCAGGATTTCGGTCTTGGACCCATTCAGTTTCAGCGCTAAGGTGTTCATCCAGCTGTGGATTTCGGTGAGACAGCTGTGAAGATCGGAGGGGTCTTGGTGAGGGTGTGAGAGGGTCACCACCAGCTGGGTATCGTTGGCGTAATTTATGATTGTCACGCCGAACGGGGTGACCAATTCCTCCAACGGAGACATGTAAACATTGAATAACGTAGGGCTAAGAGATGAGCCCTGCGGCACTCCACAGCGGAGGGGGATCGCGGGGGAGTGGCTGTCATTCTCCCAGACTTGGAAGGAGCTACCATCTAGGAAAGACATGAGCCACTTCAAGGCCGTGCCCCTTACTCCAATGTCTCTCAGTCGCTGGATTAAGATCTGGTGATTTATAGTGTCGAAGGCCGCACTGAGGTCCAGGAGGATCACTGCCACTGATAAGTATGAAACAGTTATAGGTATGTATTCTCTCATATTCCCTGTGAAAACGGACTCTCAGAATATCGTGGTGAGCATGAAAAAGGTGAAAAACAGTTGAAAAAAGGAAGATGCCACACGGTGAGTGCACAAGGTGAACTAAAGTAAACTTCAGCCTTTGTGGCATACAACAGCGTAGCAGAGAGAGCATATGTACTAACCCCAAGTTGTGAACTAACCAGGCATCACAGTACCCGGCAGGTTTAAACAGGAGGAGTTCCTCATGTACTGGGGTAAAACATAGAGGAAAAATGATAGGATAATTGCATTAATAGCATTTGGATGCAGCAACCAGCAATGCAGTAGAAACAGGAGCGATCAAAAAGGTATGTGACTCCTATTGCCATACAGTACCAAGTTGAAAAACCTGTAAACATAGACGACCAATTCATCACACATTGATTAAATGCAACCTGGGGCGTTCGATGTAGCCAGGCATGTACTTCACACAAAGAGTTCGAGGAACGAGTATGCTAAGTATCTCATGCTCCATACTACTAGCTGTGCAATTCACACAGAGTGGTGAGGGAACGTGTACACCATAAATGGCACAAACATCGCGCAATTATTGAATGAATAAATAAATCCACCAGGGTAACATCACATTCCCCATTCGCACTTTATAGCAAATAGCTAGCAATTACACAAAGCGTACGAGCAACGAGTATGCTAAATGGTCCAGTACTCACTTGTGTGTGAGTAGCATGTATCCAGTTGACCTACCCACTTCTACGGGTTCCGGGTGGTGGAGAGGTGAACGCCTGTAAGATATTTCACCCCTCCCGGGAGCAGGCACTTCAGGGAGGCAAGTGGTAGAACAGCTGGTGCATGCAAAGCAATTTTCACATCCGCCATGTTGGAAAGAGGGCATTCTGTGAGGCATAGACTTAGCTGCCATATTTGAGCATTGTTTGAGTGTAGTTCTAAAGGTTATAACATCTAGGTGTAAGTAATCTGTTGCATTTAAAAACCTTGCGATCGGTAAGTTGTAATAGTGGTAAAGAATATAACAACAATATTCATCAACATGTAATGATATTGATGGCAACCCCATTGTGGCGATGTTAACATTGGGAGATATGTATGTATTGCGCCAATGTTCACGATTGGTATTTGTAAATTCCCCTTATTAGTATCTGTGAGGTTGTGCCAAAATTACCTTTATGTCAAAGGTGTTTAGTAATAGGAGTCAATCAAAGCGGCCATGTTGAAGCGATGTCAGGGACTTAGGTATTGATGTATGATGCCACTAGAAAATCCCAATGAATATCTGCAGATACTCTCAATTGGAGGGTGTCCATGGAATACAGGAATCCATACAGTCAATGGATGTATTAAGGACTACATGATACAGTGGTGAATCATACCATCAGGGTACTCCAAGGTACATCATCTTTTAATCCTTGGGTGTGTGAGGATAATCAATGTATCCATCTCAGCTCCTTCAAAAAGAGAGCATTCTTGGTGATCTTAGTGAACATCTCTAGGATCCCCCATTTTGATGAATTGGGCAATTAAAAGAAATGGGAGCACATTTTTGTGTTTGTTTTCTGGCAGTGAATGTTGTTGCGCTGTTAAGCAATGCCTGTCTTGATGGGGCAGGAGGTCATCCCTAGATATTGCAGATTGCAGGAACAAGTGATCAGGTAAATACAGTTATATATATTGCAGTTGTTATGTGCCCACAATTCCCAAACAAAGGAGTTGGTAAAAGTGATGGTCTTGTGTATTGAGGTGAAAGCGCACGCCGTACACGACCCACAGGGAGAGTGGCACTCGACCAGTGGTAAATCCCATAAGGTTCTTTGGACAACCAGTGTCTATGTATTGGGCCTGGTGTGAATTAACATATCTTTCACATTTCACGAGTGTTTAAAAACAAAACGTGGTGGATCCAGGGCCATGGAACCAGTAGTGAGTATGCCCCAGTGCTTCCTGATCCCTTTATTGAGTGTGTTGGAAGCAGGTGTAAAGGTGGTGACACAAGTGAGTGTATCATTGGGGATCTTTTCTCTCTGTTCCACTTCACGATTACTGTTCCTAGCTCTCTTTCTGCTGAGGGCTATACTTCATTGGGGATATTGCCATGTCGCCAGATTGTTTGCCAGTATTTCAGACTCTATTCTACAGTCTTCAATGTTACTGCAATTTCTTCTTACCCTTAAAAATTGCCCAAAGGGGAGGTTCTCTTTAAGGGCACGGGGTGATGACTACTAAAGAGTAACAGACTGTTGAGATCTGTTGGAAGAATATTTATTCAATCAATCACTTGATCATTGCAAAAAGGAATACAGTTTAAAATAATAAAAACATCTCATAAAACAACAATTTAAAAAAACTAGTTAAAAAACGTTTGATCCTAAAACCCTTTAACAGCAAACTTAATTATGAACAAATCAGATAAGAGACATAATTCATCTGTCAGTGTGTACTAATGTGGGCATAGTCGGATTCAGAAAACAGTTACAATACATCAGCGTCAGTACAGACTTATATAAACAGTATCGAGATCATAATCTACTCCCCTGAGCAGATTTGATTATCTTGGATCTCCTCCACCAAGCAAATAACAGGTATCTGGAAAAATCAAAAGCCAACCACCTCGTATTGTCATATGAAAATATTCTAAATGCCTCGGCTGGCCTACTACAAGACAGAAGCCTATAAACTGGTACAATCCATTGTCTCCTATGGTCATCCTATGCATGGCAATGAAAAAGAAAATGTATGTTGGACGCAGGTGCAGAAAGGCAAGCAGGGCATAGTAAAGTTAAGCCAATGTTACTCCAACTTGATCTCCAACTATTTAGGAGCAAAGTCCCATATCTAAATTGGAGAAACAATACCCTAGCTTGTGGCGGCTCGATATCATCCAGACGTACCTCAAAATCATAACAAGCCTTCACATTTAACACCTTGAATGCTACAGCTAATTCTCCTGGATGCTGACTTTTCTGGATTCCCATTGTTCATGACGAGCTCAGCTCGTCATGAGTGTATGGAGGTGTACACCATGACGAGCTGAGCTCGTCATGAGCGTCCAAGGGGTTAAGAAGCTGGATGTCATTGCACTCAAGACTAGATCGATCTTGGAATTCCCAGTACCTTTGTTTTAATGTAGGAACCATACTTGATCGAGCCAGGATCCTCCCATAGGGAAGCCAGATTTAATCTGAATAACCAGTCCCTGATCAAATTTAGCCACTTTATACGCCCTGATTGTTTGTGGAGAGCAATCAGCTCTATCAAGGCTTCCTTTAAGGGAACTTGTGTATTACTATCCCAGCTCCTGATCCAAAAGATCAGGACTCTAAGGATAGCAAAGTGGCCAATCGGTCTGAGCCCCAGGTCCAATCTCAATGGTAACATGGGAGTATTCTTTGGCAGATTCAGAATGGCCCTAATAAATTTATTCTCAGCGCGGTTAAATTCCTATAGATTTTTGAGACCCCACAGCTCCACTCCATGTAGTGCCGCTCCCATGTCCTTGGCCATGTGCAACTCAAGTAGCGGAGAAATGGGTCTAAACTGAGATGTTCCGGATCTCTTGGCAATCGCGCTATCTATATGTTGGAGGCAAATGATATTCTTTTCAATTTGATGAGACCATGCTAGATTCTCACTGATACGGACCCCAAGATAATCGAACACCTTAACCCATTCTAGGACTTGGGAATCCAACATTAATTTCCCCTTATCCTGTTTATATGGGTTAAACACCATATAATTGGTTTTCTTACAATTAATCGTCAGTCCCCAACTCGACAAGCCCTTTCAAACCTACTTAGTAGATTCTGAATTCCCCTAGAGGTTCTAGTCATTAGGAGTGTTACATCTGCAAAGAGCTAGCAGGGTACAACCCTACCCGCCATTTTAGGAGGATCACCACCACAATTGAAGAGATCACCTATAATCCCATTAAGAATGAGTGAAAATAGTGGCTAGGGGGCTAGGGGCTAAGACACACCCTTGTCTGACACCTTTTTGGATCGGGATCTTTCCGGTTAGGCCGCCATCAATGATCCATCTAACTCTGGCAAAGGTATTAAAATGCAGACGGGTCAATATGTCAACTAGGTATGAGGGTAGGCCCCTATTTCTTAGAACAGACCACAGAATGGAATCAAAAGCAGTCTTAAGGTCCACGAACACAACAGACAGGTTGCCTCTAGCGATAGTAACTCCTTTTGAGACTAACATCAGAAATCTGAGCACCTGATCAGTTGTGCTCGTGGACATCCTGAAGCCTGCCTGGTGATCGGAAAGGATG